>NC_090929.1:830728142-831353285 GCF_040938575.1 Ambystoma mexicanum
GTTGGTCCACACTTGCCCTGGGGACCCAGTCTGAGCATGGAGGAACCTGTCCAGCTTCCATAACATACATCTGTCCCACAAGGAGAACTTGCCCACCTTCTATCATGGACACTGGCCGTAGACAAATGTAGGAGACAGCTGCAACTCAGGCTATCTGTTCCAACTGCTGCAGCCATATGGCAAGTTTGGCCCTGCCGAAGGCCCAGATGGCCCAGGATGGTTCTCCCCGACCACTTGGCTGTGTGGCATTGAGGTCATGCCTGTCTTTAGGCCACCGTCTAGGGTCTGGGGCTTAAGCTGCCATCTGCAACCAAGTCCCAGCCTCTCTTCCATGAATCCCCCGGGCTTGATCCTGCCAATCTACCGCTGGCTGGGCCAAGACCATCTGGTCTGCTAGGCTCACCAGAAAAGCTCACTGCCTAGCCTGGATCCCCTAAGATGCACCCAGTGTGTGTGGCACTGTCATAGTGGGGGACCCTGCAGCCCCCATGGTTCAGTGGACCCTACCACAACAGGTTTGGGGGGGCCCGGCCCTGTCCTCACCAATCAGGGTGAATGCTGGGCCTGGGCTCGCAGCGCGAGAAGGAGGTGCTCAGTAGGGGTTGGAGCTGACTGTAACATTTGGCACATGTCACATGCCATGTTCAGTTCCAACCCCTTTTTACGCCAGGTTCCTTGTTGCTCATATACTGGAACTTGGAAGCTCTCCCAGCTTCCTGGTTTCTGTTTTTGAGCAGCAGAGAGGAGCCAAGGTTGGCCTGTAGCGAGGGACAGAAGGTGGAAAAACAATTAGGAAGGCTTTGTTTTTTAATGTGATGTGCATTTATTTTGCATTTGTGAAGTGCATGTCAGGTGTATGTATGTGTTATGGGTCAGTGAGTGGTGGGTGAATGAGAAGAAAGGTGATAGTGTGCATATGTTTGAATGTGGTGGGTGGGTGTCTGCCTGTGTTGATAATACAGTGAGTGTAGATGTAAGAGAAGGGGTATGAGTTAGAGACTGGTGGGTGAATGAGTAGGACCACAGGCAAAGTCTGACAGGGGTCCACATGTTCGAAACAGTCTAAACCTAGATGGTCAAAGTGTTCAAAATCGGTCCTGTGGAGGGTAGGGAGGCATATGGCCAGGCCACACTGCCGCCCAAGTGCAAGTCAGCAGAGATACTCCTTGTGTACAGGTACCCTGCTGGGTGGAACAAATCTGGACTCTCTGAAAACCACCACAGGCATTACATATGCTACAGCACTGCCATGGGCTGGCAGGGTGGCCACAGCAGGGCAAACTCTGCCTGGACATTGCTGGGGTATGGCCTTTGTCCTGCTTCGGGAAGGGAAGAGCCAGGTTTTAAGTGCCTTCCGGAAGGAAAAGTGGTCCTCTACATGGAGGATGCTGAGTGAGAGGGAGTCTCAGAGTGTGGGAGCTTGGAAGGAAAAAGAGGATCCCCCATTCTAGTGCAATTGAAGAAAGGAATCACAAGGATGAGTACAAAGCCTGATGTAAGGTTCCTGTTGGGTTGGTAATCTTTTAGTAAGTGTTGAAGAAAGACAGGGTCTGTCTTGTCAATGGCACAATGGGTGATGCACACGGCCTTGAAGGTGGTGGATTGGCCAATGGGAAGCCAGTGGAGCATCCGGATGGCAGGAGTGATGTGTTCTCTGGGGTGGAGGGTAAGGAGGTGCCTAGTTTCTGATTTCTGGATCTGTTGCAGCTCTCTGAGGTGAAAGACAGGGGTGCCCAGATAAAAGGAATTGGCATAGTCTGTTTAGGATGGTAGGCAACATTGCCGTGACTAGGTGGGGGCATGAGAGGTAAGAAAAGATTAATCTATTTACAACATTGATGTGGTGAGAGAGTGTTCTGTCAGAATACATGGTTCATCCCAGGCTCATTTCTGAGCTAGATGCTGTGCGTTTAAGGGCCCAGAGAGGTCTGCCAGGGAGTGTGTCGGCGGAAGAGTGCTGGTTTGCTGCAGATCAAGATTTCAATTTTATCAGGATTAAGGAGGTGCTGGTTAGTCATCATGCAGTGTTTGATTTCTGGGAGGCATGATTCTAGGTCAGGATGGGGAGAAGCCAGGGTCTTGGGGATAGTGAAGAGGATCTGGGTGTCGTAGTTGTAGCAGGTTAGATCATGTGAGCAGATAAGGCTGGGGAGGGGGCTCAGGTAGTATAGTAGGGGGCACAGGGAGTCCCCATGTGGGACCCCTTTGGAGACGCAGTGGGGGGGAATGAGAAGGATGGCAAGATGGTGATTTGTGAACTATCAAGGAGCAAAAAGGGGATCCATCTTAATGCCGAGTCCCTGATACCTAGAGAGTAGAGACTGTCAGTGAGGATGCTGTGGCCGATAGCTTCAAAGTTTGCTGATAGGTCAAGGAGGATAAGTGCAGCACAACCATCTGAGTCTGCAGGTCATTGTGGATGTGCAACCAGAAACCCAAAGCACATGTATGGCTGATCAAGGAGACATGCACCCACAGACATGTAGGCCAACTCATGTCTTCATTGACAATGACCATCACTCAAACATCACCAAATTACATCATCCATGAAAACCCTATGTGTGCCACTGAATGCCACTATTGGGTTGCAAACACCACCAGCCATGAACATGGATGACAGTGCACAGCCTTACCTGCTGGTACAGCTGTTCTCTTGTGCGATCCCTCACCATCTCCACCTTACAATGTGACTCAGCAAATAAACAAGGAAAATGAGCCTATCTTGGATGGGGTAAAAATCAAATAAAGTCCACCCTGGACGAGGACAAAAAGAAATAAGAAAAAGAGTCCATCTTGGACGGGGATACAAATCAAATTAAGTCCACGCTGGACAAGGACAACAAAATTAAAAAGAGTCCATCTTTGATTGAGGTACAAATCTAAAATAGTCCAGCCTGGACGGAGACATACAAAATAGAAAAAAGTCCACCTTGGACGGGGGCAAAAAATTAAAAAAAGTCTTCCCTGGGGGCTAGGGGGTGTCCACATGTGTGAACCAAAAAATTGTTAAAAAAGAAAATCATACCCCCTCGGTATGAAGAGGTGGTTCAAATGGGACAGCAATCTCGTGGTGCATCCTGGGATGGTTCACTCTGACCACTCAGTGCCAAAGCTCGGTCTTCATTGGCTACAGCTACTCATGAGACAGATGCATGCAGGAGAGTCCAAATTGCAATGAGGTCCTGATGATGTTCATTACGAGTGGCCACAGAGTTATTATGCATGTTCACTTGTGAACATCTCCAACTGCAGTGCTAGAGTTTGTCGCAGGGTGGCTATCTGTTGGCAGTGGATGTCCCTTGTGGCAAACAGCTCATGATGCAGAGACTGCTTCAAGGTCACCATGTGTTGTTGGCGGGATGTCCTGGATGCCAACATCTCAAGCTGCAGGCTTTTTTTCTGGGCTACTGCATCTCTGTGAAGGGATTTGCTCAAAGATGCCATATCTGCCCACGTGCTTTTGATATGGACTTCCGCGTCTTGAAGGTGGGAGAACCTTCAAAGTGTCCAACAACTGTCGCTGATGGTCCCTGTAAGCCAAATATTCTGCATCCTGTGCTGCTGTTGATGAGATGACATGATCAATCAGGTGATGGCAGTCTTTGGCCATCTCCTGAAGGGCATCGCCGTGTTGAGTACTTGCTTGCAGCGTCTGCTGCTCCCACTCGGAGTGTCTGGTAGACACACATCGACCAAGTCTGTAGGTCCTACCAAGCTGGGATGCCGGAGCCCAGACCCGTCACCATGAGTGCACCATCATTCGCTGGTGGTCTGCAAACCCTCCACTGCAACGGCAATCTTGCCGATGACGTATCCACCTTTGACACTGGGCTTCCCACTGCCGGGCTCAGGGTCTCCTGGCTCTCCTCCTCTGACTCAGTTGCCTTAAGGAACTCTTGGAACTCCATGGTATCCAGACTACCCATTGGGGAACCCTCCATAACACATAGTATGTCCTTCAAGTCAGATTCAGCAGTATCATCTGAAGAGTCTGCCATCCTACTGAGGAATGGCTGCAGCAGGAGGGGATTCTCACCTGGCACAACACCCCAAGCTACAATGGTGGAGGGTTTTGCATCTTCCTCCTCCTCCCTCTCCCCTATCTCCTCCTCTTCCCCATCTGCCCAAAGAAAGGCAACCACATTCAGAGGTGTGAGTAGCTGGTACAACATGCATATGTGACTTGCAATGCATACAGACACAAAATGGCCAGCCACACATGCATCACACATTGTAACTGTGCACACTGTGACCTGTAAGGCACAGATAAATGGCATTCAATGACATGTGCAATTATGTCAGAGCATTTTAGACCGTGAGACATGCCATGCTTTGAAGGATCAGGAGAACATACATACACACATAAATGATTGAGAGTGTGATTCCCACCAGTGGATGAATGAATGTCTGTGCATCATCAGTGAGCCCCTACACTGCCACTTGTGATTGGTCACGCTTGCATGCATCTCAACCATGTGTGAGGAGAGTGTGACTTGGAAATGATCATTACATGGTTGCATGTTCACTGCTCCTTTTGCATTACAAATGTGGAATGTACATCACTTTGGCCATCCACTTCTACTCCTGTTTGGTAGATGGCTTTGTGCATTTTTGCATCAACAACGTCACTCATCTATGTCCACCAGCAGCCACGGCCAGGGAATGTATGACTTTGGCATCATACACACCTTTCTGTTCCCACCTCATTAGCCTGTCCTCTATCATCACTCATGTGGTTTGCCAGTAAATTAGCCCTTTGAGCCTTGGAAATGTTCTCTGTGCCTGAGAATAAAAGGGAGTAGAGGCATACTTTGTCTCTTGGTTTCGATACAGCTCAACTCAGTATCTATTTTCATCCAACCACATGACTAGAGACCATGTTTCAGAGCTTTTCGGTATTTGAAATACTATTAAATGATGAACCTCTGACATCTTCAATGTTCTTGCTGCTTACCGCAAACAGATGTTTGTTCTTTTCACACGCTTTTTAGCTAATGCATGAACATCCAAGCTCACGGTGGCCTTGACTTCCTGGTGCTGGGCCAGCCAAGCTCTTCTTGAATCTCCCTCCGGTATTAAGTCGTTTTCCAAATGCGCCACACTGAAAAAGCCTGTCTATTTACTGGGGCCAAACTCTGCTGAAGTGCGTTGTGGAACATCCATAGTCTATACATTCTTATGCATATACGTTGGCACATCACCACAATCTATTCCCTACGCAGCCAGCCCCTAAGAATAATCTATCTACTTGCATTACTGCATCTTTAGAATTGTAAAATGACTTGACATTCTCTTCATCGTTTCTGTAGCATGAGCATCTTCATCTCGAGCCCGAAATGTGGCTCATTTTTAACACCTCCTCCTTAGATATTCATAGAATGCTTACATTCTTCAACCTCTTGTCTCTTTTCTAGAAACGTCAGCTCTGCTTCACATGACATCATCAATCTTCTCTTTTACTTTTTTTCACACTTCTTCTGTGATTTCATTCCAATGGCCATCATATTGTCGGGAGTGCATGTTTGGCTTTCTCAATGGGTATCATACTTCCAGGATTCTTTTCGATATAGGTACTTTCACTGGTCTGCACATGTCTCACACTCTGGCTCCCAACATATAGGCATCATGAAGGCGGAACTTTGAGTGGGGGTACTTGGCTCCACCTCTACACACGGATCGAAGCTGCTGGTGAGTACCCACACGGTGCACTGTTCTACAGTGTGTGTGTTATACATGAGTATGCATGATTTCAGGTAATTCCTTCTGTACACAACCTGTGTATTGCACTAATCTTCACTGGCATGCCACTTCATGATGATTCAGGCTTATGTGCTGGCAAACATCTGCAAAGTGGACAAGCGTAGGTATGTCCACTGTCAGTTCTTGGTGATTAAGTGCACTTGTGCGCATGCAATGTGAGTTGATGACAGCAAGCACTCAGACAGGTATAGATGTCAGATTGAGATGTTGGGGGCATGTAAAGGACATACAAGCACAAACCCTCTATGGGTTGCTCATTTGCAAAGGAGGATTGCATCATCCATCCCCAGAAAGTGAGACTGGAACAGATTTATGGGTATCTGGTAATGAAATGTTGGTGCATTGAACTCTCAGGTACTACTGTGTAATCTGTCAGCCCACTGCATGCAGGGCCAGATTTGAAGTGTCATCATGGCATTTGCAGGGCTGGGAGTGAGATCATTGATGATTGTACCTCAGCAATGGGTGCATGTACTTGCTGCAAGCTTTCATGTCAAACTGCCAGGGTTGACTGTTGCTACATGTTTTTGCATGTACAAGTGTCCAAGCAGGTCTTGTGCCACCTCTCCACCTGCTCACATGGCCATACTGTGCAGAATCAAATTTTGACTGCCTCGAGGGTCCCTGCATAGAATAGGGTAGCTTGACAGTCATGGTGTTCCCTGCAGTGCACTCTGCTTTCCCAGAGGTGTCCAGACGAACTAAACCCCCATGCGATTAGCAGTCACCCACCCTACCAATGGACCTATAGTCCATCCCCCTACCTTTGTGTTCTGCCTCCTGGTGCCACACTGCAGGGGGTAGTCTTTGCTAGGGGGGCCAGGACATTGGCCACCTGTGCCCATTGTGATGCTTTGAACTACCAGTTGTCTGCTCTCCATGCCCGGTCATGTGATAGTTGACCTTAGGAATGCATGAAGGTTCAGATGGCTGGCCATCTGCGGATGTCCAGATGGGATCCAATCTGGAATGTACTCCTATTGTGTCTATGAGGAGGCATGACACCTTGGACAGACCTCCTCCTCTGTCACCTAGGGTACACAGATTGCAAGTAAGCATAGTTGCCTTCCTCTGGTTTACTATTGACAGTGTGTAAGGGTCCTGTCTGTGTTCCACTTGGTTCTCCCTGACAGACCCAGGCTCTGCACATCCCCAAGACAGCAAGGGCTGTCAGGAATAAGGGTTGGAGTAAGAGGGGAGCGTGTCGTGGACTCAGAATGGTCTAAGGACTGAAGATACATGAACAGATTCCCATTGCCCTTGATTTTGGTTCTATTAGATCAGGTGAGGGCAGCCAAAGTCTATACTAAGCTGGATTTAAGGGGCACTTATCATCTGATATGAGTAAAAGAGGGAAATGAGTGGAAGACTGCATTTAGGATGAAGTTTGGATTGCTTGAGTATCTCGTTATGCCTTTTGGTTTATGTAATGCCCCAGCGGCTTTTCAATTCTTTATGCAAGAGGTATTGCACGAATTCATTTATTTAGATTCCCCAGAACAACATGTAAAACATGTGAGGGCGGTGTTGAAGCGGTTACAGGAATATCAAGTGTGTGTTAAATTGGAGAAATGTACGTTTCATGAGACACAGGTTGAGTTTCTGGGATTTATCCTGACTGCTACAGGGATTGTGATGGATCCAAAAAAGGTTCAGGCCTTTAGGGACTGGCCTTCCCCAAAGTGCATAAAAGGCATACAATCTTTTCTTGGGTTTGCCAACTTTTATAGGCGTTTTATCAGCAATTTCTCTAAAATTGTACTCCAATCACGCAGTTACTGAAAAAGGCAGTGCGGTTTACTTGGAGTGCCCAAGCAGAGAAAGCCTTTCAGGAGTTGAAGGTAGCCTTCACTACCGTCCCTGTGTTAAGACATCCTGACACGGAGAGAGCATTCCAGGTTGAGACTGATGCTGGTAATGTTGCGGTAGGAGCAATTTTATCGCAGAAAGATGAGACGGGAGCATGGCACCCAGTGGCATTCTATTCTAGGAAACTGTCTGGTTGTGAACAAAATTACTCCATCACTGATAAAGAATTGTTGGCCATTAGGTCAGCATTTCTTGAATGGAGACATTACTTATTGGGAGCAAGGCATCACGTGGTGGTGGTAACTGATCACAAGAATCTGCAGGACTTCAAAACTGCCCAAACCCTTAGCCCTAGACAACTACAATGGTCTCAGTACTTCAATTTTGTGTGACTTTCAGGCCGGGTAGGAAGAATGGAAAAGTGGATGTTTTATCCAGACAGCAACATTTTGACAATTCAGCATGTGAAGTGAAGGCCATCATTTCTCCAGAAAGAATTATTGGGGCTATTATGAAGCAGGTCATTGAAATAGTCAAGAAAGCCTTACCATGCAGGCAATTGCAGGAGTGGCGGAATAGTTATCCGGCACGAACAGTACGGGAAGGGCTGCCCTATCATCAGGGTCGATTGTATTTACCAACTAAAGAGTTACAAGACAAGGCTTTATACTGGTGTCATAAGTCTCCCTTAGCAGGACACGCAGGTCTGAGAAAAATGCAAACTATGTTAGAAAAATACTTCTGGTGGCCCACATTAAGACAGGATATGGGGACATATTTGGGACTATGTGAGAAGTGTGCATATAACGGTATTACCCAAATTGTTTGTTTACAATTGTTCGAATGAACAATTGACCGAATTTAAAGGGTCACAATTGACCTTTTCACAATTGACAGTATATATATATATAAATATATATATATATATATATATATCTGTTTGGTAATATATATTTATATATATAGGGGTTTTGAGGGGTTTGGCGTTAGGTGGGAGGTTGTGGGGGGTTTCCCCCCACATATATGTTACAATTGACCTTCACAATTCGGTCAATTGTGAAAAGGTCAATTGTAATTCGAGCAATTGTCAAACGAACAATTTGTATACATCCCATATAACAAGGCAGATCATGTTAAGAAAATAGGTTTGTTACGACCATTAACAACCCCTAAGAAATCATGGACTCATATTTCTATGGACTTTATCACAGATCTGCCCCCCCCCCCCGATAATCAATTTGATTCCATTTGGGTAGTGGTGGATTTCTTCTCTAAACAAGCCCACTTCATTCCTTGTGTGGGAATACCTGGGGCAGGCAAGTTGGCAGAGTTATTTTTACAATATGTGGTAAGGTTGCATGGGTTGCCAAAAAGTATTGTCTCAGACAGGGGCTCGCAATTTACCTCCAGATTTTGGCGTGCTTTTTGTCAGATGCTGGGAATCAACTGTGCTCTATCCACCAGTTATCATCCTCAAACAGACGGCCAGACGGAGAGAGTGAACCAAACACTGGAGCAATATTTACGAGGTTATTTGGGTGATGGCAGGGATTCTTGGGTGCAGGCCTTATGGTTGGTAGAGTGTACCTACAATAACACATACCATGCTTCCCTGGGAATGGCACCCAATGAATGTGTGTATGGTCATCAACAAAATGTGATAACAGAACATTTGCCAGAAGTGGAAAACATGCCAGTTTTACAGGAGCGTAAACAGTTGCTTCTCGAGGTCAGGCAAAGGGCACTAGCAAATTTAGAATGAGCCAAAAGACAATACAAAACCCAAGCTGATAAGCATAGACAGGAAGGTCCTAAATATCAAGTGGGGGACAGGGTTTGGTTGTCAACCCAGAATTTATCCTTGGTAGGATCACGGAAATGTATACCTCGCTTTATTGGGCCATATGAGATTATTAAATGTGTGTCTGCAACTGCTATGAAATTACATTTGCCTAAGACTTTACCTATACACTCGGTATTCCATGTATCTTTACTTAAACCCGCAGCTCCAGGGATGACCACTACGCGGCCTCCGGCAATCATGAAAGAAGGTCAGATGGAATATGAAGTCAACGCATTCTGTACGTCAAGAAAAGAAATCAAAGATTATGGTATTTGATTCAATGGAAAGGTTATGGTCCTAAGGATTGTTCTTGGGAGCCATCAGAAGCGGTACATGCCCCCAGGTTGGTCACACAGTTTCATCTGCAACATCCGTCTAAACCAGGTCCTGGGAAGGGCGCTGGGAGAGGAGGTAATGTCAGGAATAAGGGTTGGAGTAAGAGGGGAGCGTGTCTTGGACTCAGAAAGGTCTAGGGCCTGAAGATACATCAAAAACTACACTTCCCAGCAGTACTTGGGAAAACACTGTAGTTTATAGCCGTGTGCACGTGTGTGGCCAGCTGACATTGATTGCAACAGTTTATTAAGGGCCAACGGTGCACGGCAGGTGTGGCTTATTTTGCTTTCTGTGTGGAGCTGTTTCGGAGGAACGAAGGAGACGCCGGCGTATGGATTTCGCTGCTTTTTTCTGAACTGGCAGGTGTGAGTTTTGCAGCGGCGATTGGAGAGGATGTTGGCGGCTGCTACAGGCTTCCTGGACTAAAGATAAGTGCGGGAGGGGCTCTTATGGACAGCAATATGTACGCGCTCAGCACTATGTATAACATAGGGGCCCCAGTGTCTGGGAACCCGCATGAGCGCAGCATGCACTTTTTTTGAGGCTAAACGCCCCAGAGAGAAAGAGCTCTAGCTGGTGTTGTGTTTATGGAATACTAGTGCTCCAATTCTAGATGTGCCGCATTACAACGTTAACCAGTGCTGTCAACTAGGTTATTTTTTTTTGCGAAAATTCATGATCAGGTTGTGCAAACGGCATATTATCTATGTTTCATGTTTATGACCATTTATGTTCAAAGTTCGTACATGTTGCTTATGCTAGCCCAGAGGGCCATGTGTTGTGTCTATCATAGTGGGAAAATTCCCAGCTGTATGTCTCATCTTGCTTGCTATGCATGTTATTCATCTAAGAGGGTGAAATAGGTACACGTATCAAGGTGTACTTTTGGTGTTATTAGACAGTAGATAGATGGTATATGGTAATTACAAGGTACTAGGCAGGGTAGGGTTTTTTCCCTGTTACTTCCCCGGTCCTACCCAAACTAGGTGCTCCCTTACCCTCTATCCGGTGTTCCTAACATCCCCTACCCTGTCCACAACTTCTCCCCAACCCTCTTCCCCCCACTGGCTGCCACGTGGTGTCCTGCTTTTCTGTCATCAGGTACCTGTGCCAACCACGGTGGGAGGGTCGACTTCATTCGGCTTCTGTAGTTCGGGGGAGAGTTTCAACTCACTTCCCCCCATTCTTGGGTATGGTTTTGACAAGGGCCGTGCCCCATGCAGGGGGCACTCCTTTGAGTGGCCAAGTTCTTTTCCAGCGCAGCAGGGTGCCTGGATGACAAATGAATCTAAGATGACTTGCACCTCAATGGCAGGGAAGCTTGTCAGCCTGGCACCCAGCAACCCAGTGGATCATTCAGTGCACTTGGTCCATCTAGAGTTGGACTTTTTGGGTAGCTTTGGCCATTTGGCAGGCAATGACTGGAGCAGGCCCTCTCTGGGAGTGCACCCTTACATACATTTCTCTCCCATCTAAGCAGTGCAAAGGCTGAGCAGCCTGACAACTCCCCAGAAGTAAGATCAGAGTGGAAGGTGGGTCAGCAGGCTACAGCCCACCGCATGGCAGTTGAAGGCCCTCGTGAGACATGCCCTTGCCCATCTCCACCGAGCACATTTTTCCCCAGCATTCCAGGATGACCACTGTTCCACAGGGTGCCACCCCACCCTTCACCACACCAGTGGTGGAGGTGTGTGCGGCAGGTTCCCCTGCTGGCACAATGTGCACCTTGGACCAGCCTCTCCCTCCCCCCCCTCCAGATGGCAGAGCAGGATGGACTGCCAGCACGTGCATGACCATCATGTCCACAGAAACGGCACGTGTCAGGGCACGCTCGTGTCCCACTGATGGCTCCAAGGGTGTGAAGTTTGGACCAAGGCGAGTGCGTGGCACCCCCCATTGCTACCCACCAGCAGGTGCGGCTACCTGGTTGATCCTGCCAGTAGTATGTGCTTGTCTCAATGATTAAGTCATGCATGTGTAAGTACACATGGTCAGTACAGTGAAATTGCAAGTGGCTCATCAAATCAGTTACGGGTCCTTGGATCACTCCATATTTCACTTAGATAACTGCGGTAATTCTAGTGCTAATACATGCTGAGGAGTGCTTAACTCCCGGGATGCATCCATTCATCAGACCAAAATCAATCCAGGCTCGCCCAGCCGCTTTGGTGACTCTAGATGACCTCAGGTGTCAGGATTTGGGACTGCGGCAGAAAAAGACATGTGGGGTGTGAGAAACACTAGAGTTGCAAGGAAATCAGGAAGAACTACACTTCCCAGCAGTAGGGGGAAGGTTTGTAGTTCCAGGCTTCACGCGCAACAAGCAGCTGTTTGATATTAGTGTGGACTATTTTACACGCCGGCCACTCGTGCTCAGGTGCAGATTATTGAGTGTTCGGGACAGGTGGTCACTGCGGCGTTGGTGAAGGAAACTGGGACGGGCAGGGACGACGGAGGGATGCTGAAATCCACACAGCCTGAGTCACAGCGGTGAAAAGGAGGTGGCCCAGAGAGTTCTTTGCCTCATATCTACAGGTGCAGCTGCATGCTCATTACTGTGTGTTTGTATATGTGAACCATACATGTGAGCAATGCACACGTGCATAAAACCTTATTGAGGACTTCTGCCCGAAATTCCAGACATCAGGTGCCCCTGCCAAACACAGTGGGAGGGTCGATTCATTCAGCTTCTGTGGTTCAGGGGAGAGTGTCGATACTCTCTCCTCCTTTGGTTCTTAACAGAATAATCCACCCCCAAGTTTGGGGTATATTCATCACCCAAGCCAAGTGGAGACGAATCCTCCCCCTTTAGCAGAAGTGCCAAAGGCTTTACAAGATATTCAAATAGAGTTAGCCCAGGCTAGGCAGGAATCTACCACTTTAAAGGTCCAGGTGCAGGGGTTAGCGGCGCAAGGTACCCCCTTAAAAGCAGCCACTGCTAGACCCTCAGTAAGGGCAGTGGTGGGCTTGGCTTCTACAGTTATTGTGCAACCACCAAGCAGTGTGCCACTGGCAGCCCCCAAAAGATTTGCTGGAGAGCCTAGAAAGTACATGATGTTCTTGACTCAATGAAGGTTGCATTTTTGTGTAAACCTGCAGCCTTTGAAACAATTGAGGCTAGGACAGTGTTTGTGATTCCTTATTTGACTGGAGATGCCGACACATGGGTTATGCCCTTGGTCCAGAAAGATTACCATTTATTATATAATTGGGCAGGGATTTTGACATAGTTTGGGCAGTTGTTTGAGAGACGGGAGTTTTCATTGGTGCAGAATAAAGAATTACTGGCACTATGGCAGGGGACACGTGATTTGGTGTGATATTTGACACAGTTCCACCGGTTGGTAATAGAGACAGATTGGCCAGAGACCAAACATGGTGCTGTTTTATCAAGGAATTGAAGGATGCAATTGCCCAGGCAGAGCTCCAGCCCACTACATGTACTACCATGATTGATTTGGCTTTACGGTTAGTTCACCGTATGAATGAACGCAAGAGGGATAGGTAGAGGCCAGAGGTGTTACCCTTTGTGAGGTTGGATAAGGGTTGGGAGGAAGGAGTGGAGAAGGTGAACCTATTCAAATCTGGAGTGTAATAGGGCCATTGTCGGCAGCAGAAAAGGGACAGCGCAAGACTAATAACCTATTTTTATATTGTGAGCAATCAGGACACTCTATTCGTACCTACCCTAATACTCTGAAGAAAGGGGCAGAAGAGACCAGAGCAAGATGGAGATGGAAAAAGGATTTTGCCGGCCTTAGGGGAACTCAGGTGACAGGCCTGAATTAATCAAGGTACCCCGGATGGGTATCAAATACAGTAGGAAGCAATTGTTTTTTGCGCTAACTAAGCAGCTGGTGTCAGCCATGGTTGATTCTGGGGCCAAAGGGAATTTTATTGACATCTTTTTGGTAGAACAATTGGGAGTGTCTCAGCAGGATGAACAGCGGGTGGAGGGAGTGCAGTCAGTGGATGGATCACCATTAACTTCAGGACTTATTCGACAGCATACCCAACCCATGCAAATGGTATGTAGGTCAGGTCATGTGGAAGAGATTGCTTTTGACTTGATAGCGGGTCCATAATTCAGTCTCATTTTAGGGAGGCCGTGGATAGTGCAGCATAACCCTCGGATTGATTGGGCAACCCAGGAAGTGTTTTTTGAGGCTCAGGAGTGTGAGACACATATGGAGAGGGAGATTGGGCCTGCTATATTTTGGCAGACAGGAAACAGGTACCCCAGGTTGTGGGAGCGGTGGGGACTGGAATTATGTCCCACTATACAGAGTTTGCTGGAGTATGTGACAAAGATGGGGCAAAGAGGTTGCCACCTCATCAATCCTATGACTATCTGATTGATTTGGAACCTGGGGCCAAATTGCCCTGTAGTAGGATATATGCTCTCACTGAAGCCGAGAACCAATATTTCAGAGAGTACTTGGATGGGATGTTGGAAAAGGGGTTCATCAGCCACTCTACATTGCCGGTGTCCTTGCCACTATTTTTCATGCTAAAGAAGGAAGGGACACTCAGGACCTGTATTGACTATTGGGCATTGAATAAGGTGACAATCAAGAATAGGTACCACTTGCCTTTGATTGCCGTATTGTTAGACCAAGTTAAAATGACAGTGGTATACACAGAGCTGGATTTGAGGGGGGCTTACCATTTGATAAGAGTGAAACGTGGTGATGAGTAGAAAACTGCTTTCAGGACCAAGTTCGGGTTGTTTGAGTACTTAGTTATGCCCTTTGGCTTGTGTAATGCACCAGCCGCTTTCCAATATTTCACGCCGGAGGTGTTGAGGGAATTCATTGATGTTTTTGTCATTGTATACATCGATGATATTCTGATCTATTCTTCCTCCAAGGAACAACATATAGCACATGTAGCAGCAGTGTACAACGGCTGCAAGAATATCGGCTTTATGTCAAACTGGAGAAATGTGCATTCCATACTGCTCAGGTGGAGTTACTGGGGTTCATTTTAACACCCACAGGCATTGTGATGGATAAGAAGAAAGTTCAGGCGATTACTGATTGGCCTACTGCTCAATGCCTAAAAGAGATCCAGTCCTTTTTGGGGTTTGCCAATTTCTACAGGAGGTTCATTTCTAATTTCTCTCAGATTGTGAGCCCAATTACTAAATTGCTGAGGAATGCCACACGATTCAGTTGGAATGAGGAAGCAGAGAGGGCGTTTCAGGATCTGAAGGTAGCCTTTACTACGGCACCAGTCTTGATACATCCAGATCCTGAGAAGCCTTTTCAGGTTGAGACGGATGTGTCCAATGTGGCATTGGGGCAGTTTTTCAGAGAAATATGAGGAGGGTACTTGGCATCCAGTCGCTTTCTACTCCCAAAAACTCACGAGTTGCGAGCAGAATTATTCAATTACAGATAAAGAGTTGTTAGCCATTCGTGCTGCCTTTTTGGAATTGAGGCACTATTTGTTGGGGGCCAGGCATAAGGTGATGATGGTGATAGACCATAAAAACGTACAATACTTCAAGACAGCACAGACTCTGAGCTCGAGGCAACTGCAATGGTCACAATATTTTAATGAGTTTGATTTTCTTGTGACCTTCCGGCCCGGAAAGAGAAATGGGAGGCTGACGCCTTGACAAGACAGCAAAATGTGGAGAATATAGTTACAGTGGTTCAGGCAATCATTCCCTCTGAGAAAGTTGTTAGGGCGATTACTGAGAAACTGCTAGTACAGGTGGAGAAAGGTATGAGTCAGCAGGAAGTGCAGATTTGGGAAGCTGGAGACCTGTTAAATACCATCCAAAATGAACTTTGCTTATTATCCGGGAAAGTTGTTTTTGCTTGCTCCTGCCTTCCAAGAGAAAGCTTTGTATTGGTGTCATAAATCCCTGTTGGCAGGCCACTCGGGGAGGAAAAAGATGCAAAGCATGTTGGAAAAGTACTTTTGGTGGCTGGATTTGAGAAAAGATATTTTTTCTGCAACAAAGCCAATCATTATAGAAAGGTAGGGTTGCTACAGCCGTTACCAACACCTGAAAGGGCTTCCACGCACATTTCCATGGATTTTATTACTGATCTTTCTCCCGATACCAGTACGACACTATTTGGGTGGTGGTTGATTACCTGTCTAAGCAAGCTCACTTTGTGCCGTGGATCAGTATTCCAGGAGCAGGGCAATTGGCAGAGTTAGTTGTGGGGCATATTGTCAGGTTAAATGGACTTCCGCAGGGTATTCTTTCTGACAGCGTACCCCAATTTACTTCAAGATTTTTGCTTGCCTTATGTCGGATGTTGAGAATTGACAGTGCCCTGTCTATGAGTTATCCCACCAAACTGACAGACAGAGTCAACCAGACACTGGAACAATACTTACGATGTTACCCGAGGGATGGGATGGATTCATGGGTGAGAGCTTTATGGTTGTCACAATTCACCTACAATAACACCGAACACGCATCACTGGGAATGGCACCAAATGAATGTTTGTATGGAAATGAACAAAATATGTTACCTGAGACTTTGCCCAAGGTGGAACAAATTCTTGTTTTACAAGAGAGGAAGCAGTTGCTTCTGAACATCAGGTGGAAGGCACAATCTAATTTGAAACAGGTCAAGGCAGCCTATAAAACACAAGCTGACAGTTTCACATGTGTCACCCTGAGAAGCCAGGTCCCGAAAAAGACGTGTGGGATGTGAAAAACGCTAGCGCTGCAAGGAAATCAGGATGAACTAAACTTCCCGGCAGCAAGGGGAAGGTGTTTAGTTCAAGGCTTCAAATGCGCAAGCAGCTGTTTGTTATTAGTGTGGACTATTTTACACACCAGTCGCGTTCAGCATGGACGGTCACAGTGGCATTGATGAAGGAATCTGGGAAGGGCAGGGACGCCGGAGGTATGATGAAATCCACACAGCCCGGGTCGCGGCGGTAAAAAGGAGGCAGCCCGGAGAGTCCTTTGCCTCATATCTACAGGTGTGGGTAGATCTGTGGGACTCTCAGACATTCAACTAAGTAGCTGCATGTCGATTACTGTTTGTTTGTATATGTGAACCATATGTCTGAGCAACACATGCATGCAAGAAACCTTATTGAGGGCTTCTCCCTGAAAATTGAGATTGCTCTTTCGGCGGAAGGGCCTTTTGGAAAATCATGATTTACAAAGCATTATTTATATTAAAAAAGAACGCTGTGTATCTGCGGAAAGGAACGCAATGCCCATTTAAGTGGGGAAGTGTGTGAAAGCTTAAAAACACTATCATTGCATGCAAATTGGGTGCCGGAACAACTAGGTTACATTTATGGGTGACCATTGAACGTTATTTTTGTTTTGCCTTCTCAATGGGCCATGTGTTTGTTGTTTCACATAGGGAACAGCACTTGTATGTGCCATACTGCTTGCTACAGTGTCAGTGCGTGCTTTCCATGTTTCTTTATGCTTAATGTTATGTGTTCACAGGCACAGTAGGTGGGTTGTAGGTGTAGGAGTATCCAGGTTACGGTTCTAGGTTCAAGAGACAAGCAGGTCAAGTGGTAGGTGTAGGACAGGTAGGTAGTGATGAAATATAACAATACAGGACTCTTTTGAGGCCCTTTAATTGAAATGACTGCACTTTAACTCCTTTAACGAGGATCTATTGGAGGGCAAGTCTGGTGCCAGCAGCTGCAGTAATTCCAGCTCCAATACTGTCAGGGGTGGACTGGGAACCAAAAGAGGCCCTGGAAATAATGTTCAATGTGGCCCCATATTACACTTTTTTCAGCAAGCCGAATGCTTTTTCATATGGGAAAATATGGAAATATTAAACAAAAGAGGCACAGGGTGCAGAGGCCTACCAGGAAATCTCCAGAGTTCCCTGTAGGCCAGTCCAGCCCAGAATACTGTATTTTAAAGTTGCTGCAGTCAAAAAGTTTATAGTTGGATCATGGGAACCAGCTGATGGTCTGCTGCAAGGTGAGATACTGCCTGTCCCTGCCCCTGCCCCTGCCTCTAAAGTGCCCCGTGATGTTCTTGTTTTAGTGTACTTAGGGTCCAAAGTGTTTACTTTGAAAAGATTTGAGTGTTCAAATCAGGCCGGTCACCTGAATACATCAGCTAGGTATAATGGAATAGGACTCTGGTTCTATATTGTTGGTTTTCGGAACTGGGGCACTGATTGAGAGGGACAGCCGGGGCATTCATAATTGTGCCACTAGAGGTGAAATTCTTAAAACGACGCAAGACAAACCAAAGTGAAAGCATTTGTGAATGAATATTTTTGTTAATCAGACATGAAAGTCGGAGGTTCGTAGACGATCATATACCGTTGTAGTTCCGACCATAAACAATGCTAACTAGTGAAATGGTGGCGTTGTTCCCATACCCCGCTGAGCACCTTCCAGGAAACCAAAGTATTTGGGTTCCATAGTTCCAGGGGGCTATGGTTGCAAAACTGGAACTTAAATGAACTAATAGAAGGGTACGACCAGGAATGGAGCCTTTGGCTTAATTTGATCCACCAAGGGAAACCTCATTTGGCCCGGACACAGAAAGTATTGACAGATGGATAGCTCTTTCTCAATTCAGTGGGTTATGGTACATGACCGTTCTTAGTTATTGGAGAGATTTGTCTGGTTAATTCCGATAAGAAACAAGACTCCCCAATCTTACTGGTTACGCAAGGCTCAGTGGTCGGCATTCAACTTCTTAGAGGGACAAGTAGCATTCAACTAAACGAGATTGAGCACTAACAGTTCTGTGATGCACTCAGATGTCCGGGGGTGCACACACGCTACACTGAATGGATCAGTGTGTGTCAATCAGTGGGTAACCTGCTGATACCCGTGCATGATAGGGATTGGGGATTGCAAGTATTTCCCATGAATGAGAAATTCACAGTAAGTGTGAGTCATGAGCTAGCATTGATTAGTCCCTGGCTTTTGTACACACCACCCATCGCTACTACCAATTAGATGGATTAGTGAGGTTCTCGGGCCCTGGTGGAGAGCCAAGAAGATGATCAAACTTGACTAGCGTGAGGAAGTAAAAATCATAACAATGTTTCTGAATGCGAACCTGCGGAAGGATCATGAACGGCAGTGCAGCCGGAGGGAGAACCACAGGGCTGACCTTAGTTGCATCCCAGATACACATCCACAGCCTGGGGTGCACCTCACGCAAAGGTCCAGCCAGCGGAGCAGTCTGCAACTGAGGTGTGTGCTCGACCAGCTGCCAGGGAGTGGTATCCCTTGCACCACAGGAGTCCATGACCTAGCAGACAGACGGGGGCATCCGGCAGGTTTCAGTTAACCTGACAAGACATCCCCAACTATGCACCAGTAAGGGAGCCCTTAGCAGCCGCCCCTCCCCTCGGAGTTGTGTAAGAAACCTGAAGGTGTCTCCCTGCTTAAACCTCAAGGATCTGTCATCCAGGTGGTCAGGACATGGCCATCACTACTGGATCCAGTTCTTGGGGGTGACCAGTCAGGAAGGATCACCTGGATGAGGGTCCTCGGGGAGTGGGAGTGGGACACTGATGGGTGAGACGCAGAATCCCCTTTCAATTAACACCTTTTGGCCATTCTCTCACATAGGATATTACAAAACACTGCCCCCCCCCTTTTCCACTGTGAACACTTTCGCACAGTACAATGGACAACGGACTAACACAAGAGCCGTTTTCCTGACATGTCCCAATACCAGGGTCAGACAAAGTCAGGCAATTGATACAGAATCACAAACACTTGACGGCACTTTTTACCCCATGGGGATAAAAGGTGGTGCCAGAGAGCACAGTACGAGCAAAGCAAGGAAGCCGAGTAAAGCAGATAACACTCAGAGACATCCACACCAAGCTGCAGTTCAAAAGAAGGGTAAAGGCGGCAGGAAACGAGAGGGAGGTGAGGAGAGAAGTGACCATGACCTTTTCATTCCAGGCCTGCAGAACCTTTGTGGAGAGGAATCCAAGACTCCGAACAATAGCACAAGTGTCCTGCTACAGATGTAAACGGTACACAGGGCAAGCCTATGATGATAAGGCAGAGCAGAGGAGACTCCTGTGCCCGTGGTATCAACCTTGACTCCAGAGAAGAGGAAAGCCAAGCGGTTCATCACAGATGGTAAGTTGAGGGGTGAATCGATAAGCACTGTGCTGTGTTGAGAGAGAATCACAAAGTGGCAAGTTTTGAACTAAAGCTAACAAACGTGAATGAACTATTAAAACTGTGAAGAGGAGACCAGATACAGAGGGAAGGCGGCACCACGTGGGTGCTAACTCGAAAGACTATGGTCGAGCCCCATATTGAGAAACTACATAAACCAGAAGGCCATAGGACGGCCGCCAAAGGAATGCAAAGTGGTCAAGCAAAAACCCCGTACATTTGTCAGACTTTGATTCGTGAATTGGCGTGAAAGCAAGAGAAGTGAATGCCTAAACCTATGAACTGTATAAAAGTAAAGGGAGAGAACATTGAAAGTGAAGAAGGGTCAGCCCAGAAGAGGGGGGTCCATGGGTGAACCACTATCGAGAGCCATAGTAAATCCAGTGAAGGAAGAATGAGAATCAAGAGGGGTAACAGCCCCGCAGAGGGAAATCCATGGGTGAAAATTCATCAACCCAAAGTGGAATGTTTTGAAAAGGCAATAGTGAGCCTGGAAGAGGGAAATCCGTGGTGAAGCTAATACTCATAACACTGACAGTCGAGAGAGGTTTGAGCCTAAAGGAGGGAGATCCCGGGGGTGAATTTTTCACCCAAGTGCTGGCAGTCCAGAGAGGTCCGAGCCCAAGAGAGGAAGATCCAAGGAGTGAAGCTATCACCCAAAGTGTGAAGAGAAAAGAATAAGGGAAGTAAAGAAATACAAGTAAGAAAGGGTTAGCCCAGAAGAGGGGGACCCAAGGGTGAAGCCATCACAATACCTGCACTGTGGATTACAATTAACAAGGGTCAGCCCAGAAGAGGGGGAACCAGTGGTGAACCCATCACCCAGAGAATATTGGGAAAAAAAGGATGTACATTTGTTAAAGCTATGTTTGTTTTGATGGTCCTCTAAATACCTCAGGCCCGAAGGCAAGAGACTTTCCTAGGAAACAAGAATTGGCCATCGACGGTCCTGAGAACAGCCATTGGAACTGTTGTTTCCTGCAGGAGAAGCCCTAGACTGTCTGCTGTTGGAAATGTTTCACACTGGAGAAAGCCTGAGATTGTCTGCCATTGGAACTGTAGCCTCGTGCTAGAGAAGCCATAGACTGTACTGTGCTCCACCAGTTCCTACCTTAACCTGTGCTCAAAATGTGGAGAAGGAAGACCCAAACCACCACAACCTGACTTATTATTTGAGAAAACTTCTTTCTTTTCTTCAGTGCTACCCCACACCCTTTTGCTTTAATCGCTGTAAGGGTTGGCAATAGGTTTCTTATTATAAGCCTTTTTAATTTGACACAACACCACTAGGACAGACTTATCTTTTCATTTGATGGTCGACGTCTGTCCCCATCTTAGATTTAGGTTTGATTTAGGCTTTTTCCCAACCTACAGATCACATTTCATTCTTCTATAAACACCCTTGAAATATGATCTCTTGTGTTTGTCTTGCTTGTTGTCACTCTGAGTTTCTCACATATGGTATCAGCATTCCGATAGATTGAACTGACAAAAATTGAAAACTGATACTAATAATCGTGCTGCCACCAGAAGGGGAAAATAGGATAGTTGATCTCCTAGAATCAGACCGTGTGTCCACGTTGAAAGAGTTGCTATCATCTCAGTTAAATATCCCATCTGGCCAACAGGATCTATTCTTCAAAACTCAACTCTTACTAGATACCCTTCCTCTCTCTCATTATAACCTACAACCTTCAGAGCGGATCATTCTCAGAGTTTGTCAGTTTTTCTCTTTTATTAGACCCAGCGCTTTAAATACCCCTCCCTCTGAACCTTTTTTTCCAGTGTAGTCAGTTTTCATCAGTAGTGGGACCCTCTGGGATACAAACTAACTTATCTCGGTCCTCTCCTTTGACAAATTCAGAATCAGAGGACTCTGAAGATTTTGAAACCTTGTCTTAAGGGATAAAGAGTAGTTTTTTCTATGACTCAGACACCCCAGGGGGAACCATTACACCTCCTGAAGAAATTGCTGGTCTGACCAATGTCATTGCCCAGCTAGAGGCCCACCAGATACAGTCTGAAAATAGACTCCAAGAAAGTTTAACCAAGCTAATTTGGTTGCAGGAAAGACCTTCCCTCCCCCAGGGCATACTTCAAGCCTATCTTGAAGGTGAAGATTTGGGAAAATGTTTTCGAAATTTTGAGCGCCTAGCTGACCAATTGGGTTGAGAGGAGAATCTCAAAAGATGTTATCTGGGACCTCTATTAAAAGGAGAACTCCAAACTTCCTACCAATTACTCAACCTGCATCAAGAAGCTTCCTTCCTATCCATCAAAGAAGGCTTATTGAAAAGAGTAGGGCAAACCTGCATATTTTATTGACAGAAATTACAAGCCTTTAGGTTAAACCCGTGAGAAACCCCTCTAGAGCTGGATGAATGGATTAAAAATACTGTGGCCCTATTGACTAGTAAAAAGACTCTAGATGAATTGACAGAGATGATAACCCTAGAACAATTTACCAACTCTGTATCCCTTTTTAAAAAAAATAAGCCATCCTTCAATTAAATCTGCCTGCCCTAGCCATGGACATCGAGATGGCGCAAAATCACTTGGATGTGGCTAAACCTTTTAATCTAGCCCATAGGTGGAAGGATCGAAGAGATCATAAACCCATCCATCAACCTCAAACCCAAGGAATGGTCTGGTCTGGTGCCAGCAGCTGCAGTAATTCCAGCTCCAATACTGTCAGGGGTGGACTTGGAACCAAAAGAGGCCCTGGAAATAATTTTCAATGTGGCCCCATATTACACATTTTTCAGCAAGCCGAACCCTTTTCCTATGGGAAAATATGGAAATATCACACAAAAGAGGCACAGGGTGCAGAGGCCTACCGGGAAACCTCCAGAGTTCCCTGTAGGCCAGTCCAGCCCAGAATACTGTATGTTAAAGTTGCTGCAGTCAAAAAGTTTATAGTTGGATCTTGGGATCCAGCTGATGGTCTGCTGCGAGGTAAGATACTGCCTGTCCCAGCCCCTGCCTCTAAAGCGCCCCATGATGTTCTTGTTTTAGTGTACTTAGGGTCCAAAGCGTTTACTTTGAAAAAATTAGAGTGTTCAAATCAGGCCGGTCACCTGAATACATCAGCTAGGTATAATGGAATAGGACTCTGGTTCTATATTGTTGGTTTTCGGAACTGGGGCACTGATTGAGAGGGATAGCCGGGGCATTCATAATTGTGCCACTAGAGGTGAAATTCTTAAAACGACGCAAGACAAACCAAAGGGAAAGCATTTGTGAACAAATATTTTTGCTAATCAGGCATGAAAGTCGGAGGTTCATAGACGATTGGATACCGTTGTAGTTCCGACCATAAACGATGGTAACTAGTGAAATGGTGGCGTTGTTCCCATACCCCGCTGAGCACCTTCCAGGAAACCAAAGCATTTGGGTTCCGTAGTTCCAGGGGGCTATGGTTGCAAAACTGGAACTTAAATGAACTAATGGAAGGGTACGACCAGGAATGGAGCCTTTGGCTTAATTTGATCCACCAAGGGAAACCTCATTTGGCCCGGACACAGAAAGTATTGACAGATGGATAGCTCTTTCTCAATTCAGTGGGTTATGGTACATGGCCGTTCTTAGTTATTGGAGAGATTTGTCTGGTTAATTCCGATAAGAAACAAGACTCCCCAATCTTACTGGTTACGCAAGGCTCAGTGGTCGGCATTCAACTTCTTAGAGGGACAAGTAGCATTCAGCTAAACGAGATTGAGCACTAACAGTTCTGTGATGCACTCAGATGTCCGGGGGTGCACGCACGCTACACTGAATGGATCAGTGTGTGTCAATAAGTGGGTAACCTGCTGATACCCGTGCATGATAGGGATTGGGGATTGCAAGTATTTCCCATGAATGAGAAATTCACAGTAAGTGTGAGTCATGAGCTAGCATTGATTAGTCCCTGGCTTTTGTACACACCACCCATCGCTACTACCAAGTAGATGGATTAGTGAGGTTCTCGGGCCCTGGTGGAGAGCCAAGAAGATGATCAAACTTGACTAGCGTGAGGAAGTAAAAATCATAACAATGTTTCTGAATGCGAACCTGTGGAAGGATCATGAACAGCAGTGCAGCCGGAGGGAGAACCACAGGGCTGACCTTAGGTGCATCCCAGATACACATCCACAGCCTGGGGTGCACCTCACGCAAAGTTCCAGCCAGCGGAGCAGTCTGCAGCTGAGGTGTGTGATGGACCAGATGCCAGGGAGTGGTATCCCTTGCACCACAGGGGTCCATGACCTAGCAGACAGACGGGGGCATCCGGCAGGTTTCAGTTAACCTGACAAGACATCCCCAACCATGCACCAGTAAGGGAGCACTTAGCAGCCGCCCCTCCCCTCAGAGTTGTGTAAGAAACCTGAAGGTGTCTCCCTGCTTAAACCTCAAGGATCTGTCATCCAGGTGGTCAGGACATTTACATCACTATTGGATCCAGTTCTTGGGGGTGACCAGTCAGGAAGGATCACCTGGATGAGGGTCCTCGGGGAATGGGAGTGGGACACTGATGGGTGAGACGCCGTATCCCCTTTCAATTAACACCTTTTCCCCATCCTCTCACGTAGGATATTACAAACCACTGCCCCTCCCCCTTTTCCACCGTGAACATTTTTGCACAGTACAATGGACAACGGACTAACACAAGAGCCATTTTCCTGACATGTCCCAATACCAGGGCCAGACAAAGTCAGGCAATTGATCAGAATCACAAACACTTGACGGCACTTTCCCTTCCCCATGGGGATAAAAGGTGGTGCCAGAGAGCACAGTACGAGCAAAGCGAGGAAGCCGAGTATAGCAGATAACACTCAGAGACGTCCTCACCAAGCTGCAGTTCAAAAGAAGGGTAAAGGCGGCAGGAAACGAGAGGGTGGTGAGGAGAGAAGTGACCATGACCTTTTCATCCCAGGCCTGCAGAACCTTTGTGGAGAGGAATCCAAGACTCCGAACAATAGCACAAGTGTCCTGCTACAGATGTAAACGGTACACAGGGCAAGCCTATGATGATAAGGCAGAGCAGAGGAGATTCCTGTGCCCGTGGTATCAACCTTGACTCCAGAGAAGAGGAAAGCCAAGCGGTTCATCACAGATGGTAAGTCGAGGGGTGAATCGATAAGCACTGTGCTGTGTTGAGAGAGAATCACAAAGTGGCAAGTTTTGAACTAAAGCTAACAAACGTGAATGAACTATTAAAACTGTGAAGAGGAGACCAGATACAGAGGGAAGGCGGCACCACGTGGGTGCTAACTCGAAAGACTATGGTAGAGCCCCATATTGAGAAACTACATAAACCAGAATGCCATAGGAAGGCTGTCAAAGGAATGCAAAGTGGTCGAGCAAAAGCCCCGTACATTTGTCAGACTTAGATTCGTGAATTGGCGTGAAAGCAAGAGAAGTGAATGCCTAAACCTATGAACTGTATAAAAGTAAAGGGAGAGAACATTGAAAGTAAAGAAGGGACAGCACAGAAAAGGGTGGCCCATGGGTGAGCCACTATCGAGAGCCATAGTAAATCCAGTGAAGGAAGAATGAGAATCAGGCGGGGTAACAGCCCCGCAGAGGGAGATCCATGTGTGAAAATCCATCAACCCAAAGTGGAATGTTTTGAAAAGGCAATAGTGAGCCTGAACGAGGGAAATCCGCGGTGAAGCTAATACTCACAACACTCACAGTCGAGAGAGGTCCGAGCCCAAGAGAGGGAGATCCAAGGAGTGAAGCTATCACCCAAAGTGTGAAGAGAAAAGAATAACGGAAGTAAAGAAATACAAGTAAGAAAGGGTTAGCCCAGAAAAGGGGGACCCAAGGGTGAAGCCATCACAATACCTGCACTGTGGATTACAATTAACAAGGGTCAGCTCAGAAGAGGGGGACCCAGTGGTGAACCCATCACCCAGAGAATATTGGGGAAAAAAGGATGTACATTTGTTAAAGCTATGTTTGTTTTGTTGGTCCTCTAAATACCTCAGGCCCGAAGGCAAGAGACGTTCCTAGGAAACAAGAATTGGCCATTGACTATCCTGAGAACAGCCATTGGAACTGTTGTTTCGTGCAGGAGAAGCCCTAGACTGTCTGCTGTTGGACATGTCTCACACTGGAGAAAGCCTGAGACTGTCTGCTATTGGAACTGTTGCCTCGTGCTAGAGAAGCCATAGACTGTACTGTGCTCCACCAGTTCCTACCCTAACCTGTGCTCAAAATGTGGAGAAGGAAGACCCAAACCACCACAACCTGACTTATTATTTGAGAAAACTTCTTTCTTTTCTTCAGTGTTACCCCACACCCTTTTGTTTTAACCGCTGTAAGCTTTGGCAATAGGCTTCTTATTATAAGCCTTTTTATTTTGACACAACACCACTAGGACTGTCTTATTTTTTCATTTGATGGTCCACGTCTGTCCCCATCTTAGATTTAGGTTTGGTTTGGGCTTTTTCCCAACCTACAGATCACATTTCATTCTTCTATAAACACCCTTGAAATATGATCTCTTTTGTTTGTCTTGCTTGTTGTCACCCTGAGTTTCTCACATATGGTATCAGCATTGGGATAGATTGAACTGACAAAAATTGAAAACTAATACTAATAATTGTGCTGCCACCAGAAGGGGAAAATAGGATAGTTGATCTCCTAGAATCAGACCGTGTGTCCACGTTGAAAGAGTTGCTATCATCTCAGTTAAATATTCCATCTGGCCAGCAGGATCTATTCTTCAAAACTCAACTCTTACTAGATACCCTTCCTCTCTCTCATTATAACCTACAACCTTCAGAGCGGAACGTTCTCAGAGTTTGTCCGTTTTTCTCTTTTATTAGACCCAGCGCTTTAAATCCACCTCCCTCTGACCCTTTTTTTTCCAGTGTAGTCAGATTTCATCAGTAGTGGGACCCTCTGGGATACAAACTAACTTATCTCGGTCCTCTCCTTTGACAAATTCAGAATCAGAGGACTCTGAAGTAGTTTTTTCTATGACTCAGACACCTCAGGGGAACCATTACACCTCCCGAAGAAATGGCTGGTCTGACCAATGTCATTGCCCAGCTAGCGGCCCACCAGATACAGTCTGAAAATAGACTCCAAGAAAGTTTAACCAAGCTAATTGGGTTGCAGGAAAGACCTTCCCTCCCCCAGGGCGTACTTCAACCCTATCTTGAAGGTAAAGATTTGGGAAAATGTTTTCAAAATTTTGAGCGCCTAGCTGACCAATTGGGTTGAGAGGAGAATCTCAAAAGATGTTATCTGGGACCTCTATTAAAAGGAGAACTCCAAACTTCCTACCAATTACTCAACCTGCATCAAGAAGCTTCCTTCCTATCCATCAAAGAAGGCTTATTGAAAAGAGTAGGGCAAACCTGCAACTTTTATTGACAGAAATTACAAGCCTTTAGGTTAAACCCGTGAGAAACCCCTCTAGAGCTGGGTGAACGGATTAAAAATACTGTGACCCTATTGACTAGTAAAAAGACTCTAGATGAATTGACAGAGATGATAACCCTAGAACAATTTACCAACGCTGTATCCCTTTTTTTTTAAAAAAAAGCCATCCTTCAATTAAATCTGCCTGCCCTAGCCATGGGCATCGAGATGGCGCAAAATCACTTGGATGTGGCTAACCCTTTTCATCTAGCCAATAGGTGGAAGGATTGAAGAGATCATAAACCCATCCATCAACCTCAAACCCAAGAAATAGACAAATCAGGGGGTTCATACCAAAACAAGGAAGGCATTCAAAGAGAATGAATAGGAACCAGGAAAATTGAACCAAGGCCCAAAGAGAAAAGTAGAAGAGAAGAAGCAAAAGGAAGTAACTCATCCCCTTTGGTGTGTTTTTCCTGTAGAGAAATCTGACATCTAGCTAGGCACTGTCCCAAAAACATAAAAGAGAACACTATGAAGATAGGATGTTTGAAGGGAGAAGAGTGGGAGGAAGCCGAGGAAGAATTAGAAACCTTTAGTATCTGTTTATGTCAAACCCCTGCCAAATTTATATTTGAAAAAGCTTGGGTAAAGGGGAAACAGGTACAAGCCCTAATCAAATCTGGTAGTAAACAGACCGCTATACTTGATTTAGTTACAAAAAACAGACAGACCTAGAACATGCAGCCTTGTTCCTAGTGACTTGTGTACATGGAGATAACGAGGTACACCCAGAAATTCCAGTGAGCATTGAAATCAGAAGTGAATCCTGTGAAATACCCTCAGCCATCATCCCAGGGCTCCCTGAAGAAATTATCCTGGGATGATATTTTTCCATCCATTTTCTCTATACTCTTTCAAGAGCCCCTACCTCCATTTGGAGATTTTGTACCCCAAAGATCTTGGCAAGAAACCGGTTTATACCCAAACGTGCCTATATGGGACTGGGAAAAATGTAGAACCTGTAGAATCCAAAATAATTACAGACACCCAATTTATAGGTTATTGTAAGGAGAGTGATACCACCAGTAACCCTCTACCTATGAAACCCAATCAGTGGAATATACGAGAGTGCCTGGACATCTCTCATCCCTGTTCTCTGCCCAGTCATAACCATAGAAGACCTGACCAAAGTACAGGCATATCTACATTACATAGAGAAAGGATGTGTGAGATACCTTAAGGTGTCTCCCCACTTCACCTCGAGAATCTGTTATCCAGGTGGCCAGGACACGGACATCACTATTGGATCCAGTTCCTGGGGGTGGACCAGTGAGGGAGGATCACCTGGATGGGGGGTCCTCAGGGAGTGGGAGTGGGAGACCGACGGGTGAAACGCGGTATCCCCCTTCATTTTATATCTTTTCCCCATCCTCTCAGGTAGGGCATTCCAAACAACTGCCCCCCCACCCCCTTTTCCACCATGAACACTTTCACACAACACAACGCACAACAAGCTAACACAGGAGCGGTTTACCTGACATGTCCCAATACCAGGGGCAGGCAAAGTCAGACAATTGATCAGAATCACAAACACCTGACGGTCCTTTCTCTTACCCATGGGGATAAAAGGTAGAGCCAGAGAGCACAGTACAAGCAAGGTGAGGAAGGTGAGTATAGCAGACAACACTGCAAGAGAACTACCAAGCGGCAGTTCAAAAGAAGGAGAAAGGCGGCAGGAAAAAAAGGTGGTGCCGAGGAGAGAAGTGACCTTGCCCTTTTCATCCCTTCGTGGAGGGGAATCCATCACTGCAAACAATAGCACAAGTGTCCTGCTGCAGATGTCAATGGTACACGGGGCAATCCTATGATGATAAGGCAGAGCAGAGGAGACTCCCGTGCCTGGGGTACTGACCTTGACTCCAGAGAAGCCGAAAGCCAAGCGGTTCATCACAGCCATTGAGTCGAGGGGAGAATACATAAGCACAAGGCTGTGCTGAGAGAGAATCGCAAAGTGGCAAGTTTTGAACTAAAGCTAACAAACTTGAATTAACTATTACAACTGTGAAGGGCAGACCAGCTACTGTATGGAAGAAAGGGTCTTCGAGTCCCTCCTCCCCTCCATTCCCGTCCCCAAAAGCACACTATGCTCGTTCCATGGATGACCATGTGTCTCTGGCCAAGGTGCTGGACAGCCCTGGGGTGACACATACATGTGCAACACCTATATATAGACTGAATCCCGTCTCCATTTTGTACGATAATGGACTCAATTTTGTATTTATTCTGGTAGGCCTTGCATAAGCACTGGCCTGTAGTCCTGCACCTCTCCCCCTGGGTCCGCACACAGTTAGCCAGCTGCACCCCTCTCCTCCTCTCCTGTGCCATCTTTGCAGTGAGCCTGTTCTCACGGATGCCTGAGTGTAAAAAATAACACTTCAAACACTGTATCTTTCGTCTTCCTTTTACATCACTGCCCTGTGAATGAACTGGGCCACAGTGCCGACTTAGAAAAAACCACCCATATCCATAACTCTGAATCAGCACCAGCAGACCCCCTGATTCAGAAACACGGGCCGAGCTCCATGACCCCAAATTCTGTTTGATGTGCCAGTTGTGTGCCGTTCGACTAAGTAGCACCCCTTCTCACTACGAATGTTCAAATTCCAAGGGACAATATATCCCCTCTTGTACTAACACACTATAAAGCTGTCCCCCAATAGATCTAACGAAGCAATTGATGTAGATAGCCCAGGAATATAACCTCAAGATAAGACACCTGGACACATGGAGTAACCTTTCTTATTGTGCATAATTTGTGGTTATAACATATATTGTCTGTGTAGAAATGTGCCAATCACTGTTAGTGTATGTGTGGCCAAAAGGGCATTGTAAGGTAAAAAAATTTGTAACAGCTCATACACCGCCTGACCCAGCGCTCCACCCAGAAGAGCCCAGCTGACCCGTGCACCCCGCACCGACACAACGTGGACTTCCACCAATCCTGGAGCACCGGGCATACAGATACTATAGTGTCCAGTCATCTTTGCCCAATCCCATCGATTCATGTACCCCCTATATTCGACGTCGTAGATGACATGATTCTATAATAAATATTTATGTTTTCCATTGTCTGACAGCGCGCTCTTGGAGTGTTCAGAGTCCTACGTATGCCCTATTTTACTCAGATAAACTTTATCTCTTAACTTCACCCGCACTTGGTCTCAGTCTCATTCTCTACCGGGGTGTGTCCGTTATTGACTCTAATTGGGGAGTTTGTATTGTACTTTGGGGGACTGCTCACTTTCATTGGTGACCCCGACGTGATTGCGTTCTTTCTGTTCCTTCTGGCACAAGACGTCCCCTGGCCACAGCGGAAACCACGGGGGTGCCCCTTCAAAGCTGGCCACCTACGGCAACCGGTACCCTTAGTCATGTGCACGCAATAGGATGAGAGGGTCAACATTTCCCGGCCTTGCAAATACCCACTGTATCGCTCGCCAGAGCTGGGTGTGGCCATTGAGTGTGGGGCAGCGCCTGGACAGACCAGGTCTGGAGGGCCTCGGATCAAGACAGACACATGAGTATCAATTGCGAGCGACATTAAAAGATAGTGTGGGAGAAACGGGAAAAAGGGAGTCAGATAAAAGGAATTGTGGGACTATATGGTGGGGAAAATAGGGGGTGACGGTATCTCAGTGGAATTTCCTTTCTAGCTATTCTTATTCTTTTTTGCGTATGGCCATTATGTAAAGTATAGAGGTTATAGGGTCAATAGAGGTACGGGAACCAAGCTCCGCGAGGGGGTAGAAAGCGACACTGCATTAGTACTATCTCGACTAGTACAGGAGATAACGAGGAAAATACGTGAAAACGGTAAGAGTCTCACATAGAAGAGAGGACTGAAAATAGAATTTAGAAACGCTTCTTTACTTTCTTTCTTTCTTTTTGAAGGTGACACTGGTAAATAAGGGGGGTTCTGCAAGAAAGAAAACAAGGTAGACAAGGTAAGGCACAAACTGGGAAGAACGTAGGGGGAGGAGAAACAGACGGGGATGATTTGTGTTTAAATGTTAAATGTGGTATGTCTAAAGTTCATTGTTGTGTAATTCATATTGTTTATGTCCGCTGCACGCTACTAAGATGAATGATTAATGATAACAGCGATATTGCATAAATATTTAATTACATATTCTGTCGAAGTGAGTACGGAAGTGACATATGCAGTGGTGTATTATCGTGGTGGTTTGATTAAGTATATTTGAATTAACCCATCAAGAAGTAAAGGTATTGCTAATGCAGTGATGGGTGCAGAAACACCACTCTCACATGTTTGCCAGAGTGTGCCAGGATATGCAGATAGAATTAAGAAATACCATGATCATTGGATCACAGAGGTAAAAGGAGAAGGTTTGCCCCAGGTGTGGCCCGAAGGAGGGTCATTTGATCAAAATGTATTGGACATGGTAGCAATGTGTTTCTTTGTAAAGTACAAAGGGAAACAGTTACAAAACAGGAGAGAAATATTGCATTTGTGGAGGCTGTTCAAGGAAATACCCCCGAATAAAGGTAAAGGGGAGGGTGCATCTCCCCTGGCAACAAATAGCAATGAGAGGGAAGGGGAAATGAAGGAAGGGAGAGCAGAGGTATTTGTATATGTATTTATTTATTTGTATTGAGCACCTTGCCCTGGGGCATCTGGGCGCTTACTTTGATGAGTTAATGGTTACATACAGGTAAACAAATTTCCCAGAGGGAAAAACAAATATTAACAATGAAAATGCAGTTCTTAAGGCAACATGTGTACAGACAAGTACATTGTTACATCGGTTACTATAGACCTTTCTAGTAGTATGAAGGGCATACTACAAAGAATACCAGAGTACAAAAAATATATAGATGTTACAAGTGCAGAGAATGGCTATGAATCCTATATTAACACATTGCCATAATAGGCCAAGGTGGTTAGGTGGATGAGGCAGATTGGTCAAGCTCATAGAGCAGGAGTTTCATTTTGTTCTTAAAGGAGTGAACGGACGGTTCGTCCCTGAGTGTATTAGGTATTGTGTTCCATAGTTTGGCTGCAAGGACTGGGAAACTTGATCCCCCAGCTGTCTGAGGTTTTTAGCTAGGTACAGTCAGTGTGTGGACATGGGCTAACCTCAGGGGTCTGTTGGCTGTTTGCCGCGTGAAGCGATTGGCCAGGTATGCGGGTGCCAGATTGTTCTGGGCCTTGTATGTTAAAGCAAGGGTTTTGAGCGATATTCGGTGAGCAACAGGGAGCCAATGTAAATTGCGTCTTGTATCAGAGATGTGTAATCTCCTCGGGAATTTAAGGGCAGCCCTAATGGCATTATTCTGAGTAACTTGTAATTTATTGATGTTTCTTTGGCTAGTCCCTAAATAGAGGGCATTACAGTAATCCATTTTTTACATGATGAGAGTTCTAGCGAGGATAATGCAGTTGTCAGTCGTCAGGAAGGTCTGCAGGCGGTGATAAGTTTGCAGGTGTAAGCAGAAGCAGATACAACAGCATTCATTTGTCTGGTGAGAGATAGTGGGGGTCATTACGACCCTGGCGATAGGGGGTTAACGGGCCCGTTAGAGCTGCCAGCCCTGTTAACCCCCTACTGCCGCATTACGAGGTTTGCTCATGGGAGCCGTGTCTCGCGAGCCGACCAGCATGCTAACAACGGGCCAGTCATGAACGGGCCCGTTGTTAGCATGCTCCCCATTCCCATTGCGCCCTATGGGGGCTCGAATGAGAATGGGGATCGGTTCCTGAAATGGGGAAATACCGGGCCCTCCAAGGTCGGAATGGCCCGGTATTTCCTCTTTCCAAGAACCCGGACCCGGTACGCGGAATGGGGGTAGCTATGCCGCAAATTGCGGCATGGCTACCTCCAAGGTCGTAATGACCTCCATTGTCGAATCAAGGTAACTACCACGTATTTTTGTGTCGTTAGACACTTTAAGAATGTTCCCATCAATGGTAAATGAGTTATAGGCAGGGTCTAGTTTAGTGAGTTTGATGTGTGAATCAAGGACAAGAAACACTGTTTTTTCATCATTAAGGCAGAGCCTGGATGACTGTGTAGACTTCATTGAGTTTTTTAGAGCCAATTACATGGTCGCCTGTGATGGGGATGAGTATCTGGGTGTCATCAGCATATTTGGTGTAATAGACACCCAGATAGTCAAGTATGTCAAAGAGCGGCTTTGTAAACACATTGTACAGTGTGGGAGGGACACAAGATCCTTGTGGGAATCCACATGGGACAGGTGCTGGTTCAGCAGAGGCAGATAGGGAAAAAACCCTCATGGTTCTGTTAGCCAAGAAGGAGCTGATCCAAGATGTGGCAGAGTCTGAAAAACTGGCAGTTATTTTGAGGTGATGACAGAGAATTTGATGATCTACCAAATTAAAAGCTTCTGAAAGATCAAGAAGAAGTAGGAGTGCCAACATGCCCTTATCTTTTAGGTCCTCAATTTGTGTTTTTAAGTCTATGAAGGCAGTTTCAGTCCCATGTCTCGGGTGGAAACCTGATTGCCGGATACCCAATAGTTTATTTGTTTTGAGGTAGTCCTGAATTTGTAGGTAGGCAGCGCGATCCAGAATTTTTAGTAAGTATACCACAGTAGTAATAGGCTATAATTGGATGGGTTACTTGGGTCAAGGGTGGACTTTTTGATTAATGGAATGACACAGGCATCCTTGAGGTTGTCAATACCAGATTTAAATGAGGCATTTATGAAGGTGGTGATAAAAGGGTTCCATGTAATAATGTCGCCACAAAAATCTCGCCATGCAAAAATCTCGCCGAAAAATGAAATGGCCATTTTTTGTGGTGGCGATATTATTGCATGAAACATGCGGGGGACACCCCTGCAACCGCCAAACTTTTTTTTAACTTTTTTTTTTTGCCCCTGTCCCCATATATATGGTCACCCAAATAATATCGCCACGACATTTTCGTGGTGATATTATTTACGGCGACCATATATATGGCGATAATATTATCTGATACCCATAAAAGACGCAAGATCATGGGCAGCCTCCTTGATGATAGAAGCAGGGCATGAATCACCTTGGCAGTTTGAGGGTTTGAGCTTCTTGTTAATATTTTCAACTTGCCAAATAGAGAGAGGTGTGAAACTGAACGGTTCGAAGGCGTGTTTAGGAGTGGTTAGGTTATACTACGGGGAGTTGAGTGCTGAGTCTGAGAGGTTGCTTCTTTTAGTGTTAATTTTAGTTTTAAAGCATAGATATTTTATTTAAAAGTGCCTTTTGGATGTTGGTACACCAACCAATGTCAGGGGTACATGTATCCAGAGGGGCTACAGGGGACTCTAATTCCTTAAGGATCTTAAAGAGTTCCTTTGTGTTTGATTGTGCTTGCAAGATCCGTTTATTGTAAGCGTCTTTTTTGGCTGCAAGTAAGGCTTCTTTATAAGTAGAGGGGGCATTGGTTAGGTTGTTTTTGTTAACTAGTGATGGTATACTTTTCCAATGTGTCTTAGCCTTTCTTTTTTCTTTGCATAGATCTCTGAGATGTGGAGTAAACCAGGAATTGAGGTGAGGGCAAGGTTTTTGTTTGCGCAATTTTAGCGGTGCAGTGGCACAAAGGGCTTTTAGCATGGGATGATTACATGTATCCCCTATAACTGTGGGGTTCGAGCAAGTGGTCGAAGCAATATTGAGCAGAGGTAGAATAAGAGGGAGAAGTTTCTCCATTGTGATATCCTTCTTATTACGGGTATGGATGGATGGGGCAAGGTTAGGTTTGGGTTTTGGAATTAATAGAGAAGATTATTTTGTGATGATCAGACCAGAAGCAAGGGGTAACTGAGATCAGGTTGAGAGTACAGTTCAGGTCTGCAACCCAGTCAAGGGTACGTCCTTTATTGTGGGTAGGCTCTTTGATGTGTTGGGTAAGTGTTTTTGCTAGGTGAAGGGCTTTAGTGTTATTCACATCTTGGTAACCTAGATTGCAGGATTTGCGAGTTAGGCTTAGTATTGATGGCAAGGATGGATGAAATGTTCTCAATGAATGTGGAGATGGGACCCCGAATCACAATATTTGACAGCGTTTACCCTAGGTTGGAAGAGGTACGAGCACTGTAGATTGCCCCAGGGATATTGTGAGAGCCCAAGTATTTTCATCAGAATATTACATGAAGACCTTGGCAACATTGACACTAAGAGCACAATCATTCAGTACGTGGATGATTTGTTGATTTGTGGAAATAATGAGGAAGAGTGCAGAAACGATTCAATATCACTGCTTACCCTGCTAGCGTACATGGGATATAAAGTGGACAAACAAAAATTACAATACTGTCTATCAGAAGTGCTATATCCGGGTCAACTGATATAAAAAGATGGCAAACAATTAATACCCGATAGGGCAGCATTGGTGTAAGTAGTAAGTGAACACAAAACAGTAAAGGAGATGCAAAAGTCTCTCGGCATGTGTAACTACTGCCGCGCCTGGATTCTAGATTATGCACCATATACAAAACCTTTACTACATGCACTTAAGGTAGCCCAAAAAGAGAACATTGCCTTGAGTTGGACACAAGAAATCCATACTGCCTTTGACACTTTAAAATAACTGATCTCTGCAGTGGCTGTTGTAGCAACCCTGGATTGTGATCGTGGGTTTTACCTCTTTTCACACAGCAATGGAACACTAATGACAGCAGTGTTAACACAAAAAACATAATTGGGCCACAAACCGCTGGCATATTACAGCAACAATCTTGATGCAGTTATGCAAGGACATTTTGCCTGCAAACAGGCTCTCGCAGCTGCAGTGTTCGCTATTGAAAAAAGTGTCACTATTGTGATGGGATGCTCCGTAACCCTGTTTGTGGAACACTCATTATTTGCAATACTTGGGAGATCAAAAAGCATGCTAACAACCCAAAGAGCTACTGCCTACGAAATCATCTTATCCAGTGCAAACATACCCATAGTACGGTGCAAGACAGTGAACCCAGACACGTTTCTCACAGAAGCATGCACAGTAGAAGACATGCAAAATCATCATTGCGTCACATACAGGGGAGATGAAAACACACCCACAGCACATGAGGACGCACTCAGTGAGGGAGAGGTGCACTTTGTAGATGGGCCTGCATCCATAAATTGTGAGACAGGAGAAAGACATTTAGGGGCAGCAGTGGTGCAACTAGAGTAAGGAGAGTACAAAATGATTGTACAAAAAAGACTGTCTGCACATTTCTTGGTTCAAGCAGCCGAACTGGTGGCACTAATTGAAGCCCTACATACTGCTAAAGGGAGTGCAGTAACAATATACGCTGACTCAGCATACATGACAACAGTGCATGGGGGGGCTGGCACGCTGGAGAAGGAGAGGAATTAGACGAGTGACGGGTCCCCCGTGCAGCATGCTGAACTACTCATGGAAATAATTGAGGCACTAAAAGAACCCACAGTGCTTGCACTGGTAAAATGCCAAGCTCACACGAATAATAGTGATGTCATCTCACTAGGGAACGCATCCGCGGATGCTGCCGCAAAAGAAGTAGCATATCTTACGAAAGAAATGCCTGGCGAATTTGTGTTGCAAAGGCATGTAGAGGAAGAGCAAGGGGAGGGATACAATTCAATGCAAGTTTCACAGATAATTGAAATACATCAATAAGCACCACCTGAAGAGAAAGAGTTATGGGGTAAAAGAGGATGTAGTCAGTCAGCAACGGACCTCTTATGGAGACAGAACAATACAGGTAAAGTAGTGATACCGGTAAAACTGTTAGAGATAGCATTTCAACAGCTCCACTTCCCTGCCCACAATACAAAACAAAATATAGCTGCAGAGATACAAGAAAATTGGGTTGTGACTGGACTGCACGAACACGTGTCTAAAATGACAATAGAATGCACCACATGTCAAACATACAATTGATGACACTAAGAACACTGAAAGGAACACTGCCCCGGCCCATTGGACCATTCCATGAATTACACATTGACTATGCAGACATGGGAGAAATGTGCAATGGATCCCGATTTCTGGTAGTGGTGGTCTGCCCATTTTCTCGTTGGGTGGAAGCAGGTCCCTGCGCACACCCCGATGCAAAATGTGCAGCAAAATTCTTAATAAGGGAAGTGTTCCCCGCTGGGGAATATGTGATGTCATACGCTCTGACAACGGAACGCATTTCGTCAATAATCTGTCCAAAGCAGTGAAAACAATGTTGGGTATTACCCACAAATTGTGCTCGATTTATCAACAGCCTCTTGAAAAGCAGACTGTCAAAATTGTGCCACACCCTAAAGAAAAAACTGAGTGTAATGTTTGCTGTTAGCGCTGCTTGAGTTAAGAAACCAGCCCAGCAAAGACCACCACTTATCCCCACATGAAATAGTGACAAGCAGACGTATGCACACAGCCCTCTACCCCCTGCAAAGACAGTCACATGCACACAGGAGCGCAACATTGCTGGGGGAAATATTTCAGGAATACTTAAGAAAACTGACCAAAACAGCAAGGATGATAGCGAAACAGCTAGCTACTCCCTTCACACCTGAGAATGGGAGTGACACTATGGCACCGTCCACAGATAGCCCAAACTGCCATTTGATGCCAGGGGAGATGATATACGTGCATAGCTTCGTGTGACGGTGGAATGCACCCAGATTCCATGGCCCTTAACAGTAATATATTTCAAATCCACTGCGGTGAAAGTGAAGGGCCTAAAGTACTGGATCCATTCATCTGACGTATGAAGGGCTTACAACAGCGTAACGCCAGAACAAGAGAAGTACAGAGAGAACTAAACAAACGTAAGAAAAAGAAAAAGGGAAGGAGGGAAAAACACTGAAATTGAAAAGTGATAACCAAGAAAATGAGAAGCATGTGTATATAAGAGGGAAATGTGCAATATTAATAATAAAATGAATGTGAAAAGTAAAATATAAATGAAACAAACAGATTTCTATTGTTCTCTCTCTCTCTCTCTCTCTCTCTCTCTCTGGAAGATAGAATATGAAATAACAAGTGAGAAATGTGTACTTAACCCCTTCATATCTCACTCTGTAGGATCATCAATGGCAACGGCGGGGGCCCCCAGTGCCAACACAAGTGTAGATAGAGATAGTAGAAGAATTAATGGTTTAGGGTTATATTCCAATGGGTGTGGATTATGTTGTAGTGCTATTATTTTCTTTTCCATGATGTTTGGTCTTGTATTGTATTGGGTAATATCATTTATAACAATAGATATAAAGGAGGGGGAGGAGGAGTAGACCTAGTAAAACAAGGGTCTCATTTGATATGGGATGACTTCAAATAATTTTGGGCACACAGAACCTACAAAAATATATTTTTTTTTACATTTAATACATCGTTTTAGTTGAATTTACAACTTTTTCAATTGTTTACATATCAATTTTTTTCTTATGATTTGATTTAGTTATTCAAACAATATTTCATCATCTTTTAGACACAATAATCAAAAATAGATAACTTAACTTCGAGGTATAGAATAGGGAAATAAATAGTTAATTACCACATTTTAGCTAAACATAAAAAATGTCATTTACAAGTTTATATAAAATTCATTTTAAAATGTATCTTTAAAATATAAATAAATTCATAGTAGTATCATTTCCTAGTAACCAGCGAAACGGTAGGTCATTTCATTGTGTCCAATATTGTAACTGAAACAATCATATTTCTTGTTTAAACTCCAGGCTACGTAGCTAAACTAGATCATAATTGATCAACAGGTAACAACTCTAGCTCTTTCAGGAATTGAATGATGTCAATAATCAATGAAGTATTGGCAGTGTTGAAGATTGCATCCCATAATTCATCTTTAGTTATCAACGATCTATATTTAAAATGTTTATAGAGCTAGTTCTAATTTCTAAGAGTGCTGGACAGTCGACTAAAAGATGTCTTGTGGTTTCAATAGAGTCACTATTGTTACAATAGGAACATGTTCTAGACAGAGACACCAAATGATTGTAAGAGGCAACTTTATCTTTTGTAGGCATTAGGTTAAACCTTAACCGTAAAAACGCATCCGCATATTTCCTGTCAGGAAATTTAATTAAGTACTGTGATAAGACATTGACTGATCGCAATTGGAAGGCGTCTTTTTTATAAGCTTGATATATGCTAATTTGTTCAGTAGTACTAATCTAGTCGCTTCTCCAAAGTTTCAATTTAGCTTTGTCAGAAACATCTAGTAACAGCTCTAATGATATATCAGCATCATTCAAGATTGACAAGCAGCAATTTTTCCATTGTAATAGTGGTTTATAGGTAGCTTTCTCTAGAGCATTTTTAAGTACAGGAAATAAATGTGTATATAAGTCAGTGGCAATTAGACATTTTCTGTACAGAGATAACATAAGCCAAGAAACTGAAGCATTTAATGAAATAAAGCCAAGTTCAAATCTAATGAGGGCAATCGGTGTACACACAGGTAATGTTAAAATTTGTTTCCAAAATAAGCCCTCAATGAAGTCCCATTTTATGGCTTTTGGATTGATTTTAGTTTGGCTACCATAGATCACTGTTGGAACGACCTTCTGCCGATAAAATATCCTGGCTGGTATAATAGAGAATTTTCCATAGTTCCTTTGGAGTGCTTTACCTTGGATTTTCATTTTGGCAGCAATTTCGCTTTGGTAAGGTGAATCAAGCAGGTGAGAGTTCAGATTTACACCGAGATATTGTATTCTTGAACCAGATCAAGCTTACAGTTTCCTAGTTTCCAGTTAAACTTTGTTTTGACTGATGAAAGACCATTATGGAATATAAGGATATTAGATTTGGAGGCATTGATTGTTAGTTCATTTTTTGATGCATAATCAGATAACAACACTAACTTCCTCTGTAATCCAATCAGGGTTCTGTCTATTATCACCAGATCATCAGCATATAATAAATAAGAGATTTCATGTACATCAATTTTTGGAGGAAAAGATCGCACAGAATTAAAAGCAGTACAAATATCATTAATATAAAAATTAAATTAAATTGCAGCCAACGGACATCCTTGTTTTAAACCAGAGTTTGTTCCAATTGGCTTCAATAACAGTCCATTTGAGGTGAGCTTCATTCTTATAGAAGTTTCAGAGTAGAATTTAGTAATTAAAAACCTAATATATGCAGGGCAATCAATGTCTCTGAGTTTCTTCCATAAAACTATTCTTGACACAGAGTCAAACGGTTGTTTGAAATCTATAAAAGCTATAAAAATCAGTTTTCTAGTTAGATTTGCTTGATATTTTAGTACTGATAAAATGAATAGATTTAATGCAGTGCCAATTCCAGCCACAAACCCAGATTGATTAATATCAAAGTGCCGTTCTTTGCTCAGCCATTTAGTAAAATCTCTAAGTATCAATTTTGCAAAGATTTTCCCAGGGGCATCTAGGAGCACTATCGGTCTATAATTAGCAGGGTGTGATCTATTTCCTTTTTTAAATATTGGGATAATAATTGCTTGTTGCCAGGATGGAGGGATATGATTTGAATTGATGACTCTCAAGAAAATGGATTTTAGTACATTTGCCCACAGTTCGGGATTTTTCTTTGATATTGCATTGGTGAACAAATCCGGTCCAGGAGCTCGAGATGTACTTAATTTTTTAATTATCAGAAGAATGTCCAATTCAATGAATATAAGATCTGATACGCAAGGATTAGGTATAGTTTCTAAATCCCAGGTCTTGTTTGATTTCTGTAGTAATAGCTGGAAATGCTTGGACCAAACGGACTCAACGACAGGATTTAATAGGATAGATCTATGAGCATTACGAGGCATATCATTTAAAACTTTCCAAATCTCACTTGTTTACTTAGAGACTAGTGCTCTTAGCATAGTTTCAGCTCTATCTTGTGTATAATTATATAAGAGTTGTTTAATTTGGTTTTTGTAGTGATTTCTTATTTGATTCCTGTATGCTGTACATGTTCAGGCAGGTATAGTTCTCAATTCCTTGCTCATTGCTTTCTTTAGGTTGGAAATTTGTAACAATCGTGGGTATTTATGTGAGTAGGTTGTACGAGGTAGTATAGTTACTTCCTGATTTAAAATTTGGATGCAATCACTATAAAAAACACTAGCTATAGCAGAATTATCATTCCTTGTTTCCCAAAAATGTTTTTTCAGTTTAGCTATATGGGAAGGATACCATTTAAGATGGTTGCCTTCATTGTTTATTTCTATTGACAAATTATAATGATCACGGCTTCTAACCTCGTGAGGTGACCAAGAAACTTGAAGGATGTTATGATCGCTGAGTTTGGTCATTAATACTTCAAATGCTTCAATCAAAGGAATGGCCTCAGCTGATACGAAGACATAATCTAATATAGACTTATTATTATTTTGCTTCCATGTCGGTTTGGGTGGAGTATCTGAAGCGAAAGATCCGTTTAACCTAGACAACTTTCTTTCGACTGCTAACTTAGTCCACTTATAGGATCTTGTGTTATATTTTATAACTGTATTCAGACAATTTAAATTGAAATCACCAGCAATAATCACCGTTCTAATGTTGGGATTAGTTAAAGCTTCATTTAACACTTTTTCTATTTCATCTAAGAAACGCAGCTCAGAAGGAGATAGAGGGTTCCAATATATATTTAGTACCAAGCAAGAAGGAAAGAAAGGATGAAAAGAGTTAGTCGTAGATAATTCAACAACCTGAATTTCAACGTCAGTTGATGGCCACGCTTTAAGGACAAGCTGACTATCATTACGGACTGCCACTAAGAGGCCAGAATCAGGACGGCCTTAGTTGGTTTAGAGGCCGGTACAATGTTGAGTTGATGATCATCCCAGCAAGGAGTAGTTTGTAGCCAGGTTTCATGTAGTAATACTATGTCATACTTATTAAGATTTGATTCATTAGTGAACAGTAAGTGTGCGAACCCTCTAGTGTTCCATGATGCTAGAGTACAAGAGTGAAATAATTTTGGAGCTTTAGTCTAATGATTTAGATGACAAGCCCCATCCTTTTTTCATTTTTAAGCCATTCCAATTTAGAAGGTGGTGGGCCTTGGTTTGAGGCTTTCTCAGCCTTACACGTACAGCAAGTCGATTCAATGTTGTAAGCAAACGTTGCATTGGAGTTTAACATTTTGGGCATAGCTTTCTCAATCTTAGGAGGAGGACAGAATGATTCAATCTTTAACCCTCTATTATACAATTCTTGTCTTTCATTCCAGATAAGATTTTTGACAATTTTCGAATGCACATCTATCGCACTAACATCTTGTTGAGCTGGAGTTGGAAACCATAGAGAGGCAATGTCATTTGAGTTAACTTGTGATAATGCAGGTATTGAGTTTAATATTAGTAATATGGTATTACGATTTGGAAAGGGACCCGAGTGTAACCTGTCAAGCATTGTCAACTTCAAGCATTGATCTCTTAATATTGGAGGGTTTGGAAGATATATATCAGGTCTATACCTATCATGGATAGTATCTTCAGAAGTATTTGACACAATTTTAGTAGTAGAGCTTAATCTCAGGGAAGATGTAGATTCAGGTGTACCTGCTGGACAAGACTCAGACGTTGTGCATTGTTGCATAAGAGCTCCACAAGAGTTTTGGTTGGTTAATATAGGGTTGCCTAAAGTGTCCGTTCTATCACGCAGACTCAGAGAATTTGACTGCAAGTCTTTCCACCTTTGATCAAGGGTCTTGAAAGCTATGGAGTTTTTATCAAAATGTACTCAAAATGTAGGCATCATCTGTTGTTTGTTTAGTGTAGTGTTGTGTAGGCCATGATGAACTACTCCAGTAATTGAGTCATTTGGATATTCAGACATGTTCATAATCTGTTCTTGAATGTCATTTGAATCAGCTTCATTTAAATCTTCACTTACAATACAAATTGGTTTAGAAAGAGTAGGCTTCTTATCTTCAGAGACTTCTGAGACTGAAGGACGAGTCGATGCAGCCACTTTTGACGGTGAAGGACATTTTCTAGGCTCTTCCAAATTTTGATCAGATAAGTCATGAGACAATCTATCACTAGATGCTAAATTTGCAATAAACTTTTTTGTTTTAGCTTTTGATTTTATTTGTTTTTTGGAGATTTTTTTGCTGGTCTTTGTTCAATATCGGAATTATGACCAGAAAAATTCTGAATTTGTGACGTTCGCTTCCTGTTTCCTCTCCTTCTTCTTTTGGAGTTTTGAACTGGTTTAGCAAACACCTCATAAAGTGGTTTTTCGATAATTTGCACGTCAGGGGAATTAGTGATTAATTCAATCTCATTAGAAACTGGGGATAGTTCAAGATTTGGCTGTACATCTCCAATTGGAACTTCAGAAACATGACTCTCCAAAGGTATTACAGAATGAAGCTCACTTATTTGCAAGGTGAAGTTTCATTATTTCTAGGTGCTGCAATCCAATCTATTTTATTATGCAAGTCAAGCAAGGAATCTTGATGACAAATCGACCTATGGTCTAATACTTCAAAGAGTTTGACTAATGAGAAAATGGATGTATTAATAGCTTTTAATGCAGCATCGAGTGGAGGATTGTTAATTGAGGGAAATCCAAATGAAGGACATACTGTCGTTTTAGAAAAAGACGCGACAAAAGATGAAGGAGACTTATTTGGTGAAATTATGTCATCCAGTGAATCCGTTGTGTAGAGCTCCAGAGATTTTGAGAGAGCAGAAGTGTTGGGAGCATTTAATACATCATTCGGAATTGTTAACAAATCAATATTATTCAAACCCGGAGTCTGTGTAGAAGAAGAGAGAGGTAGAGGTAGCAAATAAGAAACGACTGCCGCAGCATGAACTATAGGCAAAGGTTTTATGATGTATGGGTTGGCTATCTCAGAATAAAGGGATTTTTGATTTATGGACTGTGGTGGCGGCACAAAAGGGGATTGCTGTGGATCCATAGAAAATTCAGGTAGATAGGTAGGAGTATTAAAAAGAGCATTACTTGTAGGGCTTGATGAAAGGGATACACAGCGCTGCATCGCTTTATCAGACAAATGTGTTGGATGTTTGTCAGAGTTTTTATGTAGCTGGTCAAGTAACGCAATGTTGGCCGGGACATTATTTAAAGATTGATCAGATTCTGGATTTACCAAAAAATGACGGATGTCTGGCAAAAAGCCAAGACTTTTTTTTTAATGGGTTCCAGGTTTTGAGGCGCCTGTATTGATTGGGGACTTGTTTATGGTACTGCGTATCAGCAAACTCGGAACTCAAGGCATTCCTGAAGTTAAGCGATTCATGATCATGCAGGAATACTACAAGTATATTGAAGCGAGCGCTTATAGGAGGCGATTAAATACAGGACTTAAAAATCCACACAAGTTCGATCTAGGGCAGAATTAAGTTGAGTATTATAGAAGGAGTCGAAATCAGACTCAGAAATCAGTTAGCTTAGTAAAAGAAGTAAAAGAAAAAAAAAATATGAATCGTTGGATTCTTGCAATAGAGTATCACGCTGACACGCTGCGCCGCGGTGCAGCGGTCAGCAGTCAGTACTCGTCTGTGTACTCCGATGGGTGCGCGCGCGCAGGTGCGCGCACGTCTCGGATTTTGTAGGGCCACGAAAAGAAGGGGCGTGGCTTGTCTTCTAAAAGCAGAAAACACATATATATTAGTTCGGATCCACTTGTTGTTGTTGTAAATAGGTAAAGTAAAGTAAAAGTCCAGCAAGTATTCAAAGCAGGTACCAAGGTGCAGCTGAAGTTGAAGTCATCAGAGATTCAAGCAGCACTGGAACAAAGCAGAAAAGGGTGCAGGTGCTGCAGTCAGTACTCGTCTGTGTACTCTGCTGGGTGCACGTGTAAAATATCACACACAATGAAAACTACACAGCCCTTATTCCTGTGCTAGACAGTTCCATGGTTGCCTATAATGATTCTGAGTTCAATGTTTATGAAATGAATGACCCAGATCCCTCTGCATTTCCGTGGCCCAACAATGAACTCTATACAACCACACAGTCTAACAAGTGGTACGCAGATATGAGCACAACAGCAAAGCAGACCACAAACGAGAGCTTCTATGTGTGCTCATTAATACCCCATACCTCAGGAACTCCTAAAGTTCTGTTACCACAAGAGTCGCCTATTGCAGAGGCCCAGTGTCTAATACATCTCGCACTGTGCACTGTGCAGAATAAAAAACACTTTTCAAGCACACACTATTTCATTCAAAATGCTGCAGAACGAGAAGACGTGTTACCACAAACCAAAAGAAGTGGTATGCCTGAAGGAGCCTTTTCTTGTGATAAAAGGAACATTGTTTTTGGACAATAAATGGCAAGAAGAACAAATAGCGTTCAAAGCAGAAGCACTGCGAGGACTCTCAGATGAAAAGTTTCAGTGGATTCAAATAACATGCGCCCCGATATGGTCACAGCAAATCACAAAACTAACGTGGGTTACAGCCCTTGAAAAGCCATTCAAGCTGCAATGGGAAATCTTGTATAAATTATGTTTCCATAGAGAAGGAAAAACACATCTGGGTACAAACAAGAACTGTAATAAAACCCTCATTATTCCCGACATGAAAAGGGCACTGCTGCACCTGGTGGACACTTACTGGGTTTGTGGCAAACAGGCGTACCTGCACCTTCCACAGTCTTGGAGGGGCACATGTGCCCTGGCAATGCTGCATTCTGCTTTAATGGTGATACGTGAGAGCCACATCCAAGGGGGGAGGGGGCTGCCGGCAGCTAAGTATCCTGTGACTCTGTCAACAACTCAAGAACCGCAGGTGTCCACAACCTTTGTGGAACACTCCCGTCCCTTGCACACCCTGTAGTTGAAAACACAACCAAATTCTCTTGCATAATTTCAAAAATAAAACTTTACAAAGGGATGATTTCGTCATCCATGAATTTTGTACCCCAATTAGGGTTAATTTAGACAAACAATAATTCAACATTCAATTTGTATCAGTTCATAACCAACATATATAACCTAAAGTAAACTGATTTTTACAGTACATGGTATACATAGTAAATATTTTTCATAGTCCAGACAACCAAACACTTACATTTACAATTCATATGGCTTATAGTAGACAATTTGTACTTGATTTTAACTCCTAATCCAATGTTCACAATGATATGTGATATGCGTCTTAGCAGACAGAGTCAAAGTCTTCAAAGTACAGTATGCTTTACGCGTTTTGGGGCGAATTTAACCCCTTCTTCAGAAGATGTCTACTAGACGTGTTTTTTCTTCAATTTATCTGTATCAACAGTAAAAAGTATATTGTTATTTTAATCATAATGATACATCGTAATCCCTGTCTGTCATGACTGGATTTTTCTTAATGTATAATCACCTGTTCGTTTCTTAGTATGGTCATCTTGACCAGTATATCTTTGTCAATCCTAAAAAAATATATAAAAAAAGAGGGTTGTAAATCCCTACCGTTATGAGAAGTAAAGATGTTAGATATCAGCAACCATGTTTGCATTCTCAAACTTGTCCATTAGAGAAAGGGTATAGGTGATTACCTGATATGTAGGTCGTAGTCAGGATTTTGGATAATCTCCCACTTTGTTTAAGCTCTATAATCCTGTAGTGGGTCTTAGCAGCACAATCAATGATAACGAGGGCCTGTAGATGGAAAGAGGTTCCTCAGAGGCTATTCTTATCAGTTAAAGAAATGCTATGGAATCATTCTATGTGGTGAGTATAAAGTTCTAACTTAGCTTACCTCAAGAGGGGACGCCCTTGTGCATGTATCCTGTGATGAAGTTCGTACGAACGGCAACTGAAAAAATGGCCGTTGTGATGTTTATATAGCGTATTAACCAATACCAATATGGCCCCTTGACGCTATGGCATGACGCGTGACGTCATCGCGTAACGTGACGTGGTGACATCATGCGTCACACGATCGCGGTCTTTATAAAAGACAGAAAATTTAGTAGAAAGGCAGCGCGGATCCTGGCAGACTGGAGGCAATCGTACTGAGTTGAACTGAAGATAATTTTCTTTTGAATAGGGAAAGCAAGTAATAGACTCTGGGCTGGAAAGATACCTTATATATTTTTGGTAATATTTAGCTTTGGGTACCATGGAGAGATGTATGGAAACCATGAATTCCACATAGAGTTTGGGTTAAACTTATGATACCTTCTCTCACTATTTACAGAAAACTTACTAAACAATATTTTCTCAAATGAGAGAGAGAAAAATGAAAACGGAATAAATAAATTAGACATATAAGTGCCTAATGAAGAATCTAGGTGAGTATAACTAATAAGCAATGTAATCATAATTGCTCACCGCATTTCACCACCACTACTCATGATTTAAATATGCATAACACAACTAAAATTTACTTAAATTGTTTTCTTATTCTCTTTCATATTCTTTTTCTATTCAGTAAAACTCCTGATGAACCACGTGCACAAAACGTGGGGAGACACGTGTTGAGAGGAAATAAAATCAGTATGTGAATTAATGAATCAAAAAGGAAATTACATGTAAAAAATAAAATATAGAGAGGAAATAAAATCAGTATGTGAATTAATGAATGAAAAAGGAAATTACATGTAAATAATAAAATATCACTAAAGAAGTAATCCTGTTGATGTGACGTATATTGTTTTTACCCGAAGCGCATTCCACATAAGTGTCTTCTAAAATGGAAAATTGAATAAAACATTGCAGCAGCCGCAATATACACTAAAGGGTGCAGCATCCAGGTAAAGTAATAGTTAACTTTTGCACTCAGAAATCGCCGAAATAGGAAGCAAAAGTCGGCAAGGTCTGCAACAAGTTAAACAAAACCAATCACTGTTAGTGTATGTGTGGCTGAAAGGGCATTGTAAGGTAGAATCATTTGTAACAGCTCGAACACCGCCTAGCCCTGCGCTCCACCCAGAAGAGCCCAGCTGACCTGTGCACCCGGCGCCAACACCATGTGGACTTCCACCAGTCCTGGAGCACCGGGCTTTCAGATACTATATTGTGCAGTCATCTTTGCCCAATCCCATCGATTCATGTACCCACTATATTCCACGTCATAGATGACGTGATTCTGTAATAAATATGTATGTTTTCCATTGTCTGACAGTGCTCTCGGAGTGTGCAGAGTCCCCCTGTCTGCACTATTTTACTCAGATAAACTTTATCTCTTAACTTCACCCACTCTTGGTCTTGGTCTCATTCCCTACTGGGGTGTGTTCGTTATTAACTCTCATTGGGGAGTTTACATTGTACTTTGGGGGACTGCTCACTTTCACTACATATGGATGGCAGCACCACGTGGGTGCTTACTCAAGACACTCTGGTTGAGCCCCATATTGAGAAACTGCAGAAATGAGAAGGCCATAGGAAGGCCGCCAAAGGAATGCAAAGTGAACATATGTGAGGGTCGAGCAAAAGCCCTGTACATTTGAAAGACTTTAAGTCATGAATTGATGTGAAAGCAAGCAAAGTGAATCCGGAAGCTATGAACTGTATAAAAGTAAAGGGAGAGAAAATTGAAAGTAAAGAAGGGTCAGCCCAGAAGAGGTGGACCCAGGGATGACCCACTATCACCCTGCTGGAGAGCCATAGTAAATCTGGTGAAGGAAGGCTAGGAATCGAGAGGGGTCACAGCCCGGCAGACGGGCATCCTTGGGTGAAAAGTCGTCACTGCAAAGTGGAAATTTTTGAAAAGGCAATAGTGAGCCCAGACGAGGGCAATTTGGGGTGAAGCTAATACTCACAACACTGACAGTCGAGAGAGTTCTGAGTCCAAAGAAGGGAGATCCTGGGGTAAATGTATTACTCAAGGGCTGGGAGTCGAGAGAGGTCTGAGCCCGAGCGAGGGAGAATGAAGGAGTGAAGTTATCACCCAAAGTGTGAAGAGAAAAGAATAATGGAAGTAAAGAAATATGAGTGAGAAAGGGTCCACCAAGCAGAGGGGGACCCAAGGGTGAAGCCATCACTCTATATGAACTTTGGATTACAATTAACAAGTGTCAGCTCAGAAGAAGGGGACCCAGGGGCGAACCCTGCAAATATTGGCAACAAACTTTGTTAAATTAACTTTCGTTTTGTTGGTTATCTAAATACCTCAGGCCGGAAGGCAAGATACTTTCCGAGGAAACAAGACCTGCCCATCAACGCTCCTGAGAACAGCCATTGGAACAGTCATCTTGTGCTGAAGAAGCCAGAGACTGTCTGCCATTGCAACTGTCATTTTGTCCTGGAGAAACCCGAGACTGTCTGCCCTTGGAACTGTCATCTTGTGCTAGAGAAGACAGAGACTGCACTGTGCTCCACCACTTCCCACCTTAACCCGTGCTCAAAACCTGGAGAAGGAAGACCCAAACCACTGCATCCTTACTTATTATGTGAGAATACTTCTTTCTTTTCTTGAGAACTGTCCCACACCCTTTTTCTGTAATAGCTGTAAGGATTGGCAATAGTATAGGCCTTTTTTATTTTGACACAACGCCACTAGGACTGTCTTATTTTTCATTTGATGGTCGACGCCTGTCCCCATCTTAGATTTAGGTTTGGATTAGGTGTTTTCCCAACCTGCAAATCACATTTAATTATTCAATAAACACCCTTTAACTGTGATCATTTGTGTTTTGCTTACTTGTTGCCACCGTGAGTTTCTCACAGTTGCCTGTGAGCACCGTGCTGTCTGCGTGCACTCCCCTCTCTGTCCCGCTAGTGGGCGAGTGTTGGCAGGGGGCACTCAGTCAGGAGGGACTTCCTGAGTTGGAGAAGCTGGGAGCTGAGAGAAACCTAGCTATTCTCAAAGAACACCTCACCATGCAAATGGGGGGCCCAGCACACCAGGTGAGCTTTGAGCAATGGTGAAGCTGGGCCTGCTCGACTGGCGGGCCTCAAGGTTCTTGCCACCCACTGCCATAGGTGAGCAATGGCCAGGCTCACTGGTGAAGCAAGCATTGTTCTCTCATGTCCAAGTACCTGGAACTTGGCCCCTTGTGGCTGGGTTGGGGCTTGAAGACTCTAGCTGTCCCACCTAATCTCCACCCTCCAGCTCTCCTCTACATCCCCTCTGAAAATGGAGTGGGAGGTCACAGTCAGCGAAGGATGAGCAGATTGGCTGTGTTGTCCCGCAGTGGAACTGCCTGCCACTGTTGCTGTAGGAAGGCCTGTCATGCAAATATGGCACGTAGGCTTCCCAGCTAAGCGCCTGGAACACATTTGTTTTAAACCCTGATGGTCTCTTGGCTGAATTTGTGGGAATCAAGTGGGGAAGCTAGATTGAACACTAGACAATCATTAGGCAATCTCGCTGTGCATGCCAGATGGGCAGCGCCACCTCCCCCCACCCTCTCCAGCATCGGCAGGTTTGGGCCAGCATCTGGAAAATAAAGTCGACTGTCAATCTTGGTGGTGGATTACTCCGCTCGCGCGTCAATGAAGAATGCAACCAGCTGTGAGAATTAGTATGAATTGCAGGACAAATTGATAATCAACACTTCAAACGCAGATAGCGGCAACAGGTTCTTCATGAGGCTACACCTGTTTGAGGGTAGATTGAACATCAATCATTCCAGGGAGCCTCCCCGGTGTGCTGCTGGGGCCATCACAGGGACTCCATTCCCTTCATCCCCTTAAGGTCAAACCATGATCAGCACCATCACAGGATGTCTGGACCTGATGCAGAGGATTGTTAGCGGTGTGTCCTGGCCTCCCTATTTCCCCACCTCATGGGATTTGGGAGGGCCAGGCAACCGGCATGCCCCAGTGGTGGTGGTAGCAGTGGTCTAAAAACATGATGCACCTTCCCCTAGCCACATGTGGCTGTTTGTGATATTCCACGGCTGCCTGCACAGGACTGCACTGGAGTGCAGGCCTCATGACTGCGTCCTGGGGACAACCGCACACAAGGCAGGCTTCTGTGCGGATCTGGACAGTGCACATTCTGCTGCACTGGAGGCATGGCTTGGGGCAACCACCCAACAGCCAGGGCCCGAGGCTGGCCACCCCGAGCTTGGGATCCCGACCACAATGTCAGATCAGACAGAGTGAACCGCTGAATTGTGAAAAACAAAAGAGTTGATGGCTGGAAGATCTCGAATTAATGTTAACATCTGGCATTGCTCTGGTTAACATCTGGAATTGCTCTGGGCAACCCTGCAGACAATCGTTCTTCGTCTGCCAAGCCATTACAAAAGGGGAAAGACCATGTGCAAATCAGGCTTAGTCCTGCCCCAAAAGAGGCAGTCCAGCCCAAACTGCTTGGTCACATCCCTTCTGCACGAGACCACAAGCTTTCCCAAACATGGTATGGCCTTGATAGGCCTCATCAGTGAGGAGTTGTTTGGGTATCTAGGTCCAGCAGGCACGGAACCCACGTCAGGGCATACCTGTCCCACTCGGGGTGACTACAGCAAAACAAAAGAGGTGATGGCTAGACAGTTTACAATTAATCTTAACCTCTGAGCAACCCCCCAGACCATCATTCTACACCTGCCAAGACATTACAAAATGAGAAAGAACATATACAAATCAGGCTTGGTCCCACCCAAAAGGTGCAGTCCAGCCGGAACTGCTTGATCACATCCCTTCTTCACAAGACTACAAGCACCTCCGATCATGTTTCAGCCTTGTTGGGCTTTATCAGTGAGGAGTAGCTTGGGTCTCTAGGCCCAGCAGGAATGGGACCTTGCCTGGCATACACATCCCACTTGGGGTGACTACAACAAAACAAAAGAGACAATGGCTGGAAGGTTTAGATTTAATCATATTAACCTCTGGCATTGCTCTGGGAAAACCACCAGACCATTGTTCTTCACCTGCCAAGCCATTACGAAAAGGGGAAAGGCCATATGCAAATCAGGCTTGGTCCCACACCAAAAGGTACAGACCAACCTGAACTGCTTAGTCACATCCCTTCTGCACGAGACCACAAGCATCCCCAAACATGTTTCGGCCTTGTTGGGGCTCATCAGTGAATTGAAGCGTTTTAATAAGTGGAGGAAATTAAACTAAAAAGAATTCCCTCAGTAACAGCGAGTGAATGAGGAAGAACCTAGCACCAAATCCCCATCCGGAGGCAGCCGTGGTATATGGGGCATACAGAAGACTAACTCCCTGGCATTGCTCAGTAGGCCCAAGTCCTTCTGATCGAGGCTCACCCCACAGACAGTGTTAGGCCGGTAGTGGCTGCCAGTGCACTGCGATTGGGTCGTCTTGGAGTTGGTTTGCTTGGGAATGCCACCAAAATCGGTTGGTAAACTCCATCTAAGGTTAAATATGGGTGTGAGATGGATTGCCAACAAATGCTGCAATAGAAAGCTGTAAAATACTTTGAAGAGAGAGTTAAGAGGGTTTGAAGCTATTGAGAGGTAGACAAGTGGGGTCCATGAAGTTCAAGAACACAAGTGTTGGACCATGTAGGGTCTTACACCTGGAGACTTCCCTATTCGTAGGTTATAATTATAAATTACCTGAGATTTTATTGTGTGATAGTCCATGAAGTCCAGCCAGATGATTCAACAGAGCGGGCAGGTCGGTTTCTTGGAACAGCGGATCCCCTCACAGGACCACCACCCAGTTGAACCCAGCCCCTGCCGGGCATGACCACTCCAGGGACAATGGTAGGTGGGGAGTTTGACTGGGTTGATACATCTGTCAAACGATAAAGCTGGTGTCCTAAGGCAAGCTCATGGAGTACAGAAACCTCCAGCAGAGCAGAAGGGCAATATCTTGCTTGATTTTCAGTATGAATGCAGATTGTGAAAGCAGGGCTTCACGATCCTTCATACTTTGTGTGTTTCAAGCAGTAGGTGTTAGAAAAGTTACCACAGAGATAACAGGCTTGTGGCAGCCAAGCTTTCATAGTGACATCACTTTTTGATCCTTCGATGTCAGCTCTTCCTATCATGTGCAGCAGAATTCACCAACCATTGGATTGTTCACCCACTAATAGGGGACGTGAGCTGGACTTAGACCTTCATGAGACAGGTTGGTTTTACCCTACTGATGATCTGTTGTTGCAATGGTAAACCTGCTCAGTCAGAGAGAAACCACAGTTTCAGGCTTTGGTGTATGTGCTTGACTGAGGAGCCAATATGGCAAAACTACCATCTGTGGGATGGTGATTGAACGCCTCTAAGTCAGAATCCCCCCAAACTGTAACAATACTGCAGTATTTTGGAGCCTCGGTTGTCCTAGGATAGCTGGCCTCTGGGTGGGTGCATAGGGTCACTTGCCTCTAGACTCGAATGTGGACAGAAAGGGGCGACCTGTCTCTCCTGCAGTGCAATGCATGTTCATGGGGATCCTGGTACTAAATAGTTCATAGACAATCTGATTTTGGGAAAGAGTTTTGTAAAAAGCAAAGCAACTACCTCACTACAATCTATTGAACGTCATCCTCTGAGCCAAGCTTTTGACAAAGGCACTGTTGCAGTGGTGGCACTGCCGCAAGGGTCTCCATCCTTCCAGCTGTGTCGATGGTTGCACGGGAAACTCCCCCGAAACCTGGGTGTACCCTTGGGGTGAGGTCTGGGTGGGGAGTGCTCTTCTCCCTTTCCAGGCAGGCTAGCAGAACAGATGGCCTTGGCCCAGCCAATGGAGAAACAGTGGCTCGACCCACACCCTGGGCCTTGGTTCACGGGTCATGGCTTAAGCCCAGGCACTAGGACGGAGAGGTGGCATCTTAAGACCCAAGACCTGGGCGCTGAGGTGGCAGCTGAAGTCAGTGAGCCTGGACAGTGGCCTTTAGACAGGCCCAACCTCATGGCTGCCCAGCCATCTGGTCAGGCAGTCAGACCACATGGTCTGGGTCATGGCTGGCCAGGCTGTCTCCCAGAATTGTATGCAGCCAGGCTTCATGAGTCTCCACATTGTGGGGGCTTAAAAGTTATTGGGAAGGCTCTCCCTGTGGGACGGATGTGTATTGTGGGAGCCGGACGGGATCCTTCATGCTCAGACCAAGACCCCAGAGCAGGTGGGGCCCAACATGTCTGGCCACAAAGGGAGAGGCTAAGCAAGCCCAGCAGTTGAAGACACAGGCAGACATGGGGTCCGGTAGGTGTCCCAGGGAAAAGCTACCTGGGCTACGCAAGGGGGTCATGGTCCCCAGGCATTTCGGGAAGGTACTGCTCTAGGGCATCAAAGGTATAGTCCGGATGGACCATACTTTGGTGGTACTATCTAGGCCCAGGCTGTCAGGTGTCCCTGTCCCATGCGTGACTCCTCATGGAAGTCCTGTTTGTATCCTTTCCCACACTGAATATCTATGCGATCGGAAAAGGTGATATTGCGAGTCATGCAATGGTGGTGCTTCCCATGGCTCTGCCTGCAGGTTACACTTAGGTCACTTTGGCATTGGGATTGTGACGTGTAATGATTTCTTGCAATGTGTCCGTGGCCACATGTCAATGTGCTGGATTGGTATGTGCATGTCTCATGAATATGACTCATTGTTGTCCCTACACTTGTGTGAAAGTGTTCATGCTGATTGCATGGGCATGTGCGTGTGTGTGGCAGTTGCTCATTAACGCATGCTGAATTCATGGTACTGTTAATGTTGTGTATGCCACACATGCATTGTCAATGTTGACTGATGTCTATTTTCTGTGTCCACTTTTCCACAGTTGCTGCAGCAGGTGAAGCAGTGCTGTGGAGCGGAGAAGCAGGGACAGGCACTCCAGACCGAGGTGCAAACCACAGCAACGCCCAACACCTACTCTTCTGAGAATGATGTGCCTGGGGAGCACCAGTACCATCAGGCAAGGCTTCTGAGGATAAGTCCCAGGAGGTGATTGTTGTGGGGGACACCACAGGAGTGGTGGCAGAGGGGGTTGCCACAGAGGGGCCAACAAGGACAGAGGCCTCTCTGGAGTCTTCTGGGTTGATTCAGGTGGAGGTAAAGGAGGAGGAGGCCATTGCATACCAGCCCATGGGAGCATCAAGAAGGGTATTAAGGCTGCACCCCTAGCCCAGAGACCTGAGGATGTGGAGTCCACCGGGCAGGGGTCGGCACAACCTCCTGTCCCTGGACCATCTGCTGCAGTAGTGACCACCTTCTGCGATGACGCCACCCAGATTGATTCCCCATGACCGCCGATGTGGCCATATGAAATTTTGTGCAGCCCATGCCGGCGTGCATCACGATGCCGATGGCATCAATTTGTGATGCCATACATTCATCTCGCAAGGAGCTTGTTGGCATCAGGAGAAGATGCGCTGCTTCTGGGCACAGTTGGCCACTGCACTGTGCTCAGGTGGTCTCTCACTGCAATGACCCCTCCTCCACTTCCTCATCTGTGCCCCAGTCATCCTCCAGTCTGTCTTCCTTGCCATCTACCACCAAGGCCCCCTGTGCACCAGTCCAACTGTCGAGATGGAGACAAGTATTCCCAACCAAAGCTCCTCCCCCATGCTGCCTATATTTTATTATTTTATTTCATTTGCCTTTTTAAAGCGCTCACACAGCCCGGGGGCATCGAGGCGCTTTTACAGGAATATTTCTTAGTTGCATATTTAAAACATGCTTAATACCCAGAGGTTTCTAAGCACAGACCTGGGGATCAAACCTGTGTTGCTTCGTGTAATCTTGTTTCCAAGACAAGCACGTTGCCGCTGAGCTATCCCCATGGGAAATATTTTGGGAGCCAGAGTGTGAGACACGTGGAGTACCAGTGAAAATACCTATACAAAAGAGAATCTTTGAAGTAAGGTTCCCATTGAAGAATCCATACAAGCATTCACATCAATATGATAGCCATTGGAATGAAATCCCGGAGGAAGGTTGAAAACCGATCAAAAGAGAAGATTGGTGACATCATGAAGAAGCAGAGCTGATGCACCCAGAAGAGATGCAGAGACGAGAGAACAAAAATATTCTATAGCCTCTAAAGAGAAGGTGATAAAGATTAGCAACAATTCAAGGTCGAGATGAAGATGTTCATGCTACAGAAATAATGAAGAAGATATCAAGTCATTTTACAATTGTACAGATGCAGTAACCCAAGTAGACAAAGTGTTCTTGAAGACTGGCTATGTAGTGAACAGATTGCGGCGATGCGCCAATGTATATCCATAGGAAATGTATGGACTATGGATGATTTCACAACCTACTTTAGCAGAGTTCAATCCCGTAAGCGGAAAGGCTTTTTCAGTGTGTCACAGTTAGAAATTGAAAACTGAACCATGGAGGTGAATCAAAGAAAGGCTTCGTTGGCCTAAGACCAGGAAGACAAGGCCACCATGGGGCTGAATGTTCGAGCAGTGGTTACAGAACGTGTGAAAAGAACAAAACTCCTGTCTTAAGTGAGGAGCAGGAACATCAAAGACATCAGAGGTTCATCATTTAATAGTATTTTAAATGCAGAAGGACTATAAAAAGTGGTCTGCAGTCACGTGGTCAGATGAAAATAGACATTGGGATGAGCTGTATTGAAAGCTAGAAGACAGAGTATGCCTATACTCCCTCATATTCTCCAGCACAGAGAACATTTCCAAGGCCAAGTTTAAAGACTTAATTGACTAGCAGGCTGCAAGAGTGATGATAGATGACAGGCTAATGGGTGGAAGCTATGGTTATGACCAGCCTACCAGCACCTGGATGCCAGCCTGCGTGCTACTTACGTAGGTGAAATATTACTGAGGGGTACGAGGGTGCCAACCAATATAGAGGGCCATGTAATAGAGAGCCTCATATTTTGTATAACCAATGGGATGTTGTGCATTTAATGACATTTGTAGAAACCTGCACTGGAGGAGGGCTTAGTTGCCCCACCTAATGTTAGAATCCCAATCATCTTCCATGACTGGTATGGAAATATCGGACGTCCTCTGCCGTTTAGCTGGAGGAACGTGAAACTCCTTGTAGATAGCGCCCATTAGTTCAAATAAATCTTGCAAGTACAGGTGGGATGGGCCCTTCATTTTCAAGCGGAATCCCATCCCAACTTCTACAGGAAGCTGAGCATAATCTTGCCTTGAGAAAAACCTTTGGTTGAAACACATGTCGGTATTGAAACCTTAAGCAAGCAGCTTATGACCTTAGTTTGAACAAATTGTACAACAGGATGCATGTCACACAAGTGACCACTATTGCTAACTAAAAAGTACAATTGACCAATTGGCACACTAAAGACAACCTTTTCTCAAAGCCTAAATGGTGTCAAAGATTATTGAAGAATTAATCAGAGTACTCCTAATGAAAACAGGTAAATACCTGATCCAGTGCCAACGTACAACAGGGTTCCAATCCCCCAAACAAAATGTACATTTCCAGAACTGGGAATTTTGGAGCTCTGTCCTTTTGGAACCCCTCTTTCAGGCAGCTGGAAACATAACTTCAACCACAATTTACGGACAAACCAATCTACGTAAGCTAGTGCAGAGATCCACAGTTCCACTAAGGTCCAACCCCAGGACCTAACAAAAGAAAGAGTAGACAAAGATGAGAGCAGTTGTATCAAGATGAACAGTTGAAAAAACAGGAAAGAGCAGAGGAGCAAATGAAGTAATATCACAGGTAAAGGGCAATCGAAGAACGAGATAGGCTACAAAAGAGAAGAAGAGGAAGAACAAAAGTTAAGAAATAAAATGATACAAAGACAAAGAGATGAAGAAGTACATAGAGCTAATGAGAGAAGAGAGGTGAAAAGACAGGAAGAGGAAAGGGTAAGGGGGAAGCAAAGAAACTAAGAGAGTTTGATGAGGAAATAGAACTCAAGGGAAGGCAAAGGGCACGCAACATTGATTGCACAGAGAAAACATTAATGGAACCTAATCCAGTAGTAGCATGGGAGGACATAGAAGAATTCTTCCCGACACATGAAAAAATGTCAGGTCCGTCTAGATCAGAATTAGAGGATCATTTTTATGTAAGAATTATTGGAGAGAAAATCAATAAGGTTTATCATGAAATGAGGACCAAAAGTAAATAAATAAATAAGGGAAAAAACGATTGGTTTGAATGTGAACAGTCTCAAGGCAAAGAGAGAGGTTTGTTCAGCCTCGAGCATAGAGCCTTGTCTTTGGAAAATCTGACTCTGAATAGAGAAGAGAAAGAGGGAAGCCGCACTAGTTGGGGACAAGATATGTCAGACGAAGACAGAGAAAACTTCTGTGGGGAGGAGGGAGCTAATGCATGTGATTTTGAGGGGTGTTCTCTGACAGACAGGGAAGTGAGATGATCAGATCTGGACATACCTAAATCATGGACGCCAGAGCCCCTGGCGCAGCCAGATCAACCTAAAGGGTGATCCCATGGTGTGAGAGGGGACTCACCACCTTATGTGAGCAGACTAACGTCATTACCGGGAAGAAGACGGTGCAGAACCATTATCCCTGCTATGGACAGGCAGACGATGGGGGATGAATGCAATTTTGGGATCCCGTTGTTAGAAAAAGGAGGGGTCAGACCTCAGTATATACCGTAGCCCCAAATGGATAAGGATAAATTAACAGTGTAAACTCCGAAGTCTGACATCGAGTGCTGGAAAATGGATCTATAAATTAGAGAAAATGACAGGAGCAAACACTTTAGCAATAGGGGACATTAAAGGTCTTCTAGCAGCTATACATGGGGAGAGAGCCGATGACATTTGGTCAAGAGCAGCATACAGAGGTGTCACTGCTCAGAACACAGCTCATGATGGAGCACTGTTTAATAATTGTAGAACAACAGTCTGGAAAGCGCTTTGAGTACAGTATCCAGATTCATTGGATATCGGAGCTATATTGGCACATAAAATGCAGGAAGGGGAGGATTTGCTTATTTATATTGAGAATTTCCAAGAGCAGTGGAGCTTGGAAACTTGCAAGCCGTGGGGAAAATCTATACCTGTATTCTATCATATATGATGTCAAAGGCTGCCAGACAAGGTGTAGAGACAGCTCAAGAAGCTGGTGGGTATGGAGGCAAAACCATGGCCAGAAATACTGCTGACCATAGTGCATCATTTCCGATTGTTGCAAGAGAAAAATCAAATGAGAGAAGACGGTAGGAAGCTTGAGGAAGATAAGTTAGTACAGAAAAAGATATCGAAGTATGCTATAGAAGGGGCAATATTAACTAGTGGAGAAGGGTCCGGATTATAACAAGTAGCATGTATGCCACAGGTGAATAACCAACAGCAGTTCGATCAAGGAGGGAATGGATTTATACCAAGAGGTAGAGGAAACTTCTGTGGAAGAGGAGGCTTTCAGAATAATCAAGGGAATTTCTAGAGTAACCAAGGTGCGTTTCAGCCTATGCAGAATGATAATCAAGGCATGCAGGGAGGCCAAATTAGAAGGCTCCCTCCTGTATGTTGGACATGTGGAATGACAGGGCACATAAAACAAACATGTGGGAGCCAAGGTTATTTGTAGAATGGGCAGTTCTCAAGAGGGAGGACCGCATATCTGCATGCATATAGCTCACAAAATAGGGACGGGTTTGCCCAAGATCAAACAGTGTATCAAGCACAAGCGCTGAGAATGCAACAGGCTTTACAACCACAGCAAGCACCATTGAATCCATCACAAGGGCAGTCACATCTCGCACCCATGCAGATACAGCAGAGAGCAAATACAGGACAGTTATTGATTCCTAGGATAGGGGATGTCACTGTTGAGGGTGGGAATCCATTCAAGGGCACAGGAGTAAGCTTGTACCCACAATAGGACAGCTCACTGGGTGAGTTGATGTTTTCAGTACTATCTGTGATGCCAAATCCGCAAGAGGAACCAAGGGTTGATGTCACAATAGGATGCAAACCCTTTTCTTTTTTGGTAGACACGGGTGCAACTCGCTCGTGTATACGTGGGGGAACATTCTTATTATCAGGTAATGCCATAAATGCTCAAGGTTTCTCAGGAGCTACAAGTAGAGTTCCTTTTACTGAAGAATTGCCAGTCTCTATAGGAGAATGCAATATGTTTGTTTCATCGTTGTATTCAAAACAGACACCAACTTATATACTGGGTCGAGATATAATGATGAAATTGAACCTGACAATTTCTTTTACTGATGAAGGCATATTGTGTTCAAAGCCCGGAATACATTAATTAAATGTGAGCGAATTCATCATGGCATTTACAGGACAAATAGCCATATGAAGGGGACCATTAGAACCAGAAGTATTTCATTATGGGGTATACATTTTGTTAACATAGCTGCCTGGTTTAGTAGGTAAGACTTTGAGAAGAGCTAGCAAATTTCTTTTTAGACCTGAGATTCCCATAGACGAAGAGGGGGGACAGATTTTTCCCTTCGAGTTACAAGCAGCTGTGGTGAGAGGGGTCTTGGCTATGCTTATAGGATTTGATGATAATGCCAGTTCATGGAGCACAGTAATTGCTATTGGAGAGGGTTACAGATTAACTAAAGTCACTTATGAGGAAATATTTAAAGATGACCCATCTAGTTACGAAGTAGTGTTTGAAATGAGCATTACATATTGGTTTAGGGCAGAAAGACGCAAGGTTCCACAGAGAATGATGATAGTGAGACAGTGTCCTGCATTTTTTGATGAAGACATGCCGAAAGTGCCAGTTTCAGTATGGACTACGGGACCTTATGATGTAGGCCTATTAAAGGGGGTTGCAAAAGTTAAGATTAAACTGAAGCCAGGAGCAATTTTACCTCGATCACAACAGTATCCCATGTCTCGAGAGCGAGACAAGGGTATTTTAAAGACAATGTGTGCCATGATGGATCAAGGCATTTTAGTGATGTCAGAGTTACCATGCAATACTGCAGTGTATCCTGTCAAAAATCGAAGGGGGGGTTATGGTGTTTAATACAGGACATGCGCCCAATTAATGAGATTGTAGAGGCCGAGTTTCCTCTAGTTCCTCATCCAGCGATGATCTTATGTAGTATCCCTGTCGAGGCATGATATTTCACTGTGATTGATTTAAAAAATGCATTTTTTTCAATCCCATTGCATAAAGATTCCCAAGATCTGACATTGTTTATGTTCAGTCAGACTTAGTTGAAAAGCACAGGATTACCCCCGGGGTACTGTGGGTCTTCATCGATTTTCAATAGAGTCCTGCAGATGGACTTACGCATTATTTATTTGCCAAGAGTCGTGCTGTAATATGTAGATGATTTTTGGTCTGGAGCATGTCAGAAGAAGAGTGCAGATCTGACTCAGTTCAGCTAATGATTGTTTTAGCTGAGAAAGGATATAAGCTGGACAAAGAAAAAATGCAAAATTGCCAAGAAGAGGTCTTATATATATAGGTCAGGTGATTTTGCATGAAGGAATGAAAGTCGCACCTGAAAGGGCTGAGGCAGTTTTGAAAACAGCTAAACCACACATGATAAAGCATATGCAGTAATTCCTGGTATTATGCAATTATGTAAGAGCATGGGCATTTGATTGTAGTTCACATACAAGGCTATTTTTATAGGCCCTAAAAAAAGGCTCAAGCAAATCAGGAAAATATTGTATGGACTGAGGAAATGGAGAGAGGATTTGATGACTTAAAAAAGGCAATTTGTACAGCTCCAGTTATGGGGATTCCTAATTATTCGGAGGAATTATTTTTATTCTCGCACACGAATGGAACAGTCATGACAGCAATACTCACACAGAGACTTACGTTGGGGTGCAAGCTCTTAGCATATTACAGTGGGATTTTAGACCCAGTAATGAGGGGTCACTTCCCATGCAAACAATCTTTGGCAGGCGCTGTGTTTGCCACTGAGAAGTCTGCTAGCATAATAATGTTGTGTTCCATGATGTTTTTTGTTGAGCATGAATTATTTGCTGTTTTGGAAAAACCCAAAGGTACACTGATGTCTTAAAGAGCTTCTGCTTATAAAGTTGTTATATCGAATCCAGCCATTAAAATAATCAGAAGTAAGACAGTGAACCATGCTACGCTTCTAGCTGAACCACTGGCAGAAGACAAGCATGTACATGATTGCTCAAACTATGAGGAATGCTATGATGAGATCACGAGAGTGAAAGAAAATGCTTTGGCAGGTGGGGATATTCGTTTTAATGATGGGTCTTCAAAAATCGATCAAACTGATGGGCAAAGATATTCAGGCACCGCTGTGATAAGGCACACGGCTAACGGGGAAATCGAAGTAAAGACAAGTGCATGAATACCGTCTCACTTTTCAGCACAGTCTGCAGAATTAGTGGCGCTAATTGTCGCACTCCAGAACAACTGAGACCAGGAAGTAACCATGTACAGTGACTCCGCCTAAGTGGCATCGACAGTACACGCAGGGCTAGCACGTTGGAAAAGGAGAGGCTACCTCTGAGCAGACAGCATTCCAGTGCAACATGCCGCCTTATTGGACAGACTTATTAAAGCACTACAACGCCCAGTAGCCATTGCAATCATTAAATGTGCAGCACACACTAAGAGAGCAGACTTTATTTCATGTGGAAACCAAACCACAGATGACGAAGCAAAATGAGTTGCATATTCAACAGACATTAGGAGCTTTGATGCGCTTGATGTGAATGAAAGAAATGTGGTGATGATGATTGTAAATGAAAGCTGTAATAACTTATTGAAGACACAATTGATGGAAGTTCAAGGTGAAGCACCACAAGATGAGAAACATCTGTGGACAAGGAGGGTGTGTTCTTTATCCCCTTCTGAGGCATTGTGGTGACAGGAAAGCACTGGAAAACCGATGATGCCTGTAGCCTTATTAAAGGTGGGTTGGAACAACTAGCAACCCAGATTTAATGGTCCATTTATCGTCGAGAATGTCACACCATCGTCAGTGAAGTTCTTAGGGGAAACGCTTGGATATTCCTCAGCGACGTGAAGATCTACACCAGAGAGACCTCTTCACCCCCACTCTATTTGTAATCAAGCCATGGTGAAGAGGTTTTGCATGTGCAAACTAGATCAATGACAAGGAAGAAGGATGCAGAGATTGTCCAGTAGACAGATAAAGTGTTTATTGGACTGTGGTTTGTTCGAGACACTCTTTGCAGCTGCTAAGGAAGGAGTGAAAAAAGCTATTGTTCTTGAGCCACAGGAGCTTGCTAAAATTGGACTGAGACATATTGAAGTCTTGAAGGGAAAAGAAATGCCAGACCTAGAGTTCATCTTTGACAATTGGAAAATGGAGCAGTTCCCTGATTCCTTTCTCACTGCGTTTCTCTTTGGAGGCACCCATGGTGGTGCCTAATGACAACGTTCATTGGATCATTCTTTCTGTTTTCCTCTTCATTCTTCGTGTATATCCTTCATTGGTTGGGAGAACTGTTGACATACACGTGTTTTTGCAAGATCCTAAAAATGGTCCAATCACAAGGAGAATGGTCACTGCTATTAGAGAGGAAATCTTCAGCTACCTGAGTATAGTACAGCAAGCACAGATGGTCCTGTCTGACGAAGACACACACAAACTGCTTGGAATGGTCTTTTATTTCTTGATTGAAGAGCATCCTTATCTTGTTGTACGACAAACCAATACGCATGTATTTCTGAGGGATCCTAGAAATTGACCTGTGATGAATTGGCTGATACATGAAATTGACAGGCAGATCTGTTTATTGCCTGACACTGCTCGTTGAACGCATGGATTTGTCTATCGAGTGATGATATTCACAACTTACTGTACTTGGTCTTTCACTATTTACTGGAAGCACATCCTAATTTGGTTTGGCAAAAAGACAACTCATTTGTATTCATTTGGAATCCTATCAACCATCCTGCAATCAGCCAGTTGCTTGTAGAGCTTTTGGAGCAGATCCAGCAGTTCCCAGAATATTTAATGAGATTGCACAATTAAAAAAATGTTTTTTCTTTCCTTAAAAATAATCATAAGAACTATGGTCAACATGGATAGCAACAACAATGTGGCAAACAATGAGAGAGCACCACGACGTGCAAGGAGCTATTGTTTTATAAGATGGACATACTGGTACATAATATATACATGCGTCATGTTCATTGTCATTCTTCTTTCTCTCACAGTAGGTGCTGTCTATTATGTAGATCCAAACAAGGCAGTAGTTCCTGTGTATCATCCTATGCAGCAGGAGGGCAGAGATGTGGCAACTATAAGGCAGACAAGGCCTTATGTGATTGTCCCTACTCCAGTGGTACATATGAAAGCACCTAGTCCTGTGACAGATAGGTCTAGGCTTCCTTGGGGGAGAGGTCAGGTTTTCATGATTCTTGGATACCTTCGTATTATGCCAATAGGAAGAGACCTTGTGACTGTTTCTACACCAGTAGCACATGTGAAGACACTGATCCCACTGAAAAATGTCCCTATGATTCCCCCAGTGAGAAGGAATAATGTTGATATACTTTGTGAGATGATTATAGAAGCTCATGAGGCAAGAAGGAGACCTAAGAGAAGATCAAGGGAGGATGACCATGAATTGAATGATTATCTAGATAGCACAGCAAATTTGGGGAACAATATCTGGTATCACCACATGAAAGAGGTGTGAGAGATAACATCTAAAGAGAGTTGCTATGTTTGTGCTCTCATACCTTATGCTATGCCTGCCGCCCAAACATTCATTGTTAGAGAAATCCCAGAGAATGATGCCAGATGTCACCTAGCAGCATACATGACAAGAGGCCAGTTTCAAGGGAGTCGGGCTGCTCTGCGATGGGGAGCGAAATGATTGTTTCCATTCCAGGGTGATTATATCAAGACCACACAGATGGAAAGGGAGTCTAAATTGAAAAATGAAATGATTTTGTATCCTGCTGCAGGACAAGATGAAGAAACCAATGAAGAAATGAAGAGACTAAACTGTTCTGAGAGGGATGAAATAGATTGGATGCCTGGATGCTGGGAACAAGCTCAGCTGTTAATCTATGGAAAAGTTCAATCTAGAAAAGGATGGGAAGAAGGGCAAGTGTCATGCACAGCCCACCTGCTAAAAGATGAATTTACACGAGAAGTACAGAAAATAGACAATGACTGTTCTAAATCATGGGCCAAGTATGCCAAACGACTAACGTGCGTTGAAGATGAATCAGGTCCAATAACAGTGATCGAATTGATAAATGAGACAGTGTGCTTCTAGAGAAAAGGGAAAAAGCACATGGGGCTAATGTAGGGTGCAAGACTACAGTTGATGTCTCTAAAATGGGGGCAGGAACAGCAGTGACAATGGATCACTACTGGGCTTCTGGATCCAGAGCTCATATGAAGCTACACAAGGATTGGGGAGGACTATGTTCTATAGTAAACGTCCATGTTCCAGCATTGGTCATTCCTAAAACTGACCTGAACATTGGTGAGTTCCCAAAAGCAGATGTTCACCTGAGGAAGAAGAGATCTGCTGAACTCCTGAATTGGATGAAGCGAGAGAACCATTTCTCAGCTAAGTCAATGGAAACCTTTGATTCTATCCCATATGAACACAGATTGCTTAGTAAGACTTCATCGATATTCATGATAATTTTCATGCCCAGGATCCAGACAGATGTAAATACTACCATAAAGGGATTCAATGCTATCAAGGAAGAGCTGAGAGCCATACGACTGATGACTCTTCAGAATAGATTTGTCCTGGACATAATTACAGCTATGGATGGAGGTGTTTGTGCCAAAATTGGAGAATCATGCTGCACATTCACACCTTCTCATGATGACGAGAATGGCACCTTGACAGAGGCCATATTGATGCTGACGAAGTTACACGTCCAGATGACAGACGAAGTAGAAGACATTGCTGATGACAGTTGGTTTGGATCAATATTCTCATGGATTCCACAATGGTTGTCAGATACATTCAAGTTCCTTGGAGCCCTGAAAGTGATGGTATTGCTTGGATTTTGTGCGATCAGGATAATAATCTCACAATGCAAGAAGACTGCAAAGAAAGCTGTAGAAATGAAGATCATGATTGATGTTGATTCAGGATGACAAACTAAAGAACTGACAGATGAAGAAATTAGTGACTACATGAAGGCCAGCATTGATGTACCTGAGGGAAAGATGTTCCTGTATCCAAAGAACCACAGGAAGTATGTCGGGAAGTGGATTTACTACAGTCCAAGTGGACAATGCATGCTTATGTCCTGGAGTACCGATGAGCATGTGAAATCAGCGCAATGCCTGAAGGGTGTCACGAAGATATGGGTCCCAAAGAAGCACTTCCATAGACGAGGATGTCTAGATATGAAGGTTTATGAGAGAGTGGTTGATGGATCGCCCAGAGGGGGGAGTGTAGAGGGGGAGCCACGTATCCCCACATAAAGCTCCTTCCCCATGCTGTCATGACCTACAGAACGCACCCCTTTTGGACTTCCTGGTCCTTGTCTCAATGGGGCTTACACTCCCTGGTACTCCCAAAATGGCCGTCCAGCCTGAAACACCTTCCTCGCTCTACACGTTGGACGTAGCATGTTCTACTAACAGACCATGCCCCCCGCGGCTCCGCACGTCTCAATGCTATTGCGAAGTAGCGACCAGACGTGTGCTTCATAGCTTGCGGTATTGTTTCCCTGATTCTGTCCCTACTAACTCCCTTCCTAGTCCCTCTCCTTTCTTTCTTACTTCCTGGACTCATGTGCTATGTAGTGCACTTTCTTAATTTCCCAGATTCCTGGAACATTGCATCCAGGAACTTTGAATGCACGCTGGAGTCGGAAGAGACTCGTGCAGCCTTATTCAAGACCCGATCCGTCCGCAAGAAGGCATCGACCAAGAAATCCAGCAAAGATCGGACTCAGGTGAGAAGGGGGGAACTCCTTGACAGTTTGAGACACCACCCAACGGAACTCGATATGGACATGGAAGCGGCCGTTCAGGACCTGATGCGTGGCATGCAAGAACTATCAACTGAGGTACAGAATCTCAAGGCGGAAAACGCTGCTCTCAAACAATTGGTTCTATCCTGTGATTCTGCCACAAAAGAAAGTGTGTTGCTGGGCGGCATAGTTGACAAATATGATGGGTCAGCAAAAACCCTTCGTGGATTCCTGGATTCATGTTTGGTCCACTTTACTTTTAAGCCCTACTACTTTTCGACTCCCAGGGCTAAAGTGGGTTTCATAATTTCTCACCTTTCAGGAAATGCACTAACCTGGACTACGCCCCTCGTCAATTCTGGCGATGCTCTCCTAGATGACTATGATGACAGGCCCTTAAAACCATGTTTGATCACCCAGAGCAGGTCTACAGTGCCCAGGAACACCTGTTAGACTTTCAGCAGGGATCCCAGGATATGCTCACCTTTGTAACCCGGTTCAAGCAATTAGCCAAGGAAGCTGATTGGTCCCCTGAGGCAAGTTTTATCCTTTTCAGGAGAGGACTGAATGAGGAGATTAAGGGTGAGTTGGCCAGAGTGGCTCACCCAAACTCATTCCAGGCACTAATGGAACTTGCCATGCAAATAGACTTTTGAATCCAGGAAAGGAAGGCAGAGAAGAATAAATACAGAGGAAGTCCTCCGAAAGTGTCCTTTGAGAGTACCACCAAGACGGACACACACCCAGGCTCAGTCTCTGAACAGAACCCATGCAGATAGGAGCCTTCTGTGGACCTATATACCCACAAGAAAGGATGAGAAGGATTCATATGGGGTTGGGCATGTATTGTGCCTCAGATAAAAACTTGGTTAGGGAGTGTCCTCTAGCCCCTCCTCGGCATTCGGGAAATGCCAGCTCCCCATCGCAGATGGAGCAGAGCTTCGGGAGAGAGATGTTTGCTCCACATCAATTCCATCCTTGAACTCTCCTGGACAAAACAATTTGGTGATACTGCAGGCCTTTCTATCACCCTCCAAGAATAAGACCTATTCCATTTTGGACTTGGTAGACTGCAGAGCAATATTCATTGATCAAGATTGGGTTGTTAGTCATCATATTCCATACGAGACAAGAAGCACCATGCAGCTGGTGGAAGCAATCGACGGAAGACCCCTCACTTCAGGGCCCATAAGGCTGCAGACTAAAGAGATTCAGCTTTCTATAAACCATCACCAAGAGCGTATTAGATTCGACATCATAAATCAGCTCATTACCCCATGGTATTGGGTATGCCCTGGTTACAGAAGCACAATCCGTACATCAATTGGACAGCAGGATCACTATTCCTAGGCTCAGAGTTTTGTATGTCTCACTGTCTATTCCTGGATCCCTCCTTGACGCCCCCTAAAGAACCACCAAGAGACCAGCAAACACCACTCATGGTTTCCAATATCATACAAGTCCCTGAGGCCTATCAGGGATATGCTGATGTATTTTCAACTGCCACAGTCCAGGCCTTACCCCCTCACAGACCTGAAGACTGCGCCATAGATACAGATCCCTCAGCAGTGATTCCCTTCGGCAGAATGTTCATCCTTTCCGAACCTGAGAAAAAGGCCCTCCGAGAATACCTGGATACCAACCTTGAAAATGGCACCATAAGACCTTCTAAATCTCCAGCGGGTGCTTCGTTGTTCTTTGTTCCCAAGAAGGACACCAAGGAACTCAGACCTTGCCTCGATTATCGTGGCTTAAATCAATGCACCCTCAAAGACCGGTACCCATTGCCCTTGATCTCGGATATCCTGGAAGCTGTGAGAGGCTCCGTAATATTCACAAAGTTGGATCTCCGGGGTGCCTACCATTTGATCCATGTCCGGGAAGGAGACGAATGGAAAACAGCCTTTAGAACACCCTTTGGTCACTATGAATATCTAGTCATGCCCTTTGGACTAGCTAATGCCCCGGCAGTTATTCAACATTTCATGGATAGGGTGTTCTCTGACGTGTTATTCCTCTTCGTCATTGTCTATCTGGACGACATATTGATCTTTTCGAAGGACCTTCTAAAGCATAAAGAACATGTAAAGGCAGTATTACAACGACTCCGTGAACACAAACTTTTAGCCAAAACTGAAAAATGCTTGTTTCACGTTACTTCTGTTCACTACCTAGGATTCATTCTTAGCCCAGAAGGAATTGGTATGGACCCTTCAAAGGTAAAGGCCATACTGGCATGGCCCGCTCCCCCATCCGTGAAACAAGTTCAATCCTTCCTGGGGCTTGCCAATTTCTACCGGAAGTTCATATCCACCTTTTCCGAGATCATTCAGCCGATCGTTGCTCTCTTGAAGAAAGACACCCCCTTTATCTGGTCTACACCGCAAGATAAGACATTCCAACATTTAAAGGCAGAGTTCACAGAAGCCCCCATCTTAGCACAACCCAACATAAATCGACCATTCCTAGTGGAAACGGATGCTTCTAACTACGCCATAGGAGCAGTGTTGAAGCAGGAATTTGAGGATGAACTGGAACACCCCATTGCTTACCTTTCACGAACCCTGACTCCCAGTGAGACACACTACTCCGTCCTGGAAAAGGAACTGTTAGCCATCCGCCAAACCTTCACTGAATGGCGACATCTACTTCTGGGTGCTAAACATCCTGTTCAGGGCTGCACGGACCATCAGAATCTTCAAATTCTACAGTCATTGGAGTGTAGGAACAGTCATCAGGCGCGTTGGGCCTACTTCTTTGCCCAGTACCAGTTCCACATCACTCATGTTCCCGGATCACAAAACCTGATTACTGATGCCTTATCTCGACGTCCTGACTATGTAACTACTGAAGATAGGGCCTACCCTAAGATGTTTCCCCACACGATCTTTGTAGCTCAAGCAGTCAATCTCCTGGAAGAAATGCAAGTGCAAACCCAATCCTCTGTTCTGTGGAAGGATATTTCAAGGAAGAATCAATGGAATCTAAGAGTCAAGGAAGGATATTTATTCTAGGACAATGCACTGGTCATTCCCACACAGAAATTACAACAAAGAATAATAAACCTCTGTCATGATACCCTTCACTCGGGACATCGTGGCATAACCAACACCCTCCGCCTCATACAAAGACAGTTTTGGTGGCCTGGAAAAGACCGACGCACAGCAGTACATCCAAGCTTGTGCTATCTGTAGTCAAAATAAACATGATAACAAGAGAGCGGCGGGTCTTCTACTGCAACCTACACTGCCAACAAGGCCATGGGAATTCATTGCTACAGACTTCATTGTGGAATTACCACCTTCCCGAGAATACACGACCATCATGGTTACCATTGACTTATTCACTCATATGGCTCATTTTTACACCCCTGTGTAAGCTACCATCCTCGTCCGAACTTGCTGGAATCTTTCTGGAACACATATTCCGTCTACATGGACTTCCTTCCAAGATCATATCTGATCGGGGACCTCAATACGTCTCACAATTCTGGAAACATCTCTGTCGCATTTTAGGAATCCAACGTGCCCTCTCATCAGGTTATCATCCCCAAACCAACGGGGCCACAGAACGTGCCAATCAGACCATGGAACAGTATCTTCGATGTTTCGCCACCAAGGTTCAGGATGACTGGTCGCTCCTGATACCCGTGGCTGAATTCGCCTACAACAATTCCGATTATTCAGCACTTAAGACCAGTCCCTTTTATTGTAGCCAAGGTTTCCATCCATCGGTTCTACCTTCTGTTCTCCCTCATCCTGCACCAGTACCTACTGTCGACTCCTGGATCGAAACCCTCATTAACGTAACCCAGGAGGCCAAAGAAAACTTAGAGAAGGCCAGAACACAGACTAAGAGGTATGCGTATTCCAAAAGAAGACCAGGGCCTTCTTATGCAATTGGTGATCAAGTCTGGTTGTCCTCAAAATTACTACCCCGACATCTACGGCCAAACAAATTGGCCCCTCGGTACTATGGTCCATTTTCCATCAAGGAAATTATAAATCCATTCTCATACCAGATCAAACTACCAGACTCCTGGAAGAAAATTCACCCAGTTTTTCACACATCCTTATTAAAACCCTACATCCAATCCTCCCGGAAATCCTGTAGACCCCCTCCTCTGCTGGTCAACAACCAACTGGAATATGAAGTGTCCCGAATATGCGACTCCAGGTATAAATGGGGTCAGCTTCAATACCTGGTTGAATGGAAGGGATATCCTCATAGTGAAAGAACCTGGGAACCACTTTCTAATCTCAAGACCCCTCGACTGCTCATTAAATTTCACCTCATACACCCGGGCAAACCTGGAGGAACGGGTCTTCGGAGGAGGCATGCTGTCATGACCTACAGAACGCGCCCCTTTTGGACTTCCTGGTCCTTGTCTCAACAGGGCTTACACTCCCTGGTACTCCCAACATGGCCGTCCAGCCTGAAACACCTTCCTCGCTCTACACGTTGGACGTAGCGTGTTCTACTAATAGACCATGCCCCCCGCGGCTCCGCGCGTCTCAATGCTATTGCGAAGTAGCGACCAGACGTGTACTCCATAGCTTGCGGTATTGTTTCCCTGATTCTGACCCTACTAACTCCATTCCTAGTCCCTCTCCTTTCTTTCTTACTTCCTGGACACGTGTGCTGTGTAGTGCACTTTCTTAATTTCCCGGATTCCTGAATCATTGCATCCCGGAACTTTGAACGCACGCTGGAGTCGGAAGAGACTCGTGCAGCCTTATTCAAGACCCGATCCGTCCGCAAGAAGGCATCGACCAAGAAATCCAGCAAAGATCGGACTCAGGTGAGAAGGGGGGAACTCCTTGACACATGCTGCCTATATGCTGGGAGCCAGAGTGTGAGTCACGTGCAGTATCAGTGAAAATACCTATACCAAAGAGAATCTTGGAAGTAAGGTTCCTATTGCGGAAGCCATACATGCATTCATGACAATATGATGGTCATTTGAATGAAATCCTGGAGGAAGTGTGAAAACCGAGCAAGAGAAGATTGGTGACGTTATGAAAAAGCAGAGCTGACGCACCCAGAAGAGATGCAGAGACGAGAGTACATAAATATTCTATAGCCTCTAAATAGGAGGTGTTAAAGATTAGCAACATTTCAAGCTCGAGATGAAGATGTTCATGCTACAGAAATAATGAAGAAGATTTCAAGTCATTTTACAATTGTACAGATGCAGTAACGCAAGTAGACAAAGTATTCTTAAAGGCTGGCTATGTAGTGAATAGATTGCAGCGATGCGCCAATGTACATGCATAGGAAATGTATGGACTATGGATAATTCCACAACGTACTTTAGCAGAGCTGAATCCCGTAAGTAGGAAGGGTTTTTCAGGTTGTCACAGTTAGAAATTGAAAACTGACCCATGTAGGTGTATCAAAGAAAGGCTTGGTTGGCCCAAGACAAGGAAGTCAAGGCCACCATGGGCCTGAATTTTTTCAAGCAGTGGTTACAGAACATGTGAAAAGAACAAAACTCCTGTCTTAAGTGAGGAGTGAGAACATCGAAGACATCAGAAGTTCAGTATTTGATAGTATTTTAAATGCAGAAAAACTCTAAAACATGGTCTGCAGTCACATGCTCAGATGAAAATAGACATTGGGACGAGCTGTATCGAAACCAAGAAGACATAGTATGCCTATACTCCCTCATATTCTCCAGCACAGAGAACATGTCCAAGGCCAAGTTTAAAGCCTTAATTCACTAGCAGGCTACAAGAGTGATGATAGATTACAAGCTAATTGGTGGGAAGCTATGGTTATGACCAGCCCACCAGCACCTGGATGAAAGCCTGTGTGCTGCTTATGCAGGTGGAATATTACTGAGGCGTACGAGGGTGCCAACCAATTATAGAGGGCCACGTAATAGAGAGCCCCATATTTTGTATAACCAATGGGATGTTGTGTATTTAACGATGTTCATAGAAACCTGCACTAGAGGAAGGCTTAGTTGCCCCCACCTGATTTTAGAAACCCAATCACTTCCCTGACAAGTATGGAACGTATACATATATGTTCCCTGTAAGCCTATCACCTTTTGTAGTTTGCAACATAGGTTGATGTGAATGATGACGAGTTTTAACTATAAATGTCAGGTTTTTAATTAAATGCATTGAGTGTGAAAATCGAGTTAATTCGTTGATGTTCATTGTACTCCCTGTTTTAGATAATTGATATTAAAACAGATGCTCTTTGCCAACTTCCTGAGTCAGTTTGATTATTGATGTTTGAGTATATTCTGCATCTCCATCTCAAAGTATTGCTAGCTCGTCTTAAAGGGCTGGGTTGGACACTCCAGTTCACCACTGTCAGCCAGTCTGGTTGACCTTTCGTCCCTGCCTGAGGTGGAAGTCCATACATCGGCACATGAGGTTGTCACTGAGCCTCCTCTGGCGCCCACACACAAACAGGCAGTGGAGGGATAGCAGGTACTTCAGGGCAGTAAAGGTGCCATACTCCCTCAACAACTGTCATCCAGTCGGTGAGAGTCCATTCAGAGGGCTCTCACTTCCGGGCAGCAGCAGATGGTGTCAGTGAGGAGGAGCAAACTGCAGGGCATTGCCATCCAGAGGGGCCACAGTGGACAACACCTAGCACAGATGAGGTAGGGGGAGTGCCTGCAGCTAGAGACTCTTCTGTTGGCCAGGGTACGCTACGCGAGGCGGCAGGAGGTTGGGAGGTGGTGGACAAGGGATATGGTTATCAGGAAGGCCAGGACCGAGGTGGAGAAGAGGCTTGTAAGGAGACAAGCTGACATCCTGGGGGTGTCTTGTAGGGCAGAGAACTAGAGGGTTCCCCTAAGTGGAAAGGCTGAGGGCTAAACAAGTATAAGGAACACAAGTAGTCCTGCCACTTGCCAGTTTGACATACAATAAGTAATGTATGGAACAATACATACGGGTGGCTGGAATAAGTCAGCCCTACAAACCCTTCAAAACCTACCGTTGGCTAGATACTGTTATACAGGTAAAAACATACTGTACACCAAGTTACATGGAAGTCAACCTTCTTAAATTGGCCAAATCTATTTCATTGCTCTATTACATGTACTAATACATTAATGGACTGCTTTCTTTGATTGTTTTGTGGCAGTTTTTTTTCTTACTTTTCTTTTTGCAATTGTTAGCAATTATTTTTCTTTTACTCTTTTACATATTTGTGTATTCGGAACAAAACATACAGTTGTGATACATCATCATCTTTATCTGGAAAGGGAACCCCACAGCATTGAATACATTTCACACAAGGCTAAACACGCTTACTCTTGAAATACAATTCACTATTAACAGTATCCCTGTTTCCATCAACTTCCTGGATTTAACCATCAAGGTCCAAGATGCCAGACTAGCTTGCACATTGTACAAGAAGGACACAGACAGAAAATACCCTGCTCCACTATCGGAGCACTCAACCAAAAATCTCAAGGATAACCTATCATATGGCCATTTCCTACGGGTAAGGAGAAATTGCACCGAGACGTCCTAATACAGACACCACGCCCAGTATTTGGAGTCCAGGCTGCAGGTGAGAGGGTACCCTAAAAAACCTCTTAAGAACACTTTCAAGTGAGCACTACATACTCCTAGAGAAATACTATTGCAACCCAACATCAGAACCAATGGCCAAGATATCATCACCTGCGTGACAACCTTTGGCCCCCACATGACCACAATCAAACAGATCATTAAACATGTTTGCTCACTGATACAACTCAACATCCCAGAGGAACCCTATCCCTGGATGGCTCTCAAATGATCCAAGTACCACACCCATGCCAGGCCCACCAAGAAACCAACCAGAACTTCTTTCTGGAACCTCAGAGATATCTCAGGACATCATCCCTGCGGCACTTGCTCTGTCTAAAAATTCACCAGGAAAATCAAGAGTTTTGAAATAGTGGGTAAAGACTGGATCCTGAGACAGTTCTCGAATTCCAAGAGTGCAAATGTCATTTACATAATAGAATGCCCTTGCAGCCTCAGATAAGTGGGTCAGACCAACAGACAAGTCAACAAGAGGATTGGTGAACACCACTCCAGCATACGGTGAAAGACTCCAGATGCCCCCCTGGTCTCTCACTTCATCGAACACCAACATAGCCAAGGTGACACACGCTGGTGGGTGGTAGGCAAATTAGAAAACAACACTAATGTCAGCAATGCACTTAACCACAAAGAAGAATGGTGGATGTACACATTGTACTCTGTCAGAACAGGATTTAATGAGGCTAGAGCCGTGAGCCTGTATAGATGATAACTCCCTTGCAGGATCAATTACATCTACCTCTTACTAAGTACTTGCTTGTTCCCCTCCCTATGGCAACCAATTCTGTACACAGCAGCCATACTTCTTTTGCGTAAATGCCCCCGTAAACCTGTAAATCTGGGCCCAGCAAACACACTGCCTCAATTCAAGGTATGTGACAGCGGCCTCCTCGCACCCTCTGCTGCATTTACAGGTGCAGTGCCCCACTTCTAAAACTCTTCCTCTTTCCTGTCTAGTGGCCTCTGACTCCAGCTCCCCTGAGATCCAGGGTGCCTCAGTCCACAGCATCCACTGCGAGTGCGCCACAGGTATCCACACTTTTTTCACTCTACATTGTGCCTCCTAATTTAAACCATCAGGGGTGCCCACCATTTACCCCTCCCAACACGTTGCTTAACCAATTTCAGGCATCAGTGCCCCAATTACAACGCCCTCCCTGTTATGTCACCTCTTTACAGAGACACTCCAGGACCGAGCGTTCCCATCCTTTTGGCCGGTGACTTTGGCCACGCATTGATGCCTCCTGAGACGGCGTCCAGCCCAGCAACAACGGCTACTTGACAGTCTGTACTAGTTCACCCTCAAACTCACCTTTTTAGCCTCTACCTCACTAAATACTCCCTTGTGCTCTTTTCCCAGAGAGACATGATCCAAGGCCCTGAAGGAGGAATCCCCAATTACAGCCTAAACATCTATAGACACAGTAACAACCTGTCTGTACAGTCCATAAAACTTCGAGGGAACCGTACTCCAACTTAGACCCATGATTGGTCACTTCTTGTCTGCAGCATGACCTATGTCAGGTCACAAAATATGACACACACATAGATCCATTTCGGTTGATGAATTGTTCCACTATGCCTAATATGCTCAGTTCTGTGTCACAATATTTGGTTTGTAGTTAAAAACCATGTATTAACACTGAAGTGCAAAAAAGATTTGTGTGCGGTTCACATGCTACACATTATTGTATAACAACTGTATGTTTTGTTCCGAATGCACACAAAAGTAAAAGAGTAAAAGAAAAATAATTGCTAAAAATTGCCATAAAGAAAATAGAAGGAAAAAAACTGCCACAAAACAATGAAAGAAAGCAGTTCATTAATATATTAGTACCTGTAATACAGCAATAAAATTGAATCAGCCAATTTCAGAAGGTCGACTTGCATTTAACTTGGTGTAAGGTATATTTTTACCAGTATAACAGTATCTACCCAACACTAGGCTTTTAAAGGGTTTGTAGAACTGACTTATTACAGCCATCCATATAAAGAATTGTTCCATACATTACTTACTGTATGTCAAACTGGCAAGTGGCAGTAAGTCTTGTAGAGCAGCAGAGCAGCAGAGGATGCTGAGTTACAGTTGATGGACAGCCTAAAAGCCCTGCAGGCAACACAGGCTCATTTACTGGCTGAGGATGTGGATGGTGAATCGGCCCTGGTCGAGGCCCTAGCTGACATCCCACTGGAGTAGCCCACTGCCATTGTAAATAGTTTTATAGAATCCCTTTTCATTTCAGACTTTTTTTGTTTTTCTCTATGGACATTATTAACATTACCCTCCTTATTGTGCACATAATTATTTTGAATACAAGTTGCCATACTATTCATACCACACTTCTTGCAGTCTCTTTGTGAATGTGCACATTTACTCATTCCATGTTCTCCAAGTGTTTGTTTGTTTGTTTGTTTGTTTGTTTATTTATTTATATTGCGCACCAGACCCTTAGGTTACCGGGCGCAGCAACAAGTATATGCGAAGCTTACAATGTTACAATGTTATATAAATGAATTTACAATATTACAACATATTGCACAAATTACAAGAATGTACAGATAAAGATTTGCCGTATTTACATGAATGTACAGTTAGCAACATACAGGATTTGCGGTAATAAGCATAAAAGTTGATGTCACGTCAGGGTGCATTGGGTCGGACTACACTTGTGAGTGTTCGGGTGTTGAGTCGTTGTTGGCGATAATGTGTTTGATAAGGTTCCTTCTGAAATGGGGGAAGGGTTGGTCAGCTCTTAGGTTAGGTGGCAGGGCGTTCCACAGGTTAGCAGCTTTCACAGGGAAGCAGGCGCCACCAATTTTGGCGAGTCTGAATCTAGGTACTGCCAAACAATTGGAATTGGCGATTCTCATGGGTCTATTAGAAGTTTTTCTTTTTATTTTGTCCATTAAGTAGCTGGGAGCTGCATTATTTAAGGCCTTATGGGTTAATGAGATCATTTTTAGCTGGATTTTATTCTCCGTAGAGAGCCATTTATGTTGCCGCCTAGTCGAGGAGATATGCTCCCTCTTTTTTATTCCTAATGCAGCTCTGAGAGCATTATTTTGTAGAATTTGAAGTCTTAGGGTAGTGGCTTTATTGGCGCTACTGTATAGGGCATTACAGTAGTCTAGTCGGGAAAGAATTAAGGCTCTAGCCAGGATTAGGCAGCTGGTATTGGACAGGAAGGGCTTGCCTGCTCTGATCAATTTACAAGTGTAGGCAGTAGTGGAGGCTAGGGAGTTTACCTGTTTAGTGAAGGACAGGGTAGAGTCGAGATAGAAACCAAGTGTTTTTACTTCCCTCGAGACTTTAATGGCATTTCCGTCTATGCTGAAGGCTGAGTAATCCGGGCCCAATTTGTTAATATTAGCTTGTGTGCCCAGAATGATCAACTCTGTCTTATCATCATTCAGGCAAAGACCGTGAGTGGCCATCCATGCCTGAATGATGAGATACACTCTATTCACCAACTCCCCATCCCTGCTGTGATCCCCAGAAAGTGGGAAGAGAATCTGTGTATCATCTGCATTGTTAGTGTAGGTGATACCGAGATTGTCCAGATCGTCGAACAGAGGTTTGGTGAATATATTGTAGAGGGTCGGAGAGACGCAGGATCCCTGAGGGACTCCACAAGTAATAGGTATAGGGTCAGCTGCTGCCGAAGGGGAAAAGACTCTCATAGTTCTCTCACTTAGAAAGGATTCTATCCAACTGATGGCTTGGGTGGAGAAGTGAGCGGCAACGTCCAGGTGTTTGCAGAGGACATATCATATGGCAGTCATGTGAGTTCGGGCCTCATTGTGTGTACCATATTGTTGGTGTGATGTTTGCTGGGCGACGTGTGCACATGCTGTGTGTGTGTGATAGATGTTGCATCCCTGCTTGATGAACACGGGTGGTGTCTTGTAGATGTGGGGAGGTGACATGCTTTGGGAGTCACGTGTTTAACAGCTTTGTCATGCACATCTGCTGCTTGGCTAATTTCATGCTTTACAATACAGGCATGTTGTTCAATTGTGTACATGGTGTGCATGTGTGTGTGAGAGTTGTATGCTGTGGTTGGGTTTGCACTCCATTGGTGAATTTGTTCATGTGTATTTGGTGATGTTAGTGCTGACATAGTGGCATCCTTTTGATTGACTTAGAAATGTACACGTTTTTCACATGTGGGATTGGGACCATCAGATGGCTGGAGGTGGCAATGGCTGTTTATTTGTTTCCATTCCTTATACAGGGGAACTGTGTATTTGGTGTTGGTGTGTTAGTGCTCAGAGTGACTTTTTTGGGGTGTGTGTAATGGTGTGCTTACAGGGATGGGTGTGGTGATGTGTGAGATGTATCATGATGGTGTGGTGTTTGGAGTCTCTCATTGGGGATGGATACTCACACACATGTTTTAGTTGGTTGTTGTATCTGGTGAGAGTTCATTTACCTCTGCCCATTTGCTACTGAAGCTTGAGTTTATTGTACGTCGAGTTCCTTTTCACTGATGTTTAGGTGTTCCTTTGGCATACGCTTGTGTATGTGCCCACACGTCATTCACTTAAATGGGTATTTATTTATGTATTTATTTGATATGCATTCAGTCAAGGCTTTGCATATGTCACAGAAATACACATCCAAAATAAGTTGTTACAAATGTTGGGTATTTAGAATTGTGGGTGTTGAGGTGCGATGCAGCCTCACTGTGAATGAGTAGGCTACACTCATCACGTGTGCACTCAGTGATTGATTTCTGTATCCCTACCAAGGTGCGGCCACCCACAGGCACACATCTGCAATCACCCACTACCTGCTCTCATATTGTGCATCACGTCTGCCACTGGAATGCAGCTGAGTCCCATGATTGATTATTCAATCTAGATGGACACATTATCAGTCTCCTTGACTCGCACACTCTCTGACAGCCTTCACATCACCCAACCACAGGCCTGTTCTACTTGGGTCGCTAGCAGGGACTTTAGCCACCCCTACCTACTTACCTTTGCACAGGCTAAAATGCACACACACATTTTAAAGCACCCTAAACAATCTCTGATTCCTCAGACTTTTGTCCTCCAAGGGAAATAACCTACAGCGCTTTAAGGCGTATCTATGTGATCACTGCCACCACATATAATTGCGACGGCCGAAAATGTTGACTTATTTTTTTTTACATATTTTTTTATTAAACCCCCTTTACACCCCATAGATATGTGGGGGGAGACCGCATGCAACTCCCATATTACTGTAATATCGCATACCCCCCACATATATAGGTGGTGTAAAGGGGGTGTTTAAAAAAAAAGAAAAAGTCAGGCCTTTCAGCCGTAGCAATTGTGAATGCACCATTTTGGGCCATTTCCCTTTAAGGCCATTGCAATGAGAAAAAGGCACATTTCAAATGCCACATTCCACTACATTGCAATACTATGTCACGTGTACATGGAGTTATCAAAGTGTAGCTGGAGCAACAGTATGCTGTTCTGTTGATATGTAGCTGAGTGTGGTCTACAAGGGAGTCAGTGAAGAAGCTATGTTCCTGGATTCAACAGCAGTGCACACAGTTGTTCATGTTGAATGAGGAAATGTGGCAGGTGTACTGCATGGTGGAGGCCGGCCAGTGGGGTATTGAGAGGAGGGCAGACTAGCAGGGTGCTTGAGGGGGTCGGGCAGGAGTTCAGTGGGGGTGATGGGAGGTGGCAGGTGGCAGGACTTCAGGAGGCTGCCTAGGTTTGGGGCAGAGGTCAGTGGTGGTACTGGGAGGTGGCAGGACATGAGGGGGCCTGAGGGGGGTTGGCACGGAGGAGAGTGAAGGTAGTGGCAAGAGGCAAGGCTTGAGGGTGCTGCTGAGTTTGGTGCAGAGGCCAGTGGGTGTAGTGGAAGGAGGGCAGACAAACAGGGGGCTGTCTGGGGTTGGGGCAGAAGTCAGTGGGGTAGTGGGAGGTGGCAGTGCTTGAGGGGGTTGCTTGGGGTAGGGGTGGAGGTCAGTGGGGGTGGCGGGAGGTGGCAGGATTTGAGGGGATGGCCAGGCAGTTGGGGCAGAGGTCAGTGGGGGTGGTGGGATGTGGTGGGATGTGGGAGGACTTATGGGGGCTGCCAGGGTTTGGGGCAGAGGTGACTGGGGTAGCGGGAAGAGGCATGGCTTCAATGGGCTGACTGGAGTTTGGGACATAGGTCAGTGGGGGTGGTGGGACGTGGCAGGACTTGAGGGGGCTGCCGGGAATTGGGGCAGAGGTGACTGGGGGTAGCTGGAGGAAGGTGGACTAGCAGGGGTCTGCCTGGGGTTGGGGTGGAGGTCAGTGAGGGTATTGTGAGGAGGGAATACTAGCAGGAGGCTTGAGGGGGTTGAGGTGGAGGTCAGTGGGTATAGTCGGAGGAGGGCAGACCAGCAGAGGGCTTGAGGTGGTTGTCAGTGGGGCTAGTGGAAGGTGGCAGGACTTGAAGTGTCTGCCTGGAGTTTGGGGAAGAGGCCAGTAGTTGGAGGAAGCATCACTTTATGGGGCTTCCTGGGGTTGGAAGTGGAGGTCAGTGGGGATAGTGTGAGGAAGGCAGGCTAGCTGTGAGGTTAAGGGGGTTGATATGGAGGTCAGTGGGGGTAGTGGGAGGTGGCAGGAATTGAGGGGGCTGCCTGAGGTTGGGGTGGCAGAAACTGGAGGTAGTGGGAGGAGGCATCACTTTATGGGGCTTCCTGGGGTTGGAAGTCGAGGTCAGTGGGTACAGTGGGAGGAGGGCAGACCAGCAGAGGGCTTGAGGCGGTGGTCAATGGGGGTAGTGGAAGGTGGCAGGACTTGAAGTGTCTGCCTGTGGGTTGGGGCTGAGATCAGTGGGGGTAGTGGGAGGAAGGTAGACTAGCAGGAGGCTTGAGGGGGTTGGGGCAGTGGACACTGGGATGGTGTGACGTGTTAGGACTTGAGGGGGATTCCCAGATTTGGGCAGAGCTTATTGGGGGTAGTGGGAGGCGGTTGGAGGTCAGTGTGGGTGGTGGGAATTGGAAGGACTTGTGGGGCTGCATGGAATTTGGGGAGGAGGTCAGTGGGGGTAGTGGGAGGAGGCAGGACTTGATGGGGCTGCCAGGGGTTTGGGAAAGAGGTCATTGAGGGAAGTGGCAGGAGGCAGGACTTGAGGGGCTTGCTGAGTTTGGGGCAGAGGTCAGTGGGTGTACTGGGAGGAGGGCAGACTAGCATGGGGCTGTCTGGGGTTGGGGCGGAGGTCAGTGGGGGTAGTGAGAGGAGGGCAGACTAGCAGGCACCCTAGGGGGATGGAACAGAGGTCAGTGTGGTTAATGAGATGTGGCAGGACTTGAGGGGGCTGCCTGGGGGTTGGGGCAGAGGACAGTGGGAGTAGTAGGAGGTTGCAGGACTTTAGGGGTGGTCTGGGGTTGGGGCAGAGGTCAGTGGGTGGAGGTCTGATAAATCAGAGTCATCAGTGAATCCCAGCCTAAAGCGTCCTCCCATGTGGCAAGGGAAAGACATCCAGCACCTGCTCCTTCCCCTGGGGGTGGTGTTAGGAGGTAGGATCACAATGGAGGAGAAGAAGGCTGTCTAGGGAATGTGGTAACTCCGTCAGGAGAGACAAAGTATTCATTTCATTCTGAGGATGAGATTTCCCTAATCCCTGAATGCTTAATGGCATGTTGTAACTGTAGGGCCTCCCCTGCCAGACTTACTCAAGGTGGCAAGTATAAGATGGCTTTTTATAATCATGGAAATGATATATGGAACTGTCAATGAGTTAACACAACTTCTTCTAATAGTTATAATTCGACATTGTGTTTGCATTATAGACCCAACTGAAAACCATTATTTCCTTTTTATGGACTTCAAGTCCCATAATGCTCCTAGTACTGAGACAAGGAAGAGGGGTCCAGAGTTGCCAAACTGTGTTGAGCAGTCTAGTGGTTGTAATGACCGACACCTGCGCAGGAAGAAGAAGTCGGAGCCGCCGCTTTGCTGACAGCAGGACACTTTACCGATAACGTGGCAAAATTCGGGAATCCTGGCAAATAGCAGAGAATGCGTAGCGAGAAGCGGTACTGAGACCAGCTGCTCCAGGGGAGATAGAAGCTCTCCATCTCCTGCATCTTGCTCTGGTCCCCTGAGTGTGTGCAGAGCAGATAATGCTCCATTTACAAGCAGCGCGAGCAGCAGGAGACAGACCGGAGCTGTCAAGTGCCAGGGAAGTCCCGACGAACAAAGACGCAAAAGCAGCAAGTCAGAAGGAGATGGCCGGACATACCGGTTAGTTGACCTGCTATAGGTGACCCCAGGGCACTCCAAAGTAGACCGCTGTACAAGAATGAAGCATTTGAATACCAAAATTTTGAATTAAAGCGAATTGGGTGCAACTCTCCTATTAAGAGAGGTCGAATAGGAGAAAACTGTAACCCGCATTGCCAAAGCCAGAAAGTGCCATAAACAAGCAAAGTGAAGGCAACCTACCTAAAGGGAAATATCAAATAAGTGAATATTGTAACCTGCATTGCCAAGCCAAAGAATGACAATCATAAAACAAAGGGGATACAACTTTCCTGAAGAGTTATACCCGGTAAAGGAATGGTATAACCAGTATTTCCAAAGCCAAAGAAAGTTGGGAGTGATGCTAAGGAAATTCGAATGTAACAGTCCCAGAACAAGATACCCCATGGGAGAAAGCTGTAAAGTACATTACCAACAGACAATTGGTTGTGTATAATTAAATTGAAGATTGCAGGAGAAAATCCCTCCTTGTAGAAAGGATCAAGGGGGAGAGATCTGTAAACTGCATTGCCTGGGGCAAACAGATGTATGTGAGAATCATTGTCAATGTGTACAGTATACTTATGGAAGAAGATGTAAACCCATAGTGTTGAAAGTCAAAAGACTTACCCAGGAAGCAGTTGTTGGTTCAACTATCCCCATTGAGGATTTAATTGTGGAAAGTTTGGAACACGCCTCACCACGAAGTACAAGTTGTAAGAGAGGGTGCTAGAGAGCCGACCAAGATGGCTGCATCTTTGTGAGCTCCTGTGCGGCCCTGCATAAATCCTGCCTAATCCTGACAGTTCCACAAGATTGGCGTCCCAATTCTGCATTTACTGCCTCCTTTAAAGGCTTAACAACAGCACGGGCGGAACAGAAAGGAATCTGCGGACTCCAGCAGCCTAACACGATCCGGCACAGCAGATGAGGCCCAGACAAACAGCAGATACCCAGCAGCCCCCCTGCGGCCCTACGCAGGTCGGCCTGGGCTGGTAACCCAGCCCTGCAACGAACTGGGACTGCAGAGTAGAGACACACCAGCTGGCCCTGCCCTGCCTCCGACACAGGCAGGCCCGAGCACGCCCGGGAGGAGCAGCGACCGTGAGAAATTAATCCGCACTGGGCGGGGCATTCACACACACGGTCTGACCAACCCGCGTACCAGACTCTCCAGCGGCTGCGACCCGAGTGAGTGCCCAAGGTCCCCTTGGTGGAAAAGAGTGCCCGCTCTGGGCGTTTACTGAAGAAACCCAGACCGGACCAGCAGACGGAGAAGAATGATCAAGGCGGCACCTCAGCCCTTGAACGAGACCGGGGCCAAACGGCGGCCCCTCCAGAGAGGGAGAGACACAAGAACCTAAGCGCCGGGCAGCGCCCTGCCCCTAGCAGGAACCCTCCTCTAAACGACTGCGAGCGGCGGACGCCACAGGACCCGATGCTGTGATCGGAGTGGGGGAGCAAGTCCCGGCCTCGGCGACAGAGCCCTTCTTCTAAGCAGCAACATGGGACAGACGCCACAAGACCCAATGCCGAAGACCCGGCAACAGAGCCCTCCTTCATAACAACTCAGGTACAGCACACGCCAGGTAGGAAACTGCATTCCGCGATTACACGGCGCATTACACATCAGCAGCTACCCAGCGAACACTAAACCAGCAACTGCCGAGTCTCCCCATCACGAGGTTACTAGCACAATCACCCGCAGCAATGATTGAGACACTGCGAAGATTCCCGGTCCTAAATCAATACCAGAATCATTAAGATAACCCAGCGTGAAAACAAAACCCTAAACAGCTGCACCTACTGTAAACAAAGAGGAAGTAATTGACTCAAGGGCACAGCCGTACCACAAGAACAGTCGTCATCCTCCAATAGTGCACCACTAAAATACCCAAGCACCACAGAATGGGGTAAGAACACTTGCAAGTTAATGCACCTTCACTTACCAAAATAAATGCCTCTCACCCAGAGCGTCCCCTTCCAGCACGAAAAACAAATACCTCATAAAGTGCAGAACACCACTCCACACCCAAATCCAGTGCCCCCCAGACGCCACCTACAAAACGACCAGACAACAAGGGCGGTCAACTACCCTTGCAAAGGAAAAATGGGGAAGGCGGATAAATCACAGCAGAAGCTGAATTTTGAGGCAGGTTCTACCCCCAAAACACCCAGACGAACTGTTGAGCAAGATCCCCCGACAGACGGAGCCAACCAGGAGGATGATGGCTCCCACCCCATTGACATCATGGAACTCCTTCTCAAACTGAAAGCCGGGATAGGGAGCATCAACAACAAAATGGATGGCCTCTCCTCCAAAGTGGACCTACTCCAACATCGTCTAGACCATCACACTGAACGCCTAAATGAGGTAGAACAACGTGTGTCCAACCTTGAGGACGGCGCAATGGCCCTAATAGCCAGAGTGTCGACATTACAAACCCAAATGAAATCAGCTAACGCCCGGAATGAAGATTTAGAGTTTGAATCCTGGCAGGTAAGTAAATCAGGAAAGGGACAGATAGTGGTTAGTCCTGGCAGGCAGGTGGAACATGAAGAAGAAGATTTGCAGTACTGTGAATGTGGTAGAAGCTTGTGGTGGAAAAGAAGTGGCAATTCCACCACTATGTATTGTTGAACTGTTGCATAACCATCCTGACTAAATGAATTAATCCTCCGGACTAATGCATTGCTTATGAAGGAGAAATATGATGTGATGAAAAGTGATTGTCCTTAATTGAAAATAACAATTATCTTGACTACTGACTTGGTGTGTGAAGAAAACGTATTTTTGGTTTGCCAAGCAGAAGGTTGTGGAAACAATTGTCTTGAAGAGTGAAAAGTTCTATTGGATTTAAGATAGTCACTTTGTCAAGTGAAGGACATAAAGAATGAAAAGAACTTTGTGTTTAGAGTGGAACTTGGCTATTGAAAATAACTTTCCTAATATTGAACTTTGGTTTGATATATACGGAATTTATCCAGCCGAAGGGGATTGAGCCCTGTTCACAAGGATTTCTGTTTATGATTTTTATGGGATTGGGGCAGAGGTCAGTTAGAGTAGTGGAGGGATGGCAGACTAGCAGGGGGCTGGAGTGAGTTAAGCCAGAGGTCAGTGGGAGGTGACAGGACTTGAGAGAGCTGCCTGGGGTTGGGGGTGGAGACCAGTGGTGGTAGTAGGAGGTGGCAGGACTTGAGGAGGCTGTCTGGGGTTTGGGGTGGAGATACGTGGGAGTAGTCGGAGGAGGCAACACTTGAGGGAGCTGTCTTGGTTTGGGGCAGAGGTCAATGGGCATTGTGGAAGGTGGGAGGTATTGAGGGGCTGCCAGCAGCTGGGGTGGAGGTCAGAGGGGGTAGTTGGAGGAGGATGGACTAGCACAGGGCTGGCTGGGTTTGGAGCAGAGGTCAGTGGTTGTGGTGGGAGGTGGCAGGACTGATGGGACTGGCTGGGGTTGGGCCATAGGTCAGTGGAGGTGGTGGGAGGAGGGTGGACTAGCACTAGAAGGGGGATGGCTGGAGTTGAGGAAGAGGTCAGTAGGGGTAATGTAAGGAGGGCCGACTAGCAGTGGGCTGTCTGGGGTTGGAGCAGAGATGAGTGGTTGTGGTGGAAGGTGGCAGGACTGAAGGGGCTGACTAGGGTTGGGGCAGAGATCTGTGCGGGTAATGGAGAAGGGGAGATTGGCATGTGGCTGCCTGGGGTTTGGGGCAGAGGTCAGAGTGGGTAGTGGGAGGTGAGTGGACTAGCAGAGTGCTTGATGGTGTTGGGGCGGAGGTCAGTGGGGGTTGTGGGAGGTGGCTGGACTCGAGGGAACTGCCTGGGGTGAAGGGCAGTAGTCAGTAGGGTGCTGGGAGGAGGGCAGACTAGCAGGGGGCTTGATGGTGTTGGGGCAGAGGTCAGTGGGGGTTCTGGGAGGTGGCAGGACTTGAGGGGACTGTCTGGGTGTTGGGGCAGAGGTCAGTGGTGGTAATGGGAGGAGGCAGGACTCGAGGGACCTGCCTGGGGTGGAGAGCAGTAGTCAGTAGGGTGCTGGGAGGAGGGCAGACTAGTAGGGGGATTGAGGGGGTTGAGGCGGAGGTCAGTGGGGGTAGTGGGAGGTGGCAGGTGGCAGGACTTGAGGGGCTGCCTGAGGTGGGGGGAGGGCAGTGGGGGAAGTGGGAGGTAGGCAGACTAGCAGGCAGCTTTAGGGGTTATGGCAATGACCAGTGGAGGTGGTGGGGGTGGCAGGACTTGAGGGGGCTACCTTGGATTGGGGAGGAGTTCAGTGGGTGTAGTGGGATGAGGGTGGAGTAGCAGTGGGTTGTCTGGGGTTTGGGGCAGAGGTCAGTGTGGGAGGTGGGAGGGGGGCAGACTGGCAGGGTTTATGCTATGGGTTGTGGCGGATGTCAGTGGGGGAAGTCGGATATGGCAGTTCCTGAGTGGGCTGCCTGGGGGTTGGGGCGGAGGTCAGTGGGGGTAGTGGGAGGTTGCCGGGGCTGGGGGGAAAATTAGTGGGGCTAATGGGTTGTGTCAAGACCTGAGGGGCTGCCTGGGATTTTTCTGGTGGTCAGTGTGGTTAGCGAGATGTTGCAGGACTTGAGGGGGCTGCCTGGGGGTTGGGGCAGAGGTCAGTGGTGGTAGTGCAAGGAGGACAGAGTAGCAGGGGGCTGTCTGAGGTTTGGGGCGGAGGTCAATGGGGTGATGGGAGGAGGGCAGACTAACAGGGTTCTTGCTGGAGTTGGGGCACATATCATTAGGGGTATAGGGAGGTGGCAGGACTTGAAGGGGGCTGCCTGGGGGTTGAGGCAGAGGTTAGTGGGGGTATTGGTAGGAGGGCAGACCAGCAGGGTGCTGGCTGGGGTTGGAGCAGAGGTCAATGATTGTGGACAGAGGTTGCAGGACTAAGTGGGATGGCTGGGTTTTGGGGCAGAGGACAGTGGGGTGGCGGGAGGAGGGAAGACTCGCAGGGTTCTTGCTGGGTTGGGACAAATATCAGTGGGGGTAGTGGGAGGTGGCAGAACTTGAGGGCTGCTTGAGGTAGAGGTGGAGGTCAGTGGGGGTAGTGGGAGGTGGCTAGACTAGCAGGGAGCTAACTGGGTTTGGGACTGAGGTCAGTGGATGTCGTGGGAGGTGACAGGACTGTAGGGTCTGGCTGGGGTTGGGACAGAGGTCTGTGGTTGTGGTGGGATGTGGCAGTAATGAGCGAGCTGGCTGGGGTTGGTGCAGAGATCAGTGGGGGTTGTGGGAGTAGGGCAGACTAGCATGGGGCTGGCTTGGGTTGGGGTGGAGGTCAGTGGGGTGGTGGCATTTGGCAGGACTTGAGGGGGCTGCCTAAGGTTTGGGTCTGAGGTCAGTGGGGGTATTAAGAGGAGAGCGGACTAGACGGGGGTTGTGTGGGTTTGGGGCGGAGGTCAATAGGGGGTGTTGGGAGGAGGACATACTGGCACAAGGCTTGCTGATTTGGGGCAGAGGTCAGTGGGGGTAGTTCGAGGTGGCAGGATTTGAGGGCACTGCTTGGGGTAGCGGCAGAGGTCAGTGGGGGCAATGGGAGGAGGGTGGACTAGCAGAGGGCTGCCTGGGGTTTCGGCCTGAGGTCATTGGGGTTAGTGTGAGGTGGCAGGACTGAGGGGATGCCTGGGGGTTAGGGCAGAGTTCTGTTGGGGTATCTGGATGTGGCAGGACTTGAGGGGGCTGCCTAGGCCTTGGAGAGGTGGTCAGTGCGGGTAGTGGTAGGGGGGCAGTCTAGCACTGGGCTGGCTGGGGTTGTGGTAGAGGTCAGTGATTGTGATGGGAGGTGGCAGGACTTGAGGGGGCTGCCTGAGGGTTGAGCCCACGGTCAGTGGGAGTAGTGAGAGGAGGGCAGACTAGCAGTTGGTTTTCTGGGTTTGGGGCAGAGGTCAGTAGGGGGTGGTGGGAGTAGAGCAGACTGGCAGGGGGCGTGCTGGGTTTGGGCGGAGGTCAGAGGGGGTAGTTTGAGGTGGCAGGACTTGAGGGGGCTGCTTCGGGTAGTGACAGAAGTCATTGGGGGTAATGGGAGGAGGGTGAACTAGCAGGGGGATTCCTGGGTGTTAGGTCTGAGGTCAGTGTGTGTAGTGAGAGGAGGGCAGACTAGCCGGATTTAGTCTGGGGTTGGAGGAGAGCTCAGTAGGGGGTAGTGGGAGGGGGGAAAACTGGCAAAATGCTTGCTGGGATGGGGCGGAAGTCAGTAGGGGTAATGTGAGGTGGCAGGACTTGAGGGCGCTGCTTGGGGTAGGGACAGAGGTCATTGGGGGTAATGGGAGGAGGTGAACTAGCAGGGGGAGGTCAGGTGTTGGGGCAGAGGTCAGTGGGCGTAGTGGGAGGTGGTAGGACTTGGGTGGGCTTCCTGTGTTTGGGTGGAGGTCACTGGGTGCAGTGGGAGGAGGGTGGACTAGAAGGGAGCTGACTGGGGTCAGGGTGGATGTTACTGTGGGTGGTGGGAATTGGCAGGACTTGAGGGGGCTGCCTTGGGTTTGAGTCTGAGGTCAGTAGGGGTAGTGAGAGGAGGGTGGACTCACAGGGGGCTGCTTGGGGGTTGGGGCAGAGGTCAGTGGGGGTAGTGGGAGGAGGTAGGACTGAAGGGGTCCTGGCAGGGTTGGGGCAGAGGTCAGTGGGGGTAATTGGAGGAGGTGAACTAGCATGGCGCTGTCTGGGGTTGGGGCAGAGCTCAGTGGGGGAGGTGGGAGATGGTAGGACTTGAGTGGGCTGCCTTGGTTTGGGGCAGAGGTCCCTGGTAGTAGTGGGAGGAAGGTAGACTATGAGGTGGTTTGGGGGTGTTGAGGCAGAGGTCAGTAGGGTTGGTGGGAGGTGGCAGGACTTGAAGGGGCTGCCTGGGATTGGTGCAGGGTCAATGGGGTTAGTTGGAGGAGGGCTGACTAGAAGGGGGCTTAATGGGTTTAGAGGTAGGTCAGTTGGGTGGTGCGAGGTGGCAGGACTTGAAGGTGCTGCCTGGTCTGTTTGACAGAGGTCAATGGGTGTAGTAGTGTTAAACTGTATTCGTATAATATCGCCTTGTTTTGAATATTGGCCTAAGCCCATTTGCGTTGCATGGAAAACCGCGTCTGAAATGTTTCGATTTTTGATCAACGTCGCCGCCATTTTAAGAATCATCCGCCATTTTGATTTTAACTCTTGCTTGTGTCCTAAAATGGTGAACTGTGTTTTGAACTGCAGCCGAGCCGGACGACCTTTGAGTTGTGTCAACATTTAGGCTGTGTAACGCTCACCTGATTCCCACGGAGGCGCTGATCCCGGCTGGGCTGCTATCGTTTCTTCAATTGAGAAGCGTAGAGCTCGGACGACTCTCAGGACTGGGCTTCCTCTTATCAAATGTCTGACTTGCAGGGTAAGTTTTCTGCAGGTGGAAGAAAAAGGGTTAATCACCGTTTGATGGGATTCCTTCTCCCACCAATCGCCAGTTTCTCCCACAGCCTAGCTTTCTACTTGTCTCGGCGAGCTCTCACCTTAGGCGTATAAATGCTGAGCTCTCCATCCTGCATCTGGTGCAGGGGTGCGTGGATTCCAGTTACGTCACTGGATGAGTTCAGTGTTGAGGCTCAAGTCTTTTGCGGCTTTAGTTGTGGCACTGGTGCTGGGATGCCGAAGAGCGATGCCGCCGTTACTGCACGAGCGGATGCCTGTAAGTATACTGTAGTCTTTAGGCTTTAAAAGATGGGCACCTCAATAATGTCCCTTTTCCTTTGTTTCAGGCCTCGGGATGCTGTGGGCGTAGTTTTCCGTTGCCGCTGCACGTGCCGATGCACGTAAGTATAATGTTCGTTGGCCGCTTTTAATGGCACCTCTAATAATGTCCTTTTTCTAGTTTTCAGGTGCCGGGATGCTGCGGGCTTTATATCCGTTGCCACTGCACGTGCCGATGCACGTAAGTATAATGATCGTTGGCCGCTTTTAATGGCACCTCAAATAATGTCTTTTTCCTGTTTTTCAGGTGCCGGGATGCTGAGGTTGATGCGGCCGTTACTGCGCGTGCAAAAACTGGTAAGTTAAGATGAATGTGACTGCCTTCACCCGAACCCCTTTTTAATTATGTCCTTTGCCTTTCAGGTGCAGAGAAGATGCCGAAGAGAAGGCCGCGGTTAGCTCTGTTGCAATCACGGATGGATCAGGTAAGCGGGCGCGGCTGTGAGCGAGTTGCACTTTTTTAACCTTATGTTTATTCTTTGCAGGTTTTGCCGGTGACTGGATTCCGGGATCTAGTAAGTATTGTTTCTTCATCCACAGGTTGCTGCGCGGAAGCTGAAGATGACTCTGGACCTGGAATGCAGGAGCCGACTCGGTGAGCGTCCTGCTGCTGCTGCAGAATAACGCGAAGCACGTGTTTTCCATCGCGCATGGTTTAAATAGCAGAGAAGTGCTTCCAGTGTGTGTTCTTCCACCGGTTCCACCCAGGTAAGAAAAGAGTTCCTGAATGGAGGGAATAGTTCCTCCCAGCCCTGATGGCTGGGGACTTCAACCAGACTGGTTTGTTCTGGGTAAATATGCAGCATGGTCTGCCTCAGGTAAGTCCACCCAAGCATTATTACACTGTTTATCAATATGAGCCCGGCGCCTATGGCGCCGGGACTGAAACCCTTCATGAGCCTGGCGCTAAAGGTGCCAGGACACGGTCCAAAGGGCTCCTGTAGGGGTCTGCTGGGTCCGGAGTAGTCGAAGACGGGTCTGCTTCCGAGGGCGCTGGGCTAGTCCTGGCCCCTCGGGAGTAGCGCCCATGACAGCACTCCCCCTCAAGGCCCCTCCCAAACTTGTCCTCCCCAGGGGTTTTGGTTTATCGGGAAAGGTTCTGTGAAATTTCTGGACTAGATGAGGAGCATGGACGTGGTCATAGGGTTCCCATGACCTTTCCTGAGGTCCGTAGCCTTTCCAGTCGATTAGGTAGAATAGCTTCGATCTGATGATTTTAGATTCCAAAATGTCTTTTACTTCAAATTCGGGCTCCCCATTCACTTGAATGGGCTCTGGAGGATTGGTCAATCTGGTTCCAGGTTGCATGGGTTTCAAAAGAGATACGTGAAATACAGGATGTATTCTCATATGGGTTGGCAATTCTAATTTAACGGCCACTGGATTAATTATGGCCGTAATTGGATATGGTCCCAGGTATTTGGGGTTGAAGGTGCGAGGCCCTTTAAGCGATAAATGTTTGGTGGACAGCCAGACTTGATCCCCAACCTGGTATTGAGGGGCATCGCTTCGGTGTTGATCTGCTCCTTTTTTGTACCTCTCTTTAGCTTGTTGTAGATGTGCAGTCGCTTCCTTAAAAGCTTGGGTAATAACGGTGTGCAATTGATCCACGGCGGGTGTTCCAAGATCTTGAGGTGGATCAAGGTTGGAGGTTCGAGGATGAATCCCATACAAGATGTAGAAGGGACTCTTCCCGGTACCCGAATGAACTGAATTGTTGTAAGCATATTCAGCTATCCAAAGGATGTCCTTTCAGTTACTCTCCGACTGTTGTAGCATGCATCGTAAATATTGCTCGAGAGTCTGGTTTGTTCTCTCGGTTTGCCCGTCGGTCTGGGGGTGATGGCTGGTCGAAAGTCTTACATCGATTTGAGCTAATCGACAACAGCTACGCCAAAAGTGGGAAATAAACTGGCTCCCCCTATCTGAGATTAGTACTGACGGGAAGCCGTGTAGCCGGACGATGTTTTTAAGAAATACTTTGGCTAGGACTGATGCTGAAGGTAAGCCTTTTAGCGGAATGAAGTGGGACATTTTAGAAAACAGGTCCACAATAACAAGAATGGTGTTGTACCCGGAACAGGAGGGTAAGTCTGTGATGAATTCCATGGAAAGGGTATGCCAGGGACACGGTGGGATGTCTAATGGTTGCAGAAGACCAGCCGGCCTCTTCTTCTGACCCTTGTTTTGAGCGCACACACCGCAGGACATCACAAATTCCTTTATGTCTTTTCTCCACGAAGGCCACCAGAAGTGTCTCTTCACCTTTTCTGTGGTTTTGGCAATGCCAGGGTGACCCTCAGTTAATGAATCACGATAGCAGGAGATTACCTGTCTTTGTAAATCGGCGTGTGGTAGGAACAATCGTCCTTGGAAATAAGGCAAGTCATTGCTTACGGTGAAATCTTTTCCTTTTTGTAACCAGTTCAGTAAGTCTGGTGAGGTTACAAGTTGTTCAGTTTTTTCTTCAATATCCTCAATGGATTGTGAAGAAATCACACCCACGATCCTTTGTTCAGGAATTATTGGTACAGGTTCTGGATTGGCAACGTTATCTCCCATTCCAATTCGGGAAAGAGCATCCGCTTTGCCGTTCTTGTTGCCGGGGCGATAAGTGATCACGAAGTCAAATTCAGCAAAGAATAGAGCCCAGCGAAGCTGTCTGGAGGATTGAGCATTGGCGGTTTTCAGATACTGCAGATTTCGATGATCGGTGATCACTGTGACGGTGTGTCTGGCCCCGAGGAGATAATGCCGCCATGCCTTAAAGGCTGATTTAATCGCTAGAAGCTCTTTGTCTGTGATGGTGTAGTTGATCTCAAGCGCCGAGAACTTCCGAGACCAGAATGCCACAGGATGCAGTTGGTTAGTCTCTGGATCTCTTTGTGATAGGACTGCTCCCATTGCTAAGCTGGAGGCGTCGGTTTCAACAATGTAAGGGAGGTCCGGGCGTGGGTGTTTCAGTATTGGCGCCGAGGTGAATTTAGCCTTTAGCTCTTGGAAGGCTTGTTCTGCTTCTGCGGACCATTCAAAGCGTTTATTTTTTCTTAAGAGGGCGGTGATGGGTTGTACCACTCGTGAAAACTCTGGAATAAATCTACGGTAAAAATTGGCAAAGCCTAGCATGCTTTGAACGCCTTTCACGGAAGTAGGAGACGGCCATTTGAGGATAGCGTCTACTTTTCTCGAGTCCATGTGGACTCCTTTGGGTGTCAGAATAAATCCCAAAAATTCGACCTCAGTGACATGAAAAACACATTTTTCGAGCTTGGCAAAAAGTTTATGTTGGCGAAGTATTTCAAGGACCGCCCTAACATGATTTTGATGGTCAGCTTCTGAAGATGAGTACACAAGAATGTCATCTATGTAGACGACAACGCAGACATCAATGAGCTCTCTGAGGACATCATTTATAAAATATTGGAAGGCGGCCGGTGCATTGCATAGTCCAAAGGGCATCACTTGGTATTCAAATAGCCCATACTTAGTGCGAAAGGCCGTCTTCCATTCATCTCCTTCCTTGACCCGTACCAAGTGATAAGCTCCCCGGAGATCAAGCTTAGTATAAATACAGGCGTTTTTTACCTGGTCAAGGAGTTCCGGGATCAGAGGTAAGGGGTACCGGTTTTTTACTGTTATCTGGTTCAGAGCACGATAATCTATACAGGTTCTGAGGTCACCTTCTTTTTTTGGTACGAAGAACAGAGCCGAGGATGCAGGGGACTTCGACGGACGGATAAAGCCATTGGCCAGGTACTGGTCTAAATACTGTCGCAGATGAAGGTTCTCAGGCTCGGTAAGGGCGTGAATCCTACTGCAAGGGGGAGTTACACCGGGTAGCAAATCTATCTGACAATCGTATGATCTGTGGGGTGGCAAGGTGTTAGCCTGTTCCTTTTGAAAAACATCTTGGAACTCTCGATACTCTAGAGGTAATTGTGGACCGTCAGCCGTTACTGACGCTAGGCCAATGTTGGGTCGTGGATAACAAGTTGGTGTGCACTCTGGGAACTTTATCGTCTTTGCTCGCCAATCAATCTGAGGATTGTGTTTCTCCAACCAAGGAATCCCTAGAATTACTTGGAATTGAGGAGCCTTGATCACGTCGAACACAATTACCTCCTGATGCCCGTCTTGGCCTAGTATCATCACTTCAGTAGTGGTATGGGTCACTGGTCCGGAGGCGATTTCTGTCCCATCCACCGTGGTAATGACGTCTTTAACCACCTTTGGACAAAGAGGTAAGTTCATCCTGGAAGCCAATTCGCGGTCCACATAATTTCCAACTGCTCCGCTATCAATGTATGCCTTAATTGCATGCAAATGATCCGGTTGCTCTGGGTTTACGAGGACCATTGGCATTATGAAGTGCGAGGACAAAGAACTGGTTTTTACGCTTGGCAAGCGGACCTCTACACTTGTCGGGCGAGGTCGTTTCCCGGCTCAGGCTTTTCAGAACTCTTATCAGAAGCTCCCACTGTCTTCTTAGGTGGTTTCACCGGGCAATCTCGAAGAAAATGTCCTGAATTTCCACAATAGAGACATAGTTGCATTTGTCGTCTCCTGTCGCGTTCTTTCTGGGTTAGGGGACCCTTTACAACCCCAATTTGCATAGGTTCGATGGCTTCAACTCCTTTGGTGTGACTTTGAGGCTTAGGGAACACTCGTGTTTCAAACCTGGATCGATCCGCCTTTCTGTTTTGTAGTCTGTGATCCAATTGGACCACCAAATCAATGTACTCTGAACAATCCTGAGGAAGATTCACTACCTGGGCAAGGACGTCTTTGAGTTCGCCACGCAAACCCCGGTGAAAAAGCGTGATTCTTTTGTCCTCAGGCCATCTGGTTTCCACGATTAGCCTATTGAATGATGCAATGTAGGCCAAAAGATCTTGATTGCCCTGTCGTAGGGAAAGGAGTTCGTTGTCCTGGGCCTGCCCCTGGGAATGCCTTGCAAAAAGTCTTTCCATATTTGCCTGGAAGGTCGGGAAATCACGAAGGATCGGGTCATCCTGTGTAACCAGAGGGATCGACCAATCAGCGGCACTGCCGCTAAGATACGAAAGCACAAAGGCTACCTTAGTCTGGTCAGTCGGAAAGGCTGCAGGTCTACAAAGAAAGTGCAATCGGCATTGATTTATAAACACCGCAAACCTTTTAGGGTCACCAGAGAAGCGTTCAGGCGGTTCCAATGGCACATTTCCGGGTAGGTTGATTTGAACAGGATTGGCTGAAGCCGCTGGGATATAGCTCCCTCCTGAATTAGGTAGCGGGGTTTGCCCCGCTTGTGTCTGTAATAACTGTCTGGCGAGATCATCAGTTCGTTCTTTTGATATTATCAATTCCCTCCTAAGGGCATTTGTTTCCTGGCGGGCAGCATGAACTTCAGCTCTTAATTCCCCTAATAACTGGGCCAGTTGGTCTGTGTCGGAAGTTTCCATAGCGCCTGGGTAGGAGGTTATTGGTGGCTTCGCGTTCTGTAACGCTCACCTGATTCCCACGGAGGCGCTGATCCCGGCTGGGCTGCTATCGTTTCTTCAATTGAGAAGCGTAGAGCTCGGACGACTCTCAGGACTGGGCTTCCTCTTATCGAATGTCTGACTTGCAGGGTAAGTTTTCTGCAGGTGGAAGAAAAAGGGTTAATCACCGTTTGATGGGATTTCTTCTCCCACCAATCGCCAGTTTCTCCCACAGCCTAGCTTTCTACTTGTCTCGGCGAGCTCTCACCTTAGGTGTATAAATGCTGAGCTCTCCATCCTGCGTCTGGTGCAGGGGTGCGTGGATTCCAGTTACGTCACTGGATGAGTTCAGTATTGAGGCTCAAGTCTTTTGCGGCCTTAGTTGTGGCACTGGTGCTGGGATGCCGAAGAGCGATGCCGCCGTTACTGCACGAGCGGATGCCTGTAACTATACTGTAATCTTTAGGCTTTAAAAGATGGGCACCTCAATAATGTCCCTTTTCCTTTGTTTCAGGCCTCGGGATGCTGTGGGCGTAGTTTTCCGTTGCCGCTGCACGTGCCGATGCACATAAGTATAATGTTCGTTGGCCGCTTTTAATGGCATCTCTAATAATGCCCTTTTTCTAGTTTTCAGGTGCCGGGATGCTGCGGGCTTTATATCCGTTGCCACTGCACGTGCCGATGCACGTAAGTATAATGATCGTTGGCCGCTTTTAATGGCACCTCAAATAATGTCTTTTTCCTGTTTTTCAGGTGCCGGGATGCTGAGGTTGATGCGGCCGTTACTGCGCGTGCAAAAACTGGTAAGTTAACATGAATGCGACTGCCTTCACCCGAACCCCTTTTAAATTATGTCCTTTGCCTTTCAGGTGCAGAGAAGCTGCCGAAGAGAAGGCCGCGGTTAGCTCTGTTGCAATCACAGATGGGTCAGGTAAGCGGGCGCGGCTGCGAGCGAGTTGCACTTTTCTAACCTTATGTTTATTCTTTGCAGGTTTTGCCGGTGACTGGATTCCGGGATCTGGTAAGTATTGTTCTGTGTCTTTCTTCATCCACAGGTTGCTGCGCGGAAGCTGAAGATGACTCTGGACCTGGAATGCAGGAGCCGACTCGGTGAGCGTCCTGCTGCTGCTGCAGAATAACGCGAAGCACGTGTTTTCCATCGGGCGTGGTTTAAATAGCAGAGAAGTGCTTCCAGTGTGTGTTCTTCCACCGGTTCCACCCAGGTAAGAAAAGAGTTCCTGAATGGAGGGAATAGTTCCTCCCAGCCCTGATGGCTGGGGACTTCAACCAGACTGGTTTGTTCTGGGTAAATATGCAGCATGGTCTGCCTCAGGTAAGTCCACCCAAGCATTATTACACTGTTTATCAATATGAGCCCGGCGCCTATGGTGCCGGGACTGAAACCCTTCATGAGACTGTCGCCAAAGGCGCCAGGACAGGTTCAAAGGGCCCCTGTAGGGGTCTGCTGGGTCCGGAGTAGTGGAAGACGGGTCTGCTTTCGAGGGCGCTGGGCCAGTCCTGGCCCCTCGGGAGTAGCACCCATGACAGGCTGTCCGAGTGCAGACTGTTTGTTCTATGCAAAGAAACCTTGTGACTCGTATGAACTGCAATCCAATTGTTGTCTGTGCTCACAAGCCTCATCCTCTTATAAACAACGAGACAATGTAGAACAAACTTAGATCGTGTGTTTTTGCTCAACTGCATTGTAGAGATTCTTGAAACAAGGCTTACTGTGGATCAGAGAGCTAATGTCACCATTGTAACTTCATGGACATGCAAACTTGTTAAATCCATTGTACAATATTGTAATATTTGTCATATGAACTGGGCACTAACACTAGCATGTAAATTATTAGTTTGGAGATGGCCTGGAGATTGTTTTGAAAATTGTATAAAAACGTTTGTGTTAAGATGTCCAGCACTCTCACCCCTCACTGTGTCTGCTGGTACACACTGCAAGGTGTTGGCATCCAGATAGCTATCTGTTTGCTTTGAAACTGTACAGAATAAAAGATACCTGTATCTTTTCGACCTGTGATTGGCGTATTTCATTTTGTGGTACTAAGCCTCGATATTTCTTTGGTCTTGCAGTAGGAAGAGACAGGACTAGCTTGGGCCTGTGAGCTCATTGGGGAGGAGGTCAGTAGGGGTAGTGGGAGCTGGCAGGAATTGAGGGGGGTGCCTCAGTATTGGAACAAAGGTCAGTGGGGTAGTGGGAGTAGGCAGGACCTGATGGGGCTGCTTGGGGTTGAAGGGGCAGATCAGTAGGGGTAGTTGGAGGAGGGCATGATAGCATGGGGCCTGAGCGGGTTGTGGCAGAGGTCAGTGGGCATAGTCGGATGAGGAAGGACTTGAGTGGGCTTTCTAGGGTTGAGGGTGGAGGTCAGTGTGGGTAGTGGGAGATGGGTAGACTAGCATGGGGCTTGAGGTGGTTGGGTCAGTAGTCAGTGGGTGTAGTGGGAGGTGGCAGGACCTGAGGGTGCTGCTTTTAGTTACATAGGATTGGCCGTAGTTTTGCCTAGTGCCGCATTGAGTCAGGGGGGATGAGCCGCAGTTTCAACGGGGTGCTGTATTGAGTTACAGGGTACAGGCTGCAGTTTGGCCGGGGTGCTGCTTTGAGTTAGGAGGGATGGGCTGCAGTTTTGTCAGGGTGTTGCTTTGCATTATGGGGGATGGGCCGCAGTTTTGCCGGAGATGCTGCTTTTGGAGTTACGGGCCACTCAGTTTCACTGGTGTGTTGCTTTCAGTTACAGTGGACAGGCCGCAGTTTTGCCAGGGTGCTTCTTTGATTTAGGGGTGACAATTCACAGTTTTTCCGGGGTGCTGCTTTGATTTAGGAGGTACGGATTTCAGTTTTGCCAAGGTTCTGCTTTGACTTATGAGGTATGGGCGGCAGTTTCACTGGGGTGTTGTTTTGAAATGCAGGGTATGGGTGGCAGTTCTCCTCTGTGCTGGATGTGTTTGTGATGGTGTAATGGTGATTGCTTGTTGGTATTCCTTGATTACTTTTTGAAATTTGCCCGGCACAAAGGTTGTTTGATAGTGCTAGTTTGTGCTTGAGTGGGGAGCGTGCTGTAGCGTTCCAGGCACAACACATTATTCTTTGCACTGGCTGGTTACTTTGCACTTCAGATTCCATGAATTAGCGCCCAGCCCCAAACTTTTCGTACGTGTAATGTTCTTTATACCGCAAAATAGTTAGCACAGATTTAGCACTTTTTCTACGAATCGGCCCCAAAGTGTTTCCAATTCTATTTCTCAGCAGTCTTGAATTTTAATCATCAGGTGTAGACATGCCATTTCAACTCTCTAATGTGACAACTCCAAGTACACACATATATAAGAAATGCAGTGCACTGTAACCGTGTGTCTATTCCTACGATTCACAATGTTACTTTAGGTAAATGAAATCTGGCAGCCCCGGAAAATACAGATATTTTTTGTATGTCACACAATTTAAATTGTTGATTTCCTGCACTGGATATTTTATGCTTTGGAAATCACACATGGTAGCAATGTGCTTTATCAAGAAGGACAGCACATATTCAAGATGGGCATTGATGGAAATACACTTCTGATACATTTTCTTTGTTTGCCCAATGGCTGAAAGAAAATATGTCACTGTAGATTGATATAATGAATTGTGGGTTTGAAAATAAATGATTTCAACCATGTATTTTCAAACATCTGTTTACGCACTGCAATGTGACAGGTGTCTTTTTTTAAAGTGACACCAAGCAAAAAGGCAGAAATCCCCAATTCATGAGACATTTTATTTCTTTTGCTCTTGCCAGGAAATACTTCTTCATTTTAGGCCTCATGTTTTTCTATACAATATGCTACAGGGGCCTGCACATGGTTTCACCTACCCTCAAGACAGCTATAAAATTAGATCCATTGTCAGCTGCCAAAATCTCACTTATTAACCATGAGGATTGGGGCAATGTGCCACAACCTCCTTTAATTTCACCCATAGATCAAATCCCCTCTGTGACCTGCTGTTACCTCATTTCATACACATGGTGGCCTGCCGTTACATGGCATTTGGTGTCTGCTGCCCCAGCATTTCTGTGGAGAGATATGGGGGAAGGTGACCCGGTGCCCTGTACAGTCATTGACGTGAAATCTGTGTCTTGAACACTGGCACACGTGTCCATTGTTAGGTGGAATTTCTTACCCTCACAGTGTTTCAGTGATATCTCCAGTGTTTCCATGGTATGGTTGTAGGGCCGTGGTGCTGAATTCTGAGTGAAGGTGCTGACTCGGAATTTTCCAGTGGGGATCAAAAAGGCAAAGAGACATCTGAATCCATGGTTTTCCACATGATCAAACCCTCAGCAATGATAGGCTGGTACATCAGCGAAGAAATAAGCTGCCTGTGTCTGTGTGCTGTGGATTGTAGAGACAAAGATAGTGTCCAGACAGAGATTGTTAATATCTGGTGGTCGAAATGTGCCTATTGCCTTCAGTGAAGAGGTGATGGGGGGCTGCCTTTTTCCCCTTTCCTTGTGGCAAACATGCAGATGATGCCATCTCATGTGGTGCCACAGGGAGGAGGTGTCTGAAAAAGTACCCATGTTCCTGGGCAAAACACATTTCTTGCATGTTTAGCAGGTGGCAAGACAAGCCTTTTGCTGTTATGATATACAATAACTTAGTTGGTGTTGACTAAAATGCTTCTACTCCTGCACTTCATCCACTGGAACCTCCTGCAAGTGCAAAGGTGCTGCAAAACAATTATATTTTTTGCCAATACACTAGATTCACGTGGTTTTGAAGAGGAAGATATATGCGGATACTGTGTGGCTGGGCCAGAGATCAATGTACTTCTATCTGCACTTCTTTAAAGCTAACAGTTCCTACTGTACCAGGTGAAAAATGCCATACTGATACACTCCTCATCTGACCCTTACTACACCCCTGCCCTGTGGGGGTACTGTAGTAGATTCAGATATGTTAACTTGATTCACAACATCCTTTCAAGAAATGCATGTGGGGTTCTCAGTGCCTTGACCTTCTCCTATGTCTACTAATGCATTTGGGTTTAACAGTGCAATTGCCTTCTTCTCTGACTAATAAATGAAAGATGGGTCCTTCGTGTTTTAGTGATAAAGGGGGTGCCTTGGTTATCCAGAACACTGTTGACTATGACACAGAGTGTATGAGACAATTACAAGATCGCACTACATATGCCACCCTTGATCATGACCCGGCCATTTCCATTAATCAGATACTGCTATACAAAGCATTAGAATTGGATTGGATCAATGGACATACACATACGTTTTTGTTTAAGAATCACCCCAAAATTCCGAACTTTTATACATTACCCAAGATCCATAAAGATTCAACTAAACCACCTGGAAGACCAATAGTTGCAGGAATGGACAGTATCAACCAACCACTTGGCATCTACATTGATTTCTTTCTGCAACCACTGATCCAGAAACCCCGACATACACTCGTGACACCACTCATTTCCTGCAAAAGCTTAACTCCACGATTTTTCAACAGAATCAGCTGATGTTCACTATTGACGTCAAAGGTTTATACATTTCCATACCACACGACCTTGGAATTGAAGCTGTCGAATGTCTTCTACTACAAACACCTGATGTCCGAGCACAGAAAGAATTTATACTGGCTCTTCTTCAGTTCATTGCAGAGAATTCTTACTTTCAATATCGCAATCAGTTCTTCTTACAGACCTCCGGCACATCTATGGGCGCCATAATGGCGCCCACATACGCCAATTGATTTATGTACAAATTCGAGATGGATAACACACTTAGCAAACAGTAATGGAACAAGGGCATCCATCTATGGACACGTTACATTGATGACATTTTTGGAGTGTGGACAGGCACTGAGACAGCGTACGATGCCTTTTTCGAGTACCTCAATAACATCGATCAGCGTATTCAATTTACCAGAGAAATGTTGCGTGACACGATCACTTTCCTTGATGTTGAAATTAAGAAGAAAGCACCACCCTGTTCCGTAAAACCACTGATCGTAATAACCTTCTGCACCACTTGAGTTTTCATCAACCTAGCCTGCTCAACAACCTTCCATATAGCCAACTATTACGTGTTAAAAAGATTGTCAGTGATCCGGAGGATTGTATGTCACAACAACTTGAAATGAAGGAGAAATTTCTAGCACGTGGTTACAAGCAAGAGGAATTGAATACAGCAACCGAAAGGGCCAATACCCTCGACCGTGATACTCTACTGTCCACCCATAATAAAAATAGCAAGAGAGAACTTAAATCACCAGTTTATGTATCTAAATTCTCTGTTCAAAGCAACAAAATTAAGAAAATCATCAAAATAAATTGGAGTATCTTTAAAAATGACACAAGAGTACAGAGTCTATTCAGCGAATTACCTGTGTTTGCCTACCAGAGAAGTAGGAATCTCAGAGATGAACTGGTGCATACGAGATCACCCCCTAAAGAACCAATCACACAACGCACTGGCACATTTCCTTGCCTCCACTGCATTAACTGTAACTCAGTGATTAAGGGTAATGTTATTTACCATCCACGCACGGGTAAGAAGATTTTCCTCAAAACATTCGGAACCTGCAACAGTGTTAACAACATTTATGGCATCAAATGCCCATGTGGGAAATATTACGTAGGACAATCAACGAGAACGGCCAAAACACGGTGGAATGAACATCAGTCGTGCAGCCGCAATGCCAATCCCAACTTGGCCGTGGCTCGCCACTGGGTTGAAAATAGTCATAACCTCACACAAATAAAGTTTTTGATTCTTGAGGTCCTGACTAAAAATAATCCTCATGAGGACTTGGGCCTGCAGATCAACCGCAGGGAAACCTTTTGCATTGACAAACTTGGCAGCCTAGCCCCCAACGCGCTCAATGAGTAAATTAATTACCATTGCTTCCTATAATTCAGTGCTGTGCCCATTATTTTTACTGTTTTGATTTCTATGCTTCCCTACAGAGGATTCTATGTACCATTGTTTCCCTTGATGCATTAAACTTGTGTACTTATTTGTGTTCTATGTATTGATTTCCTTCAGCTTTTGTGTTGTTCTTGTCAGCATGATCACCACATGTGTTTTACCTATTACTCTCTATTACTTGTTGAACGATTAGCAAGCTTGCCACACATCCTGGACCTTCTGTCTGGGACCCGAGGTGCCGCCCCAAAGCGACACCAACAGCGACAGGGTTGCTGTATATTGGTTAATATGCCCCATTTTTGATTCCTATGATTTTCCTTTCCATGGTCATGCTGTAAGTCCTTTTTGTAGTATTTCTTTTATTTCCATTGTATGTGTTTATTTCGTTTTTGAATATTTATGCATGACATTAAGAGCAATCTTAACATTAAGCCAGACAAATGCCTGATTTCCTTTTCATTAAGCCTGTAGACTTAATAACAGCATTAGTTCTGACCGTGCGTTCACTCGGGACGCGATGCGGTCAAGTGTTTATAAAAGCAACGTTGCCAAGGTAACGTTTGTATGTGGCAGCCTTAGATTTCACTCGCCAGCACTGGAAGGATCTCACACCGCCCGTGAGAGACACGGTACGTTCTTTGCTCTCCTGGGTTCCTCATACATACCATGCTTTAACTCCTAATGATTGCAGCTTTTATTTTACACACAGCCGCAGCAGTGATGGCTCTTACCTTCCCTGATTACACATCGAGCGCCTCATTCGAATTTCTTAATGGCGTCCATGACTACCCAGAATTACTAAAGTATTAAGCAAGCCACTCCACACAGGTAAATGAGTCTTACATTATCAGATTGTTCCACCTAACATTAGTCCCGTATAGTTTACTAATTTTTCTTCTTCTTTTTTCTTTTTATTTTTTCTGACACATTACCCTCTAATGAAAACCTCAACTTAATGGTATGTTTCTGTTTTATTATATTGTATGACATCAATGGTATGGTTTTGCTTGGTTATTATGTTACATGACATTGATGTGTCTTATGTTGAATTGTGTATTTAACCGAAATGGATTATAAACAGACTAGCCCTGATGAAGGAAATTACTTTCCGAAATGCATTGGCATATAGAGTCTGATTTACTAATACTTTGTGGCAATTGCTTCCCCACTAAGAATGTATTAGTCACTTCTCTATTTTGAGTCCGTTTTTTTGATAAATCAATTCTGAAAAACAACAAAAGACTTTTTCTTTTCGAACAAGTGCATTATTTCTGTTACATGATTTAATTTACTTAAACTTTGACTAACTCCATACCTAGGCTGGGTTCAATGGAGAGCGGCTGTGTGACTTAGTATTTATACTCGGTCTCCTGCTACACATGTATTTCGAGTCAGGGTGTCTCCAGATGAATCACAGCCAGCTCCCTTATAATTTTTTTAACAAATTGTCTTGAACAAGACGTTTTCACTATAATTTTGCATTTCTTTATACAAGTGGATTTTTTACCAAGTGGTGCCCACTCATTTTCTCTCTTTGCTCCTTAGTGTTTTGACCATCTCCTACGCCTAATTAAGGCATGTGAGTTTCTGAGTCCTATGGTCTTCTCCTCCACCTACTAAGTACATGTGAGATTTGCAGGGCATTGGTCTTTTCTTATGCCTAGTGTTTGCTCTTAAGGTTCTCAGCCTTCTCCTCCGCCAAGTAAAGGCATGTGGGGTTCTCACTGCTGTGGCCTTTCCATCCAACTAAATGCAGGTGGGTTACTCAGGGCTTTGGCTTTCTTCTATACGTAGTAAATTCATATGGGGTTCCCGTTCTTTGGCTTTCTATGCCTAGTAAGTGCATGGAGGGTTCTCAGTGCTTTGGAATTCTCCTATGCTAAGTAAATGCATGTGGGGTTTCTTGTGCTATGGACTTCTCCTCTAACAAGTAAACAACCATAGGGTACCTAATGCTAAATCCTTCGGCTATGCAGAATAAATGCACATGAAGTTCTCTCTGCTTTGGCCTTCTCCAATGCCTAGCAAATGTATATGGGGTTCAATACTTTAGCATTTTTCTATGGTATTGGTATGGTATGGTATTGTTTATTTATAAAGTGCCTATACACTGGCAAGTGTGTCAAAGCTGTCAAGGACGGTGGGAAACATGGGGAAAAACAACAGTCACTCATAGCTCTTGAAATTCTGAGGCGATAATAGTTTGCACAGGTACAGTAAGTGCATATAATACATTTAACAGTTGTGACACAGCAAATAGGCTTGACGACGATTCTGCAGTTTTACTAAGTACAATTAAGGGGTAAGGGCAAGGGAGAACAGACAGATGATATTCAGGCATGGTTCATTTGGATCGTGCAAGTGCCCAGACGGTCATAGGGAGAGGAAGGTACAAATGTACCCAGTCGGTGGAGACTGGGGTAAGTGCAGAGAGAGCCACTCTCATGGGTTATTTCTCAAGTGCAGTGAGGGTGGGTGGGGTGCAGGGCCCTGAGGCAAGTGCGAGAGAGGACTGGCGGGGTGCCCGGGACCTGCGAGACTCTGAGGTACACCAGGCGGCCAGTCTGCAAGCTGTAAAGAAGAGGAGGGAGAGAGGGAAAGAGCAGAGAGCTAGGTTAGCAGGGTAGAGGGAGAGAGAGAAGGAAGAGCAGAAGGGGAAGGTCTTGAGAAGTTTCCGGAACTTAAGAAGATCAGGCTCAAGATGGAGGGCGGCAATGAGGCTTTTCCAGAGTGAGGCCCCTGCTGAGTAAGAGGATCTCCCTCCAAATCTCTGCTTGGAGAACCGGATCACTCGCAGAAGGTTTGAGGTAGATGAGGGGAGGGCTCATGAGGGACAGTATTCAGGTAGGCAACGTTGTAGGTAGGTAGGTGCCAGGCACCAGAATGCCTTGTGGACAAAGCAGAGGGTCTTGAACTTGATCCTTGCAGCCACGGGGAGTCAGTGAAGGGATTCCAGTGCCAGAGAGATTACGGTCCCTGGGCTTGAGGCCAATGATAAGTCTTGCAGATCTATTCTGGATGAGTTGTAGAGGGTGCAGGGCAGAAGCAGGGAGGTTGAGGAAAAGGCTGTTGCAGTATTCCAGCCTGGAGAGAACCAGGGCTCTGGAGACAGTGAGCCGCTGAGGTAAAGTGAGAAAAGGTAGAGTACCTCTGAGGAGTTGCAGCTGATAGACTTTTTAGAGATGTCCTAGTAAATGCACACAGGAGCTCACTGTTTTGGCCTTCTACAACGCCTAGCAAATGTATGTGGCGTTTGAGTACTTTAGCCTTTTTCTATGCCTAGTAAATGAACACATGGTTCTCAGTGCTTTGGGATTTTCCTACACCTAGTAAATGCATGTGAGATTTTCAGTACTTATGTCTTCACCTACAGAATGCATGTAGGTTGTACTGCCCACAATTCTCACAGTAAATTCGCCCTAACTCTACCAAAATACCAACCAAATGTTCTATTGTTATCAATGTAAGTATCTGTTAACCCAACTATCCTACAAATTCTGTCTCTAACAAGTGTGCATCACACCTGCCTCTTTACTTGCCAACTGTCGTCTGCTCCAAGTTTCTATTCGTATGTCTTTATATAGACGAGAAATTGAATCTCTCATCTCAAACGTCTGGAACATGCTGTAAAGTTTCCCTGGGTCGAACCCCTGAAAATTCTATGAGTTTTGCTCAAACTGTCCTGCCTTGGAGTAATGCATAGTCACATAACAGAAAAATAATTATCAGAATTCGTAGCAGAGTAGGGTGAAGTCCTTGCTTTTGCACAATTACAGGATGCATAGAATCACAAATTGATGGTTTAAGTGTCCAGCCAGGATAACCATAGTACAATTATTATTATTATTGAATTCCCGTGGTTTTCCCAGAAGTGGAATATTCTGGTATTCACCATATTTCCCCAATCTGTGGAATAGTTTGCACAGTCCTCATTGAGGCTACCTTTCATCCCTCATGCCCTCCTTGGCAAAGATTTCTCAATAGGATTGCCATACTCTAAAGCACGAAAGAAGCCAAACACCATGTTCCATGGTGTCAGACGTGGAAAAGTGCTAAAAAAGTGACTAAAAGGAATATTCCAAAAACCAAATAGAGAGCCATTAACATCTATCAGCTCAAATGACCACTCAAGAATATTTGGAGAAAAGTATTTGTAAAACTTCTCCAAAAATTCTTGAGTGGTCATTTGAGCTGATAGATACTGTGCTAATGGCCCTCTATTCAGCTTTTGGAATATTCCTTATAGTCAATTTTTTTTTGCTTTCATGTTGCTATAAGGATGTATTTTGTTGCTGTCTGGATGGTGTGTGTCTTTTAACCTACATCTTTTAACCTGGCTCATTATGTTATTAGGGGCACAGAACCGAGATAAGCTGTCTGCAGTGCATTCCTCCTTCATCTTGTCAGTGCTAATGTTTTCACACCTTTATACAATTTTGATGCTGGCATGGAACTTATAGAATAATGAAAGCCCACTTTGTTGTGCACCTCGTCATGACCAGGCAAATTCCATTGGAATCCATTAGTAAATGACTGCTTGTCAGAAAGAATTGATCTTTAAGAGCAGAATGGTGGGGAAAGAAATCAATCCTGAGGGGTTGGAAGACAGCAGGATCTGTGGATATAGCAGTGTGGTTGCCGAGATGCATAATTTGGCAGAGTTTGAAAAAGTTCTTTACTGGAGAGAAAAGAAAATTGCGTTGTTTGAAAAGATTTGGGGAAAATTCTTTTCATTATACTGAATAATTGATTGCAAATGTGAACTTTGAACTTTGGGGGTGAAAATATTTGAGCTTAATGTATTATCATTACAAAATGTATATAATATATGTTTGTTCAATATGTGACACTTTGTATATAGTTTAAACTAAAACAAAATTAAAATTACTGCCTGCAAAGTGTACTTGTAGGCAGCATTTACCTTTCTCATGAGACGCAGAGTGAAACGAAAGTGTAAAATGTGTAATCTGTTCCTCATTGTTTTGTTTTACTAAAATGAGCTGGAATTTAGGCAGTATTGTAGTACAATACTGCCTACATTACTGCCTAAATTCCAGCTCATTTTAGTAAAACAAAACAATGATGAACAGATTGAACATAACACGAGAAATACATACAATTGTGTCATTAACACATCTACATGTAGACCACATGCCCATGAAATACATACACTGCTAAAGGTTACACTTGTAGGTTATACTACAACTGGTAGCGAGTCTGCTTTCCCCCTATCCTTAGAGGGGTGTTCCCCGTCAATATCTGTGCAATTGTGTGTAGATGCGTTAATGACGCAACTGTATGTATTTTTTGTGTTCTTTCCTTTCATCTCAGCCATTCACACTCAGTGTTGAGATCCCCTACAGGCAATTTAGCAGTGTAACCCCTCTAAAGAAGGCAACATGAAAACAACATGCATGGGCCAGATCCTCCCACCGCAAGGGAATCCACCAACACTCTGGGAGCATAGCAGACCAACACATGACTTGGGAGGATAGCTCAGGGGCAAGGTGGTCGCCTTGGAAGCAAGACAACACGGAGCAACACACGTTTGATCCCCGAATCCGCGCTTAGAAACCTCTGGGTTTAAGTGCGTTATAAATAACCTATCATATCCTACCATAGCACATGCAAGACTCCTCACCCAACACTTTGCTACAGCTAGGTAAGAGCACACACCACTTACCTGTTGCTCTTCTGCTTCAGAGTAGTAAGAACAAATGTGGGGGGCTGACTACTTGTGTGATTGGGCCAAGAGAAAGAAGGGAATAATGCAAAGGATTATGGTAATTGATGATTTTTCGTACTGCTGGGTGTGGTCTTTCCCTTTTAAGAACATGTATTGCCCCTTTAATGATGTGTCATGACAACATCATGACAGACTGGAAATAAAAGGGGCCTCTGCCAGCGCGTGCACCAGAAAGGTGGCAGTCCCCATAGGATTACACTGTGCTTTGTCTCTCATTTTGTTGGGCCTGCAGGCCCACATCGTGTGATCACGGTCGTGTCACCCTGCTGGTCTGGGTGCCCTCACACCAGCACGCATAACCTGGTTTCCACAGGCCACTGTCCCACTGGGTGTTGCCCCGTGTACTCTTGAGCCAGTCCACACCTGTCCCTGCAAAGTGTGTGCTGGGTGCCCCAGCGGGCGATGGTCTGACTGGCCTGTGTGACCGCAGGCCGAATAGGAAGCCTCCAGTTACATTGCATAATAGGAAGCTTCGGTGCCATGCCTTAGATTTATCTGTGCATGGTGGAGATGACTTGGATTCTGCACAGCAGCCAGTCCCTCCTGTACTCCAGTTCCCTCTGACCAGCAAGGGTCTTGCGAGCAGGGAGTTACAGGTGCACAATGCATGTGGAACCTTTCCACTGGCTTGCGGTGGCCACAGCAGTTTGTGGATTGGCCCCAATATTTGTACTAAATGCCCCGTTCCTAATTTTAAATTCTCCCATACTGCTGCAAGATGCAGGTAGCCAAGGAGCTCACGGTCCCCAGAAATGCCGAGATACGTCTTGAAATATTCTCCCACGGAACTTGATCTTTACACACTGCGACCTAATCTGTGCCATTGGAGGTGGACGTGTTGTCCCGCACTCTCCCCCCGTTCTGTGCCGTTTCTGTCTGAGACACTGTATTAGGGAGTTTTAGGTAGGGCTATAGGGCAAATCTTCAAACCAAAACGCAGGAGGTGAAATGTTTCTGGTTGTTCTCCATGCAATTAAGGAATGAATTCCAGCGTGTGTCTAATGCACACAATTACACTCACACAAACAAGTGCTCAAATAAGATTTGCTGCATTTTTTGACAATGTTTTAGTGTTCAAAACAAGCCCAAAAACGTCTTTACTTGTTTGACTGTGTGGGGCTCTTAACGCTTCCTTCGGTTCGGTGTATCCTGATCAATAACCAATCAATAGATTAATTTCAGGAGACCTGGATTTCAAATGATCTGAAGTGGACGGCTGGGCACATGCATATCTAATTACTTGAAATAAACATCATTCAACGCCATCTTTCTATGCATTACTGGGAAAAACTTCGATCGATCCATCGTGTTTCCCCCCTGAGGCTCCAGAAAGCTAAGGACTCTCGGAGACATGGGGAGCCATGAGGCCAGTGGCTATAAACAGCATCTAAAAGGCACTAACCATGAACCTGCGCTTGACTTCTCCTAGTTCATTAAGCGCACTTCATGCCACAGTAAATGTTAACAATGGCGTTTCCTCTCCCCCACGGCTTCAAATCAAGACCCCCTGCCTATGCCATGGGAACCGCGTGCTGCTATGCTTGTATTCCTCCCTGAACACATGCAGCAGACCTCTGCGTAGGGGGGAGGGAGGTATTTCACAGGGGCTCCCCTTTGATCCCAGTGATAGTTTAAGTGGTAAACCAGTCGAACATGACCGTGACATGTTCCCAGGGCTCGACCAGGGCTCGGAAATACTGTAGCAAGCTTGCAACCCTGGCTAATCTTTGATCCGAACATACTGTGGGTGTTCTTTAATTAGGTGCCAGCTGCGCAGTCGAATTGCGCATCCTCGTATCCTTTCCCCCACGAACATGATGAAATAGTAGGTGTGGGCGAGAGAACTCATGGGAGACGCTTTCATAAACTATGCTTTGCGCTCTTAGGTATGACTTCTGAAGAACCGATATGTGTTTACCCGTTTTGATTTTGGACACATACATGGCCGTCTAGCAAGAATGGTTAAGTAAAAAATAAAATGTATGAAAACAAAAATAAAGTGTAGCTTTCAGCGCTTGAAATAAACTATTTGACCTTGCATTGAGAATACAATTTGCATTAATTAACGTCTCTTAGGTTTCTTTTTATGATTTTGAAGTAAGTCTTTAAAAGTTATTTCAATGAAGCATTTTTCTCTATTGTCACATAGTTAATTTGCGTTTTACACTTCCAATGAAAACGCCCATGAGCGAAGATCTTACCAACTGAGACCTCTGTAAAATGCACACATGCATTAATTACCAATCACGAACCTGATTCTTGGATTTTCAAGTAGCTGAAACCCATATGTTATCCACTGCAAAACAATGCAATCCTGGTCTTTGTGCTTGTGAGGCTAGAGTTTTTACAACAGATATTTCAATACACTAACACACGTCAATATTGGTCTATGGTTTTAGAAGTGTTGGCACGGTTACAGCTGTCCCAGATCAAAATCAAGGAGACTGATGGGCACCTTTCTTCATTCTTCACCCCTCCAGTCCCGCCTCCCATGCCCTCCCCCCAGCTCCCATTGGCCCATCCCACCTTATTCCGGACCTGACCTGGGCAGCCCTCTGCCCGGCAGCCCCTGCGGCTAAGGGCCCGAGGCAAAGGGCAGCTCCTGCATTGGCGGCTCCAGGACGTGTCTGCAGGTTTCAGCAGGTGAAGCCAGTGAAGCTGGCCATCAACCGACAGCAACAAAAAAGTGAGTGTGCCATGGGTGGGGAGTAAAGCAATCACTGTACTCCAGGAAGCCCTGCCACTCTACATTACCTTACCAAAACATAGACTGCACAGCAAAAAACACTTACAACACCCATGCATACATAGAATTGTAACCATCAACATACATCGATTCGAGACAGGATTGGAATGATGCCTTGCATTGCATCTAGATATATTTGTGCATGCTAGCAAGTTTCACACTTACATAGAATCTTGAGGTTCAGTAGGAACCACATTAGATATAATTGTGATTATTAGCCTGCGTCACATCTAGATAGGATTGTAAATGATAGCATGTGCCACACTTAGACAGAATTTGTGAACATTAGCCTGCATCGCATCTAGATAGGATTGCAAATGATAGCATGTGCCACACATGTGCTACAAATATAGCTGATTTGGGCTTCCAGAGAGATGCAGAAAACTTGACACCCACATTTTCTACTGTTTTTTTCTGGAATGGGTAACGGCCGTGGGTTGATGGCCAAAAATTAGGAGTCCACAAAATGGAGGAATCCAGAGGGATTAGTACCTTTGTCTTCTCTCCATGTAACGTAAGCCAATTAATACCCATCCAGTTGCTGACCCCTTCAAGACAAGATTGCATACATTCAGCTGTGCCTTCACACTCAAGGTAAAGACATAAACAGCAGAGTCATTTCATCCGCATTAGAGAAAAACTGAAAACCAAAATACTGAATAAGACATGCTAATGGCTGAAAATAAACATTGAAAAGTAGAGGTGAATGGACAGAACCCTGGAGAACAGCACATGTGACAGCCACTGGAGAAGACATGAAAGAAGAAAGAGAAACAAATTGTGTACAGAGGGAAAAAAAGTTTGGAAACATTCCAAAGCAGTGTCCGTTAAACCAGCCCTGCACAACCTATTCAAAAGGATGGTATGGTCAATGGTATCAAAGGTGGCCGACTGGTCTAATAAAGTAAGACCTGCGATGCCGCCTTGACCCTTTATTAAAGTCAGATCATCCAGCACCAAAACCAGGACCAAATCCGTAGACATAGGGGGACAAAAACCCAGTTGATTTGGATCCAAAATGTGTTGAGCTTCTAATTAAGATCTAAGCTGTGGGGTGGTCATGGGCTCCGTCGCTTTCATGAAAAAAGGAAGTAAGGAAATAGGGCAGTAGTTAGAAAAGATTGACGCATCCAGCGAGGGCGTTTTTAACAAAGGAATCAATAAAGAATGCTTTAGGGTAGCTGAAACGCAGCCAAAAGAAAGAGATGAATGTATAGCTTCCGTTAGAATCTCTTCAATACGCCTTGCCATACATTTGAAGAGTCATAGAGGAATATCATCTAAAGGTGAACCAGATTTAAAATGCTTTATGGAACCAGCTATCTGTAAACAATTTGCGAATTGGAAAGTTGTAAAAGCTGGCAAATCAGGTCTATCATCAGAAAGCAATACAGGAACAGACATAGCATGGGCAGCACTAACCCAGCTTTCAATGTTGGTTCTAATGATCTGAATTAAATTAATGAACAAATTATCGCAAAGTCCCTGAGATCCAGACACTGAATATGCAACTCTAGGAATGGTGAGATCCTTCACTGTTTGAAAAAGGTTGTTTCAGGATATTAGCCGCTGATTCAATAACTGAAGCATTATAACTGTGCTTTGCAGCCCTCAAAAGCACTGTGATACAGTGCAAGTTGTTTTTTAAAGCACACCTTCAGAGAGGGATCACAGTCCACTCATCATTTACACTTAGCCTATCAAACTAGTAGACGTAAAGAGTGTAGCACAACAGAAAAACACTGGTAGCTAAAGAACAAATGGATTTCTTAACTCGTTACAGAGGCACTATGCCCTCAGCAGCAACGCAGCGGGCTGTGATAAACTGGGTAGTTGGTAAATGTGAGGGTAACGGGCTAACTTCAGAAGACCATCAATTCAAAGTAATTAGGCCAGCTCTGGCTCAACCAGTCTACAGTTTCTTTGCAATAATGTAGAACAGCTCCGACGAGGTAGGGGTGTGGGGAGCAGGAGCTCAAAAGGAATTAAATAGTAGTCCGACCAGGTTAAAATATGACCAGGTGACACACTCATCGACTGTGCATAAGCAAACATTAGATCAAGGGTATGCCCCTTAACATGAGTGGGTCCCGTAACTAGCTGACAAAGTGACAGACATTCCACGCAGGTTAAAAATGTCCATACCGTAGAATTGTCAGTGGAGTCTTCCCTTACATTTTTTTTTTTTTTTTTTTTTTAATTGAGTCTTCCCTTACATTAAAATCACCAAGAGCACAGAGATTACTATAAATTAAAACTAAATCCACTAGCATGCCACCCCATAGACCAGACCAATTAAAATTCTTCAACCGGCCAGCCAACATAGTTTAGTACTCTAAAACATGCTGGAATGCCTCCGATGATTTAGCTCGGACATGTAATTCCCAAAGGCTAGATCACTTGCGCATTAACCCATAATAGTCATCATGAACCTAAATCTAAAGTTCAAGCACAGCACTAAGCACGCAAACCAGAAAATAGAATAAGAAATGTCCCCTTCAGGTTAGCCTCACCAACATTAACAATATTGTATTAAGGACACCGGAACTGAGTCGAGTCAGTCTCCCCAACATTAAGGCTGATTCATGGAATTAAAGTGTGCTGAAAATTCCTGCGCAAGCGTGCGAAACCGTGCGAATCGCAGTGCAAGTGCGAAAATCGCAGCAAAACCCGTGCACATCGATTCATGGAAGTCCGTGCGCGAGTAAAATGTGGGATGTGTGATGAAAATCTGCGTGGCGCATGCCGGCGCACAGGTCATCTAACGGCGTGCGCTACGGCCACAGCGAAAGCGCACATAGAGTGGCGCACATAACAAAAGTAGGCGTAACACGGGGCGTGACACGTGGAATGGGGAACAACGCGTGAAAATGTGGGCGTCACGGGGGAAGTACAGGAGGCAAGTGCACGGAACGCCCACACACTCGCCTACAACACGTATTCATGGTATCGAATAGGGCAAACCAGCGCACCTGCGAAGACGCGCACAGGCCTAAACATGTACGCCACACGAAGGCAGGCGGTAGCGTCCCTGCGCATGAAAGAAATGTGCGCCAAAATGTGCGCTAACAAAAAGCACGTATATACAGCTCTGATGATTGTCCCATACTGTGACCCTCTAGGACAAATGACGTGCAAAGGGGAACGCTATAAACACAAACACCCGCTGTGTCAAAAATAGCGTGTGCGTGTATTTTGGGGGTGCGCAGGAAGTTTCACACACGATTGGCCTTGGGCGAGCAGGGTGCGTGTAAATCTGGGGTTGCGGGAAGTTTCGATAGGCCCTGTGCGAGTGGGGTGCGTGTATTCCTGGGGTTCGCGTGAAGTTTCACACGCGATTGGCCTGGGTACGTGTAAATCTGGAATGCGCGGGAAGTTTAACACGCGATTGGCCTTGGGCGAGCGGGGTACATGTATTTCGGGGGTGCGCGGGAAGTTTCACACGCGACAGGCCCTGTGCGAGTGGGGTACGTGTATATCTGGGGTGCAGGGGAGTCCTACACGTGAATTGGCAGTGTGGGTCCTCCCAGGTGTTCCCTCTACACCCTCCAAGGCCCCTGCAGGCAGCCCACACCACAGGGGACTACCCTGCACCCCTGGTCATTTCCCGCAGGCAGCCCATCCACCATGGGCATGCCCCCCAGCCAAGCCACATGTCACCTTGCACTACTGATCACCAACGCATGACCTTCTCCACCCCCACCCCCCAGCAGAGCAGGGCACCTGCCAGCAGGCCCCCACTCATGTCCCCTTGCACCCCCACCCCCCAGCAGTGCAGAGCACCCACCAACAGGCCCCCACTCATGCCCCACTCATGTCCCCTTGCACCCCCACCCCCCAGCAGTGCAGGGCACCTGCCAGCAGGCCCCCACTCATGTCCCACTCATGTCCCCTTGAACCCCCACCCCCTAGCACTGAGGGGCACCTGCCAGCAGGCCCCCACTCATGTCCCCTTTCACCCCCACCCCCCAGCGGTGCAGGGCACCTGCCAGCAGGCCCCACTCATGTCCCATTGCACCCCCACCCCCCAGCAGTGAAATGGCGATCTCATGACACAAACCAAAAGTCAACTATGTACATCAACACATGTCCGCCACACGAAGGCAGGCGGTAGCGTCCCTGCACTAACAAAAAGCCTGTATACACAGCTCTGATGAATGTCCCATACTGTGGCCCTCTAGGACAAATGACTTGCAAAGGGGTACGCGACAAACACGGACACCCGCTGTGTCAAAAATAGCGTGTATTGCGGGGGTGCGCAGGAAGTTTCACACGCAATTGTGCCTGGGCGAGCGGGGTACGTGTACTTCAGGGGCTCGCAGGAAGTTTTACACGCGATTGTGCCTGGGTGAGCGGGGTACGTGTACTTCAGGGGCTCGCGGGAAGTTTTACACGCGCTTGGGCCTGGGCGAGCGGGGTACGGGTATTACTGGGGTGGGCGGTGAAGTACAGGAGGCAAATGCGTGGAACGCCCACACGCACGCACCAAAAAAGACGCGCTAATCCGGAAACACGTACGCCAGCAGGAAGCAGGCGTACGTGGACCCGCGCAGCATAAAAGTGCACGCAAACAACAAGCAAGCTCAGACGCCACGATGAACATACCGTTCCTAGCAGCAGTGGTCGTGGGATACTGCAGGAGGAGGAGGAGGATAGTCAGGCCCAGAATTTTCACACCCAGAACCAGCCTTTTTGGCATGCCTGATGACCAGGTGTATGGGAGGTACAGGTTTCCACCTCACATAATACTTGACCTGGTCAGTGAGTGGGAGGATGACCTCACATCACCCACCCTCTGCTCCCAAGCACTCAGCCCCCTGGAGAAGGTCCTCAATGTACTGCACTTTTTGGCCACTGGATCATTTCAGCGGACAAGTGCCATAGTGGGGGGGTGTCACAGGCCACGCAGTCACGCTGCCTACACCAGGTCTTGGCCATCATGACTGCACGCCCATCAGTCCGCAGGCACATATACCTGCCCAGAACACTTGCAGAAAGGCAGACTGCTGTCTAGGATTTCTACGGGGTGGCACAATTCCCCAAAGTCCTAGGTGCCATTGATTGCACCCATTTGGCTCCACGTCCCCCCAGAGCATCAGAGCACATCTATAGAAACCGCAAGCACTGGCATTCCATCAACGTCCAGGTAGTATGTGATGCCAAGGGAATCATCACCTCAGTATATGCCAACTATCCAGGGTCCACCCATGACAGTTTCATTTACAGAATGTCAACCCTAAACCGGGACATAGAAGCTGGGCGGCATGGCGATACATGGCTGTTCAGTGAGTGTAAATGCCACAGCACATGCATGCCTGCCAGATACTGAGTAATGTCACAACCCTACTAATCATACCCATCACCACCTCCCTAGGGGACAGTGCCTACCCTCTGAGCACCCACATGATGACGCCAATTCGGAACCCCACCACGCCACCCGAGGTAAGATACAACACAGCCCATATTGCAACCCGGGGCATAGTGGAGCGCACATTCGGAGTGCTCAAGTCACGCTTTCGCTCCCTTGACCGTTCTGGAGGGCAGCTGTTATACGCTCCCCCAGTAGTGTGCAGGATCATGGTGGCAGCATGTGTCCTGCACAACGTTGCAACATGCCGGGGCCTGCCGTTGGACATGGTGGTGCCCCCACATCCCCAACCACATGCACGCCTGCTGCGCATGGAGGGGAAAGGGCACGGGGTGAGGCAGCCCGAACGCAGCTGGTGGCTGATTACTTCACTTAGAATCACACCCCTGTGGAGTGCACACAGCCCTGCCACATACCAGCTGACAATCGATGATGACACAAGGGACAGTGAACTGTCACAACCATACCAGCCTGAGATTGGTCACCTGGCAGTGTCAAAATTTGTGCATACCTTCCTACAGAAACACCACCAATGCAGTGTCATCAAAATACACATATGCTGCTAAATGCATTACCCCCTTGCAAAATACAACATGAGAACCGTGCCATGTCACCCAACCCCCCCCAGCACCACAACCCAACACACCATGAGAGCAAACAAAGCAATCCCGAAAACCTGACACAAGAGTCACAAAGTACAGTGTCCCTAATGGAAATGGGCCACAAACAATATGCTCCCAGTAATGTTGAACTAACAACACACATGACCAAATACTTACCAACAATACAATGCAGCTACACAAGCTCAAACATAACTAAAACATGACAGTACTAAGTTATAGTAGTCGTAGTCTTACAACCTGAATATGCCACCACATCACCCCCTTCCAACTGTAGTATTGCAGGCTTCAAAACTTGTCTGTGTACTGCATACAACAAGAACTCCATCTCGAAAGTAGACGGCCTTTGGAAGACATGAGGAATGAACCTGCAAATTCAGAGGGAGACATGAAAGCAGAAGCATACATAATTCCAACGTGCAGTGTACAATACAACTACAATATACACAAGGAATGTCTACACAGTATTGACTACAGACTTCCCACACAGCTCATGGGTGCCCAACATCACTGTGTACATCACTGTCACTTGGTCACACCCTTTGCAAGCCCATGGAAACGGGAAGCAGGAGGGGTGTGTGTCTCACGAACCCAAGCATCAAACCCAAACTCAGGACAAGCCTGCATGTGCCCAGCCGGAAAACAGTGGATGCCCATGGGGGCCACACAAGGCAACACACTGTAAAAAAATATTCAAAAATCAAAAATCAAAAAAGCAAAAATCAAAAATCAAAAATGGCCATGTGGGGGCCAGAGGGGGGGAGACCACCCAGGAGGTCTGAGGACAGGGTGCGCACCAACAGCAGAAGTCTCAAGGTCAACAAGAGTCTCCCTGAGGTGATGGAGTTCTACCCTCAGGGCTTCCCTGTGGCCCTGGGACTCTATTGAAATCGATTGGTGTAGAGTCTCCAGTGCCGCCCGTCTGTCCCTGTTGGATGCCAACATGTCCTCCCTGTGTGATTGGCAAATGGAGTCTGTTGCCTGCTGTAGTAGCTCCATCTGCCTTTCAGGGGGGACAATGGAAGTGGCCACCCTCTCCATTGCTTGAGCCATCATCTCAACTGATGCTGCCTGTTGGGTTGCCATACAATAAATGGATTGTTCCCATGCGGTATTGCCTGGTGGCGTGCGGCCACCGCGTTAGCGGGCACCACACCTGTTTGGGGCAAGGCGATCTGCGCCTTGCTGTGCCGGCACTGTCTGAGGCTGCAGGACTGCATTCCCCCTCTGATCTGCTGGCCCAGGAACATGATCAGATGTTGTAGAGTGTGACCCTGCACCTGTAACCGCCAAAGGCTGACTAACCAACACTGACATCCCCATAGAGGGTTCTACCCCTGCTGCAGGTGGGTTGGACAGAACAGAACCCCTTCCAGAAACACTTACCTGCAACGCCACATAGGTCTCATCATCCGAATCAACACCTGAATAGAGGTCTGGGGAGGTGCACCTAGAGATACCCCTTGACAGTATCGTCTGCAGCAAGAGTGGGTTCTCACCCACCACCACACCACATCCCCCACTGGTGCCCGGTTGTGCCTCAGGTTCCTCCTGGGTCTGCACCATCTCCTCAACCTCACCAGCATCAAGTGCGTCATCCCCTGCAAAAACATGAAAGACAAAAAATGGAAACAGGTATTAGCACCAAAGCACACAAATAGGCCCGACAAGCTACAGAACCAGTACATGATTTACACATGTCCCACATGACTATAACCCTCCGATGCATGCACTGTCACAGAGTTGGAAGGGGAGGCAAAAGTCTGACACTGATGACAACAAGATGGAAGAGCAACACATTTGCTGCATGCTGGGTAGCACTGCCATCACACATTGGCCTGTGAGTGGCATGTCCTATACACATAAATGACACATGCCATCACACAGATGGCATGTACCATAGCCATGGTACATTCCACAAGTACATCCATATGTCAGTGAATGAGTACCTTCACCCATCCATGTGAGATGGACATGAAGAGATGAAAAATGCCACATAGTGTGTGCATACTTGGGGCAGCAGATGACATAGCTGCCCCAGATCCACGTGCCTTGGTGACAACTTGCACCGCCACACATGGCCTAGACTTTGCTGACCTGGAAGTCAGCCAGGGAGTCATCCTGTGCCAGGTCAGGTGCCACAATGGGCTGGTCCAACAGGGGCTGAGCTGGGATGGTCTCAGCCACGTTTCCCTCAACCATGGGGGGGGGCATGGGTGTCCCTGATTGGTCCTCCACACATGGGGGTCTACGGGCACCCTGCAAATCCTGGCCCCATCCCCTACCGAGCCCACCACGTCCACCTATTGAAGGTCGGCCACCTTTGCATCCCTTACCGCTTGGTCGCCTCCGAACCATGGCACTGATGTTGTTGTGTGTATGGGAGGAGCAGTAAACTATTGTCCTGGGCAATTGGGGATCAAAGGGGTAGGGTACTAGATGGAATTCGTACCCTAGTGCTCTAACAAGGCTGTCTGTGACCCCTGGGGGAAGATGACGGGTCACGCAACGCACAGGCAGCCCAAAAACAAAAATAAACGTGCACACAACCCCTCGTAGACCACGTGCGTGGAAAAATGAACACGCACTACGCTGTGGCACCCAGAAACACAAAAATAAGCGTGCGCGTGATAAACGCAGCCTACAATGACCTCTGAAGGGGTACGTGACACACGGGGCAAGCACAGTTGCTCAGTACGTGTGGAACTCACCGTCTGCCTGGAAAAAAAACGTGAAAAATACGCGCATGTGCGCGTTGGCAACACCCCCGCCAAAAGAAGAATTGTACACTGTCTGAGGAGACAGGACAAAAGGAGAAGTGAACACTGTTTGAGGAAACAGGCCCAAAAAAAGTAGAAAAATGAAAGCTGTCAGAGGTAACAGGGAGTACGAACTTGAAACGCTGTGAAGTAATCGCGTGTCATCCGACAAGAAGCACAGAATCCACCCACGCGCTCTCCACAAAAAGCACGTACAAGAAATGGCGTCCTGAACGTACCTTTTAAACCGGCCCACACGTACACGTCACTTACACATGTATGCGCCCTTTCCTCCAATTACACGCGCTGACACTCGGACGTGCAGCTTTTCCACGTGTGCTCTGTCATCACGTGCTATGAGGGAAACACCCGCGCGCGTCATGTCACAGACACGCTTACACGGTAAGGGCCTTTGGTCCAATGAAATTGGGTACGTGCGCTGACGCACTTACGCGCTAAGGGCCTTTCCTCAAATTACACACTGACGTGCAAGATTTTCACTTGCCAAATCACTCCGTATCAAGCTGGCCACGCGTTCACACACCGAAGACCACGCTCCTGCCCAGAAGGCTGAATTACTGCCCCCCAGGGCCCCGAGCATGCTCCCACCTGACATCTGCTGCTGCCTGATTGCCTGCTGCCCACGTGCCCTGCCATTTGCTGCCTGCATGTCAGCCAGGGGTGCTGTTGCTGCGACCACCCCTGCTGGAACCGAAGACTCCCGACTGGGATTCCATTGCTCCACAGCCCAGACTCAGGACACAGTTGCCCACCCACTCCTGCCTCTGGGGTTGCCATGTCGGGCACACCACCATCTGAGACCACTGGCAACCCCCATCCAGAGAGGCAGAGGGCCACCAGCTTCACTGCCACCGATGTTGGTGTCCTGGTGGAGCAAGTCCTGGGGCAGTATGATGCCCTCTTCGGAAGGTCGCGTGCCGACAAGGAAGGACGGACCAGGATCTGGACGGACATCCTGACTGCCATCAACGCGGAGGGGGTGGCAGTCCGCGAATTCCATCATGTCAAGAAGCGCTGGGAGGACTTCAGGTCCAGGACCCTCAACAAGGCCCAGCGCCTCTTGAAGGCAGCGGATGCTAAGGTGCGCCGGGGCCACCTGTCGGAAGACCAAATGAGGGTCCTGGAATGCGTATGCCCAGCGCTCCACATCCAGGTCCTTGAGAGGCAGACCCGTCTGGAGTCGAGTGGTAAGTGTACATGCATACTGATTGGAAGCTGTGCTTGTGGTGGTGTTCCAGTAGTGTGCAGGTTGCATATGTGGTTTTGTAGGGCCATGTATGGATGTGTATGTACAGGGCCGTGAGGCTGACACATGCAAGTCCTTTCATGTGTGAGACACATGGATGGTGTATTTGTGGGTAAGCATGCAGGCCAAATGCAGATGTGTGAGCACACATGTTTGAACGACTGTGTATGTCAGTTGTCAAGGTTGTGGTGTCACACATGGATGTTGGTTCCAGCTGCATGTATCTGCACTGTGTACATGTGCATGTATGTGTATCTGACAAGTGTGCAACTGTCATGCAACATGGATGCATGTGAGACTGATATGTAGAAGACTGATTGCCAGATGTGACAGGGATGCCGATCTCATCACTGCGACACTTGGTGGAGGTGTACACATGCATGTAAGTGTGGTGGCGTGTGTGCATGTCTAGTGAACTCCCTGTGTCTCATGTGATGTCTGGCTCACCTTTGCCTGCTCATGCTGTTGTATGTGTATTGATGGTGCTGGATGTTGCGATATGGCTGTGGAATAGCTCATGTGTGTGATTTGAAATGACATGTGTGTTGGGGATTGTGATGCCATGTCTGAAGTTTGACAATGACACTTGTGTGCAACTGTCATGTGTGTATGAGTCCATTGTACAGTGCCCTGATGCCTGTGTCCTATCTCTCCCTGTCTGCAGCATTGACTAATGAAGAGGGCGGAGAGGGTGCTGTGGAGCACAGCGGCAGGGATCGCACCGCCAGCCGGAGACGCAAGGCCCGGCACCCCTCCCAGGTTGTCATCTCGTTGGGGAGTGAGGATTCCGGTGCCACGTCCCAGGTCGCAGCTGCTGAGGGGAGGTCCAAGAGGCGGAGGTTGGAGTTGGACTCCTTGGCAGCCGAAGGGGCAGCTGAGACCCCACAGGGCCCGACGGAGGAAGATGGCACGGAGTCATCCAGGTTGGTGGGGGGTTTGGTGGAGGAGGAGGCCGTGCAAGGGACAGAGACGGGGTCTGGAGGTGGGGATTCCACTGGTGCTAGTGGTGCAGTGCAGGGGCAGGGACAGGAGGCAGTACAGGCCACCGCGGAGGTGCCTGTGTGTAATCCTCTCCCCGATCCTGTGACTGCATCATCTTGCACCAGCAGGGATACCTATGTCCAGACCCGTTCTCAGGGAGGGGATCGGCTTACACCAACTGGCCTTCCTCTCCCTGCGGATGTGGCTATCCGGCACCGGTTGAGCCTGTCCTGGGTGGGGTGGCGTTGCGTCAATGTGCCATGCGAGCTGACCTGCAGTCTTTTCATGAGGAGACTGCACGTCTTCTCGCATGGCTCGTTGACTGCGTTGACCCACTAGGACAGCTCACCAGGGCCGGATTCCTCCGTTTTCTGGACCTTGTTCCGACCCCCTCCTCAACTGAACCCCCTATGCGCCAGTCGTCCTCTGTGCCATCTTCCCACCCTTGTGTCACCTGGGTGCCCTGTGGAGCTGCCTATGACCCTGCGGCCAGGCTGGTGGAGGACACATCCTTGCCACAGTCATGAGTCGAACGTCCAGCAGGGGTGGCCACCTCAACAACTGCACCCCAGCTGGAGGAGGATGTGCAGGCAGCAGGAGCCAGGGCACAGGCAGCGGCACAGCAGCAGCAGCAACAAGGTGGGAGCCATGATGGCTCGGGGCCTTCATCATCGGAGGGGCAAGCATCGGCCGGAGGGCAGGAGGACCCTGGATGGGAAGTGTCTTCCATGTGGCAGCGGTTGGGCCATGCGATAGATGCGGAGCGGCAGCGGGCGGAAGAGGCACGGCTCACGATGGTCAGGGCGGAGAACTCCATGCGTAGGGCCCTGAGGCGGGCCGAGTGCCTCGAGGCCATTCGCAGGAACCTGGAGATACAGATGTCATCGTCCCTGCGAACCCTCGGGCCATGGAAGAGGACCGCCTCCGGGACATCGAGCAGGAGTTCGATGATGCCCTGGCCCGGGACATCCACAAGTGAGCCGTTGGACTTGCCCGCTGCCCTTGTAAATAGTTAGTTATTTAGTATTAGGTTTCCTTTCATTTTTGTCTTTATTTTGGACCGCTTGGACAATGCACCACATTTTTGTATATAGTTTTTTTATTAGGTAGTAGTTTTTGGTAGGTTTCATTTCTTAAATTGGGCTCATGGACCCTGGATTCTTCAATTGTACATAGTTCTACATTGGATTCAACTTTTTTAATATTTTTTTTGTGTTCACCATGGAGAAATGGTTTTCACTTTTTATTTTCCCTTGGATTGGATTTTTTGGACTGTGACTTTGGACAACATTTCTTTTTGGATTCCTTTTGCTTATGTTTTCTTGATTTTCATTATTTATCGGACATGGACCATTTCTTTTGTTATTCCCATTGTTGTGTGTTTAATTTGATTTACGTTCATGTTATCTTTAATATATATTTTATTATACTTCCATTTGTGGTATTATCTCATTGGTTTCATGCATGTCATGATATGGGTTTTGACATTCACTTGCACCCATGTGTGTGGGTGTGACGGACATGTGTTCATTTACATACTTGCCATTGGGGTTGTATCATGTAATTGTCATTTCTATGTGGGTGGATGCAATACTTGGGTGGGTCTTTGGCATGTGGAGGCTGGCCATAAGGGCCAGAGATCTAGATTGTGATGACGTGTTGGCTGGGGGACATGTGTCGGGGCCTGCTGGCAGGTTCCCTGCACTGTTGTGGGGTGGGGGTGCAAGGGGACATGAGTGGGACATGAGTGGGGGCCTGCTGACAGGTGCCCTGCACTGCTTGGGGGTGGGGGTGCAAGGGGACATGAGTGGGGGCCAGCTGGCAGGTGCCCCCGACTGCTGGGGGGTGGGTGTGCAAGGGTACATGAGTGGGGGCCTGCTGGCAGGTGCCCTGCACTGCTGGGGGCTGGGGGTGCAAGGGGACATGAGTGGGGGCCTACTGGCAGGTGCCCCGCACTGCTGGGGGGTGGGGGTGCAAGGGGACATGAGTGGGGGCCTGCTGGCAGGTGCCCTGCCCTGCTGGGGGGTAGGGGTGCAAGGGGACATGAGTGGGGGCCTGCTGGCAGGTGCCCTGCACTGCTTGGGGGGTGGGGGTGCAGGGGGACATGAGTTGGAGATCAGTGGTACAAGCGGACAGGTGGCTTGGCTGGGGTACATGCCCATGGTGGATGGGCTGCCTGCGGGACATGACCAGGGGTGCGGGTTAGTCCCCTGTGGTGTGGTCTGCCTGCAGGGGCCATGGAGGGTGTAGAGGGAACACCTGGGAGGACCCACACTGCCATTTCACGTGTAGGACTCCCCGCGCACCCCCGAAATTCACGTACCCCGCTCTGACAGCTAAATCGCATGTGAAACTTCCCGCGAACCCCTGAAATACACGTACCCCACTCGCACAGGGCCTATCGTGTGTGAAACTTCCCGCGAACCCCAGTAATACACATACCCCACTCGTACAGGGCCTATCGCATGTGAAACTTCCCGCGAACCCCAGTAATACACGTACCCCACTCGTACAGGGCCTATCGCGTGTGAAACTTCCCGCGAACCCCAGTAATACACGTACCCCACTCGCACAGGGCCTATCGCGTGTGAAACTTCCCGCGAACCCCAGTAATACACGTAGCCCACTCGCACAGGGCCTATCGCGTGTGAAACTTCACGCGAACCCCAGGAATATTGTCCCTGTGGGAGTGAGCGGGGTACGTGTAGTTCTGGGGTACAGCGTGAAGTTTTACACGCAAAAGGGCCCTGTTGAGCAGAGTACGTGTATTCCTGGAGTTCGCATGAATTTTCACCCGCGATTTCAGCAGGGTACGTGTATTACGGAGTTCGCGTGAAGTTTCACCCGCGATTTCAGCAGGATACGTGTATTCCTGGGTTTCGCGTGAAGTTTCACCCGTGATTTCAGCAGGGTACGTGTATTCCTGGGGTCCGCGTGAATTTTCACCCGCGATTTCAGCAGAGTACATGTATTACAGGGTTTGCGTGAAGTTTCACCTGCGATTTCAGCATTGTACGTGTATTCCTGGGGTTCGCGTGAAGTTTCACCTGCAATTTCAGCAGGGTACGTGTATTCCTGGGGTTCGCGTGAAGTTTCACCTGCAATTTCAGCAGGGTACGTGTATTCCTGGGGTTCGCGTGAAGTTTCACCCGCGATTTCAGCAGGGTACGTGTATTCCTGGGGTTCGCGTGAATTTTCACCCGCGATTTCAGCAGGGTATGTGTATTACGGGGTTCGCGTGAAGTTTCACCCGCGATTTCAGCAGGGTACGTGTATTCCTAGGGTTCGCGTGAAGTTTCACCCGCGATTTCAGCAGGGTACGTGTATTACGGGGTTTGCGTGAAGTTACACACGCGAAAGGGCCCTGTTCGAGGGAGTATGTGAATTTCAGGGGTGCGCAGCAAGTTTTACACGCGAAAGGGCAACGCCCGTGCACAATACGTCACAGACGCGCTTACGCGCTAAGGGCCTTTGGTCCAATGATATTGCATACGTGTGCTGATGCGCTTACGCGCTAAGGGCCTGTCCTCGAATTACATGCTGACGTGCAAGATTTTCACGTGCCAAATCACTCCGTATCAAGCTGGCCACGCGTACAGACACGGAAAACCACGCTCCTGCCCTGAAGGCCATTTTCCTGTACCCAAGAGCCCCGAGCACGCTCCCACCAGCCATCTGCTGCTGCCTGTCTGCCTGCTGCCCACGTGCCCTGCTGTTTGGGGCCTGCACGTCAGCCATCTGCAGGGGTCCAGTTGCTGTGTCCACCCTTACTGGAACAGAAGACTCCCGACTTGGATTCCATCGCTCCACAGCCCAGCCCCAGGACCCAGTTGCCCACCCACTCCTGCCTCTGGGGTTGCCATGTCGGGCACATCTCCATCTGGCACCACTGGCAACCCCCAGCCAGAGAGGCAGAGGGCCACCCGCTTCACTGCCACCGAAGTTGGTGTCCTGGTGGAGCATGTCCTGGGGCATTAATATGCCCTCTTCGGAACAAGACGCGCCAACAGGGAAGGACGGACCAGGATCTGGACGGACATCGTGACTGCCATCTACGTGGAGGGGGTGGCAGTCCGCGAATTCCATCATGTCAAGAAGCGCTGGGAGGACTTCAGGTCCAGGACCCTCAACAAGGTCTGGCGCTTCGCGGAGGGGGGCCGGGTCACCCTGAGCAACATCCAGATGAGGGTCCTGGAAAGCATAGGCCCAGCGCTCAACGCCCAGACCCTTCGGAGGCAGACCCGTCTGGAGTTTAGCGGTAAGTGGCCAAGCATTGCTGTGTGAGACAGGGCTTGTTGCAGTGTGCTGGTAGTCTGATACTTGCATGTATGTGTGACATAGGCCATGTATGGATGTGTATGTACAGGGACATCATGGTCATGCATGTGGGACCAGTTATATGTGAACCACATGGTAGGTGCATGTGTTTTAATGCAACATGGGGACCTCTATGCAGAATGCACACCTGAAAGCATGCCAGTCTCTGTTCCTGGACATGGAGGGGGGGTGAGGAATGGGTGCTGATGTCATATACATGTATGGTGCACGTGTGTGTGTGTGTGCGCCAGAGAAGTGTGTGTTTGACTTTGAAACGCCATGGATGCATGTGACTTTGAAGGCAACATCTTGGTTTACAGGGGCCCTTGTACATGGGTGTTGATGTTGATTGCAGGCGCCGGGAGTGTTTGTGCATGTGTGTTGCATGCATTGACCCATGTGTTGTGGAAGGACAGGGTGGAAGTGACATTTGACAGTGCCACTCATGTGTTATTGCTTCCTGTCTAGGGTATTTTGTGCTGTACCCTGATGCTTGTGTTCTATGTCTCCCTCTACGCAGCGTCAAGTGAAGAAGAGGGCGGAGATGGCGCTGTGGAGCCAAGCGGCGGGGATGCCTCCACCGGGCGGCGACGCATGGCCCAGCCACCCTCCCAGGAATTACCATCATCCAGGAGCGAGGGGGCTGATGCCGCGTCTGCCACAATGGCTGTCGCGGAAGGGCCGGGTGAGCCCCCACAGGGGCTTCCAATGGCGGAAGACAGTGTGGAGACATCCAGGTTGGTGGTCTCCACAGAGGTGGAGGAGCCCGCTACTGAGCCGCACATGGGGCCTGGTGGGGGTAGTACCACTGGTGCAAGTGGTGCAGTCCAGGGCCAGGGTCAGGAGGCAGCACAGGTCACCGCGGAGGGGCCTGTGCATGTCGCTGTCCTTAACCCTGTGACTGCACCATCATGCACCAGCAGGGAGGCCTTGTCCCAGGCCCGTTCGCAGGTAGGGGAGAGTGCATTATCACCTGCCTCTCCACTACCTGCGGGCGAGGGGTCCCGCGACCGTATGGGATCCGTCCTGGTGGGTGTTGCATGGCGCACGTGTGAAATTCGTGATGACGTGCGTTGTTCCTGGCCGGAGAACGCACGCCATCATGAAGAGCAGCGTCGTGACGTGGCACTGCTGGGAGGGGCCCTGGTCAGTGGGTTCCTACATGTGATGCGCACTCTGGCGGACCTCTCTTCCTCTGTGGAGGCTATGCGCCGGTCGTTTTCCACATCGTCTTCCAGGGCCCCCTGTGGACCTGGCCTGACCAACACAGCCAGCTTGGTGGAGATCCCATCCCTGCCACAGTCGGGAGTTGGCGGTCCAGCAGGGGTGGACACCGCAACTGGAGACCAGCAGATGGAGGATGTGCAGGCACCATCGGAGAGGGCACATGGACAGCAGCAGCAGGAGCAGGCAGTAGGTGGGAGCAATGATGGCTCAGGGCCATCAACATCGGAGGGGCAGGCATCGGCCATAGTCAGGAGGACCCAGGAATGGGAGTGTCTTCCGTGTGGCTGCGGTTGGGCCAGCAGATAGATGCGGAGCGGCAGCGGGTGGAAGAGGCATGGCTCACGATGGTCAGGGTGGAGAACTCCATGCTTAGGGTAGGGCCCTGAGGTGGGCCGAGTGCCTCGAGGCCATTCGCAGGGACCTGGAGATCCAGATGTCATTGACCCTGCGAACCCTCGGGCCATGGAAGAGGACCGCCTCCGGGACATCGAGCAGGAGTTCGATGATGCCCTGGCCCGGGACATCAACAAGTGAGCCGTTGGACTTGCCCGCTGCCCTTGTAAATAGTTAGTTAGTTAGTATTAGGTTTCCTTTCGTTTTTTCTTTATTTTGGACCGCTGGACAATGCACCACATTTTTGTATATAGTTTTTTTATTAGGTAGTAGTTTTTGGTAGGTTTCATTTCTTAAGTTGGGCTCCTGGACCCTGGATTCTTCAATTGTACATAGTTCTACATTGGATTCATCTTTTTCAATATTTTTTTTGTGTTCACCATGGAGCAATGGCTTTTACTTTTTATTTTTCCTTGGATTTGATTTTTTGGACTGTGACTTTGGACAACATTTCTTTTTGGATTCCTTTTGTTTATGTTTTCTTGATTTTCATTATTTATCGGACATGGACCATTTCTTTTGTTATTCCCATTGTTGTGTGTTTAATTTGATTTACGTTCATGTTATCTTTAATATATATTTTTTTTATACTTCCATTTGTGGTATTATCTCATTGGTTTCATGCATGTCACGATATGGGTTTTGACATTCACTTGCACCCATTGTGTGTGTGTGACGGACATGTGTTCATTTACATACTTGCCATTGGAGTTGTATCATGTAATTGGCATTTCTATGTGGGTGGATGCAATACTTGGGTGGGTCTTTGGCCTGTGTAGGCTGGCCATAAGGGCCAGGGATCTAGATTGTGATGACGTGTTGGCTGGGGGACATGTGTCGGGGCCTGCTGGCAGGTGCCCTGCACTGCTTGGGGGTGGGGGTGCAGGGGACATGTGTGGGGGCCTGCTGGCAGGTGCCCTGCACTGCTGGGGGGTGGGGTGCAAGGGGACATGAGTGGGACATGAGTGGGAACCTGCTGGCAGGTGCCCTGCACTGCTTGGGGGGTGGACGTGCAATGGGACATGAGTGGGGGCCTGCTGGCAGGTGCCCTGCACTGCTGGGGGGTGGGGGTGCTGGGGGACATGAGTGGGGGCCTGCTGGCAGGTGCCCTGCACTGCTTGGGGGCTGGGGGGCAAGGGGACACGAGTGGAGGCCTGCTGGCAGGTGCCCTGCACTGCTGGGGGGTGGGGGTGCAAGGGGACATGAGTGGGACCTTAGTGGGACATGAGTGGGGCCTGCTGGCAGGTGCCCTGCACTGCTGGGGGGTGGGGGTGCTGCAGTTCATGAGTGGGGGCCTGCTGGCAGGTGCCCTGCACTGCTTCGGGGGTGGGGGTGCAAGGAGACATGAGTGGGGGCCTGCTGGCAGGTGCCCTGCACTGCTGGGGGGTGGGGGTGCAAGGGGACATGAGTGGGACATGAGTGGGGGCCTGCTTGCAGGTGCCCTGCACTGCTGGGGGGTGGGGGTGCAAGGGGACATGAGTGGGGGCCTGCTGGCAGGTTCCCTGCACTGCTTGGGGGGTGGAGGTGCAATGGGACATGAGTGGGGACCTGCTGGCAGGTGCCCTGCACTGCTGGGGGGTGGGGGTGCTGGGCGACATGAGTGGGAGCCTGCTGGCAGGTGCCCAGCACTGCTTGTGGGGTGGGGGTGCAAGGGGACACGAGTGGGGGCCTGCTGGCAAGTGCCCTGCACTGCTGGGGGGTGGGGGTGCAAGGGGACATGAGTGGGACATGAGTGGGGGCCTGCTGGCAGGTGCCCTGCACTGCTGGGGGGTGGGGGTGCTGGGGGACATGAGTGGGGGCCTGCTGGCAGGTGCCCCCCAGTGCTGGGGGTGGGGGTGCAAGGGGACATGAGTGGGACATGAGTGGGGGGCCTGCTGGCAGGTGCCCTGCACTGCTTGGGGGTGGGGGTGCAAGGGGACATGAGTGGGATATGAGTGGGGGCCTGCTGGCAGGTGCCCTGCACTGCCTGGTGGTGGGGGTGCAAGGGGACATGAGTGGGGGCCTGCTGGCAGGTGCCCTACACTGCTTGCGGGGTGGTGGTGCAAGGTGACATGAGTGGGACATGAGTGGGGGCCTGCTGGCAGGTGCCCTGCACTGCTGGGGTGTGTGGGTGCAAGGGGGTAATGCGTTGGTGATCACTAGTGCAAGGTGACATGTGGCTTGGCTGGGGGGGCATGCCCATAGTGGATGGGCTGCCTGTGGGACATGACCAGGGGTGCAGGGTAGTCCCCTGTGGTGTCGGCTGCCTGCAGGGGCCGTGGAGGGTGTAGAGGGAACATCTGGGAGGACCCACACTGGCAATTCACGTGTAGGACTCCCCTGCACAGCCGAAATACACGTACCCCACTCGCACAGGGCCTATCGCGTGTTAAACTTCCCCGCACCCCAGTAATACACCTACCCTGCTGAAATCACGTGTGGAACATCCCGTGCACCCCAGTAATACACATACCCTGCTGAAATCGCGTGTTAAACTTCCCTGCACCCCAGAAATACATGTACCCTGCTGAAATCGCGTGTGGAACTTCCTGCGCACCCCAGTAATACACGTACCCTGCTGAAATTGCGTGTTAAACTTCCCCGCACCCCAGAAATACACGTACCCTGCTGAAATCGTGTGTGGAACTTCCCGCGCACCCCAGTAATACACATACCCTGCTGAAATCGCGTGTAAAACTTCCCCACACCCCAGAAATACACGTACCCTGCTGAAATCGCGTGTGGAACAGCCTGCGCACCCCAGTAATACATGTACCCTGCTGAAATCGCGTGTTAAACTTCCCCGCACCCCAGAAATACACGTACCCTGTTGAAATCGCATGTGGAACTTCCCGCGCACCCCAATAAATACACGTACCCTGCTGAAATTGCGTGTTAAACTTCCCCGCACCCCAGAAATGCACGTACCATGCTGAAATCACATGTGGAACTTCCCGCGCACTCCAGTAATACACGTTCCCTGCTCGGCGTTTGCTGTTTGGCAGCCCTGTATACTGGTCCAGGGTTAGCGCAGCCCTGGGAATTTTGATGGCTTTTCCTTGCGCGAGGGCGTTCTTGGGGGCGTAACTGGCGCTGCTGCAGGGTCGCTGCACCACTCTGCGCCACGGCTGATTTTGGAGGCTAAAATCCCTGAATACTCTGTGCGCAGAAATCGATTTTAGCTGGCGCAGACATTCGCACGCACACACTGTGCGCCAGCCGCGTGCGCCACTTTTGAGCGAAATTCTATGAATTACCCTGAAAATCTCTGTTTTCTCCTCATCATATAATCGAAAACAAAATAGTGAGAATGACTCATGCCCAGCTACATGACAGGGCCTCATTAGGGGCAGAACTGCAGAATAGAACTTCCCAGTAGACCTCAAATGGGCTGCTTTCCCCAATAGTTTTATTGTCCCGTAAACCTACAATCTACATGCACACTTAAACCCCCAGACCAGCTGTGCTCCCAGTGTTGCAGAGCTGTCATCTAACAGTACTTACGTTTCATCACTGCAGATAGAACGTATACCTAAATGTCACGGTTTCAAACCACATAGAACCATAGCGTAGGTCAGGAGTCAAGTATTTCCGGCCTGCAATCATCAAAAACACAGGATAGGCACCTGCTTCTCCTGCTTCTTCACTAACCAATCCCCTCCTCTTTTTTGTTTAATTACCTACATTTGTCCACAAGGTGTACTATATAGGTACTTGTTTCATTTCATTACATTTCTGGTGCGTTTTCCTCAGTTGATAGGGAGTAGTAGCATGAATGCCAAGGGACACATATGTGTCTCATCCCGCTGCACCTAGAATGGCACATGGCCCACAGAGGAAAATGGTTACTGTTAGAACCTGAGAATAGCTGTCCTAGAGCACTTCTGGAGTAAGCTGTTCAGTAGGGGATGTAATGAAGGATAGAGCTGCAAAGCCATAAAAGTTCACCAAGCAGTGGGAGATGTATGAATATGTTCTGCAAGTAGGACAGCAAGAGTAGGTTGCACTGGTGAAGCCACATGAGTTGGTCCTGCAGATGGAGAGGCAGAAGTAGGTCATGTAGTTGGAATAGCCAAAGCTGATTGCATTGGCAAAACCATAGCAGTATGCTATGCTGTGACACCACAAAGGTCTGTTGACCTTTATTACTAGTTTGGTGCTAATGCTAATTCAGAGGTAAATCCACAGAATTACCACCAAACTCAGTTGCTGTTACAGCACTCAGTCCTGTGGCATTACCACATAATGGTGAATGGTGCAACAGCAAGTAAATCCCCATTTTTGGAGTCCATAAGACTTCATGAGGATTTTCAATGGATTTGCCAAGAACGGTAATACCACATGGAATCCTCTGAGTTTTATTTTGTTTTCATTTTTTTAATTATTGTGTAACAGTTTATATGAAAACCTTTCACAAAACAGCATATCAGTTCACAAAATACAAAAAAAAATCGAATACATAATTCATGCATATAAAGCTAAAAACGATATTAAATACATGCATAACCTTTAGTTTAAAACGAATCTGTATCTACTATAAATATTTAATTTCTAATAATTCGAATACAAAATTGGTTGCTGCTATACATAACGAAATGTATGTCTGATGCATAATGTGCTTACAAATAAAGTCAATTAACGATGGTTAATATGTTCAACAAAATGTGAGAGAAAAAAAAATCACCTAAAATTTGAGTTGGGAGCACTCTACAAAGAGATGTTCTAATGTTTCAACTTTAGATACCTCATGGAAAAATCTGCAAATTCATAAGGGTCTCGGGATGTTTAATTTATTTTCTTAGGTAGTTAGAAATATACCCCCAAGGTTTTTTTCGAACTCCAGAGAATTTCTATACAACGTATACATTCCGGTTTATAATGATTTTTTCGAATGTCATTTTTTCGAATGCCATTATGTCGAAAACAATTTGGCGAAAAAAAATATTTTGAATTTCTTTTTTTTTTAAATGGGGGCTCCCCGAAACCCTCTTTTTTAACACTTTACTGTACTTTCAACCCCCCAAAAAAAACATATTAAATAAAAAAATAATACATTAAAAAAAATATTTTTTGCCAAAATGTTTTCGAGATAATTGCATTTTGAAAAAATGCATTCGAAAAAATGACCGGATACCATACATTCCCATCTGATCCTTCATATGGATCCAATCTCTCAAACAGAGTTTATTTTTGATGCTGCGGGGATTAGCCACCAAATCTTGTTCGGAGATGTTCATCATGGCCATTATATCTTTTAAATTATAAACCATAAACCCAATTATTAAAGGCAGGGTGGGATTGGGTCTGTAATAACATCCTCTGAGGTTTGGGTGTAAAGTGGAGTTAACTCCTCCACTTTAACTTCAAACCTGTCATATGGTGGTGGGGTAATGCCGCAGTAAAGTGGCAGAAACAGAATTATCTTCACTTATAGTATAAATTTAGGCCTCCCATACCCCTTACTGATGTTTCTTCTAAAGTCTTTTCATAATTGAATCTCAGGGAATTGGAAAAGGTCAAGCAACAATCAACACTCCTTTCACATTTTCAAGTTGGATATTGGAAAAAGATGGGGACTCCCTTAAATGCGACTATATTGGCACATCTTTTAAATACTGTTAAGCATAGCCAATCATGTCCAATCTTTATGGCATCCCTTGACATGTCATCTGCATTTGACAGTGTAATCAGATCCGTTTTGTGGAATAAACTACTGAAATATAAAATTCCTCTAAATTTAGTACAGCTTGTAGCTGTACTACATTGCAACACTGCTTTTAAAATTCGGATCTCTCATCAAGGGGCCCTTACAAGCTCTATTCCCATGTTTACAGGGATTAAACACGGTTGAGTTATGGCAGCCACCTTGTTTAACCTCTACTTTAGTGACATTGATAAACTGTGGAATACCGACAAGATTACACCAGGGAGATTGGGCAGGCTATGACTGCATTGGTTGACTTTTGCTGACAATCACATTTTTTTTATCCTACAGCCTTGGGGCTACAAGCCAAACTAACTCTTTTTTCGCAGTATGTAATAGCAAATAGTTTGCAAGCTAATGCCCTTAAGTCCAAAATAGTTATTTTCTCAAAATCTCATTAATTGAAAACAATGAATTGGACTCTGGGTGTAGAGAGGATTGAAAGAGCTCTTGAAATAAGATATCTGGGTTATAACCTGTGTCATTCTTCTTCTATAGCTATGTGGAAGGACGCTTTCTGCAACATTTCAACCTCTTCGATCACATATGAAATTCTTAAATTCCACTATTAAATTATTACTTGCTGAAGATCGAACCTATCCTACTTTATGGGTTAAATATGTGCCTATAGAATCTTGGTGAAAATCTAGATTGCTCACAGGGACATGTCTGGAAAGAGGTATTTGGATTTTCTGCCTCCGTGAAAAATACCATTATTAGGTATGAGCTGGGTCTAGTATCTTTATGTACTAGACATCATTGGAGACATTTTCCTAAACTTCACAACATTTCTATACCCACTCTGTTATTCATTATATGTGGACTTAGGTCTAATGCTGGGGGAATCCTCATCCATATCTGTTAATAGGTATAGGCAAAGAATATGCTCTCTCTGTTGTCTTATTGATTCAAGTGAGAAAGAACTCATTAATCAACCATGTAGTGTCAAAAAGAAACTTTATAGTTAAGACTGGCTTATTACTATTGAAACTATTGCGATCTATAGGTTATATACAGAATATGCATTATACCCCAGGAAAAGGGAACATCTCTGTATATATATAACATGTTTTCCTTGCAATAAAGCACAAGCACTTTACTTGCACTTTAAATTCAATCACTTCACAATCAGAGAACGGACCAAGCAGTGGGAATCATTTAAGGAATCAGGTAAGGAATCAGGTTCAACTACGAGTTGTCATTTCTGTAATTCCACTGCACAATTTGAAACGTTGAAACATTGGATAATCGATTGTTTGTATTTCAGCTTGCTCAGACTTAAATGATTTAAGTCTGAAGTACTGTCTGAAACTATGTATGCTCCAAATAATTTTTGGTCCAGACTCATGTGGGTGAGCATGTTGCATTAATTTGATCTCTAACTCGTTTTTTTAGCTTTCATTGGCTTACAAATTACAGCACTGTGAACATCACATTGAGTCGTATTATAGTGATGTTTTTTTTTTCTATAGCTCCAATGAATTGTATTTTACGATACTTTACGTTTTCTTACTTAAAACATTTAAGATTTGTGATTCAAAATGAATTGAAGATTTTATGGGTGTTTTTGTGTACTGTGTTAAAATTGTGTTTTCATTATTGAAAAGGTTTAAACCAAATACAAATAAAAAAAGATATCCACTTTACCACTGTTTTTACCTCAATGCTGCACTTGCAAAGTGTCCCTTTCCGTAGAAACGCAAATGTAGCACCCATCAGTGGAATCTGTGGGAGATTTTTCCCTGAGGAAGTGGGATACTCTGACTATTAGGACGTTTTTCTATTTACAGGGCAAAACAATGAAGAGGCATGCATAGGGCTCAACATGTAAATGTTAAAACAACTATTGTGTGAATCACAAGCACATGTAGAACACTCTTCCTGGGGCTGAGAACAGGTCCTACACACCAAAGCCACTACACGATTGCAACAGAGACGTTCGTCCATTTAAGATTTTTAAGGGAATCACAATCTTTCTATCAAACAATGTCTTTTGCCTTGGAACAATTATCAATACAGTACAATTAATTTGGTTTTGGTAACTGTCTAACTCTCTGTTTGTACACCTGTGCACCAGCCTTCCTTGTACATACAGCCTGCTCTATGCCATCAGCTCCCTGCTCTAATCCAACCACCATCGGACAGCATCTGCTGACCCAAAGGTCCCACTCAAGTTATGATGTCAAGCAGTATTTGAGACACCACTTTGCCATGACATGCACCAACCAAAGCATTGTCTCTCTGAAGAGAGGCCTGGTGGATTTCCAGTAACTCCTCTACTAGGCCTATCCTTCAACCCTTTATTGAATAGGCCCTGAAGGAAGGGGCTTTCTAGGCCACCTAGGATCTCCACCAGACCAAGATGATCACATTTAAAGTTGAGTGGTTATGGGGGAGCAACAGACATTTGAAGCTCTCTGTTAACATATCAGTAATGTCTCTGATCTGGATCATTGTACATTGAGGGAATGGTGAAGATATACCAACTGAAAGATACCATCTACTGATCATTGAATCTCCCAATCCAATACCACCTCTCTCTGGGTCAGCATGAAGGTCACTTGGATAATAGAGGCATCCACAACCCCTTTCTCTTGAATACACACCAGAGTATTATGCCACGCATGAGGTAAAGTTGGCATCCACGTGAAACGTGTAAAACCAGTATATCTGATGTTTTTGGCTTCTGTGAAAAAAGCTTAGAAACTGTTTAGACTCTGATTGAAGGAGAACTCCAGCTCCGAGATAAGTAAATGAGGCAAATGCAGAGCATCTATTATTTTAATTTAATCCTAATATTTGTTGTTACCCTAACAAAGAGACTTTCCTATTGCTGGAAAAACAAAAGCCTTTAATCTATTATAAAGTTGCTCTTTGTTTCTCTGTCTTCCTATTAGTCTACACAGGTCTTCACCAATCATCTTTCATATTGTATTCTTTTGGGACTGTGGGTTTGTTTCCAGTGGATGGCCTCAGGACAGACAACACCAATCGGACCCAGCCATCTATGTTCTAGAGATTCATTTCTGCCGGTGTCACTTTACAATCAGAGGCTTTACAGCATGGAGCTTCTATGGACACTTTTCTGTCACTATGGGATTGGATTGCGCTGGTGTCCTATAGGGAAAAACAGATGTGACCCTTGGTTTAGCTCCTTCCTTTACACTCCCGCGAATAGGCATTCCTGGCTTAGATAGAACAAAGCTCTAATGCTCCTCGTCACACCTGCCCCCTCTCCTGTTGTAGGTGGTCCCGTCTAATTCATGTGTTACTGCCGAAGATATTGGGTCTTAATTTTCTATGTGCAAATCACATATTAATCCCACTCCTTTTCAACGCCCCTAACCCATACAGCCATGCTAATTGTTTGTTTGGATCTCTGGGGCGGGGCATGCCAAAGTGCCATTAGTCTACCTTGAGAACTGCAAGTGAAAGCAGTGCAGCACGTTCTACAGAAGGACAGCAGGACACGGTTGTGCACTCAGTGATTCTCACTGGCAATTCCTCTGTGAGGAGTCGGTCATCAGTGTGCTTTGTACTGGCAAAGCCACAAGAAAGGGTCACACATAAAGTGGTGCAGTAATTGGTGACATAGCGAATGTCAATTCAGTGGGTGACCATGCTCCAGGCTCTTTCATTCAGCAGGAATTCCAGCATAGGAAACAGCAACAAGGAACATAAAAAGTCTTCAGTAGGAGCAACAGGTACAAGCTCAAGAGTGGAATCTTCAACGCTACAAGGTAATAGGAAAAAAACAAGGATTGAACTATTATTATGGGCCTTGTTTCCAAAAACTAGGGCCTAAGACTTGAGGATGCAGAGAAATCATTCTGAGTAGAAGAACAGGGCCTGGCTTTCTCCGGATGAATGCATTCTGAACAGACAACACCATCTAAATAGTAGTTTAAAGTTTAGTAGGGTGTCTTTCAAAGAAAATGTATCAGCAAGCAGCAGGTGTCAGAGCAGCTTAGTCTGCTGTACAAAGTGTCCTTCTTTATATATGATGCCTGCCCAGATAGACCTTAGCATAAATCACTCCATGCAGGTGATCAGCTTCCTTCCTGCACATAGGCTGACGCACTTCCCCATCTTTAGGCCACCAAAAGATACAAGCCGAGTCTTTAATCCAAACTATGTTTGAGACACCACTCTGCCTTAACCTTGTTGTGTCCTTTTTCCTTAATATAGAAGAGGGATAGGTTTTGCATCTTCTGCTGTGTGGGAGTGCAAGGAATGTTCATGGGTGATGTATGAATTATAAGGTTCTGGGAAAGCAGGTGAGAGAGACCTAGGGACATTTAATAGAAAACTTGTACCAATGCAAGTGCAATTTTGCATTATGCTAGCAATACGTCACAGAGTGCCCTGGGCAAAAACCAAATTCTTTCAGTCCTTTTTTGCAACAGAACAAATATGCAAAATGTGCACTAGTATTTATAGCATTCCATATAAGCTTTGGGTAAAATATTGACAAGCTTCAAAAATGCTTTAAATGAATATATATTTAGCAACATGGCAATTTATGCCCTACTGCTGCCATGCAATATTGCACTTGCACCTGTGCAACGTTTCTGTAATAGGGCCCCTTCAGAATGTGAGGCTATGCCTAGGTGCCTGTGTATAATTTATTAATATATTCTTATTTAGGATATGTACCAGTTCTCTGCAGTTCTGTATCTACACTCATTTAATGCAATAATTTGTTATTTTACATTAACTTTGTATCAATTATACTTTACACATTAGTGTAAGTGAAGACTGGTCCACGTAGCCAAAAAGAGACAGTGGGCCTGATTTATGGAATTTGTATGAATGAAGCAAAGGGATTTAGCACCGCCAACAACCCCCCTGATTTACAGACGTACAAAGTGTATTTTTGCAGTGCAAAATCACTTTGATATATGATATGACATTTCATATCATATCAAAGTGACTTTGCACTGAAACAGTACTCTTTGCACCGTGAATGAGGCCCATTTAGCACAGTGCAGAGAGTACTTTTTTCAGTTCAAAGTGACTTTGCACTGCAAAATATGTGGGGTAAAAAGACAGCCACGGAGTGACAGAGATGGAGAGGCAATGCTAGGCCCCTATTGTGCAAATGAAGCTGGCTAATATGGAGTTCCATTGATATATAAAAGCCAGTACAAAACATTGTTTTCCAATAAAAGACCTAGTCAATGAACAAAAATGGGACAATTGCAATGTTAGTAAAATACAAAGACACCGAGTTGAATGAGAGTGTGACTTAGAACTGTATTATTGTAACTGTGTCCAATGGAGGTAAATAAAAACACACAGGTCCTGCAGATGCTGACTTTGTGTAAACTGTGAAAAGGCACCTTTTTGCAGATTCAAAACTGCTGCAGTACACATGTGAAAATAGACTTTGAAAGTATAGGCATGTGAAAAATACCAAGGAGGAATGATGCCTGACATTTAAGAAACAAAGTCAAGTAACTGATTGCGTTCATGAGGAATAAAGAGACATATGTTTCATCATATAAAATGACAGCATGTAAAGAGAAAGGCCTATTTTGTTTTTGTAGAAGTGAACACTGGTTTCTTATGTAACTATGGCCTATCTGTGTAAATAGTGTAAAGAATGGACTTATTTCTGTTCAAGCATTCTGTAAGAGTTTATTTATTTCAAGCAAGATTGGATGCAATACAAAATACCATGTGTAAATATGTTTCTTAAATTTAAATGCTATTTTTCAGGATTGTTCATGTAATGGAACTGGTTTAATCTGGAACTGTGACTCCCAGACCTTTGGACTGGGTTTATCAAGGAAAGAAGCCTGGAGCTTCAGTTAAACATGTAAAGAAATGTTGCAAGAGATCTGAACTGGGGGGATTTACGGATAACACATCCAGCAGAAATGACCTTTAAGGTCAGGTCCCCCATTAACTGTGCATTAGCTTCAAACAAAAACCTTTGAAGCCCAGGAGAAGAAGGCATGATCACATGGGCCAGCCAGATGTCCTGATCAGATCATAGAAGGGAAATTAAACCAGAGTTGGTGGGGGCTATCTGAAACTGAGGGACTCGTATAACGGCTTTCCATTGATTAACATTGGACAACCTTTTCATTAATGAAAAGAGAATTATATGTCCCAGTGAGCTCAACCCGGATTCAGATTGAAGGGGATGAAAATCCTTCCGGGACCATGTAAACACAAATTTTGTGTGTTGGATACAACTTGAGTTATGAGAAAAGTGCTGATTCCAGCCTTCTCATAATTCTGAGGCAATTGAAAGTGGGTGGTTGCGATGATAGGTTATGGAAGTAAGGTTTGAATCAGGAAGGGGCAGATTTGTGGATATTTTGGCTTAGGAGCAAATCGTGAAAAATGATAGCCCACCCACAAAGGGCATGCTGGATAAAATGATTATTATCCGACTTGCCATAAAATGGAGAATTCAAAAATATATAGGTTCATGCTGTTATCTGAAAAATCAAGGTAGCTGCCTCGTTGTGAGATTTTTCAACACAAAAAGGTAAAATCCACCTGTCATTTTTGGATGATGTATTTTTCCTCCTCCCTCAGCTTCCAAAATCCATACCTCCCAACTTCTAGTCCAATCAGCAACCAGTGGGTGTCTTGTTGGGAGGTGAAGGGAGAAAACTGACTGATCAGTAGCGTGGGAAAATGATAATAATGGAGTGTCACCAGCCCTATAAGAGCACAGTTTTCTATCTGAGAGGGACTGATTTGCTGAGCTGTCTTTGACTTTTAGACCCTTGGGACCTTTCTATGGACTTTCCCACTCTATTGCTGGAGGTAGACTGCTTCTGGATTCTAGCAGAGAACTAGCAGAGAGAAAGGAAAGCTACCGAGGCCTTTATCATTTCATGGGAGACAGATACTGGGAAATCTAGAAGCAAGCTGGGCCTGCCATTATAGGAGCCAGAGGAAATCTGGGTGCTGGGGATTACCTTGACTGATGCCCTTTGACCAGATTTGTGCTCTCCTCAGAGGAGCCTTGCTGTTTCCCTGGATGCCCAATAATGAAGGCCTCCCATGTAAGTACATTTATCTGAATGCCAACAAAAGCGGGTGGGGAAATCTGTCTGCCTTAATCTCCATCTCGCAAAGCGGGTGGGGGGTAGAACTGGGGAGACCCATGGCACATTTTATTAAATCCTCCTCAAAGTAATTCCACTATAGACAATCATCCTATCCATTTAAATTGAATTGTGTTGGAAACAGCCTGCCTTAATCCTTTCCATTAAATTGTGGATAGAGGGGAAGCTATGTAGATCTGAGAATAGTGAACAGAAGTTAAATCAATGAATTCCCATATAGAAAATCACAGGATGAGTGTTGTTAGAGTTCAAAACTAACAAAGTTAAAGCCCAGTTTGTTAGAGCCTATATAGACAATAAAGTACTTGGGTTACTCTACCTTTCTGAAAACCCTGACCTCTGTACTAAGGGGGGGGTGTTCACAATCCCGAAATAAGTAACCCAAAAACACTAATATTCAAGTGAATGTAGAGGGTGCAAAATTACATTCCCCATTATTTACTTGCATCCCAAAATGATTTTCCCAAATCTTTTCCTTGCACGCAAATAAAAAGCCTAACCCTATTTTCCCATTGAGTTTCTTTTCTGTCTTTGCCTTTCATGGAAATCAAAAGCCCAACATTATTTTGCTATTGAGTTCCTTTCTTGACTTTGCCTTTCAAATAAAAAAAAAATCTAAATGATTTTGCTACTGTATTCCCACTCCCTGTACCTTGCCTTCACATCAGATGGGTCATAGCTAATTGATGCCTGGGGGATAGGGGGTCCTGGGAGAAATGAGTATTGTGCCAAACTAAGCAAACACTGTGTGTTCTGTATGTTTAATATTGGTTAATTTGCAAGAAATCTAATGTAACTTGTGACTTTCAGAATTCTACCTGTGTGTTGTAGTATCCGTCAGTTCATTAGAAATATAAGTTAGTCAATTTGTGCAAGCAATTTGTGTTTGTGATATTGTGTAGGTCCAAAGCATAGGTGGTTGATGTTTTGGTTGCTAGTCTTCTTTGGGTTCCTAGCCCATTGTTAGGCTGGTGTGAGACGGGTTGGAGGCCTCACTAAAGTTGAATATGTATGAGTGCTTTGGGTGTGCGCCACTATGCTTGGGTGGGAAAGGAACTCCATGAGTTGAGAATGACCACCTAATATAACTTGACAATGTTCGGGCTCGTGGCCGGGGAATGGTTGAGAGTCTTCACTTGTGACAGTGCAGTAGCAGCAGACTTTAAATGTGTGTGTAATTGCATTGCAGTGGATGGAAAGTTGTGTTGCATTGAGAAGGTGCCATTCAGACCTGTACCCTGGTTTTTAGGGCTGTGTATAGATAAAACAGTGTTGATTTTGAGTTGTCATTGTGAGTGGAAACTAAGCAGGAACAAGTTTGAGATTTTTTGCCCTTGCATAAAGAGTATATAAGGTGTAGAACATGTGTCAGAATGAGTACCGTAGACATCAATATGGCCAGGAAGCACCTCCTATCCAAATGTTTATTAAAGGTGAATGGTTAGAACAAGAACATAAAATGAGGCAAGCCAGAATGATGCATGAGGTTACCTCTGTAAATGTGTTGACATGTGGCAGGATAATGGGATGTTATATCAGGCCCTGACAAACTTTTACACAGACCAACAAAGATGAGCAAATTAAAATTGCTCAATTCACAGCATACATGTATTTCCATATGCTGATCATGGAAAAGATACACAAGGATAGTGTGGCCTCCGTGCAAAACCAGGCTGAGATTTTGAATCAAGCCCAGAAAGAGCTAAAAAATTAGAAGCAAAAGAGCAACAGAGCCAAAACTGAAAATATTGTTGAACAGCTAAAAGAGGAGTTGAAAACAGAGCAGCTAGAAAATAGAGAGTGAGAGGCTCAATTTTCCAGTTAGGACGAAATGACCTAAGTAAAAAAGTCCCACCAACAAAAGCCTGACCCCCATTTCTTTGCATATGTATATGTGGGGGGTAAAGTTAATAAAAATGTATAGGTGTAAGGTGAGGCGGGCTGTGGGGCATCTCCCCCACACATGTGTATATATATATATATATGCAAAAAAATGAGAAAAAAAAGAAAAACAGACTTTTGGTGGTCAGACCTTTCAACCCGGTAATTTCACGCAGATCCCAATTTTCTGCTCTGCAAGGGCAGTATAAAGAATGAGTTAAAAATATGAGTGCAAGTCAACACATATTAAATGAGCAGGTTGTTCATAATAGAGCCTGCTTAGAGGACATTTTCACATTTCAATCACTGGTAAAGTAACTGAAAGCTGAATACATGCATTTAATTATTAAGGGAGTTGATTCTCAGGATGAGTTTGATCAGATGCAACAAGATCTGAACACCTAGAAACAGCAGAGAGAGCAGTTGAGGGAATAGTGCCCGGTTTCAGGAAGTGCATCAGTTAATGGTGGAAGTGGGGAAAAGTGAGTTATGTTCTCAGGAACTGGCTGACATGAGGCTAGAAAATGCAAAATTAATGGACCGTGTGAGGCAAGCAGAGATTGACCAAGAGCAGGCAACAGCGGCCAACATTGCACCAAAGGAGGAGATTAGTCTCCAGAAAAAGAAACGCTCTGCATATGCGCAGACAAATGAAGCCTCACAGAAGGAAAACAAGTCCTATTGTAAAGAGAACAAAGGACTAAGAGACCGATTAATGGAACAGAGTAAACTGCTAAAAGCCACTCAAACACTGGTGTCAGAATTAAAAACTCAGGTCTTTGCATACCACCAAGAGATTGGGACTGAGAAAAACAAATGTGAGAGTTTGGAAAATGAAATAGCCAAATATAAACATGCTTTGAGGTACCCTGACCAGTCAGGGTCTGAAAAAGAACCCTCTGATTATGGAGTGATGGCCTCTTTACCACAGACCTCAAGCCAACTCCCCACCACATATGTACAGAATGCAGCTGATGTAATACCTGCCAGTTGTCAAGAACAGGGAAACATGATGCAGCTGGGCTCAATCAGGCCTAGTCCAAATGATCCAGAAGGCCAGTACTTATCCGACATCGATGAGGGTTCAGGGTTACCAAGTAAAATGGAAGGTGGCCGGACCAGTGGTCTCCAGGAATTAAGAAATACCCTGGCATGTAATTCTGACAAGGGGGGCTCATATGATGAAAATATTGTGTAGTTGGACTGGCAGAAAATGAAGTTACAATGGGACCGCCTGGCCCGCTTTACAGAAAGAGAAGTTTAGGCATCTTAAAAACCTCTACATATTCAAGGAGGTGGGGTAATTCCCCACCATCCCAGGAAGGAGGGATGAGGGGAATGTGTACTCTCCAGTGCAAAAATGGGGGTACAAGGGAAATGACCCTCAGAGCCCAAAGCACAACAGGCAGTGAAGAGTCCAGACATTCTGGGAGGTCGTCCCAGAATCTTAGAGATAGGGGGCACCTAGAGGACAGGGAATGGACAATCAATAGCAGGAGTTCTAAGCAGCGGCAAAGAAAGTCTGACAGTCAGAAGAGAGGTCTTGTAAAAGACCCATTCGGCAGATAAAGAACACAATGAGCTTTTTGACTCCCTACCATAAGAATGCCAAATATTCTGTATGGGAGTACCTAGAGCTTTATGACAAAATAATGACATCAGTTGGTATTAATAATGATAGAAATAAGATGGAGTTTGTCAAATGGATATTCTCCCTGAATACACCAGCTTCGTTGCAGGGCTGGAGGACCAAGATCACAAAAAAGGGTCCACCTACAGGGCAGCCATTCTAAAACAATTCTCCATTTATAGGAACCAGCAGGAGGCCCGCAAGGCGGCACACAACCTGCAGTGTGGGGAAGACCAAGCACCTAGAGAGTTTGTGCAGGAGCTGAAACATGCATTTGCTAAGACTTCTCGGCGGGTGAACACCAATAGCCGGGAGTTCATCAACACATAAATCAATGCGCTCAGTAAATATATAATGACCCAACTAGTGCGGGATTTCCATGAGCATAGGACCCTTGATTGGATGATAGAACAGGCCTACTGGATTTATGAAGTCCAAAAGCCCTCAGAAAACAAAAACAACCCTAAACCCTCAAACCATCAAATGCACCTACAGCCGCAAAGGTAGCAGAGGTGAAAAATATTCCCCGTTAGACTTGGAGACGGGGGGCCTAAAAATACTCCTCCCACCAATAAGCAGAATGTGAGGCAGAAGAGACCCTTGTATCCAACCCAATCGGGTGGTAGCCATGCAGGATAAAAGACTAACACTCCATCTGACCCTGCCACATACATCAGTCTAAGATACAAGGGTAACAGACCCATCATGGAGTATGTCTACAGTCCCCAGGTGCAAAAAGGGTGGCACGAGCTGGTAGGTTCCACCCCAGGAAATTTACCTCAACACGTCTCGCCAAACCTCTCTCAGAAGGGAAGAACTACTCCACCCCACAACATAAGCTTCTTTCCCAGATACCCTTCAAAACCTTATTTCCAGAATAATCCTCCTCTGTCTCCCTGCTTTCAGGAAAATTGATTCCCAAATCTGACAGAAAGGGAGACCTAGTATGGAAGATTATCAGGGAAACTTCTAATAGCCAATCTACTCTGGGAGAAGGGACAGCTACACATTCCGGGAGCAGCAAAGGTATGAATCAAGACTTCCCTACCAATCAGAAAAAAATGTCACAACTGCAGTGACTAGTCCAACAACTAACTGAAGACCTGGGTCACACGTTGAGGGCTCAGCAGAACCCTCAACTGGAAACTGCTGCCCAGAATAACTTAACACCCAGGTCTGGTGCCCTGGGGGAGCAATGATGGGAAGAAAACTCTGACAACCAACAGGTTCCAGAGCAGGGGGCCCACGTGGAAGGGAGATGTGAAGCCGTAGAGGAAGCTTCCTTTCCTACCGGAACAAAACCCCTGCAAACCTCTCAGCCTGAGCATAACTCTTCTACCGCCAAAAAGCTGGAACGTAAAGAAAAGAGGGTAAGTAGGAGAAATTGAAAGCCAAAGACAACCTAATCCCTTTCAAAGGAGAAGAATCCCTGGAGGATTTAGGGATGCAAATCTTCTCTTTCAGAGATGGAGGGATCCCTCCCAAGGAAAAATGGATCCCACAAGACCCTGATTTTGACAGGGTAAGTATGGACACTGACCCAGATCAAGAAGCTCTTCAACCCAAACAATTTTACCCAGAGGGCCCAGAGATCACAGAGGTATCCTCCCCCCAAAGAGTTTCTGGTAACTGCCTCCAGGAAAAAGGGGGACAGGAAAGAATTTGAACTTCCCAATCCCACTTGTTTCTGGGTGCACCTTTTTTTGACAGTTTCCCAGACTCTGACACAGAAAATCTGTCCAAGATTACACAGTGTCAGAGTTCAATATGAAAATGGTAACTGCCAAGCTGGCACATAATGCACATATGATTTGCCCCCTTTCGAAGAGAGAAGGAAGATTGTATGCTTCAGTCAAGGTACAGGGTCAGTGTGTATTATCAGTGCTGGTGGATACTGGATCCCAAGTTACTCTCCTGTCCAAAAAGGGCCTTCGACCAACTAAATTCAGAAAGGTGGGAGAGTCACCAAATTCCCCTCAAACCTCTACCCGGACAACTCCAAAACTTTGATGGGAATGATATTTCTGTTGAAGGGACTTTGAATCTGGAGATGAAAATTGGGCGACATAGGGTGAAAATCCCGGTGATAGTTCTGACTCCGGAGGGCACGCCTTGTCTGTTGGGGAATGACCTCCTTCGGAGGTTATCACCCCTGATTGACTGCATGAACAAGGTCCTCTGGACTCAGACTAACCATCCAATAAAATGAAAACAGAGTACAAATAATGTGCGTTTGATTGGCACATGCTACATGAACGGTCCGACAAAATAGAATTCCATTTTAGGAACAATCAAGTCACAGGCATCACTGTAATCTCTTTAGGAGAACAAAATGGTGATGGGAACCCTTCTACATTCTTGAAGATCAACCTCCCTCCCAGTTTTAAGTGGCATTTCACCCTGGAGGGAAACACTCTGAAGTTCTATACCAATCCACAATTAGATGAAAACCCAAATTCCATGACAGAAAATGATGAAAAACCAGCTGAAAGTTTGACCGACATCCAGATAAAGGGTGCATAGCTGTTTATCCCTATTCAGATAAATGAGTGGGGGGAGCCTGTTCTCTCTAGAGTATGCCTGACTAACGAAAGAAGCTTCATCATTGAAGCATTATTCAGGAAACTCCCAAAAGATCAGACCATTTGCACATTTATATTGAATGATAAGTTGGAAATGGGCCAGGAAACTCCATATTCCAAATATCTCCTTGGTGACAAAAGCAAAGAACATAATTGTTGAGTTGTGAGAGATATCCCCTCTACCGTTTGTTTAGGCAGTGATATTCTCAATCGATTCACAATTAATTTGGACCTAATTAATAACAAATCCTGGTCCTGACTACAGGTAACCCCATTGGCTTTGATAACACTGAGAAAGCATTCCGGTCAGCTCAATTGCTGCCATATGTGGTTGAAGTTCAAGTGAGAGAAGAGGTTACCATTCCAGGACAGGTGTGACAATTTCCAATTCCTCTAAAAATTAAGCAAGGACAAAACCTCATAAGTTTGAATAATCATCTCCAACAGCAAGGTTTGTATTTACATCAGACACCCCTAGTTGACCTAGAACATGACACCATTCGAATATTGGTGGATAACAGCGACCTTCGAAGTATCACTTTGGGTGCAGACACCTTTATTGGAATGGCGGTTGATGTCCAACATCATTCTATTGATTTAGGTAATGAGATCATTGGACCAATTCCAAATGACTGCTTACATTCAGACAATGGCATCTCTCCAGAAAAGATGTTCACCAGGTAAGGGGGGAATTTCTTGGTGTACTCGTCCTGCCCTTCTGGTGTGGAAGAGGTGACCTGTGATATCAGGAACAATGAGGTGGTATTCCGAGTCAACAGTGACTGCCTCCCATCCTTGGTACCTCCCGTCCAGGCCAACACCATCACAAGAGAGCTCTCAACCCAACTGGAGTTTATTGCCGAAATTGCCAAGCTCCACGTCTTGCCAGGCTTTAAGCAGATGGTCAAAAAGTTGAATTAATCTTGCTGATGCCTGTGAGACCGAGGACCAAAAACAGAAGTTGAAACAGTTGTTTCTGGATTTTCAGGCTATCTTTGCAGTGGATTTATATGATTGTGGACACACAGAGAAACATTCAACCTCCATACCTACTGACCCTGAGATGCCTCCAGTATTTGTGAAGCAATACCCGTTACCTCTCACATCTATGGAGTCAAGCACAGAGATTATTATAAATGTAGAATCCTGTGGGATAATTTGTCCAATCCACACTACCTTTAACAACCCGGCACTTGTGATACTCAAACCCAATGGCTAATGGAGACTTTGCGCAGACCTAAGGGAGTTAAATAAATGGGTCCACATGTCAAGTTGGCCCCTTCCCTACATCGAACAGGGACTGGCTCAGATCCAATGGTCTAAGGGGTATACCGTCATTGACCTGACCAACAGTCACTGGACAGTACCCATGAGTAGGGAAGACAAGTACAAGCTTGCCTTTACCTTCAGGGGGCATCAATATATGTGGACCTGAACCCATTTTAGATACATAAACTCCAGCAATTAATTTAATATCTTCCTACAGAAGACCATGCCCGCTTTGGGTGAACGTGGAAACACTTGCCTATTTAGAGGATGTCTTAATCAAGAGCTCAACTGTGGAGGAACACATAGCTGAACTATGCTATGTTCTAACACAGTTGCAGGAAGCCAGAGCAAAACTGTCCTTTCAGAAGGCACAGTGGTGTACGACCCGTGTGAACAACTTAGGGCATGAAATCACACTTAAGGGTCTCAGTCTCCAGGCCTTGAGCTTCAATTAAAAATATAAAGAAATGTTGCAAGAGAGATCTGAACTTCAGGGATTTACAGATAACACAACTAGTGGAAATTACATGTACAGTCAGGTCCCCATTAACTGTGCAATTTGCTTCAAACAAAAACCTTTGAAACCCAGGAGGGGAGGGCATGATCATGGGCCAGCCAGATGTCCTGATCATGTCATAGAAGGGAAGTTAAACCTAACAGTTAGTGGGGGTTCTATGTCCCAATCGGCTCACCCTGCATTCAAATTAAAGGATATAAGAAGCATGTTGGGACCTTGTAGTACAAATGGTGTGTGATGGATACAAATTTAGTTATGAGAAAAATGATGATGCCTGCCTTTTCATAATTCCAGGGGAAAAGAACGTTTTTGTGATGATCGGTTATGGAAGTAAGTTTTGAATCCGGAAATGGCAGATTTGCGACTATTTTGGCTTATGAGCAAATCACAAAAAAGTATAGCTCCAGCCAGGAAGGGCGTGCCAAAATAAAATGTATATTGTCCGACTCGCTAAAAAATGTAGAATCTAAAGATATATAGATGTATGCAGTTATCTGAAAAATCAGGTTAGCTGGCAAGTTGTGAGATGTTTAAACACAAAAAGGTAAACCCACCTGTCATTTTTGGATGATGTATTTTTCCTCCTCCCTCAGCTTCCATAACCCATACCTCCCAACTTCTGGCCCTATCAGCAGCCAGTGGGTGTTTTGGTGGGAGTTGAAGGGAGAAAAGTGGCCAATCTGGAGTGTAGTAAATTTGATAGTAATGGAGTGTCACCAGCCCTATAAGAGCTCAGATTTCTATCTGAGAGGGACTGACTTATTGAACTTTTTTGACATTTGAGTCTTGGTACCTTTCTTTGGACTTTTTATGTATCCCTTGACTTTCCCACTATATTGCTGGAGGTAGTCTGCTTCTGCATTCTTGCAGAGAAATAGCAGAGGTTCAGAAGAGCTACCAAGGCTTTGAACAATGCATGGGAGACAGAGACCGGGAAATCTAGAAGTTAGCTGGGCCTGCCATTTGAGGAGCGTGTGGAAGTCTCAGTGCTGCGGATTACCCTTGACCAAGGCTTTTTGACCAGATCTGTGCTGTCCTCAGAGGAGCCCAACTGTTTTACTGGATGACCCATAATCAAGGTCTCCCATTTAATTAGTTAATCTGACGGTCAACAAAGCGTTGGGGGAAATCGGCCTCCCTTAATCTCTATCTCTCATAGTGAGTAGGGGGTGGAACTGGGGAGACCCTTGGCAAATTTTATCAAATCCAACTCCATTTATTTCCACCATAGAAAATCACCCTATCCATTTACATTGAATTGTGTTGGGAACAGCCTGCCTTAATCCTTTCCATTAAATTGTGGGCATGGGGGAAACTGTGTTGATCCATAGCGCATTGAACGGAAGTTAAATCAATTAATTCCCATATAGGAAATCACATGTTGAGTGTTGTTAGAGTTTGAAACTAACAAAGTTCATACCCAGTGTGTCAGAGCCGGTATAGACAATAAAATGCTTGGGTGACTCTACCTTTCTGAACCCCCTATCTTCTGTAACGAAGAAGGATGTCCATAATCACTTAATAAGTAACCCTAAAATGCTGCTACTCAAGTGAATATAGAGGGTGCAAAACAAAATTTCCCATTTATTTACTTGCATCCCAAAATGATTTCCCAAAGCTTTGCCTTTCATGCAATTAAAAAGCCCACAATGATTTTCCAATTGAGTTCCTTTCTTGACTTTGCCTTTCAGATAAAAAAAAAAGGATTTTGCTATTGTATTCCCACTCCCTGTAACTTGCCTTCAGATCAGAGGGGTCATCTCTAATTGATACCTGGGGTACGGTTTGCGGGAGAAAGGAGTATTGTGCCAAACTAAGCAATCACTGTGTGTTTTGTATGTTTCCTATTGGTTAATGTGCAAGAAATCTGATGTAACTTGTGACTGACAACTTCAAAATGTTACTTGTGTGTTCTAGTATCTGTCCGTTCATTAGAAATATAAGAAGAAATTTGAATTTGTGATATTGATTATGGCAAAGCTTTGGTTGTTGGTGTTTAAGTTGCTCGTCTTGTTTGTCAAACCTTAAATAAATACATATTGTTACTATACACCGGCCTGGTTCCTAGCTCATTGGTGGTACTGGGGGTATTTGTTGGGGTGATGCGAGACAGGTTGGAGGCCTCACTAAAGTTTAATCTGTATAAGCGCTTTGAGTGTGTGCCACCTTGCTTGCGGGGGGAAAGGAACTCCCTGAGTTGAGAGTGACCACCTAATATTACGTGACAAAGTGCACTTTGCACTGTTCTGTAAATCAGGGTGTTTGTTGGCACTGCAAAGTCACTTTGCACCAGTACAAAGTCACTTTGCACTGCGCTAAAAATTCCATAAATCAGGCCCTGTATGTTTTGGGTTGAAGGGTTCCAATGTGAGGTGGGAGTACTACATGAGACCATCCTTTATCACTTGACACGTTGCAAGTCTACTGCATCTGAATGGAACTATGACCTACGACATATAATTTGCCAAGCTGGACACATAACTAGTCCCTTGCATTTGTGCTGTCTCCAGTCCACCTCTTAGCTCCCATTCACATGCATGAATACCATAGGTAGCTTACTGGAGCACTACAGCCCTCCTAACTCCCTATCTTGGCCTAATGCGCACACGCATTCTACTCCTTCTGGCAATTTGCCCATACATTGGATTTTGGTCCATCATTCTGGACAACTCAGATCACTCAGCTACACCAAAGGCAAAGCTCCAACTGATCCTCAAGGTATGTAGTCAAACATCACTTCACTGTACACCAACCACATGCACAGCCACCCAATCACACACATTCACCTTGATACACCAGACTAACACAAAGCACAACATCTCTGCCGTAGAAGGCAGTTATGACCTACAACACAAATGTGGTCTAGCTGGACACATAAAGAATCTCTTGCATTATAATGCAACAATGACATACGAAAGAATAATCAGTCTAGCTGGACACATACGGAGCCCTTTGAACGTATGCACTCTCCTGACCACCTCTCAGCACCCATCCACATGCCTGACCACCATGGGTAGCTTACTGGGGTGTAGCCAGCCCACCTAAAGAACCGATTCATGGAAAAGTATGCAGAGATCCCACAAAGGGCACGTGCCTAGAGCGCCTCTGTGCGAGGGTGCGCACAAAGGTTTTTCTGCGTGATCCATGCATCCATGGAATTGTTCATGCAAAGTGACAGTATGCGCAAGTCTCAGCAGGAATGCCCCCTACATGCCTCCAAGCATAGCAAAAAGACCAGCTACAGCTAGCTTTGCGTGCTCCTCAGGCACACACACATGCACCCTTGAAACAGTGCATGTGGTCCCCTGCAACCAGGTCTGCACCCCCGTAACTATTACTGGCACCCTGAGTACAAAAATCTTCATGTGAACCCCCGTAAACTGTTCATGCTCCCTGCTACACAGCATATGTGCACCTCTAAATATGTTCTGAACCCCGTCTGTGTGCACGCAACCCTAAATCCAACATGCAATCTCACTGCACAGAGGTGATTCCTATGCGAAAGTGTCTGTATGCCTATCTTCGCATGGCAGATAGACTGAGGGCTTTGCGTGGGGCTTTCCCCGATGAGAGCTTGCACGGTCAGATCCATGAATACGGTTTGTTCCATGCATTTGTGGGTGTGCGTTGGACTGCCTGCGGCCTGTCCCCCGTAAAGCCCACATTTTCCCATGTTCTTCCCCATTTTGTGGGTTCCGATCCCTACTCTGGCCTCTGAGCAGGCCACACCCACGCTTTGTGAAGTGTCTCGCACAAGGTGATCGACTGCACACAGGGACATGATGAGCCTGTGTGAATTCCCCGAAAAGTACGAAAAAGTTCTGTTCAGTAGATTCCATGAATCGACAAACAGGATTTTGCACAGGGTTTTTCGTGCAGGATTTTGCACGGGGTTTGTCGTGCAAAGTCCCTATTTAACACACAGAAAATTCCATGAATCAGGCCCAAAGTCACTATCTTGGACTAATGCAAATATGCATTCTAATTCTCACCGACATTTTTTTCCCATAGACTGGACTTCGGTGCCCTGAGGGCGTGTACCCTGACAAGCGCTGAGGCCATACTAATGGGATACAGGTGCAACATAAATGACAAACTACTACTACTACCACATTTGAATTGCATTAACTTTTCAATCAATCTGTGTAAGATTCTAAAAACATTTAAGACATACCTTCTTATTTATTCATATTGCTGCTCGTTTAAAAATATACCCTTTCCAAGTTTGCCAATTACAATTGCGTGGTGACTGGGTAATTTTCCACTTTCTCAGAAGTTCTGTTTTCTCATGCCCCACCTTTTTCGGAAGACAAAAACTGTCTATGTCGTTTAACCTTTCATACACATACCTTGCTTCCAAAATAGTTGCCAGACATTTGATTTTCAGTTTGACGCCCAGAATCATTTAAATAAATCGACACAGTGCCGTGCAGTATTGTTTACCTGCTCCCTCTCAGATCTGGCTTTCGAATTATTTGTTCTTTTTTTCTCTTTTTTGCAGGTTCTCAGAATTTGGTAAAAGAATCATGGCTGCAGAGTTACTCAGGATAAGAAAATGTCTTTAACACGTAAGTTTTCCAATACAGAGTAACTGCAGCCTTCAAGGAAGAGCGTGGAAAGAAAGTGAGGTGAAAACTTGAAGAAAAACCTTCAGGTACGTAAATGCTGATTAAAAGTCTTCTTTTATGAAGTGTTAAGTTTGTTTGTTAATTAAATACCGTTTGTGTTGTCTGCCGTATCAGGAAAGCTGAGGAGAAGTACCTTCGGAAGATGCGGTAGCTGCAGAAGAAATGGCTGACTGAAGATGCTGTGGCTGCAAGTGAAATGTCTGACTGAAGATGCTGTGGCTACAAACGAAAACTGCTGGCTGAAGATGCTGCGGTTGCGAGTGAAACTTCTGACTGAAGATGCTGTGGCTACGAACGAAGACTGCTAACTGAAGATGCTGTGGCTGTGAGTGAAACTTCTGACTGGAGATAGCCGCTTCGGAGATAACTTCGGTCAGGTAGGTCTTTTCTATTAACTATATATATTCTGTAGTTTTCTATGAAGCTAATGTCTCTATTTTCTCCTTTTACAGGTTCTGTGAGGAGAAAGGGTGGTAGCGTTACCCGCTGTTAGCGGAGCAGACGCAAATCGCGTGTTCCAGCAGAGGCAGGGCTTAAGTAGCTCCCACTGCAATATGCATAGAACATGCTGCAATTTGTAAATGGATCTTGCAGCGGCCATGTTTAGTGTATGAAAGTACTGTAAATCATCACATGAGTCTAGGAAAGCTTATGTTGTGAATGGTGTAAATGCCATATGTGCCAGGCTAACGCCCTCCTTTGACCTGTTGACTGATATAATGTTCCCTGACTAGCCTGAATACCTGAATGAGGACTATGCTCACTGACTGGGATCATGACAATTTCCCCCCTAGGACCCATTCCCAAGGATGGATCCTCTAGCCCTGGCTTAGTGGGGTGGTTCTGATGAAACATCTGAAGCAATTTAGGGGCATGAATATTTAAACTAGGTTCCCAAGTCCTGTCCTGTTGACCAAACCCTTTCCAATCAACTGGGTAGAATAATTTCCTTTTGACACTCTTGGAATCTAAGATTTCTTTCATTAAGAATTCTGGTTCACCTTCTATAAGTAGGGGTTTTGGTAATAGTTGTCTGCTCCCCGGATTCATTGGTTTTAACAAAGAAACATGCAATACAGGATGAATTTGCATGTGAGATGGTAGGTTCAATGTTACTGCTACAGGATTGACAATGGTCAGTCAGAGAATGGGCTGGAATTTACGTGGGATCTTAAGTGCAATGTGTTTAAAAGACAACTATACCTTGTCTCCCACTTTATGCTCTGGAGATTTTCTTCGAAGTTTATCTTCAAATTTCTTTTGGCTTTCCTTTGCTATAGTTAAAGGTTTCAGGACCTCTCTCTGTACCTGGATAATGCTAATGAAGATTATGTACTGCTGGCATCTCTAAGGATTCTGTTAGATCGAATGTAGAGGTTCGAGGATGTGAACCGTTAAGGATGTAGAAAGGGTTATAACCTGTGGAAATGTGTTCAGAGTTATTATAAGCATACTCTGCTACTCAAAGGACATCCACCCAAGAACTATCTACCTGGTGGAGAAGACATTGAATGTATTGTTCTAGAGTCTGATTGATTATCTCAGTTTGACCGTCAGTTTGTGGGTGGTGGCTCATAGATAACCGTACTTCAACTTTAGCCAACTCACAACATTTCCTCCAGAATTGAGATACAAATTGACTCCCTCTATCAGAGATCACTGCAGATGGAAATCCATGAAGATGCACACTTTGTTCTAGGAACACCTTTGCTAACACTGATGACGTGGGAAGCCCTTTGAGGGCAATGAAATGAGCCATTTTGTAAAACAAGTCCACCACTACAAAGATTGTGTTATAACCTGAACAAGGGGCTAACTCAATAATAAAGTCCATAGAAATAGTATGCATGGTGCTGGTGGGAGCAGTAACAGTTGAAGTAGTCCTGCAGGTCTCTGCTTTGAGCTTTTATTTTGAGGACAAATACCACAAGTTTGAACGAAATCTATCATATCCTTACACCATGTGTCTTGATCTTGGCTGTGGTTTTAGCGATTCCAGAGTGGCCTTCTAGTGTGGCTCCTTGGTAATTTACCATGACCTTCTTTTGTAGCTCCTGATTTGGTAGGTAAAGACAACTCTGGAAATAAGGTAAACCTTCTTGAATGATAAACATTGGTTCTTTTAACTTCCAAGCGTCTAACTCAGGTGGTCATGCTGAGGAGAATCTGTGACTGTAGGTCTTCTTCTGAAGATCCAGTTACTCCCAGCACCTTCTCTTCTGGAATTATGTTTATTGGATCTGAAGTACTTTGGACCTCTTCTTTCTCTCCAAACTGTGACAAGGCATCCGCTTTACCATTACGTACTCCTGGACGGAAAGGTGTAACAAAATAGTATTCCACAAAAACAATGACCACCAGGGTTGTCGGGATGATTGAGCCTTTGCATTGCGTAAATATTGTAGATTTTGGTGATCTGTGAAAACTGTGACGGTATGCCGGGCCCCTAAAATATGGTGTCTCCATTCTTTGAAAGCATTTTTTATTGCTAGTAATTCCTTATCTGTGATACTGTAATTTAACTCTGCTGTTGAAAACGTCTTTGACCAGAAGTCCACTGGATGCAGTTGTCTGGTTTCGGTATCTTTCTGAGATAATACAACTCCCATTGCAGCACTGGACGCATCCGTTTCTATTACAAACGGTAGTTCGGGTTGTGGGTGTCTCAAAATGGGAGCAGTGGTAAAAAAATGTTTACGGTCTGGAAAGCCTCTTCCGCTTCCTTGGTCAAGGAGAATGTCTTGTGCTTTCGCAATAACTAAGTTATTGGATGGACGAGATGGGAAAATCCTTCAACAAAGCGTCTATAAAAATTTGAGAATCCTAAAAAACTTTGGTCTCCTTTCACTGACATAGGGGAAGGCCAATTCAGAACTGCTTCAACTGTTCGATTATCCATTTGAATTCCCATTGGTGATAGGATAAATCCCAGAAATTCCACTGAGGTCACACGAAAGGAGCATTTCTCCAGCTTGACAAATAACTTGTGTTGCCGTAGCTTTGTACATACTGCCCTTACATGAGTTATGTGCTCTTGGGCCGAGCTTGAATAAATTAGAATGTCATCGAGGTACACTACAGCATGGATATCTAGCAATATGCGTAAAACATAATTCATAAAGTTCTGAAAAGCTGCTGAAGCGTCACATAAGCCGATGGGCATAACTTGGTACTTGTATAAGCCGTATTTTGTGTGGAAGGCGGTTTTCCATTTATCCCCTTCTTTGATTTTCACTAGGTGGTAGGCTCCTCGAAGCTCCAGTTTAGTAAAAACTTTGGTATCCTTAACTTGGTCCATTAACACTGGAATGAGTGGAAGGGGGTACCGGTTCTTAACTGTGATCTGGTTTAGGGCACGATAGTCTATGTAAGTACGGAGGTCCCCTTCCTTCTTAGGCATGAAGAACAGAGGAGACGCCATGGGGGACTTAGAGGGCCAAGTAAAACTTTTGGCAAGGTAGTTATCCAAATATGTCTTCAAGTGAATATTTTCTTGTTCGGTTAAAGCATAAATTCTACTGCATGGGGTTTTCGAACCAGGGATTAAATCAATTTGACAATCATATGGCCTATGTGGAGGCAAAATGTTGGCCTGTTCTTCTTCAAAAACTTTTTGAAAATCCTGATACTCTGGTGGAAGGGTTCCTATTTATCCTAAGGTGGGTTTGTCTCTTGAAACCGTTTGAACTTCTCTTCCAAATGTTCCGTCTTGAACATAGCAGGAGTGTTTGCATTGTTCGGTAAATACTAAGGTTCTGGCTGTCATGAAATCGCACTACTGCCCCCTTTGGACCTCCTGGTCCGTTCAACAACACACCCGAATGCTCCCAACACCCTCTCAACATGGCAGACACAGTTCCTTGATGAGCGGTATAGTTTCAAGCGCGCCTAGATAAGCGCCACACTCCTGCGGATCTGCGCGTGTCAATGCGCTCACGATTCCTTGTTCGAGTGTTGATCCTGGCGCTCGCTCCTAGGGAATTACTTACCTATTGTGTCTTCCTGTTCCTCAGCTGCTGTGTCTTCCGCGATTCTCCATCCAGGACTGCTCTTGTGGTTGCCTCGGACCGCTTGCTGCCTGCCCAGGGTTTCTGGCCTTCCAGAACTCAAGTGCAACCGCGGCACTGCGTCTGCGACTCTTCACCCAGGACTGTACTCGCAGTTGCCTCGGACCACTTGCCGCCTGCCCAGGGTTTCCGGGCTTCTGGACCTCAAGTGTAACCGCGGAATCGCGTCTGCGACTCTCCACCAAGGACTGCTCTCGCGGTTGTGTTCAGACCGCCTTACCATTTGCCCAAGATTTCCGGGTCTCCCGGATCTCACCTGCAACTGCAGCACCGCGACCGCGACTCTCCATCCAGGACTGTTCTCACGGTTGTCTTCGGACCGCCTCACCACTTGCCAGGATTTCCGGAGGCTTCCGGACTTCGACTACAACTGCGCTACCCGCATCCGCGGATCATCTTCCTGGACTGCTCGCAGTTACCATCGAACCGCCACATGTGAAGCTGAACTCTAGTTACCTGCCACAGACAGCGTGGCGTATGCAGAGACCCGTCCTTTTCTCCATGAGACCCGCAGCTCTAGGAAACGCGTGCAGACAGATCCAACAGGAAAGAAGTCTACCAAACCTAAACAGGTGAGCCTTCATACCAGTCGTGACAGTGACAGTTTGACACAACAATCATCTAACAAGGCAACAGAGATGAAGCCCACCATGCAGGATCTCTTGCGTGGCAAAGAAGTACAGAATCTCAAGGCAGAGAACGCCGCCCTGAAACAACTGGTTCTATCGTGATATTCGGCCTATCAGGAGAGCGCTTCCACAAGTGGAATAGTGGACAAACATGATGGTTCCCCTAAACTGCTCCATCCATTCTTGTATTCCTGTCTAGTGCACTTCACATTTAAGCCATACTACTTTTCCACCCCTAGAACTAAGGTGGGGTTTGTCATAGCCCATCTTACTGGCAATGCCCTGGCTTGGGCCACTCCATTGGTTTCAGCAGGTGATCCTTGGTTGGATAATTACGACGGCTATATCAAGGCCTTCATGGAGATGTTCGATCGTCCTGACCAGGTGGATACAGCACAGGAAAAGCTACTGGAGTTCCACCAAGGATCTCAGGATATGTTGTCCTATGCTACCAGGTTTAAACAACTTGCCAAGGAAGCTGAGTGGTCTAACGAGGCATGCTTTACCCTGTTTCGTCGTGGCCTCAATGACAAAGTAAAGGATGAGCTAGCCAGAATTGCCCGTCCAAGTTCCTTCCAGGCCCTTATAGATTTATCCCTACAAATTGACTTTAGCATCCAAGAAAGAACAGCAGAAAGAAAGAAAACGTGAAACTGCCCTCCCAAGATCTCTCCCTTTGCTCCTGCCACAAAGGAACACCCTCCTACTGATCCCAAACCCATGCAGTTGGGAGCGATTAGAGGCCCTATCTCAAGCCAGGAAAGAAGCCGCAGATTTTGCAGTGGGTTGTGCATGTACTGTGCTTCAGACAAGCATCTGGTTAGAAATTGTCCAATAGCACCACCCAGGCGGTCGGGAAACGCCAGCTCCCGATCCTGAATGGAGCCCAGCTTTGGGAGACCAAGGACCGCTCCATCCCTCCGATCCTGGAACCTTCACAAAGGTGTAACCTGGTAGTCCTTGAAGTCACTCTACTCTCTTCCATCGGAACCCCACAGACCGTTCTGGCCTTGGTTTTCTGTGGCGCTATGGGTATATTTATGGACGACCAATGGGCATCCAGGCATGGTATACCCAGGGAAAAAAAGGTTATCATCCAGACAGTAGAGGGAATTGATGGCTCCCCCCTGTCCTCAGGACCTTTCACCCAACAAACCAGGAAGATCACGCTTTCTATCCACAACCACCAAGAAGTCATACAGTTCGACATAATCAGAGCCGCACACTATTCAGTGGTCCTAGGCATGCCTTGGTTGAAGAAGCACAACCCATACATCAGCTGGTCATCACATTGTTTGTCTTCTGTTACCTATCCAGACGCTCCCAAGGTTGACCAAAGGGACAATTCTTCTCTGTTCATCTCAAATGTCAATCATGTACCAGAGATCTATCAGCAATTCTCTGACGTCTTCTCCTCTGCCATTGTTCAAACCCTGCCTCCACATCGGCCAGAAGACTGCGCCATCGATACTGAGGAAAATGCTGTAATTCCCTTTGGCAGGATGTTTATCCTATCAGAACCTGAAAAGAAGGCCCTAAGAGAATATTTGGATACCAATCTTGCTAATGGCACCATCCGTCCTTCCAAGTCTCCCGCAGAGGCATCCTTATTTTTTATACCAAAGAAAGACACAAAGGAGCTACGACCCAGTCTAGATCATAGGGGTCTAAATCAATGTACCCGGAAGGACAGATACCCCTTACCACGGATATCTGACATCTTGGAAGCACTCAGGGGCACTGTAATTTTTACCAAGTTAGAATTGAGAGGAGCCTACCATCTGGTACGAATAAGGGAAGGTGATGAATGGTAGACCACCTTTCGAACAGCATTCGGACATTTTGAGTATCTGGTCATGCCCTTTGGACTTGTCAATGCCCTGGCCGTCTTCCAGAGATTTATGGAATCGAGTTTTTTTCTGATATGCTTTTTCTCTCTGTTATTATGTACCTGGATGACATTTTGGTGTATTCCAAAGACCCCACACAACACCAAGAACATGTTTCTACCGTGCTACAATGACTCAGAGAACATCATTTATTAGCCAAACCTGAGAAATGCACATTCCATGTTTCTATGGTACGTTACCTACGATTTGTTTTAAACGCTCATGGGGTGGCTATGGATCCTGTCAAAATCGAAGCCATCATATCCTGGCCAGTTCCCTGCTCTGTAAAACAAGTCCAATCCTTCCTGGGCCTTGCAAACTTTTACAGGAAGTTTATACCCTCCTTTTCAGCCATTGTTCAACCAATCGTGAGTCTACTTAAGAAGAATACCCCCTTTCTATGGACCTCTTCTCAGGAAGCCGCCTTTGTTAAATTGAAGGAAATGTTCACTCATGAACCCATCTTAATACAGCCTGACGTTACAAGACTCTTTCTAGTAGAGACAGACGCCTTTGAATTCGCAATTGGTGCAGTGTTGAAACAACAAACCCAAGACGGGTTCGAACTTCCTGTGGCTTACCTATCTCGGACTTTGCTCCCGTGCGAAATCCACTATTCAGTCCTAGAAAAAGAACTGCTTGCCATTCGCCAAGCCTTTAAAGACTGGCATCATCTCCTCCTGGGTGCTACCCATCCTGTACAAGTGCGAACAGACCACAGGAAACTGCAAGTCCTTCAATCCATGTAGTGCCGGAACAGCCGACAAGAGCGATGGGCCTTTTTCTTTGTTCAATACCAATTCCATATATCTCACATTCCAGTGAACTCAAATATCACCGCAGATGCCTTGTCCAGAAGTCCTGACTACCCTATTCAGGAAAGGCCCACCCTGCCTAAAATGTTTCCCAGCACTGTGGTCATCGCTCAAGCATCCGACATCTTGGAGTCCATTAAGACTGAGACTACAACCTCAGACCTTAGGAAGGACTTCCAAGGACACAATCCTTGGGGTCTTGAATTCAAAAGCGGATTCCTTTTTCGGAAAACCCAACTAGTTGTACCTACCCAATCGTTACAAAGGTGCATTTTGCACTTTTGCCATGACACCTATTACTCTGGACATCGTTGGGTCAGCGGTACCCTTCTTTCCATTCAACAAAACTTCTGGTGGCCCAAGATGCTGAAAGACATTCAGATATATGTCCGGGCATGTGCTGTCTGCAACCAGAGCAAGGCCGATAACAAAAGACCCGCAGGTCTACTTTTCCAACTAGATCTTCCTTCCCGACCCTGGGAAGCCATAGATACGGATTTCGTCGTAGACCTTCCCCCTTCCAGGGGACATGCAGTTATAATGGTAACCATCGATCTCTTTTCTCACATGACTCACTTTACACCATTATTAAAATTGCCTTCAGCTGCAAAAATGGCCGGACTCTTTGTAAAACACATCTTTCGTCTTCATGGACTACCATCCAAAATCATCTCTGATCAAGGACCGCAGTACATCTCCAAGTTTTGAAAAAACCTCTGCAAGGTGTTAGAAATTCAATGAACGCTTTCATCTGGATACCATCCCCAGACAAACGGCATTACAGAGAGGGTAAACCAGACCCTCGAACAATACCTATGCTGTTTTTCCACTAAGGTTCAGGACGACCTTTCAGTGCTCATACCAGTCGCAGAATTTGCTTACACTAACTCTGAACACTCTTAGATAAAGACCAGTCCATTCTTTTGCAACCTAGGTTTTCATCCTTCCGTGCTTCCTTCAGTACTGACTTCTCCAAGCCCTGTTCCTTCTGTCGATTCCTCGACTGCTCAGTTGGTTTCAGTACACCAAGAAGCATTGAACCATCTGTCCCAGGCTAGGGAAAACATAAGAAGATTCGCAGACTCCAAAAGACGCCTTGCTCCAGAGTATAATGTTGGAGACAAGGTCTGGTTGTCTTCCCAGTATTTACCAGTATTTACCCAGACACTTAAGACCAAACAAGCTGGCACCTCGTTACCACAGCCCCTCCGTTGTGTCTAAGAAAATCAATCCAGTGGCCTATAAATTACGATTGCCTACAACTTGGAACAGAATCCATCCTGTTTTCCATACTTCCTTGATAAAGCCTTATCACCACTCTACAAGGAATGCTCCCCGTCCCTTTCCTCTACTAGTCCAGGATCAGATTGAGTATGAAGTCTCCCTAATTTGCGATTCCAGATACAGAAGGGGAAGATTACAATACTTGGTGGAATGGAAGTGCTATCCACCCAGTGATCGTACCTGGGAACCAGTCTCCAATGCCCCCAGACTGGTGTAATGATTCCATCGATTACATCCTGGAAAACCAGGGGGAACGAGGCTTCGGAGGGGGCATACTGTCATGAAATCGCACTACCGCCCACTTTGGACCTCCTGGTCCGTTCAACAATGCACCTGAATGCTCCCAACACCCTCTCAACATGGTGAACGCAGTTCCTTGATGAGCGGTATAGTTTCAAGCGTGCCTAGATAAGCGCCACACCCCTGCGGATCTGCGCGTGTCAATGCGCTCACGATTCCTTGTTCAAGTGTTGATCCTTGTGCTCGCTCCTAGGGAATTACTTACCGATTGTGTCTTCCTGGTCCTCAGCTGCTGTGTCTTCCGCGACTCTCCATCCAGGACTGCTCTCGTGGTTGCCTCGGACCACTTGCCGCCTGCCCAGGGGTTCCGGGCTTCCGGGCCTCAAGTGCAACCGTGGCACCGCGTCCGCGACTCTCCATCCAGGACTGCACTCGCGGTTGCCTCGGACCGCTTGCCGCCTGCCCAGGATTTCCGGGCTTCGGGGCTTCCGGACCTCAAGTGCAACCACAGCACCACGTCCGCGACTCTCCACCCAGGACTGCTCTCGCGGTTGTGTTCAGACCGCCTTACCATTTGCCCAGGATTTCCAGGTCTCTCGGACCTCAGCTGCAACTGCGGCACTGCGACCACGACTCTCCATCCGGGACTGTTCTCGCAGTTGTCTTCGGACCGTCTCACCATTTGCCAGGATTTCCGGAGGCTTCCGGACTTCGACTACAACTGCAGCTACCCGTGTCCACGGGTTCCCTTCCTGGACTGCTCTCGCAGTTACCATCGAACCACCACACGTGAAGCTGAACTCTAGTTACCTGCCACAGACAGTGTGGCATCTGCAGAGACCCATCCTTATCTCCACGAGACTCGCAGCCCCAGGAAATGCGGGCAGACAGATCCAACAAGAAAGAAGTCTACCAAACCTAAACTCATACCAGTCATGACAGTGACACTGGCATGCCAATCAATCTGTGGATTATGTTTCCCAAGCTATGTAATTCCTAACCTTACTTTAAACTATGGAGCACTAATTAGGTCAAATGAGATATTTTCTCGATGTCCCTCCTGGCAAAGCAAAGTGCAAACTACAATACTTGGTGGAATGGAAGTGCTATCCACCCAGTGATCGTACCTGGGAACCAGTCTCCAATGCCCCCAGACTGGTGTAATGATTCCATCGATTACATCCTGGAAAACCAGGGGGAACGAGGCTTCGGAGGGGGCATACTGTCATGAAATCGCACTACCGCCCACTTTGGACCTCCTGGTCCGTTCAACAATGCACCTGAATGCTCCCAACACCCTCTCAACATGGTGAACGCAGTTCCTTGATGAGCGGTATAGTTTCAAGCGTGCCTAGATAAGCGCCACACCCCTGCGGATCTGCGCGTGTCAATGCGCTCACGATTCCTTGTTCAAGTGTTGATCCTTGTGCTCGCTCCTAGGGAATTACTTACCGATTGTGTCTTCCTGGTCCTCAGCTGCTGTGTCTTCCGCGACTCTCCATCCAGGACTGCTCTCGTGGTTGCCTCGGACCACTTGCCGCCTGCCCAGGGGTTCCGGGCTTCCGGGCCTCAAGTGCAACCGTGGCACCGCGTCCGCGACTCTCCATCCAGGACTGCACTCGCGGTTGCCTCGGACCGCTTGCCGCCTGCCCAGGATTTCCGGGCTTCGGGGCTTCCGGACCTCAAGTGCAACCACAGCACCACGTCCGCGACTCTCCACCCAGGACTGCTCTCGCGGTTGTGTTCAGACCGCCTTACCATTTGCCCAGGATTTCCAGGTCTCTCGGACCTCAGCTGCAACTGCGGCACTGCGACCACGACTCTCCATCCGGGACTGTTCTCGCAGTTGTCTTCGGACCGTCTCACCATTTGCCAGGATTTCCGGAGGCTTCCGGACTTCGACTACAACTGCAGCTACCCGTGTCCACGGGTTCCCTTCCTGGACTGCTCTCGCAGTTACCATCGAACCACCACACGTGAAGCTGAACTCTAGTTACCTGCCACAGACAGTGTGGCATCTGCAGAGACCCATCCTTATCTCCACGAGACTCGCAGCCCCAGGAAATGCGGGCAGACAGATCCAACAAGAAAGAAGTCTACCAAACCTAAACTCATACCAGTCATGACAGTGACACTGGCATGCCAATCAATCTGTGGATTATGTTTCCCAAGCTATGTAATTCCTAACCTTACTTTAAACTATGGAGCACTAATTAGGTCAAATGAGATATTTTCTCGATGTCCCTCCTGGCAAAGCAAGGTGCAAACTACAATACTTGGTGGAATGGAAGTGCTATCCACCCAGTGATCGTACCTGGGAACCAGTCTCCAATGCCCCCAGACTGGTGTAATGATTCCATCGATTACATCCTGGAAAACCAGGGGGAACGAGGCTTCGGAGGGGGCATACTGTCATGAAATCGCACTACCGCCCACTTTGGACCTCCTGGTCCGTTCAACAATGCACCTGAATGCTCCCAACACCCTCTCAACATGGTGAACGCAGTTCCTTGATGAGCGGTATAGTTTCAAGCGTGCCTAGATAAGCGCCACACCCCTGCGGATCTGCGCGTGTCAATGCGCTCACGATTCCTTGTTCAAGTGTTGATCCTTGTGCTCGCTCCTAGGGAATTACTTACCGATTGTGTCTTCCTGGTCCTCAGCTGCTGTGTCTTCCGCGACTCTCCATCCAGGACTGCTCTCGTGGTTGCCTCGGACCACTTGCCGCCTGCCCAGGGGTTCCGGGCTTCCGGGCCTCAAGTGCAACCGTGGCACCGCGTCCGCGACTCTCCATCCAGGACTGCACTCGCGGTTGCCTCGGACCGCTTGCCGCCTGCCCAGGATTTCCGGGCTTCGGGGCTTCCGGACCTCAAGTGCAACCACAGCACCACGTCCGCGACTCTCCACCCAGGACTGCTCTCGCGGTTGTGTTCAGACCGCCTTACCATTTGCCCAGGATTTCCAGGTCTCTCGGACCTCAGCTGCAACTGCGGCACTGCGACCACGACTCTCCATCCGGGACTGTTCTCGCAGTTGTCTTCGGACCGTCTCACCATTTGCCAGGATTTCCGGAGGCTTCCGGACTTCGACTACAACTGCAGCTACCCGTGTCCACGGGTTCCCTTCCTGGACTGCTCTCGCAGTTACCATCGAACCACCACACGTGAAGCTGAACTCTAGTTACCTGCCACAGACAGTGTGGCATCTGCAGAGACCCATCCTTATCTCCACGAGACTCGCAGCCCCAGGAAATGCGGGCAGACAGATCCAACAAGAAAGAAGTCTACCAAACCTAAACTCATACCAGTCATGACAGTGACACTGGCATGCCAATCAATCTGTGGATTATGTTTCCCAAGCTATGTAATTCCTAACCTTACTTTAAACTATGGAGCACTAATTAGGTCAAATGAGATATTTTCTCGATGTCCCTCCTGGCAAAGCAAGGTGCAAACTTCAGTACACTTCATCACTGGTACGGATATCAGTTGAGTGCCATCCACTGGAGTGGCAATTTCTACCACAGCCTTTGGGTGCATACCAATACCCATCTTGCCTGCTAGTTCGTAATCCATGTAGTTCCCAATCACACTACTGTCCACATATGCTTCCAGAGCATACATCTTGGAAGGTTGAAGGTCACTACTTAAGATAGCTGGAACAACGAAATGAGAGATTTGAAATTTCTTCTTCTGGCTCGAGAAGTCGACCTCTACACTTGTCGGGCGTTGGAGTTTTCCGTCAGTTCATTTTTTATTATATTCCTGTCTGACTTGTCTATGGATCCCACTGGTTTCCACACCGGTTTCACTGGACAATTACGCAAGTGATGACTGGCTGAACCACAATTGAGGCATACATTCTGTTGTCTTCTTTTGTCTCCTCTTTCTCTCTTTCTTCTTTAGAAATGGGACCCTGAACACCCCCTAACTGCATTGGCTCAGGGTGACTTTCAGTCACTTGACGAGTTCCACTATCTTTTGTACGAACATCTAGAGATCTAGTCTCTGATCTGGCCCTATAAGAGCGCCGGTCCTGCAGTCGGTGATCCAGTTGTACAGTTAGGTCAATGAATTTGGCACAACCTGTAGGAGGGTTCACTACTTGCTCCAATATGTCGTTGAATTCCCCTCGTAATCCTTGATAAAACAGTGTTATTCTCTTCTCCTCAGGCCAATTAGTCTTTGCTACTAGTCGATTAAAGGAAGCTATATAAGCTAACAATTCTTGGTTACCTTGGCGTAAAGAGAGCAGTTCATTATCTAAAGCCTGTCCCTGAGCATGATGGCAAACAGTTTCTCTAACTCCTGCTGAAAACCAGGGAAATGTCTTAATAATGGGACATCTCGATTGACTAAGGGTATGGACAGTCGGCAGCATGTCCATCCAGATATAATAACACAAATGCCACCTTAGCCTGATCTGAAGGAAAGACCGCGGGTCTACACAGAAAGCGTAAATTACATCAGTTCATAAAATCTGCAAAATGCCTTGGATCCCCGCAAACCTTTCGAGGGTTGCTAGTGGAATGTTCCCTGGTAAAACTACCTGTAGAGGAGGACTGGGAGTGGACATGTGACCCTGTGGAGCACCACTTGAAAGTGGTGCTTGTCCTGCTTGGGACTGTAGTAATTGGCGACCCAATTCATAAGTGATTTCTCTGTTAACCACCAACTCTCTCCTGAGAGAATTGGTTTCTGACCAAGCTGCATGGACTTCTGCCCTGAACTCTCTCAAAATCTGGGATAAATTGTCTATTTCTGTGTTTTCCATACACTCACGTGGAGTATTTTAAGTATGGCTTTGCGTTCTGTAAGGCTTACCTGGACTCCTCGGGAGCGTAATGCCTTCTCAGACTGTGGACCTGGTACCTTGGCACTTTTAGGATTCTCTTTCTGTTTAAACAATGACAACAATAGAAATGCTATAACATCTATTCACTGAGATAATTCTGCCTGAGATAACATTTCTGTACTCTGTGCCTTCTCACCTGTGTTTATCTATTGTGGATCTCTCCATTCTGCCTTTCTACTGGGGTGCGTTGAGATGAAGAAACAATGGCAACTTGGGTAGTTGATGTACTCTTCAGTATCTTGCATTGAAATGTCTATTCATTTAAGAATGAGTCTTTGGGTAAGTAAACTGGTAAAATACTGTGATCTTAAAAGGGCTTGAATGATTCCTACTTTGGAGAGATCTCTCTTTCTAATTATTTGCTCTTTTTTTCTCTTTTCTGCATGTTCTTGTAATTTGGGAAAATAATTATGGCTGCGGATGGCTGCGCAGTTACACAGAATAAGAAAACATCTTTAACATGTAAGATCACCAATACAGACTAACTGCAGCCTTCAAGGAAGAACGCAGAAACAACTGTGAGGTAAAAACCTGAAGAACCTTCAGGTACATGAATACTGATTTAACGTCTTCTTTTATTAAGTGTTAAGTTCATTTGTTAATTAAATACCTTTTGTGTTGTCTGCAAATTTTCAGAAAGCTGAGGAGAAGTACCTACAGAAGATGCAGTGGCTGTGGAAGAAACGGCTGACTGAAGATGCTCCGGCTGCGAGTGAAACTTCTGACTGAAGATGCCATGGCTACGAATGAAAACTGCTGGCTGAGGATGCTACGGCTGCGAGGGAAACTTCTGACTAAAGTTGCTGTGGCTACGAACGTAGGCTGCTGACAGAAGATGCTATGATTTTGAGTGAAACTTCTGACTGGAGATAACTGCTTCGGAGATAACTTTGGTCAGGTAAGTTGTTTCTATTAACTATAGTATTGTGTAGTTTTATGTGAAGCTAATGTCTCTATGTTCTCCTTTTACAGGTTCTGTGAGGCGAAACGCTGGTAGCGTTACCTGCTGTCAGCAGAGCAGAAATGAAGTGCGTGTTGCAGCGGAGGCTGGGCTTAAGTAGCTCCCTCAGAAATATGCATAGAGCGTGCTGCAATTTGTAAGTGGATCTTGCGGTGGCCATGTTTAGTGTATGAAAGTATTGTAAAACATCACAAGAGTCTATGAAAGCATATGCTGTGAATGGTCTAAATGCCATATGTTCCAGGCTAACACCCACCTTTGACCTGCTGACTGATATAATGTTCTCTGTTTAGCCATAATACCTGAATGAGGACTATGCTCACTGACTGGGATCATGACATGCAGATGACACCCAGCTCTCTTTCAGGCTCCCCTCAGCCACCTCTTCCCCTTCTCTCATACCAGACTGTCTGGCCGAAATTCAGAAATGGTGTGCCACTAATGATCTCTGCCTTAATGTAAGTAAGACTGCGATCCTCCTCATTAGAACACCAGCTCCCTCTTTTCCCCTATCACTCTGGCTGCCAACTCTGGGCCCTCTTCCTGCTCCTATCTGTAAGGCTAAGAACCTTGGTGTCATCTTCGACTCCACCCTCTCCTTCTCTCTTCACATCTCCAATGTCTCTAAGAAGTCAAACTATCTGCTGCACCTCCTCAGAGGTATTCTTCCTTTCCTTACTTTCCCCCAAAAGCTCAATGTCTCCAGAGCTCTGGTCCTCTCTAGGTTGGACTACTTCAAAAGCCTCTTTCTAAATCTGCCTGCCTCTACTCTCTGGCCTCTACAACTTATCCAGAACACGACTGCTAGAGTTGTCCTTGGCCTCAAGCCCAGGGATGCTTCTCTCCAGCTCTGAAATCTCTTCACTGGCTCCTGGTGGCAGCAAGGATCAAGTTCAAGACCCTTTGCATCATCCACAAGGCTTTCTGGGGCCAGGACTGCAATACCTCCAACTCTCGCTTCCTAAACATCTCCCTTCTCGAGCTTTCCGCTCATCCACTTCCAACTCTCTGAGGGTCATATGCTTTTCCAAGCAGAGAGTTGGGGGCAGAGCTCTCTCTTCGGCTGGGGCCTGCCTCTGGAGCAGCCTCCCTGCCTCTCTCAAACTTGAGCAGAATCACCTCCGGTTCCACAAGCAACTCAAGACCTTCCTTTTCGCTTCCGCTTTCTCGCTTCCTCTTCCCTGCTGATGTCCCACTGCTCCACGCACTGATCACCTGGTTACCCTCTGAACTTGTCCCAGCCTTCTGCATGTCTAGTTACCCTCACACTGCCTCTGGGCTCTCCTAGCACTTTTAGTATGTATCTGCAACCCTACAGTCCCTTCTCTCTGCACTTATTAGCCATCCGTTGGCTGCACTCATTGAATTATCTGCACTTCTCCCCTCCCCCCTGGGCACTTCTCCCATTCTACTTCCCTGTACTTGCATGACCTGAATGACACAAGGCCTAGTAAGATCGTTGTTTTTGTCCTCCCTCTTTTTCCCCTTCTCGTCTTGTCGCACCTATCATACATTATAAATGCCATATCATAGCATATCACAATGTTAGTGAAATGGATTATGTCTGACATCCCTTTTTTACTGGCTTTGATAGCATTTGGAGTGGTAAAGAGTGCAATGTGGTTAGAGGTGTGGAGATGGAGACCATGCAGCACGTAGCTGTGCACATCTAAGAATGTGGCCTGCATCATGCTATGAACTGAGTGTGGCACAGACATGTATTACAGACACCACTTTGAGTACAGGGCTATAGCTGTTCAATCTCCACAACAATTGCTCGATATGTTCCCTTGGAGGCAATAGAAAACATCAGGGATGTCACCTGTGATATCATTGTGGTCATAGGCTGTGCAACATATGGCACAAAGTTAAGGTGGCTTTAGCTGAATTCCAGGGGTTTTGTTGCATTACGTGTTTACCTTAACATCCCTGCAACTAACTTCTTTCCCCCTGAATTTCCAGGTTTTTGTTTACCATCGCTTCAACATTTTCTTTGTTAAGATCACTAATAGCATTCAACAAAAAATATGTAAACTTATTTTCTTTAAAGAAAATAAATGTGTTCTTCAAAATTGCTTACTAGCTTTCTTTCATGGTGCCTGCCACCATACCATCTGTGAAAGACAATGCAATATATTTTATAATGGAACTATAAAGAAGAGTGGTGACATTTTATTTTCTTCTTCATAATAGTACTGTACAAATACTGATTGTATACTGAGTACCCAACCAATTAAGGTTGTGAACATTAAACATTTTGTAGAAGAAAAAAACTTCTCATTGCAGAGGAAAAAAAAATAACTACTGAAACTAAACGGTATGCTCAAAACTTACTTTTACATATACATTGTTTTCTATTCATATGACACTAACAATGATACTAATAATCTAAAATACTATTATTAAAACTCATGACTTTATCAAACATTTCCTAAAAAACATCAGAACTATATACAGTAACTATTGCTAAAACATTCACTTCCTATACATGAGTCTCTTTAATAAAATAATATTTACACACAAATTAAATTCTATCTCGTTTGTAGTAACATCTCTATGTGGTCGATTTACTGAGTATGTTAACATTTCAATAAATGCACATTATATGGCTACATTGGATATTAACGATATGGGCCACATATTATAAGCCCAAGAAAAGGGAGGGCACTAACTTAAAGTCATGGAAACGAAACAAAAAGTCACCAAAATGATATGAATGTAGGACAGTTACTATATACACTTATCATTTGTAAATGTCTGTACGACCAGAACAAGTACTTTAAAGTATTATGTCTTCAATGGTTTACAAATATTTTAAATATTTTCATACAGATGAAGAAGTGATTCAAGTATCTAGAAGGATAAAGAACTCTGGAGTGAGATTGGTAAGAGGACAGAGGCTGGGAGTATGGTGGGTGGGGAAACTGCAAGTAGGGTAGGGTGGGTGTGTGAGGGTAGAAGAGTGTGGGTAGATGCTGGGTGCATGGAAAGAATTCAAGTAATATGAACAAGAGATGGGATGTGACAGGTACTGTTCTTAAACACTATCTTTTATACTGTGGCGATAAAGGGCTGTTCTAGTTGCCATAACACATACATATATATGCCATTCACAATACTGTGCCTACTGTGGCATGGTGTCACAGATTAGGGACAATGTGCAATGAGCTTTTTCAGTTTGGTGAATCAAGGAAGGGCAATGCAAAGAGAGATTGTATAATGTACAGTGCTCTGGACCCAGACATGCTGGCTTATTAGGCACTAAGTTGCACAAAACATGCTCATCATACTTTACATACAAATACCTGCAATACCAAACTTGCATGTGTTTTGAATGTAAATTGTGAGCAAATAGAACAGCCCTTTATAACCACAGTCTCAAAGCTAGTATTTAAGAACAGTACCTGGTGTGCCCATCTCTCTTTCAAATGATTTGGTTTATATCCCTGCCCCCAGAATCTCCCCCCTCTCCCGGTACCGCTCTGCACCCACTCCAGGGCCCCTTCTAAAACCAAACCAAAAACACTATTTGCTTTCACTTGGCTTCATTTTTCTCTGGTCCTCTGTGTGAGATGGTCATATTTTCCATGCTTTCTCTTTTGGACCCACTGTACATGTCCTTTGGGCTCATAAACCAGGGCCTTCGGTCCTGGCGAGTGAGCACAGCCTTCATGCTCACTGGCCAGGGCCATATTGCACCCATTGACATGTTGTATGCTGCCCAAATAGGTTAACCCACAGCTCACTTTAGCAGAAAATGTGTGGTTTTTGTTGTATTAATCTCATTTTCTAACTGTTTTTTTTTTAAATACATTTTTCCCGTTAAACAATGGACTAAAATTACTTTGAATATTTCCACAATATTTGGTGTTATTATAGGTGTAATGCATGTTTAATTGCCGTTTGCTGCCAAAACAGCCCATATGCAGAAAAAACATTATATGAAAAATAACCCTGAATATGCAATAATAACCATGAATATGCGAAAAAGTTCAAGCTCTGAAGTTGGTCCCCAGGCCACCCCCATCTCACAATTTAACATGGTGTCCTCCTAGACTAGACTGTCCCCTAGACTGATCACTACTACTACTGGAGTGGAGGAAATTGCAATAAAATTGAAAAAGACACAAGAAAAAATACTAGGCCACTAAAAATCAAAATATTTTTTTAAAAAGAAAGAAAATAACTAACTGAAATAATACATTGACAACTTCCTCTGGGGCTAAAGGTTTATTTGCTTGCATTTGTTCTAAACTTTCACTGCAATCAAATCTTACACAATGGGCCTCATTACGGGTCTGGCGGTAACCATGCCAGTGCTACCGGTGCCACCAGGCTATTCCTAGTCAGGTGCCCATAATTTTGTTAGTCCTCATTCCCATGGCGTCCTATAGTTCCCATTCCGTATAGGACGCCATGGGAATGGGGACACAGACACAGGACCACTGTGACCGATAACAACGGTGCCAGTGATCCAGTGAAAACTCTGCAGGCGGGTGCCGTTCTGCCCGGCAGGTTTGACCCTGGCGGGCGGGATGGCAACCGTCCACAGAGTTGTAATGTGCCGGTCTGGAAACAATGGTGCCGGTAGGCTTACTAGCACCATTGTTTCCACACCGACACAATTGTAATGATGCCCAATTTATGGGTTTTTTCATTCCACCTTGGATTTTTTTTCCAATGACTCTATGATTATTATATGTGAAGAGAACAAAAGTGTACCACACACAAATGTAGCATCGAAACATAGTGCATACAATGTACTACTTGTGAGGTTAAAAAAGATTCAACATATGTGTACAACTGTAACTAATTGTATTTCATGAAGTAAGTTCTCTAACTAATTATATATATTTTTTTCAAAACAGAAAAGCACAAATTATACCCTTCTCACCATATCTAAGTGTCCATACCTAATATTATGCTTATTGAAAATTATAAGCCCAATAGCCACATTATTCTATTTACAATGTTCATATATATTACATAATCACTATGCACATGGCTAGTGTCCAAATGATTGGGGGCATGGCCCACTGAATGTAACCATACCATGGCCACAACTATACATCCAACTATGGCCACAGCTATACTGGTCACATCACTAATTACATTATCTATGACATCACTGATGACATCATCGAAGTCAGTGCATACTGGACACATTGGGGAACTTAGGACCAGCTTAACTTTACTTGTTCCTATTGGAAATCCCAAGAGAACAATCACATATAAAATGGCATTATGGGGATATAGCATTAAGGTAGATAAGATGAGAAACGTATTGCAACTAAACACTGGCAATTCAATGCATTGGGGAACTCAGGACTGGCTTTAATTGGGTGTTCCCATTTTGAAGCACAATATCATATATATATTTGAAGAGAATGTATTGACAATTACGGAGAAAATGGCATTATAGGGATAGCATTAGGATGGATATCAACGTGAATGCAGTTAACCCTGAGATCGTTACATTTATTTTGAAAAGTTTGTCCAGCCACCTTAACCCCATCCTCTCTACCCCACCTGTCCTACCGCACCCTCTTTAACCCCACCCACGCTATCCCACCCTGTACCCCATCCTCTCTACCTCAATCACCTACTCTACCACAGGCTCTGTTCACCTACACAACCTCACGCACCCTCTCTACCCTTGCTCATGCATTGTAACTCCACCCTTCATGCTCCTGTCCACCATAACCCCACTCTTTACAGCCACCCCATACTATCTCATCCCTTCTACCCTCACCCTGTCCTACTCTACTCTCAGTTCCCCCACCCACCATACTTCCAGACTCTGTACTCTCACCCAAACTACTTCACCATGTGTACCAATACCCACTCACTCTACCCCCACCCTCTGTACTCTCACCCATTCACCCGAACCCCATCCTCTCTACCTCCATCCACTCTATCCCAACCCTCTCTAACTCCACCCACCCTACTTTCACCCTCTCTACCTCCACCTGCCCTACCTGCACCCTATCTACATCAGCACACCCTACCCAAACTTGCCTACCCCATCCTCTCTTCCTCCACTCATCCACCCTACCCCACCCTCTGTACACCCAACAACCCTCCTTCATCCCACCTGCCACCCTTGCCCACATATCCTACCCCCGCCCTCTCTATCCCTGTCCACCATACCCTTGGTTGTGTCTGTAATACTCTTGCATCGGTGCATTGATGACCAACCTCTTTTGTCTTTGTATGTTCCTTCTCCCTCTCCCCCATCCCCTTCTCCCCCACTCTTTGTCACACACTTATACCAGCAGAAATGCCACTGACCTAGTATGCTAGTTATTGCTGTTAGCCCATTCGGAATCTTCAAGGCCTAAGAATGACGATGATATCCCCTTGTTCACTTCCCGCCTTGAAGAGCATTGAAGCACTTCACTTATGTTTAAGTGCTTTACAAATAAACAATTAAAATTACAATTACAATTACATTCATTTATTTTTTACATTTGTATAGTGCACATACAGCCCAAAGGCATCATGGCACTGTTACTTGTGGCAGACTTAGTTACACAAGGTTACATACATAAGGTTACAAGGTTACATACATAATGTTATATGTCATGGAGGCAGGTTATAAATAATCAGATAATAGGTATATGTTGAATTTGTTGTACATTGAGAATTTGTTACACAGAGTTTGTTACACAGTCATTCATAAACGAGTTTATGTTTAGGGCACGTTGATGCGTTCCAGTGAGGGTAAGGTGCAAGCTAGGTTTAGTTGAAGAGCAAGGTTTTCATTGCTTTTCGGAATGCTAGGAGAGAGACTTCTGCTCGCAGGGGTGATGGTAGGGCATTCTAATCTAGTGCAGCTAGGTATGGGAAGCTAGCCCCACCTGCTCTGGCTCTCTTAACTCTGGGGGTCGTGAGCATGTTTGTGTATGGGGTTCTGGTAGGCCCGGACGATCTGGTGATGTGTGTCCTATCGGAGAGATAAGGTGGAACAGTGAGATAGATGCATTTGTGGGTGATGGCAAGTGCTTTGAATACAACTCTTTCTCTTACTGGGAGCCAGTGTGCCTGTTTTCTAGCCTCAGTGATGTGCTCTTTTTTGGGTTATCCAGTGACTGCTCTGAGAGCATTGTTTTGTATCGTTTGAAGTTTAGATACGTTCTTGGAAGAAGTGCCCAAGAACAGAGCATTACAATAATTAAATCTTGACCCTGGTATAGCTCTGGCAATTGTGATGCAATTGTTCTTTGATAGAAGGGTCTGGCTGCTGTGAGCAGTTTGGCATGATATGCTGCTGTTGAGGCGATGGCGTTCACTTGTCTGGTCACTGTTAAATTTGAGTCTAGATAGGCACCTAGTGTCTTTACTGCGTTGGCCAATGGGATTTTTATGCTGTCAATTGTAAAGTGAGTGAATTGTGAATCAAGGTTCTTGAGTGTCTCTTTAGAGCCCACTTTGAGAAGTTCAGTTTTGTCTGAGTTAAGACATAGGCCGTTAGCTGCCACCCATGCTTGAATTGTGCTACAGATGTTGTTTAAAGTTTTTGAGTTGATATCATAGTCTCCTGTTAGGGTGAGGAGGATCTGGGTATTGTCAGTGTAGTTAGTGTACGAGATACCCAGGATGAGGAATAGGGGCCGAGTGAAAATGGTGTAGCGGGTGGGCGAGATGCAAGAGCCTTGCGGAATACCGCATAAAATAATAGTGGGTGAGGTCTGAGAAGACTTGCATGGTCCTCCCTTGTAGGAAGAATGCAATCCATGCTGTGGCATTAGGAGAAAGGTTAGCTGTAGTGGAGAGGTTTCCCTTTGTTTCTTGCGTCGCCCATTTGGTTTTTTAGGTCAAGTAATGCTGACACAGTCCCGTGACATGGGCGGAAACCTGATTGGCGTAGTGCGAGAAGTTTGTTTTCCTCATTGAATTGTTGAACCTGTATGTATGCAGCCTTGTCCAATATTTTGAGGAGGAAGGGGACCGTGGTAATAGGTCGGTAGTTGTTCAGGTATGCAAGGGTCAACAGAAGGTTTCTTTATGCGAGGGCAGACCCAGGCTTCCTTCAGGCAAGTGGGGATTTTGCTTGTGGCAAATGAGGCGTTAACAAAGGCTCTGAGGAAGGGGCAAGATGGCGGGTGCAGTCTGTGATGAGTGTGGCTGGGCATATGTCTCCTTTGCAATTAGGTGGCTTGATGGTTTTCATAATGCTGATTAGATCAGATTCTGTGATGTCCTTAAAGGAGAAGGAATTTGATGCCGTAGGTGGGGCTGGCGATGTGATGTTGAAAGTTGTGATGTTGAGTGTTTGCCTGGTTGTTTGAATTTTGGCTTGGAGGGTATTTTGCTTGTTGGTCATGGCTGATTGGATTTCATCACATCAGGCTTTATCTTTGGTGAAGTTCTGTAGTGTTGGTGTGGGAATTTCTAGGTCTCTGAAAATCGAGAAGATTTCTTTTGTATTGATGTCCCTCAGGAGATTTCCAATGTATATTTCCATTTAAATAAATGAGTATATGTTTGTCTCAGCTGGAGTTCATTTCTGTAAGTTTGGTCGTACATGCATAGAACTCAATTGTTGGAAATGGGTCCCTGTTTCTGGATGCAGACCTTTGTGGGGATGGCACAGGGGAGGTGCTGGTATGTAGGCGTGCTGGCCCAACCTGATTGGTAAATTGACGGTGCTTGACATTAATGGTCCTGCATAGAAGTTGCTTCACCTAATTTCCCCACATCAGCAAAAAATGGCACTCACTTCCATCTACCCCCTTAAATTCGTAGCATATGGGGGTAATAGTTTTGGAGAAGGGATGTTTTTTAGGATCAAGGCAGAGTTGTCTGACAATGGAAGTTGTATTGTTTCTAAGTATATTATAATTTAAGGTTACCCCAAGAGCAGGTTGTGGATAGAAAACAGAAAATACAAGTTGTAGAATAAACGTTAAGTACAGTTTGAGGATTGTTATGTTGGGGCAAAAAGGAGAGGAGTAAATGTAATAGGTCATATTTTACCTGTTACCTTTACTCCTCCCCTTACCCACTGACAGATACTCCTGAGAATGAGTGAAAAAAAGAAGAAAGTTTGGTCAAGGAGAGTGTAAAAGTGCATGGCATTTGGAAGAAAGAACAAGGCTGGTTGAAACTAGCAGGGAAAGAGGAAGATGCAATTCAATTGGGAATGGATACTATAAAGGGAGTAGGGGATATGAAAACGGATCTATTTGATTTTTATAAGTTGGAGGCTGCAGGCAATGCACCGACGATTGTTTTTATATAGAAAACAGACCTGCCTTGAAACAAATCACCCTTTTGTCAACACCTTCTATGTTAGTCATAGCATTATTGTGTCCAACAGCCAAAAGACCCTCATTAGTGCTGGGATAATGTTATACGCAAACAAAACATTATATTATATTTACCTTTAGCTACCTAAGTCTGTATTTTAAATAGTCTGCTGTGTTTTTGTTATATAGGTGAATTTAGGTGAATCTCTGCCCCACTCCGCCAATGCAATTTAGTGTGTTTCAGCTATCTACCTGATTTTTGAATTTAGGTGAATCTCTGCCCCACTTAGCCAATGCAATTTAGCGTGTTTCAGCCATCTACCTGATTTTTGAATTTAGGTGAATCGCTGCCCCACTTAGCCAATGCAATTTAGTGTGTTTCAGTTATCTACCTGATTTTTGAATTTAGGTGAATCTCTGCCGCCTCAGCCAATGCAATTTAGCGTGTTTCAGCTATCTACCTGATTTTTGAATTTAGGTGAATCTCTGCCCCACTCAGCCAATGCAATTTAGCGTGTTTCAGCTATCTACCTGATTTTTGAATTTAGGTGAATCTCTGCCCCACTTAGCCAATGCAATTTAGCGGTTTTCAGCTATCTACCTAATTTTTGAATTTAGGTGAATCTCTGCCCCACTTAGCCAATGCAATTTAGCGTGTTTCAGCTTTCTACCTGATTTTTGAATTTAGGTGAATCTCTGCTCCACTTAGCCAATGCAATTTAGCGTGTTTCAGCCATCCACCTGAATTTTTTCTCACCTCCCTCCACCAAAATGTACCTACCGGGTATATAATCATTACTGCTGAGAGTCATCTTCCACCTTATCCACGCATCTAGCCATCTCAGCCCCCCCGTGTCCTACGAGCATGGTTACCACCTCACCCCTCACCATGTACCCCTCTACACCATGCAACCTCTTTGCTAGAAACTCCAACCTACGCGCCAGACTCCCTAAAATATATGAGGCCAGAGCTAGGGAGATTACCCATACCAATCGATCTAATTGGCCCCAGGCTTACATCATGGCTACCCCCTCCAACAACGGCACAGACCTACCTAAGCCCACCCAAACTAACAATATGAACAAACACAAGTCTCAATCATCAACCTCCACACCTACTACTAGCAAACCTGCCACAACACCTATAAGAGGTCCCTTAATCAATGCGAGATCTGTAGTAGCCCACGCGACAGACATGGCAGACCTCATCCTAATGGAAGAACTAGACTTCTTAGCCATCTCTGAGACCTGGCTCCATGCAGCAGCTGGCCCATCCCTTGCGCTAGCCATCCCCGAGAATTTCTCTATCCTCCGAGCAGACAGAACAGATTCCAGAGGCGGTGGCCTTGCCATAATCGCCAAAACCCACCTTAATCTTAAACCTGACACCACTGATCACCACTCATCATGTGAACTTCTCACAGCCAAACTCCCCACCACTAACTCCCAAACCATCACCATCTACCTACTATACAGACCTCCGGGACCCCTAGGGTCCTTCGATGAAGACCTCAACTCCATCCTCTCTAACAACTTAAAAACACCTCCCAATGCCTCCTCTTAGGAGACTTTAACCTTGGCTATAATGATTCTAAAGACACCCAAGCATCCGCCATTAATAACTCACTGTCAGAATTAGGTTTCACCCAAAGAGTGTCTACCCCCACTCATAACAAAGGGAGAACCCTTGACTGGATAGCAGACCACAATTGCGTGATTTCCATCACTGCCATCACCCCGCAACCTTGGTCAGACCACCACCTTCTCTCCTTCACACTTGAAGCATCCAGCCCAATCGCTAACAACCCCCTAGCCACAGCCATCCCGACTAGAAGCAAGAAAAATATAACTGCTGAAAAACTCATCCCTCTCATTCTACCTACATTGAACCAACTCCCAGCCAACTATAACCCCCACCACCTTGTTGAAAGCTACAACAACAGCATGCGCCTAGCCTTAGATGCCATCGCACCACTAAAGCTGAGAAAACCCAAGCCGATAAAACATTTGAATACCTGGTTCACGGCCCACCTAAAAGCCCTTAGATTAGAGAAACGCAAAAAAGGAAAACATTTGGAGACAAACTCCAACAGACAGCAACAAGTTGATCCTCAACAAAATAGTTTCCACATACAAAAAAGAAATCCTTCTCGCCAAACAAGAATCTTACAACCTGAGAATACTACAGGCCAAATCCAGCACTAAAGAATTGTTCACCATATTATAAGAGCTAGAGACACCCATCTCGGCCCCAGACACCTGTAAGAAAGACAAACAATGGTGCACCAGCATCCAAAATGCCCTATCCAACAAAGTTGCAGGCCTCCAAATCAAAATTAACAACAGGAAAGAGACTTTATTCAACTCCAAACACAACACCCCCACACGCTTCGGCCTTCAACACCCTCCCCCGTCCCCTCACTCGCTTCAGCTTCTCCAAAGTTTCCACACTAGAAGTGGAAAAAATTATACTCAGCCTCAAACCCTCTAACTGCCAAGGCAACCTATGCCCACCTCAAATCATCAAAGACGCAGCCAGAGACCTATCTCCATTCATTACAACATTCATCACGCCTCCTTCTCCTCAGGCACTATCCCCAACAACCTCAAAGAATCTTGGGTCCTCCCCCTACTAAAAAAACGCTCATTCGACCGAGCCGTACCCACCAACTACAGACCCATCACCACCGTCCCCTTCCTACTAAAAATCCTTGACAAGACAGCCTATCTACAAATTCAAACATTCCTTGAACAAAACCACCTCCTAGGAGGCCGGCAATCAGGATTTAGACCGCAACACGGCACAGAAACCACACTCATTGACCTCAAGGCCCAAATCGACACCCTGAGAGATAATGGGAAAACTGCCTTATTGCTCCTCTTAGACATCTTTTTGCATCTTTTGATCTTGTTGATCACAAAATTCTATGTAACCACCTAGACTCGGCTGCCCACTTTTCCCAAGAAGCTATTGGCTGGATCAAATCCTTCCTGAGCAATAGATCCATGCGCGTCTTTTCCACCACGCCCTCCGCTGACCCCATCCCCATCACATGTGGGGTCCCTCAGGGGTCATGTGTCTCCCCCACACTGTACAACGTGTTCACTAAGCCCCTGTTTGATGATCTTGATGGTCTGGGTATCACCTACACTAACTATGCAGATGATACCCAGATCCTCATCCCGCTGATCGGAGATTACAACACAGATTTGGCCTTGGTGAACAAGGTGTACCTCATCATCCAGGCATGGATGGCCTCCCACAGTCTATGCCTGAATGATGACAAGACCGAACTCATCATCCTGGAATCAGCCACGAACCTAAACAAATTGGACCTCAACTACTCTAGCCTTAGTGTTAGGAAAGATTTCGTAATTGTAGGTAATTTTCCTTCCATGTGGCAACCCCTAAACTTTCTGCTGTTGTTTTCACCTTGTTCTTGACTTTGCCAGAGAAGTGCAGCCTTCTGCTGCACTCCTCTGGGCTTTCGCTCCTTTTCTTATGGGGAAACTGACATGCCCTTAAGACAGTCAGTACCGGGGAACGCTGTTTCCCGTAGTTTCTTTTATCGTGTTGCGGCTTTAGTGCAACATGACACAAGAGGGCACTGTAAGCTAAGTTACAGCTCTCTTGGGTCTCTAGCCTTCTACAGGCCCTAGATACTCTTTTAGGATGGTATTTGATCGGTGCAAGTCATTCAGGGACTCGAATGGTGGCAGCGATCGTTTTGTGTATTTTGAGCTCCTTTTGGCGTTCTGAGCGCGTTTTTCGCACTGAACCCAAAATGGTGGCCTGGCTCCCAAAATGGCCAGACCACGAGGCTCCTTTGTCTTGTCCACTGACCGTCTTGCTCCCTTCACCTTCCCCAGGTCGAGAGACCCGGGGCCTTCCTTATTTGGGCATGTACTTTCCCGCGAAACGTGGTTGCTTTCGCGGGCTTCTACATGTCGTTTGTGTGCCTCCAGGGTGTGGGCTGGGATGTCTGGTCCCAATACACATCCTGGGTGCCAGAGAGTCTAGGGTAGTGTGAATGCCTGGGACCACCGTGGTCCGTGATTGGTCCACGTATGGTATGTGTGTTGATGAGCGGATCTCCCATTGGCTCCCCTCCGTTTTGGCGCGAAGGGAACCGTGGATAAGAGGGGGCTGGAAACACCACTACCATGTCGATCTCCTGAGTTCTCACGAACGAAGGAATACAGGAGCCAAGTATCCTGCAACCAAGAGGCTGGACATAGGAATCGCTGGTGACCCGCTGAAGGAATCCTCCTTTGCACTGCTGTCGTCCTGTGAAACCCTTTCCTCCTTTGATCGAACCAGAAGGCCTGTACTGGTGCTTCGACCTTTGGAATAGCAGGAACAGCTATTCCCGGCGACTTCATCGTCTCCTGCCAAGTAAGCCTTCGGAAGTGTCTCTGGACCATCCAGTTGACTGACCAGCTTACAAGGGAGTCCTGCTCTGTAACCGCCGCCAGGTTGTTTTGTATTTCGAGTCCTGGTCACTCTCCCACGCTTCGTACACTTGGCGTTCCCAAGTCTGAAGGGAGGAGTGTACATTTGGCTCGGATACACCCGGCCGCTCCGTTGTCCTGCTGCGGCAACAAACTGTGCTGGTTTCGTCGATTGGGACGTCTTTTTGCTCTACACGACTACGAGGCGTTCCCTGCTCTTCTGAACCTGCCAGCTGCTGAAACTAACGTGGAGAAGCCTGGGTCTGCTTGCTTCGGGGACCGGTGAGTAGTATAGCTAGGATCTGGTCGCCCTCCTGCAGTAGCCCATTGCTTTTCCCCGCTGTGTAGAAACAGCACCCTTTTGTCCGTACTCGCGCTCTGCTTCTGCTCGCTGTGGAGGCTGCGCTTGAGTTGCGGAACCTGTTCTCCTTCTGCTGTGCACTAACCCGAACTGCCTGACTTCCTCCGAAGAGCTTCTCCTTTTGCCCGTTGGCACCGGCGTGGCAGGTACTTTGAGCACAAGGCTCCACTCTTCGCAGGGCTCGGACTTCCATCTAGTTAGGTGCCTCTGAAGGCGAACTGAGTCTAAAGCATTATCGCACTGCCTGTTTTCCTTCCCTTTCAGGTGGACTACACATTTCATGCCTCTAATGCTTGCGACTGTCGTATTTGTATATATATTGTGTTGATATGGTATGTGTTGGCTTAGTATTGTGATATTGTGATTTTCTCGCTACGGTCGTTGTTTTAAAGGCCTTAAAATAAATGTGTATATATTTTTTATATAACAACTGTTTGGAGTAGTTTGTAAGCGCTCTTGCTCTGTGTGCTCATTGCGGGCTTTCAGTCACCCTCACCCCTCTTGAGACCTAGTCTTGACCGCCGCGATCGCTACCTTGATTGGTCTGGCTCGTCCAGAGGTTACCCTGTTCCAAGTAATTAGGTTGGCCTTCTGAACTTCTGCGCCACCAGGACAGAGTTCAGAAATCCGTCTTAACAAATTGGTGTACAGCGGTGGGATACGACTGAAGGTATCCAGTGTTGCGCACGAACTAGGGCATTTCAGGTTATTCCAACCAGTACACGTAGTGAATTGTTGTAGTATAACTTTAAAAAGGCCATAGTCCTATCAAACAGTATGGAAACAAATACCTTGTTAACTTTAAATGCTTCCAAATCAGAAACATTGAAGAAGATGTGTGCGGAGAGAGGTGTTTCCTCTCAAGGCACTAAATTGGAAATGATCCAAAGAATCGTGGCGTGGCAAGAAGCGCAGCTTGATGCTATAACTTCTGAGGACAGTGCAGAAGGTGGTGGGGCTGCTCTCACTGGTAGAACCGACGGTTCTGCCGCTGCACTGACCCATCGCGACCACGAGGACAGGGAGGATGTGATGTCTAATGTTTCCTCTGCCAGTGCTGATGGGGAGGCTATGCTTGAATTCAAGAAGCAAGAGCTGCGGTTTAGGCAGCAGGAGCTTGAATTCAGCATAGCCAAACTAAAAATCGAACAGGCAGAAAAACAGAAAGACAGGGATCACCAGTTGGAACTGGCCAAGCTTCAGGTTGCAAATGGGTCCAAGGGTCCTGGACATGGGTCTGGGGCTTCCTCTCATCCACGGTTTCCGAAAGATCTGCTCAGTGTGTATGAAGAAAGGAATGACATTATGGACTGGCTGAATGCGTTTGAGTATGCATGCGAGGTTCAAGAAGTTGACAATGCTGATAAGATTGCGTGGTTGCTCAGTAGACTGCCCCATTCTGGCTGTAGTGCCATTATGGAAATGTCAAAGGCTGAGCGAGCTGATTTCGCAATGTTAAAGCAAACTCTCATTTTAAAGTTTGGGAAGACTCCGGCCCAATATTTAAAGCGTTTTCGAGAGTATAAGAAAAAGGAAGGTGGTACTTGGGTATCTTATGTCGCTGAATCCTTGAAAAACTTAACTGGCTGGGTCGAAGGTTATAAGGTTCCTACCTTCGAAGGCATGATAAATCTTGTCATGCTGGAACACATTTTTGCTTCTTCTTCCCCGGAGCTTAAGCAGCATTTGGCCGATTCGAAGGAGATAGATCCTAAGAAGCTGGCCATTGCAGCAGACTTATGGGTGTCACATCGAGTGTCCCATAAGGACAAACCTCATCCTGGTAAGCAGGAGGAAGGGAAAAAGTCCAAAGATATGGAGGGTGGGGAATCTGCTAAATCTTCTTCCCATAAGGGCCACAAAAAGAAAAACAAGGGTAAGACACAAGAGAACTCACAGGGTAGTGGAGGTCAGCCTCCGAAACAGAACTCTGGTTACAATAAGCCTCCCTACATAAACAGACCCACTGGGGCTTGTTTTTCTTGTGGAGCAACTGACCACGTGAAGGGGGATCCCCGTTGTAAGGTTAGACCTTTGGGGGTCCACTCCGCTAATCTGGCCTTCTCCTCCTACGAGGAAGAAGAGATTACAGGAGCATCCTTCTCCTCAGACTCATTTCCCAGCGGGATAGAGGCTGAGGTAGTTTTAGTGTCCCTGGGTTCCTGGGAGCCTAAAGTCGCAGAGGCTTATGCTAGGATTCCGGATAATACCAAGCACTACTTTAAAGACAGTGTGCTGATCAATGGAGTGGATACTCCAGCTCTTAGGGATAGTGGGTGCAGCCGCACTGTAGTGGATTCTACCTTGGTAGACTCAGAGGAAGTTGCCAGAGCTACTCTGATGCCCACTAAGTTGGCTGACGGCCCCCTCCGTATGTTTCCCGTAATACCTGTAAATCTTACTTTAAATGGTACAGCAGTCAGGATTCCAGTGAGCATTCAGAGAAACGTCCCGGGAAAGGTCTTGTTGGGTAATGATCTCAGAGCTTTAGGGCTCGTAGGAGACACTGCAGAAAGACCCTACACACGGTCTCAAACACGGGCAGCATTGGCCAAGCCCAATACGCCGCCCCAGCCAAAGGGGAAACCCAAGGCGAAAGGAGTCTACAAGTCAAAACGAGGGAAAGAGAATATTCCCCCGAGCTCGCCTGCCACTGCGGTGGAGGAAGTTGGTCAATCGCCCGGGCCTGACGAGGAGGTGGCGATGCCTGAAGTATTCGACCCCAACGATCATCCTGAACTAAAAGACTTGTTAGTTGAAGGAGGTCCTGATAGGGACGAATTCAGTAAAGGCCAACGTGAGTGCCCATCTCTGGAAGGCCTAAGGAGACAGGCCTGCTCCCAGCTTGAGGGTGAACCTCCTGGGAAGCATAGGATTTATTGGGAAGGTGGACTCCTGTATAGTGAGCCCACACAGTCTACAGAAGGAGACCATAGGAGGTTGGTGGTTCCCCTTGCTGTTAGGCCCTTCCTCCTGCAGTTGGCGCATGAAGTTCCCCTTGCTGGTCACCTTGGTATGAAGAGGACCAAGCAAAGGTTATCCATGCACTTCTACTGGCCCAAGATGGGGGTGCAAGTAGAAAGTCACTGCAGGAGTTGTGCCTCCTGCCAGTTGTCTGGTAAGGTTGGCGCGACAATCCAAGCTCCGTTGGTACCGCTCCCAGTTGTGGGGGTACCATTTGAAAGGGTAGGGATCGACATCGTTGGTCCCCTTGACCCGCAAACATCCTCGGGCAATAGGTTTATCCTGGTGCTGGTCGACCATGCAACCAGGTATCCTGAGGCCATCCCATTGAAAACTGTAACTGCCAAGTCAGTTGCAAAAGCTTTACTCGGCATATTTACTAGGGTTGGCTTCCCTAAAGAAGTTGTGTCAGATCGTGGCAGCAACTTTATGTCGAAGTATATGCAGGCTATGTGGAAAGAATGTGGGGTCACCTACAAGTTCTCTTCTGCATACCACCCCCAGACCAATGGTCTGGTGGAACGTTTCAACAGAATGTTAAAGAGCATGATTGGGGCTCTGGAGGAGCCTCAGAGAAGAAAATGGGATCTTCTGTTACCATGCTTACTGTTTGCCTACCGAGAGGTACCACAGGAGGGTGTTGGCTTCAGCCCCTTCGAACTTCTGTTCGGTCATCCCGTACGGGGACCCTTAGCCATCGTCAAAGTGGGATGGGAGATGCCCACTCCCCCTGTTACTACCAATGTAGTTGATTATGTGCTAGGGCTCAGAAAACGGATGGTACTTCTGATGGGCTTGGCTAGTGATAAATTGAAGGCAGGGCAAGCGCTGGTGAAACATTGGTACGACCAGAAAGCTTCCCTCATCAACTTTACACCTGGTCAGCAAGCCCTGATCATGAATCCAATAAGGCCTCGCGCTTTACAGGACAAATGGTCAGGCCCTTACACTATTTAGTGGACCTTGGAAGGCCTGGACAGGCTCCAAAAGTGTTTCACGTGAATAGGCTGAAGGCTTTCGTCCCAAGAGTCGAAATCGCAGCACTGCTACTGGCGTCAGACGTTGAGGAAGAGGAGTCTGAACCTCTCCCCGACCTGTTCCAAAGCGGTCCTTCAGATAGCTCCTTTGAGGGTGTCCGAGTGGCCCCTCACCTGACTTCTGATCAGCAGGCTGAGGTGAAAAGTTTGCTTAGGCAGTTTTCCCCCCTGTTTTCACAGTCGCCTGGTTTGACACCTTGGTGCAAACATAACATTGACACAGGAGACAGTGTACCTACCAAAAGTAGGGGGTACAGGATGTCAGACAAAGTACGGTCTTATATTAAGACCGAGGTCAACAAGATGTTAGATCTTGGGGTGATTGAACCCTCTAGTAGTCCTTGGCCCAGCCCTGTGGTGTTGGTTCCAAAGGCAGGCACTTCTGAATTGAGGTTCTGCGTGGATTACAGGGCTCTGAATGCTGTCACCAAGACAGACGCACACCCCTTGCCTCGAACAGATGAGCTGGTGGATACTTTGGGTGCCTCCAAGTACCTCAGCACGTTTGACCTCACTGCTGGCTATTGGCAAATAGCTTTAGCAGAACATGCCAAGGAGAAGACAGCATTTTCTACTCCAGACGGCCTTTACCAATTCCGGGTAATGCCGTTCGGGTTGAAGAATGCACCTGCCACTTTCCAGAGGCTTGTGAATCATGTGTTGAATGGGTTGGACGAATTCTGTCTTGCATATCTGGACGATATAGCAGTTTTCAGTGCCACCTGGGAAGACCATGTGAAACACCTCGGGATTGTGCTCCAGGCTCTTCAGAAAGCCCACTTGACCATAAAGGCTAGTAAATGCCAGATTGGACAAGGCTCAGTGGTTTACCTTGGACATGAAGTAGGTGGAGGGAGGATACAGCCTCTACCCAGTAAAGTACAAGCAATACAAGACTGGCCTACCCCCACTACGCAATCCCAAGTGAGAGCCTTCTTAGGACTCACGGGGTATTACCGCAATTTTGTGGCAGACTATAGCACCATAGCTGCTCCTCTGACTGCCCTCACAACTCCGAAGAAACCCAAGAAGGTAACTTGGACCGACGAGTGTGAGAAGGCCTTCAATGGCTTGAAAGACTCCTTGTGCCAGGCCCCTGTCCTCAGGGCCCCTGATTATCAAAGACCTTTTATCGTGCAGACGGATGCCTCTGACACTGGGATAGGAGCTGTACTATCACAAGTAGATGAGAAGGGTAAGGAACACCCTATCGGTTTTATTAGTCGCCAGCTTAAGGACAGAGAGCTCAGGTGGTCCACGGTAGAGAAAGAATGTTTCTCTGTTGTGTGGGCCTTAAGGAAGCTGAGGCCCTACCTCTATGGGACCCACTTCACTGTGCAGACTGACCATAAGCCGTTAAAGTGGCTAATGAACATGAAGGGGGAGAATCCAAAGTTGCTTAGGTGGTCCATAAGTCTACAAGGCTTCGACTTCACTATTGAGCATAGGCCAGGTGTCCAACATAGCAATGCTGATGGGTTGTCCAGAATGTTTAACCGACCTGACCAAGAGACTCATCCAGGGGTGGATTAGTTCCCCCTGTCCATAGTCTGGGAGGGGCGAGTGTTAGGAAAGATTTCGTAATTGTAGGTAATTTTCCTTCCATGTGGCAACCCCTAAACTTTTTGCTGTTGTTTTCACCTTGTTCTTGACTTTGCCAGAGAAGTGCAGCCTTCTGCTGCACTCCTCTGGGCTTTCGCTCCTTTTCTTATGGGGAAACTGACATGCCCTTAAGACAGTCAGTACCGGGGAACGCTGTTTCCCGTAGTTTCTTTTATCGTGTTGCGGCTTTAGTGCAACATGACACAAGAGGGCACTGTAAGCTAAGTTACAGCTCTCTTGGGTCTCTAGCCTTCTACAGGCCCTAGATACTCTTTTAGGATGGTATTTGATCGGTGCAAGTCATTCAGGGACTCGAATGGTGGCAGCGATCGTTTTGTGTATTTTGAGCTCCTTTTGGCGTTCTGAGCGCGTTTTTCGCACTGAACCCAAAATGGTGGCCTGGCTCCCAAAATGGCCAGACCACGAGGCTCCTTTGTCTTGTCCACTGACCGTCTTGCTCCCTTCACCTTCCCCAGGTCGAGAGACCCGGGGCCTTCCTTATTTGGGCATGTACTTTCCCGCGAAACGTGGTTGCTTTCGCGGGCTTCTACATGTCGTTTGTGTGCCTCCAGGGTGTGGGCTGGGATGTCTGGTCCCAATACACATCCTGGGTGCCAGAGAGTCTAGGGTAGTGTGAATGCCTGGGACCACCGTGGTCCGTGATTGGTCCACGTATGGTATGTGTGTTGATGAGCGGATCTCCTATTGGCTCCCCTCCGTTTTGGCGCGAAGGGAACCGTGGATAAGAGGGGGCTGGAAACACCACTACCATGTCGATCTCCTGAGTTCTCACGAACGAAGGAATACAGGAGCCAAGTATCCTGCAACCAAGAGGCTGGACCGAGGAATCGCTGGTGACCCGCTGAAGGAATCCTTCTTTGCACTGCTGTCGTCCTGTGAAACCCTTTCCTCCTTTGATTGAACCAGAAGGCCTGTACTGGTGCTTCGACCTTTGGAATAGCAGGAACAGCTATTCCCGGCGACTTCATCGTCTCCTGCCAAGTAAGCCTTCGGAAGTGTCTCTGGGCCATCCAGTTGACTGACCAGCTTACAAGGGAGTCCTGCTCTGTAACCGCCGCCAGGTTGTGTTGTATTTCGAGCCCTGGTCACTCTCCCACGCTTCGTACACTTGGCGTTCCCAAGTCTGAAGGGAGGAGTGTACATTTGGCTCGGATACACCCGGCCGCTCCGTTGTCCTGCTGCGGCAACAAACTGTGCTGGTTTCGTCGATTGGGACGTCTTTTTGCTCTACACGACTACGAGGCGTTCCCTGCTCTTCTGAACCTGCCAGCTGCTGAAACTAACGTGGAGAAGCCTGGGTCTGCTTGCTTCGGGGACCGGTGAGTAGTATAGCTAGGATCTGGTCGCCCTCCTGCAGTAGCCCATTGCTTTTCCCCGCTGTGTAGAAACAGCACCCTTTTGTCCGTACTCGCGCTCTGCTTCTGCTCGCTGTGGAGGCTGCGCTTGAGTTGCGGAACCTGTTCTCCTTCTGCTGTGCACTAACCCGAACTGCCTGACTTCCTCCGAAGAGCTTCTCCTTTTGCCCGTTGGCACCGGCGTGGCAGGTACTTTGAGCACAAGGCTCCACTCTTCGCAGGGCTCGGACTTCCATCTAGTTAGGTGCCTCTGAAGGCGAACTGAGTCTAAAGCGTTATCGCACTGCCTGTTTTCCTTCCCTTTCAGGTGGACTACACATTTCGTGCCTCTAATGCTTGCGACTGTCGTATTTGTATATATATTGTGTTGATATGGTATGTGTTGGCTTAGTATTGTGATATTGTGATTTTCTCGCTACGGTCGTTGTTTTAAAGGCCTTTAAATAAATGTGTATATATTTTTGATATAACAACTGTTTGGAGTAGTTTGTAAGCGCTCTTGCTTTGTGTGCTCATTGCGGGCTTTCAGTCACCCTCACCCCTCTTGAGACCTAGTCTTGACCGCGCCGATCGCTACCTTGATTGGTCTGGCTCGTCCAGAGGTTACCCTGTTCCAAGTAATTAGGTTGGCCTTCTGAACTTCTGCGCCACCAGGACAGAGTTCAGAAATCCGTCTTAACACTTACCATAGACGGCAACTCTATAAAGGTAGCTAAGGAAGTGAAAACTCTCTGCATCTACCTCGATTCCACCCTTTCCTTCCATACACAGGTCAGCTCCCTGGCCTGCACCACAGCCTACACATGCAAGCTTATACGCTCAGCCAAACCCTTCCTCTCGACTAAAAGCTGCATTACACTAGCCAGAACCCTCATACTATCAAAACTGGACTATTGTAACTCCCTCTATGTAGGTGCTAACAAACAGGTTACCAATAAAATCCAGATCCTACAGAACAATGCTCTGAGAGCAGCGCTTAGCTTCCCTAAAAGAGAACACATCTCGAATATCAGGAGAACCCACAACTGGCTCACCACCTCGGACAAGATCCTGCTTAAGGTAGCCTCCCTCACCCACAAATACCTTAACAATGCAGCCCCACACTATCTAGCTGACAGAATAACTAGATACACGCCCAACAGACACACCAGAAACAGCAATGCTAACCTGCTCGCTGTTCCCAGATTCAAGCGAACGAAAATGGGTGGCAATAGCTTCCAGGTGAAAGCAGCCCAACACTGGAACACACTACCCCCCTCCATTAGAGCCCCCAAGCCTACCATCAATTTAGGCATAACTATATCCAGTAGCTAAAGAGCAAAGACCAATGACCGACTTTGTAACTACTGCAAATCTCCGTCAACCTGTAACTTTTCCATAATTATACTCTACTGTCTCCCTGTAACTGCATTTCCTCACTACGTCCTGGTATAATAATGTAAATAATGTACAGCACTGTAACTAAGCTGAGAATATACTTGTAATGCTTGCGCCCTCATACCTTCTGGTCTGGTGCGCCATATAAATAAATAATAAACAAATACACCCTGCTACGACATGTTGGCTATTCTGATAGTGAATGAAACACACGTGTTTGTCTTTGTCAACCTTTGATACAAAATGGTGAGTCTGTATTCAAGCACACATTTCCAGATGCTTAACTGATGTCCTGCTGTTCACACCTGCCAACATAGCTGCTACAAACGCTGGAGATAGCAAGCCTGTGTTTTTTAACTCTAAAAGAAAAACTCCTAGATAGTTGATCTATGGGCTGTTTTGCGTTATTTAAGGCTATTATTGCTTGCTCATGTTTCTTCATCACCCCTCACCCCATCAATTCTAGTGATACATAGATAGGGTCAATGAATGCCCCCCATTGCATTCACTATTGAAGGATCAACATCATAAGCATCTCTTGAGTCAGTGTAGCTAAAGCTTCATTGTGCTTGGGATGAGCTAGTCATGGAATGGGTTGTTCGTGTGCTTGGTATGATGTCTGGATCATTATCTCTGTCATTAGTTAACTGTACAACATGCACATTAATAAGCCAACACATTCAGCAATAAACGCACACTGTTATCTGAGCATCATTCAGAATGTGTTTCTGATTGTACCTTGTTTTATTGTGCCAGGAAAAAAACTGGTTTACGACAGACCTGCATGGTAGAGTGTCGGTGTGGCTGGGCTGCATTGGCATCCGCCATTTCTGATATTTGTCATGCGCATGCTTTGTGCATTGTACACAGTCTAAATGTGCGCATGTGTACAGGGAAATGTGTGGAAATTCACATCATGCATGCGATAGTAGGCTTGCTGAATGCCTGGATTTCTTACTAGTAGTCTTCAGACAGGTACCTAGGTTGGCAGCAAGGCTGTTCACATGCACTGTTGTGCTTTCGAGGGGCAGCAGCAGCAAATACCTTCCTGGAATATACATTTTACAATGGGGTACGGTGAAATGTCTGGGAAGAGAATGCCTCCAAGGATTCCCGAGGGATGAGGAGGCTCTTCAGTGTTGAGGCAAGGGGATTGCTGCAGCCCAGTGGAATAGAGAAAGAGCTGTCTGTGATTCAGCGGTCTGCAAGCCTAGGACAGGTAGTCACCCCACACAGGAATAAAGTAAGTGCTGTTATAATTTCGCTGCTGGCATTAAGGGGTGTGATGCCGGTAACAAGGCACTTTCAGTGCAACAAGGGACCCAGTGAAAATCATTAGCGGACCGAGCCGAGAGAAATGGACAGATTTTTTTGAAAAAAATAAACACACTGGCATGCCAATGGATGAGGCACGGAGTCTGGTTACATTGACAGTGAAATAAGGTAGACATGCGTTGCATTTGGAATGCAGCATATGCCTGATAAACACCAGGAACTGAACGAGAGCTGGACAACTTGAAGAATAGAAAGAAATCCTCTACCTCTTCATCATCTTGTGCATCTTTATCTTAATCCTGTGAGTTCCAAATGCTAAAATGACAGTAACCAGGGGGAATGTACCTGACAGAGAGGCAGCGTAAAAGGTACTGCGACAAGTAACTGAGGCCATGCAATGTCTGACTCATGATTACCCGGGCCCACATGGAGACCCGAAGAAAAGATAATTAAAGCACTCATCAAATATTGGTCTACCCCTAATTTCTAATATTGTAAATAAGATTATGAAGGTGTGGAGACACTTTTCAAAAATGGAATAAAACTATTGAAGATGGAACAGCATGTACGTCAATATTGGAAGAGATGCAGCAGCAGGTAGACATGTTATGCAACCTATCAGATGATGGAGCTAGTGCCTTAGCTATGGAAATCGGAGTAATAATTTATCGATGAAGACAAATGCACATAAGAGATTAGTGCACAGATGGATCCCAGAAAACAAAAGCTCTAAAACTCTGATTTGAATTTAGTAAGCTGTTTTTGGACAGCTTAAACTTAAAATAAAGTAAACTCAAAATGTTTAAAGCAGATATACACATTGACAAGCTGTGGAGAAATGCCATGACTTTCTACAGATCCAGGAAAATGGACGTATGGAGAAACATGAAAAACCTAGGTATAACCTAAAACCATATTATACATTAATATAAGGCAAAGGAGGAGAGGTTCTAACACAAACAAGGAAAAGGAAGATCCCCCCGAAAGTCTCAGAATGTCTGACAAGTATAGTTGACCAGTATGAGGCAGGAAACTTTGTCTTGAAGCCCTATTGAGCAGAGGTCTTCAGAGGAAATCCTCATCAGCCAGAAGTGTTTTACAGGCCCAGAGGCATATGCCTTCCTTTGTTTTTCAGTAGCTATGGACCAGGCTACACCTGAGTCCTCTTGTATCATATGTCCACAGATACTGGGTTTCAGCATTCCAGGAATTTGAGACTCACATTCCAATATTCTCAGAGTAGAGATTTAACCTTCAGTGGTGGATGGAGATCCAACCTCAGAAAGGAAGTAGTGTTGGATGAGCCTGCCAACAGTATAATTACCACTTATTCAAGCAGCAAACGGTTGGGCAACATTAGGAAAGAAAACACATCAAGAAATGTGGGCTCTAAGTAAAGTGGATAAGACTTCTAAATGGAGGAGGTTTGCAGCAGTAGACAGAGCAGTGTGTGCCTTTTCAAAAATAGTGGAGAATCAGACAGTGGTGATAAGGGTGGACAATGCCTCTGCTTTGACCTATGTACATCTCAATGGTGAGATGAGGTTGAGATTACTGGAACCTCTTACAAAATACACAGGTGACTGGTGGAGGACTATTTACTATCCATGTAAGCCCTTCATACCAAAGTTAGAACACTAACTAGTCCTTAGAAGCCCACATTGATAAGACTCCTGCAGTACTCGCTAAAATGTACACATAGATGCTAGGTGACACACAAGGAGAACTACAAAGTGATTGTCCAATCTCCTGACCTAGGTTTGAGGGAAGGTAACTTTTAATTGAAGAAAGAACAGTCCATGGGCCTCTATCCCCCTACTCTATGTGTTTCAAATATCTTGATGACCTGTCAAGTGTCCAAGCTGGTTAGCAGAGAACTAACCCATCAAAATCCCTAGTGTCATGCCACCCATTAAGTAGTATACCAACCAATCACTTGTTGTAGAGATGATTATGTTTTACCTTTGTCAACATAGGGGTGGATCCAGGTGGAGTCATCAGATATTGGTAACTCAATGAAATGTTCAACAATGTGGATTTCTATGTAGCCAGAACCACAAACCTTTCCCCGCAGGTTTTGTAAACTGAGATTATTTATGACATCATTGATGACACGTTTGTAGTATTAAAGCAATTGTTTTTATTAACATGTTGAGAGTGACAAGATTTGAATGATTGTATTCTGTCCCAGCATTGTTTTGATGATAATAAATCTGGATTTTGCTGTGCACTTTGTCTACTCAGTCATCGAATTTGGTTTGGACTGACTCCAATTCCTCTGGGTCTGTTTGGGATTTTGAGACCACCTTAGCATATGGTAACAGAGGGCAGTAAGCTAGGCATTGTCAGACTGTTGAGGGGTCCCTGCTGTGTCCCTGAGTACTGTAGAGTTGACTTGTGGAGAGTGGAATCTGCTCTGGAAAGCACTGGAAAGCGGTTAAATAGGCCCAGGGGCACATCACTGCCAGAAAGTATGACAGGTGCATATTGGTTTTGTTGGCTGCGCCTGGGGTGACGGTAGATGGGAAAGACAGGTACTTTCTGATCCATTCTGTCGTTAATTGTCTTAGGCTACCATACTCCAGTTGTAGCACCCCTGACGGTTTGAAGCCGTGGAGGCGGTGTGATCTGGAAACTTTGTTGCATGCCCCACTTTGCTGTGACATACCGCCTCAATCAAGAGCAGACTTAATTCTCACGAAATATATTACTATGGATTTTGGTTGTAGTCCGGCAGCGTTCACAAAGTTGAATATGGCCAAACACCACTTTAAAAATAGTGCACCTTCAAGCATGGCTGGGCGGCCTTCACAAGTGGCTCTGCTCATAACCAATTATATTTTAAAGAGTGAGCTTTCAGAAGTTGATACCTTTTTAACTCTTGTACCACTTAATCAGGATATAGAGGTAGATGTTATGGCTGATAATACTGACAGAATTGCTTTGGTCTCTTTAGCTGCCCCTTTTATCACGTCACCCAAAGTTTTTCAGGATATTAATTTCTCTTCTGATGCCCGGGATGCTGGGGAGGTGTCTGTGATGACTGCTTTTCCAGCAGTCAGGACACACCCTCTAAACATTTTTTTATTGAACAAACGCTTAGTGGTGGCACATGCAGTTGAGATTTGGGAATTGTAGTGGAATCTAACTTGGATATTTTGACTATTACGGAGACATGGCTCAATGTTGCGGCTAATCATGCAGCTTCAGTAGCCACGCCTGTAGGTTATAACCTCATCAGAAATGATTTTGTTTCAGACAGAGGGGGCAGAGTGGCCATTATGTACCAAAACTCCTTGAAGATACACACATCTAATAGCTTAGATATTGAGAACTGCATCTGTGTGTTATGTAAAACACCCAAATCTACACCAGATTTTGACTAACAACCGGTAGACCTAGTAGTTACTTCTTGCTGGTGTGTGATTTAATCTATGGCTCAGTAATAAAGCAGACTCAGATGCAGTATCGATGATGCAGGCTTTGGAAGTTGTAGTATTTCAGCAACTTAACAACGTTGCTATGAATATTAGTGGAAACTGCTTAGACTGGGTCTTATAATACAATCTGGACATTCTTCCTCCAACTACTGAGCTGTGTCTTTAGTCAGACCACTCTTTGGTCACATTTGATGTAATGTTGCCAGGAGTTGATTCTAATCCGAGTACACAGCAGAGTGTTCAGAATTTGGAACATTTGACACAATTAATGATCACAGTCCTGGTTTTACCCGCTATGTCTAAAATACCACAGAGTTCAGGAGTCAAAAATATGGCAGAATACATTCAGCAGGCTTTAGATGGGGCGATCAATGCTCTTGCGCCTATTTGAACTACAGTTATAACATCTGAAAACATTAAAAACTCCTTGTTTAAAGATAGTATTATCGAACTTAGGAAAGCGAACAGTCAGTCAGAAAGAGCCTGGCATAAGAAGCCTGGTGATGAATCAGTGCAAATTTGCAGAATGTCAGTGAAGAAATATAAGCAGGCCATTGGTAAGGTAAAACATTTTTTTTTACAACCAGAGAATCTGTAATGCCAAATCATGACCTATAGAGCCTTTTGTCATTCTGAAGGAATTTAAAGCCAAGACAAAGTCGAAAGGCCTCACATCATCACTGATTCCTGGTGTCAAGAATTTCAAGATGAGCTTATGAGTAACATTATGAAACACAGGCAGAGTATTGAATCCCGTAGGACCCAAGATAATGGGCTCATACAAGCCTGATGCAAACATGCAGACTCCAGCTGATAGGCCCTCCTTTTCATTCCATCAGGTTTTGGAAGAGGAAATTCGAATTAATATTTCTAACCTCAAACCCACATCATGTGTGGGTGACGTTTGCCCACCTCAAAGATTGCCTTGATGTCCGGCTTCCATATATCACTTGGTTGATCAATGCACCCTTCCAAGAGTCCTTTGTTCCTTAAAAAGGCATGAATATTACCATTGCTGAAAAAAGAACACCTGGAACCGGAAATCATAAGTAATTATAGACCAATTACGAATATGCCATTTCTGATCAACATTTTGGATAGAGTGGCGTACATTAACATTCAGGAATTTGATACTGAGTCAGCACTCTTGGATTGATAAACTAACATTACCAAGATTATAGATGATGGTCAGACTGTGCTCCTTATGCTCTTATATTTATCAGCAACGTTTGATCTTATTGATCAATCTCTCCTGGCTATGAGATTGGTTGATGTGGCCAGATATTCAGAGAACTCTGCTGCCTAGTTCAAATCTTTTTTTTGGGTCAGAGGTCTACGAGAGTGGCTATGGCTGGTGTGCAAGTACGCCCCTTTCTCTGTGAAGTGTGAGGTCCCTGGGGCTCATGTCTCAGTCCCACCCTCTTTAACATGTATATGAGACCTTTTTTGATCTGTTGGATGACATTGACATGGTATATACTAACTATGCCGATGATTCCAATATTCTTTTTAAATTAACAGGAGACTATGACTATGATTCGGGTGAATTAAACAAAATGTATGCTATAGTTCAGTGATGGATGGCCCATAATTCACTTGCGCTTAACTATGGCAAGACAGAGCTCCTTATTGCTTAGACTAAAAATAATGCACTCAAGTTACTCTCATTTTAATATTGCCGGCTGTGTTATTCAAGTCGCACCCCATGTGAATATTTTGGGAGTGTATTTTGATGCCCAGATGTCCTTTATTAAACATGTGAATTTTAGTAGGTTGTGTTCTACCTATATAAATATGTTTTTGCATCAAATCAGTCTATATCTTTCTACAGAAAAAAGAGCGGTCTTGGATACCACTCTGATTAATTCCCAGTTGGACTCTTGCAAGAGACTATTGGCTGTCACTGTAAAAATTAATATTAATAAGTTACAGACTTTACAAATTCTTGTGATTCCGAAAGGATCTTAAAACATGCCCATTTAATAGAGGGATATAATACGTCTTCTTAGGCTGATAGGCTGTGTTTGGACATGTCTTGTGTTTTGTTTTGTCTCATAGCACTTTGAGGCCTCCAGTTGTGTGGTGCTTAACAAATATTGAAATAAATAAATAAACAATAGTAGTCGTATGCCATTTTTCCCACTGAATGAAAGCGGGTTCATGCACACATTCTGATGCCATATCTGCTGCAAAGTTCCTTTAACATGAGGTATTTCCAATTTGGGGAGTGTGTGACATGGTATGTTCTGACAACCAACCACACTTTGTAAATGAGGTGTTTGAGCACACCAATATCCTCTTGGGGATAATGCACAAATTCTTATTGGCCTATCATCCACAAGAAAACAGATTTTGTGAGTGCCTAAATGGCCGCTTAAAAGAACAAGTTGCCAAACTAACGGAGATTCTGAATAAGAGTTGGTTAAATTGCCTTACTTTAACCCTATGTGCCTTACGCTATCAGCCAGGCTCTGACAATCACCTGACTCCACATGAGCTGGTGAGTGGGCGCAGAATGCATACTCCCATTGCTCCTACCACACAGGCTCACACTGATGCTGGGAACACTGTGTTGAGGAAAGAAATGAATAATTATTTGACAGCTATGATGGAACTTCTTGAATACATGACTCGACAGGTGCAGACGCGGGAAGTGGGCTCGAAAAAAAACACAGATGAAATACATGAAAAAATGGACCCAGACAATTTGTAGAAACCCCTTTTGTTGTATCCCGGGGGTAAGGTACCGTGCTGTAACTTCATTCAGAAGTGGCACAAGACCTGTTTTCAAGGACCGTACATCGTTAAAACTGCCACTCCATCTGCGGTCAAGGTTGAAGGCAGACAAGCGTGTATCCATCTCAGTGAAGTCAAACTATATAGAGGTGAGATCCCCCTGTCCACAAATATGGACGCGATGGTGAGGAAGATGTGCAAAGACTCCAGACAAGATCACTGACCAGAGCGGATCAGCAGTGAGAAAGAACATAAGCATAGAGACTTTTCTATGCAAGTTGTGTCCCAAAAACTGGGTTTGCAAAACATCCCAAAGCTATTTTTCTTAAAGATAAGTGCCCTCTTCCTTGGTCCTCATAAGTCTAAAAATATATGCATGTTTTATATTACTAAATATTTTTGGAAAAGCATTTATAGTGTGTAAGAAGAGAATTGTTTCATTTTTTAGGTTGTTTTGAAGGACGCTTTCAGGGTGGACATATATTTGTGTATGATAAAAGAATGATTTAACTAAGACATGATACAATTGTTTAGTAATGTAAAATATTACCTTTTGTTGCGCAGATGAATGTGCAGACCCATGTTAACACTAAATACCAAATCAATAGCTATTATGATTGGAGCAACATTTTCTTCCTTTGTGCGTTCATTTTTTATTTACTGTTTCACAGTGCAGCACTCTAGCACATATTGCAAGGCAAGACCAACCTTCCATGTTCTCTATGATGTTAGTACAGTATCCAGTGATAATAACGAAAATATAATAATGAACAACATTTTTAATGAATCATTTTTACAGAAAAAATACTGATTTTTAAAAAGTATATATATGGGGTGGGGTAAGGAGTTAGGGTTAGTGGGGAGGGATTTGGAGTGGGGTTATAAACAAAGGGAAAGAGGGGGCTTGGAGGGAACCCCCAATAAAAAAAAATACATTGGTATTTCTTCAGTAAAAATGTTTCATTAACATTGTTTTAATTATTTATTGATTCGTTAATATCACAGTGAACCTGTTAGTACTAGTATAATATGCATAGCCTTACCAAATGAAATGACCCCATGGAAATATCCTGAACATAGCACTCTAGGGAGGAGGGAAAAAGAAATGTACTTGATTATTAACGCTTTATGAGACAACACGTTGATAATATTGCTCATGTTTCGAATAATATGTGGTACAGACATATGAGCTCAGTGGGGACACAGACATCTGTTGAGAGCTGTTTTGTTTGTTCCCTCATCCCCTATGTCATGAGTGCCTCCAGAATATTCATAGCCACCAAAGTATCTGCACACGTAGCATATTGCCTGTCACACCTCGCAGCATGCATGACTGGAGGGCAATTTCAGGGCAGAAGTGCCCCCATGCATTGGGTAGCAAAAGATTTTCCACATGAAGATAATTTCATAAAAGAAGTGTCCATGATGAGTGATGATAAAACACAACATGAGGTAATATGCTACATATTGTCAGGTCTGAGAAGGGGGCAAATAATAATAGAAGACCACCCACTTATTTTTGCAATGTACTGCCAAATGGGGGAGAGAAATTCATTGATGTTGGGATGGAGGCCAGTTACAAACAGAAGGACAAGTATTTACTACAGATGGCTGGGTCAAACAACTGACCGGCTGTAAAGCAGAGATGCTTGTAGAGCTACTGTAAGTTGTTGTGCAATAGGTAAAGAAAGAGAGCCTCTCTCTCCTCCACCTCTCTCTCCACATGTGGTGTTACCCGGGGCTCAAACCTCTCCCCTGCCTCTTCAATGTCTACTTTGCCCCTTTGGCCCATCTGATCTCTACCTTCTCCTGTACCTTTCAGTGTTATGCATGTGAAACTCAGCTCTCTTTCAGGCCCCCCTCAGCCTCTTTTACTCTCTCGCTCATTCCTGACTGGCTATCCACGATTCAGGATTAAACCTCCAACTATCTCTGCCTTATTGCCAGTAAGACAGAGATCCATCTCATTGTGACTCCTGCTCCCGCTTTCCCTCACTAACACTAGCCACCCTCCTTGGGCCCTCTTCCTTCGCCTTCCTGTGAGGCAAAATACTTGGTGTCATCTTCAACTCCACTCTCTCCTTCGCCCCTCACATCACAGACTTTGCCAAGAAGGCCCACTACCAGCTGCACCACCTCCGAGGTATTCTTCCCTCACTTTCCTTCAGAAGCTCAATGTCTCCAGAGCCCTGGTTCTCTCTAGGCTGAACTACTGCAACAGCCTCCTTCTCAATGTGCCTTCCTCTACACTTCTCCCTCTGCAACGATTCCAGAACAGGACTGCAAGACTTATCTTTGGCCTCAATCCCAGGTACCATATCTCTCCAGCCCTGAAATCTCTCCACTGGCTCCCGCTAGCTGCAAGGTTCAAGTTCAAGACCCTGTGCATCATCTACAAGGCTTACTGGGGCCAGGGCCCGTACTACATTCAACACTCTCTTCCAACATACCTTCCCTCTCGAGCCCTTCACTCAAACTCTCTAAGTCTTAAACGCTTCTTCAGGCAGAGTGTAGCGGGTAGATCTCTCCCCTCTGCAGGTTCCCCCCTCTGGAATGGCCACCCTGCCACTCCCAAACTTGAGCCGGACAAACTGAAGTTCCAGAAGCATCTTAAGATCTTATTTTACTCTTCTGCACTCTCTCTCTCTCTCTCTCTCTCGCCCTTCTTCTGCAGACCCACCTGTCTGCTTCACAGATTGGCTGCTTGGCTACCCTCAGAGTCTCAATGGGTACAAGGCTAATCCATGATCAGTCTCTCCTGCACTGCCTCCGGGCCTACGCACACCCAGCGACTATAACTGTAGGATCTATGTGATTTTACCAAATGAAATAACATAGAATTAATTAATAATGAAACTCTTTAAACAAAATACAGTTTGCATTCATTTATTTTATTTGGGGGGATCCCCCTCAAGCCCCCTGTTTCCCTATGCTTTTAAGCCCACCACAACCCCTTACCCAACCATTTTAACCCAGTAGCCCACCCTCCATATATATATTTTTTCGAATTTCTGTATTTTTTCGTTTTTAAAGATGCATTATTAAATACATTTGCTGTTTTCCATTTGTTAAAATCACTGGATACCTAACTGTAACCCTACAATCCCCTGCCTCCTTGCACTTATCCAGGGCCATGCTGCCCTGACTGCACTTACTAAGAGCTATGCTGCCCTGATTGCACTTCCCTCGACCCTCTCTCTGGCACTTACCCCTTTTCCCATTCCTCTGCACTTTGCACTGTTGCACTTGCATGATTTGAATGACAAATGGCCTTTCAAGATCATTTGTCTTTTCCTCCCTTGTCTTGTCACCCCTAGAAACACTTGTGTACAGGCATGTTTTAGATGACATATCATATCATTTCACATAGTGGTCAAAATACACTAAAATACTAACGTGGGTAGAAGATGAAGCAGGCCCACTACACATAGTACCCTTGAAGAATGCCACCCTATGCATAAGAAATATGGGCACAGTGGAAATGGGGGAAAACAAAGGGTGCACATGCATTTTCAATGTGCTGCAGTGAAAGGAGGCATAGCAGTATTAATGGACCATTATTGGGCTTCTGGTTGCAGGGCGTACATGCAGCTCCCACTGAATTGGGGAGGCCTGTGCTTCCTAGGGGTCATAAGTGCACTATTCTAGTAGTGCTCCCGAGTGAGGTGCAGATTGGTGATTTTACCCGGATTAATGCATACCTAAGAATTAAGAGGTCACTCACTCATAAACACACAAAGAGAGATAACTATTCCTCAGTAAATGTAGCAAAGGCATATGATGACAGACCAGATAAGCATACATTATTCAGTAGATCAGAAATGTTCTTTACCTCCGACTTTTCCTCCAGATTGCAGGCACTTTCGAATGCAAAATAGTTGCAAATAACCCGATGGGAACTGCTGAAGACCATAAATACAACTGTGAAAGGATTCAATGCCATAAGTGAAGAGCTTAAAGCAGTCAGGCTCATGACTCTTCAAAACAGGTATGTCCTTGACCTTATTATGGCCATGGAAGGTGGCGTGTACACAAAAAATTGGCCCTTCTTGCTGCACATACCACCTGCCAATGATGAGGAAAATGAGACCCTCGCAGAGGCAATAGCCACCTTGAAACAACTGCACACAAAAATGGTGTAAGAGATGGAAGACATTGTGGATGATGATTGGTTTACCCACCCGTTCTCATGGATACCCATCTGGTAGACTAACACATTCAAAATACCAGTGGCCATACTCGTACTAGTACTACTAGCTTTCTGTGTCTTAAAAATAACAGTAAGCCAATGCAAAAAGATTGTCAAAAAGGCTGTAGGAATAGAAACTCACATGCATGAGTATGTACAAACAGATGACTTCCCTGTACCTAAACAATGGAAAGCCCTATCACACCTCCCATGTCAAAATATGCTCAAGATCACTACAATTACACAGAGAACTGGGTAAATTGTGACTGAGCTGGGGAATGTTACCACATGTTTCTGGAGTCCAGAAGAACACATGAGACGTGGAGTTAGCCTGAGGGGGGTGAGTAAATTATGGATGTACAAAGAGCCCTATCTGGGGAGAGCATAAGAATGGGTGTTGTCGAGGACTTGACCAGAGGGGGGAGTGTTGGGAGACAGATGAATATGTTATCCCTATTTTCTGCCCCTCTGCCACACCAATACTGCAAGTCTGAGGGATGTTACTCACTGAGACAACTGTTCAGCTCTTATCCCCTACAGGCACAACAGAACATGGAGTCAATGTGAGCTGGAGATGGCAAAACCATTCACACAAACATTGTAACAGTAACAGCACATGCATTAGACATGCAGCAAACATGCACTCCACATGAGGAACACGGACAATAGATAATATATGCATTTAGACATGAAGAATACTAACAATGCATCCACAGACATGAAGAACACTAACATAACCAATGTATAAGGTGAATGCAACATAACCGATATGCGAATACTGCTTGCTAACACAGAAACAAGAGTGCAATTGGGCAGCCATCTGCTTAAAAATATAAGCCACAGTGGCCTTATGGCCTTTGGAAAACTCAAAAAGCTCAATGCAAAGAAATACATTTCCGTGCAGAGCTCAGACAGTTGCTAGCAACTAGTGCTAAGGTTAGAGTGAAATAAGGGAGGATTGGAATGGCGGAATGAAGGCATGAGATAGCAATTCCCAAGATGCAAGAAGTATACTCCCAGATTAATTCAGGTGTTAAAGGAATACAACCAGTCTTTGTTAGCCAGGTGTAGTAAAACAGTAAGCCAAAAGACTCCATTATGAATAACTCAAGAGTGTCCCTGGTGGCAACAGAAAACAACACACACATTGATATTAGCTAAAACCTTAATAAATTGGAGGTAATTCAATTTCAGACATGTTTTGTTTGCAGGTGACCCGTAATTGGAGAACACTGACTATTTATTAGAAGCCAACATAGATACGACACCTACAGTACTCCCTAAAATGCATACATCGGCGTGAGGTGCCACACATGGCGAAGTACAAAGTGATTGCCCGGTCTCATGAACTAGGAATGAGAGATGGTAACTTTAATTCAAGAAAGAACAATCCATGGGCCTCTAGATCCCTACTCTATGTCTGGCTCATATCTCAACGACATGTCAAGTGTCCAAGGTTGGATAGCAGAGAGACAACCTATCAAAATCTTTGGTGTTGTGCTGCCCATTAAGTAGTATGCCAACCAACCACTTGTTTCAGAGATGATGTATTTTTAACCTTTATCAACATAGGGGTTGCTCCAGCCATCAGATGTGTGTAACACAATGTAACACAATGACATTTTTAACCCATTTGGATCTATATGTAGCCAGATCCACTAATCTATCACCTTCCCTCGTAAATTCTGTAAACTGAGATTATGTTATGATATCGTTGACAACACGTTTGTAGTATATAAGCAATTGTTTTTTTATGAGCATGTTGAGAGCTACTAGATTTGGATGCTTGTATGCAGTCTCTGCTTTGATTTGATGATAATAAAGCTGGTTTTTGTTGTGCACTTTTTCTACTCCATCATTGAGTTTGGTTTGATTGTCTTTGTTTCCTCTGTGTCTATTTGGGATTTTGAGACCACCTTACCCTGAGTACAAGGTACACGTGCATGGATGTGATGCCAGATACATGGATATAATAAAATGTCTGTATAATGTGGTGGCAGACCATCTGAGCCATGTATATTCATGCTCACGTGAGGTGTCTCTCCTGCTGGGCATTTCCTACAACTATGTGTAAGGTTTTGAGTGCCAACAGTGAACGTGTTTATCTCCCCAAAGATAGCACAATTGACAAGATTGGTTTGATAGGTGACCCCTGGGAGTTTAGGGAGTTGATGTGATGAAAATATATAGCCCTCAGGAGCTTTTGTATGCATTTCCTTTTGCACTTATGAATTACAAAGCTCTTAGGAAAATTGTTCCCCTTCTGTAATAGCTGAGCAGGCTTAAATATAATAGTCTGGAAGGTTTCCCAGAGCTGTGCCTGTGTTTATGATTGATTCAAACTGCAGATGCAGTCTTTTTAAAGATGCATTCTTTTTCATTAGTGATTAGATGCTAACCCGCATTACTCCCTAAACTAGTCCCTACATTTAACAAATTACTATGGTACTTCCAGCTTTTTTTCTGAAGCCATCCTCTCCATGGGAGAAGGCATGATATTCCTACAAGAGGGCAGTTTTTCAGTACTTAAAGAGAACAACTTGCACCAGAAAGACTTTTAAACATGTTTGACTTTTGTGGTGTCTATTAGCAACTCAAATAAGTCTTTCATGATAATGACAAATGCAGAGGCAGGAATGCCACTGCAGGAAATGTTAGAGAGTAATTCTACCAATGGAATGGCTACCTCATAGATTAATGCAAAGAGGCCACCCCTGCAGGAAAATGCTTAGCCATGACCAGTGACTGAAGCAGCCCTCTGGAAGATGCAGCTTGATGCTACACATGTGTGGGTCCTTTCCTTTAAATCCATGAGGATCTGAGCTTGATGACGTCTGGGAGGCTGTCTGTCCAAAAACATCCAAGACTGTTGGCTGTCGCTGTGTTGTGACTGCGACCGTTGCAGCGAGCATTGTGGAGAGGAGCTGGGATCAATCCTGACAGAGCATGGAGCTCTGAATTGACTAGCTGGTTGGCTGCTTGGTGGGATGCTGGGACGCACAATCTGGGCAAGATAGTGGCAAGTGTGTAGTAACCCCTAGTGTGAAGTAGTGTGCAACTGGTGCATGTTGCTGGGGGTGGTCCACCTGCCTGCTCATGGTCAGTCCATGGAAAGTGGATATGGTGATGGGTAGTTGAGGCAACTTGAGCTCTATGAGGTCATCCAAGCTCTAGATAGACTTCAGACCTATCAACTTTCAGAAGCGATATCACTTTCCTCACTGTCTGGCCCTGCCCCCTGGAACCAATGATCTAAAATCCACAGCGGTTTGCCCTTGAGGCCTAGCGCTACATTGTTGAGGCTGTTTGGGCTGTATGGGCTCGGAGGCCACAAACTGAGGCCCTTAAGCCTATCACCCCATTTTAAAGATCTAACTCCCAATCTGAGGTATCTGTGATGGAAACCCAATACACGCACCTGAAGCTGTTTTTGCCTGTTTGCTACTGTCGTGCACTGTGGCTGCCCCCTGCCAGATGTTGCCTGCACTGTTCGAGCCTGGAGGCTTCACCCCCATAGGAGGAGGAAGGAAGGAGCCTTCAAAACAAGCAGTGGGTTGTCCCTGGAGCAAATCCTGTTGCAGAAAGAAACGCACCAATGATGTAGGCTGCTAAGAACTTTGTCAGACTCTCGGGCAATACCAAATGTATAGTCCAGCTGCTGGCGAGTCTGCATACCACTTCTTACTGGCTATGCAGACGATTCACTTTTAGATAGGAAGGGGGAGGAGATAGAATTGGCACAGCCCTCTTAAACCAGTCGGCGATCCCCATCTACGTCTTTTTATAAAACCTTAGGACATTGGTGAGATGTTGTTATGAGTGCTCTCTGTTCTTAACATTTGTGTTTTTTTTAGTTTGTTGTAATGGGTTTTGTCATCAGTTTTGACTTTATTAGGATATTATGATAGTATAGTACTGTATTGGTATGTAAAATTGTAATTTATCTTGTATGAACGTTTAAATTTAGTACTAACTTTATATGAGCTGGTTTTTACATTCTGTAAATGCTGCTATGTTGATATCCAGCTATTCTGGAACTTTATATGATATTTATTATTATTAAAGTACCCTCATAGGATTTTTTAAAATCGTATTCTACATTACTTGTGCCTCCTTATTTCCACACATTTGGTGACTTTTGATGAAAAAGGGATTCTATTTTTGGCATTCTGCATGTGGCTCTTTATAGTGACACCTTATTTACGCTACACATCCTCAATTTAAGTTCCTTTTTATTTGGTACTTGCCATATAATATTTTATACTGAGGACTGAGGATGGCCAAACGTAATTCCTCCGAGCCGCCGAAGGCTGACCCAAAGTCAATAGCCAAGAAAAACCTAATCATGGGCAAAAAGTGGTTGGCTATAATCATGTAACTAACAACACTTATGGGGGAAAGCCAGAACAAGACAGTTAAGAAAACTGCAAATCAATATGTAACTGGCTCAGGAATTTGGAGTCTTTCTTAAAAAAGGCATTTGGGGTTTAGAAGAAAAGATTATGTTAGTCTAAAAGTCGATAGCACAAAAGGAGAGAATGGAGATCATACCTGATCAACTAGAGGTTCTTATTGATTAGGTGGACAAGATTCCTGGTATCTTTGCCCCAACAGCCATTGAGAAGGAGAACACTATGAGCACTACCATAACACATAGCAGTGATAGAGGACATGATGGAGGCTGTGCCCCAATCACCACACAGTAAGCTGGCAAATACGTCCCTAAAACCCCCAATCTGAAAGAGATTTATCCTAAATATACCTTCAGCAAATATTTGGCTATAATGGGAAACCAAGTTTTAAATATTCATGACGTCCTTTTGAAATTAGAAAACAAAGTGGATCTGGCAGGTATGTTAGAAAGAAAAGGTTAAAATGTTAATATTACAAATTATGACCCAGCTGAAGAGGAACCCCCGTTTGTTATGAAAAACAGATTTGAGAGAAAATCTGGTTTGGACAGTAAGAGACTTCCAGGCACTAAGGCGACCAAGAGTAATGTGGAGATAAGAAAGAGTAAGTCTAAAGCTGGGGGGCCTAGAGCTGGGGGGCCTAGAGCTCCAGACAGACAGACAGCTGAACGGGAAATCCAAGTTCAGACCTATCTACTCAGCCTGGGAAGAAGACTGGAAAGGTAGGGGGAAATAATTGTTTAACCTGCTTCTCAGAAAAGCGTGGTTTTGGATCACTGTTGAGGCCTCAAATGATGGGGTGTTTACCCCAGCCAAAAGGAGTCAGGCTGTATACAAGCGAAGAACCCAATGGCAATTCCTATGTTCTAGAACTCCCATCACAGGCAGCACCCTTAGTGGTGGTATTGACCAGTGTCCCTAGGTTAATTTTTGCTGTTGGAAAGGATATTATTTCCTCATGAATAAAGTGGTTCACTATGTAAATACAAATGTGGTGACTAGTGCTGTCACGTAGCAAGATTTTCTGATGGCCACACGTTCTTCGTGGGTAGGACATGGCCCTAAGATGTTTGACAGAGACTGAGTTACCGTAATGCTGAACCACCCACATGAAGTCTCTGATTTACTACGGAGTGGATCTCATCATTGCTTAGCAACATTAGAAATTGGTTTCGTACATCTGGAGTTTTTCTATAAACCTCTGGGGATTAGGATGTGCATGGCTAAGTTAGCAAACAATACCCCAGTAGTGCAAATTTGGAACTTTTGACTTAAGAATAGTCGTGCACAGATATCTGGCCCTAAAATACAGGAGACGTTGCTGCTCAGTAACAGATATAATTGTCTGAGGTGCATTCAGGAGGTAGATTGACAATTAGATATGGATGAGGGCTTGGGAAATCCCGCTGTAGCAAGCTTGGATGTACAGCCCCAAATTGAGAAGTGTTGGTGGGATATAGGGATAGTGTAAATCGGAAAGATATCTCTGTTAGTTGAGGGGAGGGCCACTCTAAATATTCACCCATCTGTAAAACGGATGAAACATTGCTGGTTTACAGAGCAATGTGCTGCATAGCTCATGGTGAAATTGTATTCAGAATTCCCAGATCATCATATTTCAGGAAACATGCACCATGGAGCTTATTCATCTTCAGGTATATTGTTTGTATCATATAACTGTGATTATATCAAATGTAAGAGGGAGACCCTCACAGGGGTTGCCTATTTATATGGCTAACACTCTGATGTGCGAAATTACACATTCAATAATATTGCATGCAAATATGCTGTTTTTAACTATTATGATCTGAGGCAGTAAACTCTTAGGCCTTGTCTACTTATATAACAGAACTGGAAATAGGTCAAAAGTCTTACTGAAATCCCCACAGAGTATTATGCAAAATTGTACTTCCTATGTCTGTGATTTGTCAGTAATTATTGGGTGAGATTTTAATTTGGCTTGGAATGGATGAAGATCTTGTCTACGACAAAGAAGAAAAGAGCTTCTACTCCGTTCCAACTCCTTTCTTGATGGATTCGGCCACCTCAAATGGAGCTCTTCTTCTGTGAGACATAAAGAAAGAGACTGGTTACAGAGCCATAAATGGGAAGTAGCAGTCACAATCAGCAGGGAACAACACGTTCAACAACTGCTCATAGTAGTATCATTGATTACATACTGGAGTTGTATAGATGGCTCTGAGGTTTTGGAGAGTTTTGAAAGTGATCGCTACCCACTCTCATTGGTTTGGATGTGGGGCAGGGAATTGTCTACATATAGAACCTTAGTCTATCCTCTGACCACAAAAGAGGGCTATCAGCTGGAGGAGTACTAAGGGGAATGTCTTGCTTGGTAAAGTGGTTAGACAGAATAAGCAAATCATAGGGCCTCATTACACGGTAGGCGGTGAGCCATGGCGCTATTGGCGCCATGGCTCATGCTGGTAAAATACCGGCACCGCCTTGGCGGAAAGGGGATTTACCGCCCCATTCCAAGGTTGGAGGGGCGGTAAATCCCCCTTCTGCCATTGCCCTTCCCCATTCCCATTTCTGCCCCATAGGGCCCTATGGGAATGGGGAAGGCGCTAATTACGGCACCGCAATTTTGCGGTGCCGTAATTAGCTCCGAGGTCCCTTAGCGGGTTGGATTTTAACGCCTGCAAAAAGCAGGCGTTAAATCCCCCAACCCGCAAAGGGACCTCGTAGTAAGGCGGCAGGGATTTACCGGTATCGGTATTTTACCGGTACCGGTAAATCCCTACCGCCATCCGTGTAATGAGGCCCATAGTGTCTTGCTTGTGCCTAAACACAACACCACTTAAGATAGTTGATTCCATTACTAATTGTAGTGACATTCTCTGCTAAAAGATGTGCCCAGTGACATCTATGTATAGAAAACATACGTTTTGGCTATCATCTAGCTACAAGGAGAAAAGGCAAGCTCTCCTTGCCGCCCTGAAGGCTCCTTCTTCTGAAATAACTACCATCAGGCAAAGGCACAAAGATTTTTAAATGGAACTGGCTTTAAGAAGGAGGGAACTCAGAAATGGGCATTGGGACGCATTATGCGAGGCTGCAAGCTCTTTTGAAAATAAAAGCTTCTGGAGGAGTAGTGCTAGGAATTCTAATGGAGTAGATGTTGGTGGTTGCGAAGATCCGGTCGTCTATGTTACTGAACCAGACTAGGTAGATCAGTTTGACCAGCTTTATAGTTCGAATTCCATTATAATCTCAGAGGTTTATAACATCAAAGCCTCACTCCATCTGGATAGGGGAATTTTTTTAACATTTTTGCTTAGAGAGCTTGGATTTGTCATTTGATGGCAAAGATCATTGAAGGACCTGGGGGCTGATTTGGTTTCAAATTACCTTTTCTATTCTTGTACTTAGTTATGGTCTCCTTTCCTTACCCAGCTGTTTAAAGCAATGTTTGGTTATAAATCATATTCCTCAGATCTGGAAGACGGGCCCTATAATACCTATCTTTCCTATCGTCCGGTACCCTGTTTGATGGTACTTCTAAGCTATTTTCTGGTGTTCTTATAAAAAAAATATTGGAGGAATAGGCTAAAAGGTCTAACATTCCCTCGGATGCTCAGTTGGCTTTCGGATCTGGGATGAAGACTGTAAAATTATGTATCAAACTCTACCTGCTTATTGCCAAATATGTAGTCCTTACGGGGCTCCAGTCTTTGTGGCTTTTGGGGACATAGGTTCAGCAATTGACCACGTACAAAGGTGCCACTGGATAGAATGAGTGTTCCAAGACCACCACTATGCATGCTGGAATATCTACATTCTGATTCAGAAGTTTAAATTAGATTTGGGAAGGGGAGTGAGCTTAGTAGCAACATTAAGGTGGAGAAGGGGGTGCAGCAGGGATGCGTGCCTGCACCTTTCTTTTAAACTTATACATGAATTCTCTGCCTTTTGTTCTGGAGAAGATGAATGATGATGTTTCTCAATGTGGGGGAAGTTTTCCTCTATTAAGTTATGCAGATGATGCTGCGCTTTAAGCTAGAACTCCAAAATCGCTTCAAACTTTAGTAGAGGGCTATGTGTACTTGAAGACTCTTTCGGGTCTATGATATGATATGATATGATAGTTTATTTATATAGCACCTATACACAATGGCCCTCATTACGACCCTGGCGGAGGTCCATGGTGCAACCTGCACCATGGACCATGGCGCAGAGCTGCCAACACCGCCATGGGGGTTGGCGGACTTACCGCCCCATTCCGAGGTTGGCGGGGCGGTAAGTCCCCAATCCCCATTTACCCTTCCCCATTCCCATTTTTGCCCCATAGGGTATAATGGGAGTGGGGAAGGCGTTAATTACGCCACCGTAAATTATATAAAGAGGTCCCTCTAATCAGTGGGGTTGTAGTGCTGTTTTGAGAACCCTAAAACATTGCTGCTGTCCCAGTTCATAGGCTGAAACTGAAATGTATAGCCATGTGGGGAAGTGACAGGGAGGATCCTAACTGAAATCACCATTTATGAAGACAGAGGGGTATTTTAAATGGGTCACTTATTGCTAGCATAGATTATTGCTGGCTCGTGCCAGTCTGAAGGTAAAGGGCATAACTGGAAAATGGTCATAATCGGGAAATGGTACGGAGTAAAGTTTCCAAAAGGAGTTTGCTGTCTTGTGCTGCCATTGAAACTTTGGCCCTATTTGTGATGTTCTGTCCTCTTTACAATGTCATACGGGTACGGCATCTCTTTGCTTTTCTAAAGGGCAGTGGCTTAAGACACTGGAAACAAACCTGCTTTCATGTTGTTGCTTTCTATCATTGATGCTACAAGTGCTTTTAAACAGGCCTGTTACATACACATTGAGTGGAAAAGGAGACTATCATTTGCTATGTGATCTGACATATTTAATTGTGTTTTTAACCAAAAGTCTCTTATTGTTGTTCTTTTATCCTTGCTGATTTACATGTGCCAGGTATATTGGATTTATGTTTTTTATGATGCTGGTTTATGATGTTGTTTATGGATTCTTTTTTAATCCGAATAAACTGATTTTGCCTGACTGATGTGGATTCATCCCAACACGTTGACGAACCTTATGGACTGAATGTGATAATTAAGCATCCAGCTCATTCAGCATGAGTGTCCTGCACAGTGGCATGCACTGGGGATAGTGATACGTGGCACTTGACCATAACATGGAGATTATTATTTATTTATCCAGATTTATTTAAAGCGCACGTCAGCCCGGGGGCATCGTGGCGCTGTTACATGAAGACATACATAATCTGGTTACAGTGGAAGGAAGATGGTTACAAAGCAATTTTCATTACAGGACACATTTCGTATCAGACGTATGCGAGCTAGTGTAGGTGAAGGAGGGAAGAAGTTAGTTGAATAGAGTGGTTTTGAGGGATTTGCAAAAGGAGTACAGTGATGGTTCTGCTCTGAGTGAGTTGGGGAGACCATTCCAGAGCTTAGGTGCTATGTGTGGGAAGCCCATGCCGCCGGCTTTGGCTCTTCTTACAGTGGGTACTCGGAGTTGGTTGGCGTGATGGCTTCTTCTGGGATGGATGGAGGAGTTCTTTGTCATAGTTTCAGATAGGTAGGGGGTGCTGTGTGATTGATGCACTTGTGTATGAGAGTGAGGATTTTAAAGTTGATTCTTTCCTTGACTGGGAGCCAATGGACAAGTCTTCTGGCCTGTGAAATATGGTCATTCTTGGGGATGTGTAGTGCAGCGCGGAGGGCGTTATTTTGCACTATTTGGAGCCTGCTTAGGTTTTTTGTCGATGTGCCTGCCAGGAGGGCGTTGCAGTAGTCCAGTCTGGCTCCTATAGTAGCTCTGGCTATAGAGAGGCAGTTGTGCGTGGTAAGGTAGGGTTTTATGGCATACATGAGTTTGGTGGTCAGAGCAGAAGCTGAGGCGATGGCGCTGGTTTGTCTGGTCATAGAGAGTGTGGCGTCAATGTAGACTCCTAATGTCTTGACAGCAGATGAGACGGGTATGCTAATACTGTCGATAATCATGTGAGAATAATCGGGGCTGAGTTTAGTTAGTGTTTCGCTGGGGGCTAGGATGATGATTTCGGTTTTGTCTCCGTTTAGGCAGAGACCATTGATAGCCATCCAGGTTTGGATAGTGGAGTAGATTTTGAGGAGGGCTTCTGAGTCTAGGTCGTAGTCTCCGGAGAGGGGGAGAGAACTTGCGTGTCATCTTAAGGAGATGGTGTGTGCTGCAGCATACTGGTGTCTCTGTGTGGTTTGTCTTTGGAAGTTTCCATCACTAGCTCTGGTATGCTTAACAGGTAAGTAGTGGGATGAGGGAGAGAGCCCTGGCAGTTGGGAACATATTACTTACTCATAATCTAAATTCCTCTTAGTTGCACTTGTCCTAGTCACAGTACTGACATCCTGCCTCGCCATCTCAGCATATGCAACGGTCCATATGAAAGCACTGAAGGATGTAGAAGGTAGTATACTCCCACAAGGGGAAAGGGTGAGCTAAAATGTAACTGAAATTAGGTTTCTCTCATGCAGGTTGTGACTCATAGTTAAATACTATGATGAGAAATATTAGTACTAGGAATAATGAAGATTATGTGTAAGTAGTATGTTCCATACTCTGAGACCCTAGTAGTCCTCGTCCCAGTCATCATTAATATTGCCAGATGTGGAACGAGGAAGATGGGACAAGGAGGTAATTAGGAGTTTCTACTTCCATGTTGTGCCTACTCAATCAATTTCCTGCAAATAGGTAAGTGGAGCGAGATTGGACTGAAATAGCTCGACCAATCGTCTCGGTTGGGGTACTTCAAAAGGCAGCATGTGGCTGGCTTGCATACCCTGGAGCATACGTGGAGGGGAGGTGAGAGTTGGCTTGCTGCAGCATAATGAGACCTTCTGTGCACTCTCCCCACCTCTCGACTCGCTGTGTCACAGTGCTGTGTGTTGCAGTGAGTTGCGGTGCAAATATCTCAGAAACTGTGCATTCCAGGGCCTTGAAACATGTTTTTTTGAGTTCTGTTTCTCCCATCGAGGCACTTCCCCACCTGTCCGCCTCACCCTGGTGCAGTACTGTGTGCTGTGATGCATTGTGGTGCAAATATCTTGGAAACTGTGCGTCCTAGGGCCTTGAAAGGTGGTTTTCTTGGAACCTCAGAGTTTTGTTCCTGGTTTTGAGATGCTTAAAACTAGCTTTGTCTGATCCTTATATGACCACATGGATGGTTTGCTGAATTTGTGCGTTGCAGTGCAGATATCATGGAAACAGTGTGTTCTAGTGCCTTGAAAGGTGGTTTTCTTGAAACCTCAGAGTATTGTTCCTGGTGTCAAGATGCTTAAAATGAGCTTTGTTCAGTCCTTCTATGACCACATTGATGTTTTGCTGATTTTGTGTGTTGTGGTGCAAATATCTCAGAAAGTGTGTGATGCAGCATCAAAATACTTGAATTGACGGCCACCTTGATGTTTTGCTGCTTCCAGGCAAAATCTGAGGTATTCAGGGGCTGAAAACTGGGGATTGCGGTGGGGGTGTCCACGTGTAATGTAGCTAGTGACCTCAGGATGTTGCAGATTCGTGGAATGCTGTGGAATTGTATAAGGAACAAACAAACACACAGGTTTTCCTTTTTTGAATATGTATATAGATGTATCCATTGTAAGTGAGGGACATGCTACAATGGCATTTCATCTTTAGTGGCACAGCTCCTTGCAACAGGCCTGCTAACCGCCAGCCCTGGACATCCTCTGTCAATCTTCTGCGGTATTGGAGACGCATTCACTGCCATTTCTTAAAGAATTGAGTCACACGTACTCATGAAGGAGCCTCTAGCACAGCTAGACATCATCTCTTCCAGATCCCTCCCAGCAGGTGGCTTGTCAATGTGTCAATGTCCCTCACCTGTAGCATCTGTACACATCGAAAGGCCACGGCCTGGTTCACAGCGTGATCATCCTGATTATGCATTTTCTTAAGGAAAATAACAAGAACTTTATTTACTGTTGGCACATCATCATATACATCATTTTCATAAACAACCTATGGCATTTTAGGCTGTAAACGCGGTTCTAAATGTGTGTTCCCTTAATCTCGCAGTTCCTCGGTGCCATTGGTCTCGGAGATTGTTTTCCGTCCCACAGTGAACCCCCTCTGCATCCTGAACCCGTTTTGCTCATCCGGGCTTCTTGATCAAAGACACAGCCTTTCTCTAGGAAGCCACGGGTTCAGGAGGATTTCGTCAATTTGTACAGCTGACAAAGTAGATTTCTTTTAATTCGTTATCTATTTAACATCTGGCTCCATGAGGCATCTATTCCGCATGTCCCCGTGAGAGAATACAAAAAAGGCTTCCGTTTAACTGTACAGACACCCAGGGAAACCTGAAGTCTGCGACGACGCTGGGAAAGATTTATGGACCTCGTCCAGCCAAGGACTTCTCCAGATGCACGTGTCTCTCTCTGCCTATTGACTTTCTGGAGGGAAGGTGTTGTGCAGCGAGATGGGTACAGTGGGGATCCGATTCGAGGTCGGCTTGTAAAGGCACCAACAGTGAACATTCTATCTGTAATATTTTTCAGAAAAGTGCTAACCATCGAATGTTGCCATTGGTCTAATAACTTATAGGTAAACACTTTAGCATGGGCGTAATTTTAGGGCGGGGGGGCAGGGGTGTTTGTCCCCCCCAACTTTAATTGTACATCATTTTGTCCCCATTCATTTGGCTGGGGCACCTTTTCTTCAGATTTCATATCCGCCCCCAACATTTTCAGCAAAGTTACTCCACTGCACTTTAGATTCTGATTTAAGAATGACATCAAGAATTCCAAATGAACAAACACACACAGGTTTTCGTCATATGCAAATGATTGCAAAATTAGGGGTGCTCTAATTACAGCTTGTGCACTTGCTGTACTATGAAGAAATTGACTATTGCTTTATGTCACATACTCCTTGGGACAAGCATAGAAATGCCTACTGTTTTGACATTGTAACACTCAGCGTATGTTCCGCTTCCTCACACATTTATGCTGTACATGTAATCTAATGTGCTGAGCATTACAGTGATATAATCATATATTATGCTATGTTATGCTGAATTCACGCTGCACTCCTCACCACTTCAATGTTCTTATTGTGAAGAGGTTTCTCTCAAATGTAGTGTATTATGCCTGCATCTGATGTGAACCAAATGTATAATGAATGGTGGAGGTGAGGTGAGAGTGAAGGCGAGGAGGAATTGTGGTACAAATGGGCATTCAACTGGCAAGAAACATTGTGGTTGAGGGATATGGCTGTGATAGGAATGTGTGGGCAATCATTGCTGATGTATCAGACAAAATGCTGATCAGAATAAAGGCCAATATAAGATGTTTGATGTAGAGCAGAGCATGTTCTTTGATGGTAAAATGTACTACTGGTCTGGGTGGTACTAGAGGTTGTCAGTGTGTGGTTGAGTGAGTGACTCCAAAATGTGCTCAAGAGTGCCCTTAAAATGTAGAGACTTCGTTATCAGATTAAGTTAATTAAGTGCCTAATTCACAGAAGTGTTTTATAATGGCGAAACCCCGTTGGAAAACGCTCTGTGAATCAGAGCCTAAATGTCTCCATTTTACAAGAAGAATCTGGGTTTCTCACGCCAACTTGCAGAGCTGCCAATGCCAAGAATTGCCTCTGTATAGAAGAGTGTGGTGGTACACAAGAGGTGAAAAGGAAAATATGGCACCCTCAAGATTAAAAATTGTTTGGCTCATTAGTGAAGGTGGTGTATTAGAGATACTTTGATAGTTGTAAAGGGAGTCAATATACTCAAAATTACATGAATACAAAACTCCCCCCTTCTTTCCCAGCGCATATTCTTGGATTGTGGGCACAGTTTAGGGCCAAAAAGCAAACCTGGGTAAATGAATGTGGCTGAACCATGAGCATTTTCCAATGGGGTTTTGCCATTTTGCCTGTGTTATGTTTTCTTTTATTTTGAAACCAAAATTAACTCTTTGTTTCTAGCTGGCAAAAAAAGTCCACAACAATTAATGCAAATAAAACATGCTCAGAGAATGCCTGTTTTATTTGCATTACTTTGTTAAATGCACATGTCATCTTATTCACAAAGTTTGCATGCATGTTTGTAGGGGGCTCAGCCGGAGCACACATGATACACTGGCCTGCACCCTTACATACATTAGTGTCAGGAACATATAATATATATGGCACGTCCTTCACCCATCAGCCTCTTATTTCTAGATGAATGTAACTTTTTTTTTCTTACCATGAAAAAAACAATCAGGCAGGCCTGATATGTGACTGACTCTGCTGCTCTGACATGAAATCTTCAATTCCCCACTTCAAGTTTACACATTTTATCAACTTCCAAAGGAAGGAAAGCTGCATTCTTTTTACCCAGGTTGAAACCCGTGACCTGCAGGTGACACATAGATCCATGCAGTAGGTGCATTACCCTACTGAGATACCTTACGGCAGAGTTTTATGTGCTGTCCTACTTGAATGATGTTCACAGATAGACATGACCCTATTTACTTTTACTAACTCCCATAAACAAATGAGCAGGGTACAGGCTTCAGATAGAAACTATTGTTACTTTTCACTGAAAATTGTGTTAATTACAAAATATTACTTCAGAAGTTCTCCCAGAAATTGTATTGGTAAAATTGATTGGGCATATAATCGGTCCTAAAAATAATTCCAATGCATCTTATCTTCTTTTTTCTCACATTTACTCATTCAAAACACAAGAGTCGGGAACTGCCATCTTGTGCTAAACGTATACGTTGATCCATCACCCTAAGTTCAAGTGCCGTCGCAGCAGTAATTTAGATCACCTGACCCTCAATCTGACATCACTAGTCAAAACGATATGCTTCATCTATTCTCATGACGTTCACAGACAGAGAAGAAAAACGTACACGGTCGCCATCTACGTCATAATGTTACCTAAGCAAATCCAGGAAGATCAACACACACATCCACACACAGCGTGAAAGTTCCATTTCTTTTCACAAACAGAAGAAAACATGGTGCTCAAAATAGAAGATTACATCCACCAAAACAGTGAACGTTTTTCTAAAAAAAATGATAGGAAGAAAACTTGACATGCTTCAGATTGTTTCCAAAACTGTCAACTTCCATCAAACTTCCATCAAATCCTGCTGATTGCCTTGACCGTTCGATTAATCCCTGCATTTTGAAGTCAATGTTCTGTGTGCTTAAATCTAATGCAATTATGTTCCACCTCCAATGTTCGAGCGACGCACTTGGTGTTGCGATTGTGAGAACAAAGGACATGTTTCACTTTGAAATGCATCACTTTGTGATCTGCATATATTCATACCATAAAAGTTGGCATGTTGCTTTGTATTACTTCCACTGGAAATTGACAAACTGGTGCCTGATGATCGTCCCAGAAAATGGATATTACAGTTCTGTTATTCATGGTTATTGTCCAGTTTTGGTTAAAAATCCCATCCACTGCAAGATTGTATCCATGACAAAAACATCCTAACGATGTAGTTATGTAAATTTGGGAAGGCAAAAATATATTTCAATACCCATTTTCAAAAATAATATACACAGTACCTAAATATGTAAACAATTTACGGTAAAATGTACATGTACAATATCTAGTCTTTGCGTCAACTTGTACATCAAAGCGGCCAATCGTTAATCATCAAGCATACAGCACACATGCCAACATCAGTCGCATAAATATTATGTAAATGTTTCCTTACATTATTTGCTGATTTTCCTCTCTCTCTATGTAAAGTCTCGATTGACAGATCTCATTAATAGAAACTTCACTTTCTTATGTTAGGTTTCTTTGTAGTGCATCTTGTCAAATCTCTGTGTCCTTCAAATTGTTAGTACCAGGGATCCAAGGACAAATAACAAAGAGACCCATTAGTGTGTGTTCACATTGCCAAAAGAAGGTTTTGTTTTTAGGAACAAATGTCACAAAAATGAACAATATTATTTTCCACTTTCAATTGCAAGCTGTGCAGTGAAAATAAGGAAATATTTCAACTCTTCCGAAGAACAACATATTTACTTTGTTCTTCACTATAAACATACCCTTTCTCAATGTAAACTTTTACATTTCTAAAATAATTTTAATGTCTAAGAATACATGCGGAAAACAGAAGTGTTCATCTTGTCAGCTATTTATTCAATGCAAATACATAATAACTTGTCCCCCAAATAAAATTTACTTTGGTGGAATCAATAACGACGAATGTATTTCAAACCAATTCTAAAATTCTCTCCAGCAAGAACTAATATTATATGCACCGTTTCTTGTGAAATTGTCATGGTCATGAAATTAGGGGCACAGGCATGCAGGGGTGACCTGCACAGGAGACCTGGCTGGACACTGTCCTGGCGCCTTTGAAGCCAGGCTCAAGAACAAAAGTAAATAAGAACATCCATTTATCACCAAAAAGCTTTTATTATGGCCATTGCACTTCAGATGCATTAACCTTGTACATTCCATCCATTAAGTACTTCAGATGCATTAAACTTAAACATTCCATCCATTAAGCACTTCAGATGCATTAACCTTGAACATTCCATCCATTAAGCAGCCCCAAGTGTATTCTTGGGTGTGGCTGATAATGGATTCACAGCTATATAAGCTGCCCTGATCCTCAAGACAGACGCTTCGCGTTATTCTACACTTACCAGCAGCTTAAAGCTCACCGTCGTCTGAGGTCAGACCTGCTTACCTTTCAAGACCCTGCTTACTGGACAGCCTGCTTCCTGCCAGCATACTTACCAACTGGGAAGCTGTTCTTACCTGCACATCTCTTCGGCGAACCAAGCATTCATCTTTACACTTTCCGGAATGCCAAAATCTTCATCTTGGCACCGCAGCACAACATGCTCCATCATCGGCAACAGCGCCTGCAAGGAAAAACAGAAGACAAGGTTAGACATCAAAAAAACAATCAGTTTAAGGTTGCGCTTCGCCATACTTCGTGCTTCTCCTTAAACCATCACTTAGCTGCTGTCGAACGTTGCAGTAGCATCAATATTCCATCCAGCCGCGTCGCAAATCTCACAGCTACATTGAGGCTGCATTTCCATCCAAGGGAAGAAAACAGAAGAGAGACATTATTGCGGGCATAAGGAGCAACTCATAAAGACATTAAACAGAACGAACAGAATCACAAGAGCTCAAGAGACACTTACCAATAATAAGGAAAAGCATAGTCTCAGCTGGACTGGACAAATCCTCATCAGGGATCAGTGAAGGAACTAGATCCCATTCAACGCGCCCCTGCCAGAAGTAGCAGGACTGAGAGCTTACCTTCCATAATTCAGAGGTGAGCTTTATGGCCGGGCATATGCTCACAGAAACCGTACTTTGGGGAGAAGGGTTCGAGAGGTACAACAATCACATATTGGCGTACTCACACACTTTTATCTCCACGCAGGAGCAGTATCACCACGTACCACCACTCACAGCTTTTCTACCGAGGGAGAGGCCTGAAGGGGTGATTCAAGTTCAGGGAGGGCTGCAACCGTGCCTGCAGAGACCAGGTGAACGTTACAGAAATTCAGCAGGAGCTGACCACAAACAAGTGTCCATGTTGTGGTATATTATTGTGATTTATATCACTCACAACTTCCATTTTAATGGTCTCAAGACACCCTGTCCCGCCTTGGTTTGGGCTTATGCAGGACCTGCAGCCTGGAGAATTGCAGCACACAGACACCACACATTGCTGTGTGCTCTGGACCACCACCAGTCATGTGCCATGGGCATGTATAATAAGGCCCTGAAGGCAGGGACATCCTGCAGCAGTGGGGGTGAGATGCAGATCTGTCTGCCCCTATGGTTCCGATCGGGCTAGGTGGTGATAGCATTACTGTCGAAAGAGTTTCAACAACCATGTGCCAGTATTTCTTGAATGTAAAGTCAAGCACCCCATCAAAACGGAACCTATCCATATCGCACCTGGACTCAGTCAAGCCATCTCTGCACTTTAAAAAAAACAGAATTCGAATGCACACCATGAAAACACGCATTGCCACCTCAAACCCAATACAAGCTAGACACACTTCTGTAATCCTGTCCATCAGTTAAATTATTTCATTCTTGTAACTCTGCCACCTATTGAAAATTACCTAATACAACCTATTCCCTCACCTGATAAGTATGTGTTGCTGTTTGCTTCCTAGCTAGTCCCTACCCACCTTCTGTGCTGAGCAGAAACACACAAACTCATTTTACAAATCCTCTCTTCAAGTCTCCCATGAGTGAGTTTAGTCTTCAAAGGGCTGTTCTAGTACGCATCGCTTCTTGGACACACCAATGGGATTTTAGATCATGCAATCCATTCCAAACGTTCAAAAACACAACATTAAGCACAAAAAGACAAGACAAATATTTACAGATATGGATGGTTGCATAGATAGTTATGGATATTTATAGATGCAGAGGGTGACACACACTTTGAGATCAATGTGTACATGAGATGGATGTATGCAGACCAATCGATAGATGCATTTATTAAGAAGCATTAATTCTGTAGAATACATGTGCATGGATAGAGATCAATAAATGTATACATTCATATATGCATAAAAACAAAGAAACCCTTTTTACGGGTACGGATAAATAGAGCCATCAAGACATGCATATGGATCAAAGTATGTAGCCAGACAGTGATGGATAAATACATTAGTATGCATAAAGAGAACAATTCCATAAAATGTACATAGCGATATGGATGGACAACGATAATCTCCCTCTCTCAGTGGTAACTCTGCCCTATAGTTAGTGTGAGTTGGACTCCCATAGGAACCTCAAATTTCTGTTTTTGATAATAAACTTTTGTGCGACAGAGTAGAACGGCATTTTAAAGTTGCCCCTACAGACTGCAAAGTTCCATAAATATTTGTTAAAAATACAAAAAGTTATTAAGAAGACCAAAACTGTTTTCCAAAGTAGTGGCCTACTTCCTATTCATTTTCTATTCATTTTCCCATAGACAAACAAGGTCAATTTTTGCCGGACGGCATAGCCCAAATCGCTGGACGGATTTGAACCAGGTCCTCAACAACTTGGGCACATAGCATTTAAAAAAAGCCTTTTGTGGTTTGGGCCATTCCGTACAGTAGTTCTTTAAATGTTTGAAAAATAGATAGCTATGTCTTGGGTAAATTTCCATAGCTGGGGCTTTTTACAAATGAAACAGCCATCATGTTTTAATTTCTCAATCGACAAACAGATGCCCTCTGGGCAGTGGGGGGAGCTGGCATATATGATGAGGGCACTTGGTGAGGGCCTGGGGGGCAAGAAAGCTTTTTTTTCACCAGCTATTTTTCCGATATTCGCAGCTATAATAAGCTACAGATAATCACATCTATCTGTAGTTCATACATGAAATTACTACAGATAGCCGAGGTTATCGATAGTTTATACCCGCGGATATAGAACAAAATTAAAAAACTGTATTTTTACAGGTACAGGGATGTCGGGGTGAAAAATCACTTGGCATGACTAGTGACAAAATAGGCATCAGGGACTGACTCTGTTTAGATTTAAAGCAAGGTAGTGGCTGGCACCCTCAGGCCATGTTGCCTAACAGATGAGCACAATTTAAAAGACCACTTAGAGAAAACTGAAGATACAGGAACTTTCCTTGCTTTGAAGCTAAGCAGGGTTGGTTGTAGTTATTGCATGGCTGGGAGGAAATCCACAGTTCCAGGCGCGAGGGCGTACCTTAGTTTTAAATATCTCAGAACACACTAAGAAAACACATGGCATGCACATTAGTATTTTTTTAAACGTGCTAATGTCAGTCTTTGAAAGTATTGCACTTAGAGATAATTATTTTGCCTTTTGCTGAATTACATTCTGGTATTTGAAGTTTCCCAGTTAAGATGTGGGGAATAATGCCACAATTGTACACTTATTGCCTAACATAGATAGATAATGATTTATAGTTATCTTTACAAAACAGTATTGTTGAAAGCTAGGCATGGGGGTGAGGAGAGCAAATTATGAGACGGCAAGTAAGTAATGAGTATTTGGTCAGGTTGTGGCAAGAGAGTTTGCGATCCTGGGCACTGGTAAAGTTATTTGCCCTTGATTGTGGCTGATTTTCAGATCACAAGTAAAATCCAATGCTATTTTGTCTTGCACACTTTCTTCTAAGGAGAAGGTCAATTGAACTACATTTGTATATTTCACTTTAAGATATATGTTCACTTACTGAGCGCATTATTCATTGGGCCGGCTTTGGACTTTCACTATGGGGCAAAAGTACTTGTGCATATTTTATTAAAACAGCTGCCCATGTTTTTCTCTTTTCTGTGCTGATTGAATGTGGTTAGTTGGGGTTGTGTTATGTATCACAACATTCACCAAGAGACTGTCCATAAAACAAGGAGCTTGTAGCATTCTGCTTAACCAAAGTGTGTGATTGTTGGCAAATCATTTAATCACACTGTGCAATAGCTAAAAACATTGTGATTTCTCAAAGCATGCAATCTTTTATACATATTTAAAAAAAAATGATATTTTTACAGTGACAGTGTCATCAGGGGTGAAAAATCACTGGTGACCCAGGTTTCCCATCTATGCAGTAACAGGGACCGCCCTGCTTCGTTTCAAACCAAGGAAAAGTCCAGCCCCCTCAGGCCATGTTCCTAATAAGTGAGTCCAATTTACAAGACTACTTAGAGCAACATGGCCTGATGGGCCTGGCCCCTTTATCACTTTGAAGCTAAGCAGGGTTGGTCTGTTACTGCATTAATGGGAGACAGTCCACAATCCGGTGCTGATTGTTTTCTTCATTTAAATATCTCGTCACACATTAAGAAAACACACAACATGAACACTATTTTTTTTATAAACCATGCTACTTTCAGTCCTTGAACGTATTGCACTCAGAGACCATTTGTTTGCTTTTTGCTGAATTGCATTCTGGTATTTGTTGTCTCCCAGCCAAGATGTAGGGAATAATGCCACAATTGTACGATTTTGGCCTAACATAGTTCAAAAAGGATTTACATATTTGAATGACAATATAGTATGTGTACTTTTCAAGTTATCTTTATAAAGCAGAGTATTGGTGAAAGACAAAAATGGGGGTGAGGAGAGGAAATGATGAGAGGGCAAGTAAGTCATAAGTGTTTGCCCAAGATGTTGCAAGAAAGTTTGTAATCCTGGAAATTGGTGCAGTTATTGTCCACTGATTGTGGCTGCTTTTCAGGGCACAAGTAAATGACACATGTGGGTGAAGAGAGTAACTTTATTTCAGAGGGTGGACAAAATCCTTGTATGGTTTGGAGTTTGGCAAGCTTGCTCAAGCATTTGGCTACCATGATTTTACTCAGGTTGTCATGTTCCCAGTGCAGTCACTTACCCACAAGACCACAAGCACTTGTTTCGTATTAAGTCCAATGCTATTTTGTCATGTGCACTTTCTTGTAAGGAGAAGGTCAATTGAACTAAATTTGTATATTTCACTTCAAAATATATGGTCACTTACTGTGCAGATATTCTCGGGTGAAAGTACCTGGGCAAATGTTTTTTCTTGCAGCTGATCATTTTTTACCCTTTTCCATGCTGCTTAAATGTGGTTAGTTGGGGTTGTGAGATGTATCACAAAAGTCACCAAGCGGCCAGTCGTAAAACAAGGGGCTTGTAACACGTTGCTTAACCAAAGTGTGTGATCCTCTGAAAATAACTTAATCTCAATATGTATTGACTAAAAACAGTGTGAGTTCTCAAAATCTGCAATTTTTTACACATAATTAAAACAAAAAATAGATATGTCTACAGCTACAGTGGGCTTTCCATGCATGCAGTAACTGGGACCAACCCTCCTTAGCTTAGACGCTAGGAAGGGGCCAGCCCCCTCAGGCCATGTTGCCTAATAAACAAATCCCCTTACAAAAACCACTTACAGCAGCATGGCCTGACAGGGCTTTGCTTTGAAGATAAGCAGGGTCAGTCCCAGTTACTGCATGGATGGGTATCATACAGTCATCAAGAAACCAGCCATAAAGCAAGTGGCTTGTAGCATGTTGCTGAACCAAAGTATGTGGTCCATGGCAAATAATTTAATCTTACTGTGCATTCCCTAAAAACAATGTGAGTTCTCAAATCCTGCAATTGTTTATACATAACAATACCACTGTTAAAACAGGTTAAATGAGTTTGTGATTGATGAATGTCTTTGTGCGATGGGTTGCAAGTGTTCTAAAATATAGAGTGGCCATGTCCTCTGAAAGTCATGACTAGTGATCTGGTAGTGTTCTAAAAATCTATGGAATAAAAAAAAACGTGAAATTCAAGGAAAAAAACATTAGTTGTAGGGATGCTAAGTTGAGCAATACATTGTAACCAAACTTTTGACATTCAAGAAAAAAACTTTCGTTGCAGGGATGTTAAGGTAAGAACAAAAACCCTGTAATTCAGCTAAAGCCACCTTAACTTTGCGCCCCCTGTTGCGCAGCCTATGATCACAATGGTGACATCAGTGATGGCATCACTGGTGACATCACTAATGCCATCATCTAAGACAACAGTGATGACATCACTGGTGACATCACTAATAGCATCATAAATGACATCAATGATTATTTAACTAAGGGCATCAGACATAAGATCATTCTACGTATTTGCCCATATTTAGACCGCCCTTAAGCTTGTACAAATGTGATATTAGCATTGTAGACTAGTTCATACCAATGAGTACATTGTTTAGAATAAAAAACGGTTACACATGCATCATATCACTTTTTGTCAAGCTTTCCTTTGTAGTACCTTGGGAAAAGATGATATCTGAATTATATATAATACACTGCTTAGAATGTTCAGTTTTGTACAAAATATATATAAGACATGTTCACAATAAAATAATCTGTATATACGTTTACAAATAAAATAGTAAAAATAAATAGAAAGTGATACATGTTGAATCCTTATTATTAACTATGTTTTAAAATAAACATATGTACATACTCAATTGTTTGATTGTAAGAGAAATGTGTACATGTATAATTTTCTAAATGACATGAGAATTCCTTTAAAACAGGGAAGAACTAAGTATGAGGATATAGTGGATGAATTTTTATGCATGGGAATTGAAAAAAAGGAATATTACTTTAAATGTATATATGTATAGAAAAGAAATAAAGTTTTAAAATTCAGCATTTGCTTTAAAACATTACATAGATGTATATTTTGTTCTGTATGTCTTTTGTAAGTGATTAACATGTTAACATTGAAATCAACCACATACTGTAAAAAGTAAAAGTAATCTGTAAATAATATATTTTTTTTTAATACATTGACTTGTGCGTATGTCATAGATGATGTCATTAGTGATGCCACCAGTGATATCATCAGTTATATCATCTTTGATTTAATCATTGTGGTCATAGGCTGTGTAACAGGGGGCGTGAAGTTAAGGTGGCTTTTTTCATTGAATTTCAGAAGTTTTGTTGCTTTAAGTTCTCGCCGTAACGTCCTTGCAACTAAAGTGTTTTCTTTGAATATATATATATAGGCAGTGAGCATTATACATAGACAACTAAGTATAAATGAGGTAATCGCTGGTCATCCTTCAGCTAGCCATGAATAGTATTGATAGCAAAATGATATAAATGTGAAGCAATGTCATTATTCAAAGAGAAACAAAAAGCTAGATGATTATAAATGTGAATGTGGCCTTTGGTGCAATGGTACTTTGGTATACTGAAAGAGCCCTAAGTATCTGTACAATTCCATGTGCACAGATGTATATTGGTACATGTATGAATTTATATAAATCTGTAAACATCAATAGTGATGTACATAGATTATAATAATATAGCATGATGTAACTGTTCAAATAGAGACATGCAAAGACAGACAAAGAGAGATGGCTACAGCGTGAAATACAGATGCATGGGTATTGATGGATAAAAAGAGGTGGGTGATTATCTTTGTTGCATGATAAAATCCATAGAATATCAGCCTCTTTGCTCGGTGTTGTGTAAGGTCAGACCATAATGCACAATTACTATCAAACACACAACTTATTGTTCTTTTCCTGTCACTCTGTTCTGTGTGTAAGAAATATTGTAACACATGTATTTTACATCTGGCACTTGTCTTACTGATTCAATTATGTCAATGCATTTCTTTCTGTCAATGTTCCATTCCTTGTAATGAATATTTGAATATGACCTTTTGCAAATTTGTAAAACATAAAACATAAAAAAATGTATAATAAAAAAAGACTTTTCCATGATTTTTCAAAAATGGCACATACTTAAAATCATCACATTCTCATTCATTGTTATAAAATCAACCAATGATATTAAGAGAACAAAATTAAAAAAGGTCATGTAAAACAGATTTATTTATACATATTGAATAAGATTACATCAGAAACAATCATTACATCAAAATAAATTCTGATACATTTACATTTACATGGTATAGGTGGGGCATAAGATGCTGCCATTCTGTGAAATGGCATTGCCAGCACAGTTAATATCAGATCTATAACAAAGTCCAAAAAATCCATCTTCTGTAGTATTGGCTTTGCCATGCCATGGTGTAACGAAGCATCCTGAAAGTTCCTGAAGTTCTGGCTTGTTCCATACCAACGTTCTTGTTGTGGGCAAGTGCAGCCAGTCTTGTTCTCATCTACATAGCATCTATGCTGAAATGAAACCGTTTAGGACTGTACTTTAGGCACATATCATAAAACACCTGTGAATCTCCACTGTGTCTGAGTTCTGTGAGTCCCTTCATGTCTCTTGAAAGCATTTTGTCACACACAGTCTTCTTGAGTGATGTGTGAGGAGGGGTGCCTGGCACCAACCACTTTTTCATACGCCCCTACTCCTTTTTCAAAGGTCCATGTACACATATGTGAAAATGCTAATTTTCTTCGCAGGAGTGCATGTTTGAGCAATGATGCGGTATTTAATTCCACTTTTCAGGAAGAATATCTAAAGATCACTCACACATGTTTTAACTTCACCAAAGTTATTTGCTGATAGACTGTGACCATTTTAAAATGTCTTTTGTATCCTTTTTTTACCAGCAGCTGTTTTTTTATATATTGATTTTGCGACGTACCATAGATCAATTTGATGATTTATGTATGCGAACTGCTCTTGCATGGCATTTGCTATCCAACGTGCCTGTCAGTGGCTATCAGTTCTATTTGCATTCCCCTTGATTGCAGAAGTGCAATGGATTTAATGAAACCAGATTTCTCCATAGCAACAGAGGATTTACATTCAGACACCTGCATGATGACTGAACTTACACTTTCTTTGCTTTCCATATCTTGGAAGTGGTAAGAGCAGTATTTTGCCTAAAAACCAAAACTGTCACAGTGTTCATCACCAGCAAGTTTCAGATTTTTGCCTGCAAGAGCATTGTCCATGATATGGCTAATATCAGGGAACTAGACATTTCTCTGACATTTATAGTATGCAGAATTACCAAAGAACTCAAGTCCTAGAAATTTACAGAAACTTAAAATGTTGCTGAATGTTGATCCACTAAACAACAAAGCAGAAGAGTAAAGTATATTTCCAGCAATCACTTTTGCAAGGATTGGTTGAGTGGACAATTAAAATTAGTCATGTACGTGGACATAGCTACCCTTGACCTTCAGGTTGGTGCCCTTGACTGCATGATTAAACTTCACCTATTGATCCTCCTGCGTAATTTATGATCACATTTAATCATTCTGATAATCTGTAGCAGGCCGCAGTAAAAAAAAATATATTTTGGCTCTCAGTACAGTGGTTTGTGATTCTATGGTGGTGGACAAGTCCTCAACACTAGGACGAGTGAAATCTGAATCCTGAACACAGTTGTCGATCTATTCCAAAGATGCGTTAGTGATTTCAATTTGTAATATTTCCAGATTTTCAGAATGTATTGTGGAAACAGGGAACATTATCTCTTTCTTTGATGTGAACTGGTTAGAGGGGGTGGATTGTGTGAACGGGTCTACAAGTAATTCAGAAACAACTTCTGTATTATCTGTCACTTCTGGGGGACATTGTGTGCTGTAACAATGATCCATTGTTACTTTTCACAGTTCACTGGTGACATTCAGTTCAAATTCTGACCACTGGACATCTGCATCCCAACTCTGAAGCTTGAGACGAGCATGCTGAGCCTCAAACATGAATAGCTCCCAAGTGAAATCAGTTTGGCAAACAACATCATTCATTAGTTAGTGGTATGGTGTGAGTGTTTCTGCTCTTCTTCTTCCTATCCCTCTAATCGATTTAAAAATGCATCATGTATTGCACACTTACTGAACATATGAATTTCAACCTCAATATCTATTATCAATTAAATAGATTCTAAACAACCCCATCAAAAGAAATAAAGCCTGGGTGTTAGTTACCCTTGTTTTCTGAGTGTGATTGGATACAGTCAATCTTGATTTGCCGACTTCAACACCCAACTGAAAAAGAACTTTTAGATAATGCAGAACCCAATAATTGTACTCTTCCATTTCAAGATAGATATGTACAATTACAAATAGAACCTAATTTCTGTATGAAAAACCCTTCCCACATAATCAAATTTACATGGAAATAGAAATAGATGATCACTGATCTTTTTCAATATCATATGTAGTATAGCTGTGGCTCATGTGTCTCTTCAATCTTGGCCATTTCAGTGGTACACTCCATTCAACCAATTTAAGTTCGTAGTTAAACAATGTAATGGTAAATTCTTTGATCACGAAAAGTACATATTCAGAATTTAGTTTTCATGATTGTCGACTCAACAACATCAGTTATACGTAGAAAACATAGACAATAAATTACTTGAATACATTTTTTAGTCAAAATGTTTATAAAACAATTATTTTAAGAAGCGAAACATGAATGCTGTGTAGATCTAAAGTTAAAAAAAATGTTTTAATTGAACCTGTTGAACTTCAAAGATGTCATTAGGAATTGGTGTGAAAGTCAGCACTACATTTTCATCCTGCAAAACAAAGTCAATACATTGTTGCCACCAAAGGAATGCTGTATTATAATGTTGTTTTTCATCTATTGAGCTTTAGGCAGTCAGCAACAGTTTATTAGCACATACCTAGTCCATTCAGAGAATGAACGATTCCATGTATTTCTTTTACAATCAAAGTTTGTGTGATGATTACTGTCATTGTTGCATATGGGCAGGTAAATGACACAACAAGATTGTGTATTGCTTTCCAATTTGCTGAAAATATTATTAATGGCAAATAAATCATAACGTTTCTTATTAATTTTCAAAAAGTATTATTAAACAACAATCATTAATATCATTAAAAACGTCTCACATCTCATACCTCATCCTCCTGACCGGTTGAAATAGAAGAATAGTACATTATTGAGGTTCCTGCATCCCTCTGTATCAAAATAATTGTTGTTATAATAGTGATGTAAGAGAAATATAGCAATAACATGTAATGAGCAAGATAACAGTTACTGTGATACGATCCTACAAACCAATTAATTTAAAAAGCAAATATAATGAAAAACATTGATCAATATGTTTAAAGTTGTACTTGTCCGTATACATGTATTGTATAGTCGCATCTGAATGAATAGTATAAAAAACATTACTTGAAAGGGGAGTGAGGTTGATGGTGATTCCTGAATAGTTGGCGAAGTTGAATCTTGTTCTTTTTTTTCAATATATATATCCTTAACAGTGTTCAGTGGAAAACATACATTGGTAAAAAAATTAGACCATTTCATACACTGTAAATAAGTTTACGTGCATGTCATTCGGTCTCACCGTTTGGAAATGTGAGGTGTTTGTCATTTCCTCTGTGGCAACGGTCTGGACTTCCATCAGTGTGGTTTACGCAAAGACAGATATGGTAATCAACACATTTACCAAAATAACCAATTTTCAGATCACGCTATTAAAGTTTTTAGAAAGGTTCACATTGCACTAAACTATTTGTGTATCCCTAAAATAGGGTTGTATTCAAGAAGAAAGTGTAAAATGTAAAAACTACAGAACATAGTGTCGCCCTGGAAAATTGGGCAATAAAATATTGATACCAATATTACAAAACAGCTCCAAACCGTTCATCATGTTAACTTTCAACACACTATTGCCATAGATTGTGTGATCATTTTGATGACATATGCATACGCACACATTTTGTACATATGAACATATATACATCTTTCAATGTTCACTGCTCAACTGAGTCAGTGTGTGCTGAAATTCAGTTGGAACTGCATTGAGAAGTAATGTATAAAGGAGTCTGGAGCAATGCATTTTAGTTTACTTTGATGGTTTTTACATATCTTCCAAGAAGTGCATGCTGCAGACACAGAATCTATTGCCCCTCACATCCTCCGAGACATCCTTGGCTCTGCTTTCAATCCCAGATAAAGGAAATCCACAGTTCAACAACCATGTTCTTATTAACGTTATATCCGTTGGGAAAATATGTATCACACTACCAGGAGTTTTGTCATGGCTGATGTTAGGGCAACCCAAAACGATACATGAAGGCACTGTTTGATTGACCTGAAGATCTAGAAAAAAATACATACAAAGATTACAATTAATAAAGCATCAGAGTGAGTAATTGAACCATCAAATAGCTTTGAAAGTAAACTTTTTTTTAGAGTTTCTAAAATGCCATCTAACCTGGTCTAACCATAAAAGCAATCAAATTAGTCCAAAATCATTGGTCTACCACAAGAAGAAACGTATTACTGGTATATGGATCATCCTTTGAGCCACCTAAAGAAAACATGCATTGAGAATATGGACTACGAAACATTACATTACCAAACAAGACACTGCCATGTGATGTGGTAATTCCAGAGATAAAAATACATGGAAAGGTTGATAATGGTGAAGTTATTGAGATACATGAAAATAAAAATAAGATGTACTTTTAGGAAAAAGCATTGGAAAAGCACCGAAAGAGTTGAAAACAATGACACCCAAAAATCCAAGAGTTCAAAAACCTGTATCTAAAATAGATGAGCCAATTCAGCAACCAAGGTAACAAGCGACTCGGTCATGTTATCTTGCTAACTTTCAACGAGTTTAAATGCTTAGAAAAGTGAGACAGTGTACAATTCTTCTCTTGGCGGGGGTGTTGCCAACGCGCACACGCGCGTATTTTTCACGTTCTTTTTCCAGGCAGATGTTGAGTTCCGCACGTACTTAGAAACTGTGCTTGCCCCGTGTGTCGCGTACCCCTTCAGAGTTCATTGTAGGCTGCGTGTATCACGCGTGCGCTTATTTTTGTGTTTCTGGGTGCCACAGCGTAGTGCGGGTTCATTTTTCCACACACGTGGCCTACGAGGGGTTGCGTGCACGTTTATTTTTGTTTTTGGGCTGCCTGTGCATTGCATGACCCGTCATCTTCCCCCAGGGGTCACTGACAGCCTTGTTAGAGCACTAGGGTACCATCTAGTACCCTACCCCTTTGACCCCCAATTGCCCAGGACAATAGTTTACTACTCCTCCGATACGCACAAGAACATCAGTGCCATGGTTGGGAGGCGACCAAGCGGTAAGGGAGGCAAAGGTGGCCGACCTTCAAAAGGTGGACATGGTGGGCGCAGTAGGGGACGTGGCCAGGATTTGCAGGGTGCCCCTAGACCCCCATGTGTGGAGGACCAATCAGGGACACCCATGCCCACCCCATGGTTGAGGGAAACGTGGCTGAGACCATCCCAGCTCAGCCCCTGTTGGACCAGCCCATTGTGGCACCTGACCTGGCACAGGATGACTCCCTGGCTGACTTCCAGGTCAGCAAGTCTAGGCCACGTGTGGCGGTGCAAGTTGTCACCAAGGCACGTGGATCTGGGGCAGCTATGTCATCTGCTGCCCCAAGTATGCAGGGTGGTGAGGCTGCAGGGGCAGCTGCAGCTCCATCCGCCCCAGCTCTGACTCTCCCAGCCAGGACAGTGTCGTCCTGGTCCATCATACTGATGTTCCCCCTGCCAAGATCACACTTCAGACAATGCCTGCACCAAGTCCTAAGGTCAATGTGCATTCACACACTCCAACAACCCAGTCCACCGGTGATTCTGCCTCTACTGACCAGAGCGGCGTTAGCCACTCTGGCTCCGCTCCACCTTCTAAAAAGAGGAAGAAGGGTGCTCTGGCACAACAGGCTGAGACACCAGGCACGGCTACACACTCCGGCACGTCAAGGAAGCCTTGCTTTAATGACGCGGAGCTTAATGCACTTGTGAGCTCTGTGTTGCAACATAGCCACGAAATGGTGGTGACTGCAGGGTCCAAGACCACACCTGGTCAACGTAAGGCACACTGGCAGACCATCGCCAACCACATAAGTGCCCTTGGATTTGTGAGGTGCTCAGCTGATGATTGCTACAAGCGGTGGAACGACCTGAAACGCAGAACAAAGGAAAAGCTGGCCTCAAGTCATGCCGCTACTCTGGTGACTGGCGGTGGGTCTCCACAAGAGGACAACAAACTCACTGAACATGAGTCTGTTGCTGGGACCTTCATCACAGAGGAACAGATCCGAGGTGTGGGAGAACTACCCGATTATGACACATAGTCCGGTGAGTGCCCATGCTTGTGTGTGTAATGCATGTGTATGTTGTTTGGGTGACGGGTTCTGATTGAGTGCCAGGGGAGGGTGTGTGTGACTGAGTAGTATGGGTCACCCATGTGCTTCATCCAAAACATTCTGCGGCCTTGAATTTGGGTGTGACAATATCCCTTCTGCCCACAGTAGTAATTTAGCGCAACATTGCGCCAGTTGCCCTTGAGGTGGCAACATGCAACAACATTGTTTGTATTTTTCAGTGTTTTTTCAGGCTGATTGTTTAAATTCTCCCACTTTTGCAACACATTCCTCAGCCCTATTGTGACATATGTGACATGCTTCTGTCAGTGAAGAACCCCACATAGGCCCACATGTGTCACCTTGGTAGTTGAAAGATTTGACCAATATCCATAATCTTGCAATAGCTCCAAAGGGCCAAATTGCCAACATCCACGGTGCTTGTACAAAAGCATAAAAAACAGGCCCGCCCCTTATATGCAAGTCCAAAAACATTCCTCAACAATCCAGCAACTCAGCAAATGAGTCCCACCGGTGGTATATTACTAAAGTGAATATTGCAAGAAGGGGCCCTGTGCACTTTTCAATTGTGTTAAAATGTCCCATCGTTGCATTTACTCACATTTCTGAGATGTAGCAACTAACAGTTGAAACATGTCATATGATTTGATACGTTTGTTAGCCACGCCATTTCAAAGAATATGGAGAATTGTGGGAGCTCTCTCCAATGGCTCCCCATTGAATCCGCATCCCATAACCTGCTGCTTATTGTGGGTGTATGCCTTAAGAATCAATTCGTGTGCACCAACAGGTAAATCCAGACTGATGGAAAACATGGCAGATTGGGCAGCTGGAGAGAGAGGAGCATGCAGATGGCAAGTGAAAGCCAGCAAATGAAAATAATCGAGTGGACATCTAGTGATGGAAAGTTGTACCAACACTTTACCCAACACTTTTTGCACTCCATCACTCCTGGAAAAAGACCACCCATGTATCCAAAGAAAAGGTGTGATTTCAGGTGACCCAGTGCCACACCCCAAATTACTCCTCTCTGTTGTGGTGATAAGAGAACCGTTGAATGGACAGCTGAATGTGTGCAGAAACATGCAATTACTTATCTGACCGCAGGATACTGGGCCTCATTACGACTTCGGCGGTAGCCATGCTGTTATTGGCGGCATGGCTGCCGCCGAAATCGGGTCCGGGTTCCCAGAATGGGGAATTACCGGGCCATTCCGAGTTTGGAGGGCCCGGTAATTCCTCCCTCCTGGAACCCAGGCCCAGACCTTCCCCTTTCCCATTTGAGCCCTCATAAGGCTCAATGGGAATGGGAGAGGGAGCAAACAATGGGCCGATTACAAGCGGCCCGTTGTTTGCTCCCTCTTCCCCTCATGGGACCCGGTAAGGACGCCTGGTTTGACCAGGCGTTACTTACCGGGTACCGCGAGGGGAGCTTGTAATGAGGTGGAACGGGTTTAACGGGTCAGCCTCATTTAGCGGAGCCCGTTAACCCGTTCCGCCTCACTCGTAATGAGGCCCACTCTCTCAGTGTCTTGCAGGACTAATGCGGCTTCAGCAAGCAGCCCCTCTCCATTGCCCACCCATTACCATGTCTGTAGGTATTTCCTTTAGCAAAACAGAAAGGTGATGGCTGGAAGGTTTTAAATTAATCATAACCACAGGCACAGCTCTAGGCAACCCTCCAGACCATCGTTTTTTAGCCTGCCAAGCCATTACAGAAGGGGGAAAACCATATGCAAATCAGACTTGGTCCTACCCCAAAGGGGCAGTCCAGCCCAAACTTCTAGGTATTTCCTCGCAGCACTTTGAACTTCATTGCCTCAACCAATCCAACATTATATTTTACACCACAGAGCTATGGTGGAGAGAAGAACGACATTTAAAATGTGACCATTAGCATTCTGCCTACATGCACAAATACATGGGAGAAATCAAAGTGATTCCACCAATAACATCTACAGCAATAGCTATCTTGTGGCAAAATGACAAGATGTGATATGCACAAAGACCACATAAACAGGCCATGGAAAAGTCAGAAGCAGGCATATATGTCCTTCGTCGCACAATGCCCACACTAGAATTCAACAAGCACACCAACATGTGATTAAATACATATAAGTGAAAATACATATATCTAAGACAGGGAGCCACGATGGAGGTTCCATATGTCCACTGGGAGGAACTCACGGTGACAACAAGTAAGACAGACACAAGTGATCACAGTTCAAGGGGGTTTATTGAACAATAAAAGTGGTATGCGGGTTGGAAAAACGCCTAATATAAACCGAAATCTAAGATGGGGCTGCGGTCAACCATCAAATGAAATATCAGGCAATCTTAGTTGTGTCATGTCAAATAAAGGGGCCTATATTAAGAAAACCTATTGCCAATTCCTTATGCTAAATACAAAAGTGCGTGGGGATAAGTTTCACGAAAAAGAAAGGAGTGTTCTCAAAAGATAAGTCAGGAGGCCGTAGCCTGTATCTCTCTTCCTCACATTTTGAGCACGGGGTAAGGTGGAGTTGGTGGAGCAGAGTACAGTCTCTGGCTCCTCTAGCACGAGATGACAGTTCCAATGACAGTTCCCAAGACCGTTGATGGCCACATCACGTTTCCTTAGAAAGTCTCTTGCCTTCAGGCCTGATGTGTTCAGATAATCAAAAAACAAAAGTTCCTTTAACAAATGAAAGTTTGTTACCAAAGTTCGATATGGGTGATGGTTGCAGCCCTGTGTCGCCCTCTTCTAGACTGACCCTTTTCGTATCGTACTTCACAATTTTCTGTTAGGGTGACAGCTACACCCTTCGGATCCCCCTCTTCTGGGCTGACCCTTCTCAATTGTGTTTGAAAGTTCAAAATAGGGTGTTGGCTTCACCCCTTGGATATTCCTCAGCCGGGCTTGGATCTCTCTTGACTTTAGTGGGAGTCATTTCCCTTGGTTTCTCAATGTTCGCTTTTGCTATTGTAAGGGGATTTTGCTTGATCCTCTGTCAGACCGCTTTGACTTTTGGCCCTCGTACAGCCTTCTGGTACTTGTAGCTTCTCTCATATGCAGCTTGACCAGAGTCTCTCGAATTAGCACCCACATGGTGCTGCTTTCCCTCTGCAACTGGTCTCCCCTTCATACTTTTAACAGCTCGTTGACAGTTCAATAGCTTTGGTTCTAAACTTGCCACTTTATGATTCTCCCTCATTAGAGGCTGGTTCTTATCGGTTCTCCCCTCGACTCACAAGTTGTGATGAACTGCTTGACTGTTGGTTTCTTTGGAGTCAAGGCCGGTACCACAGGTGCAGGATTTCCCCTCGCTCTGGTCTATCAGCATACATTTACCCCATGTACCGTTGACATCTGCTGCATGACACTTGTGCTATTGTTCGTGGCCTTAGATTATCCTCCACAACGGTTCCGCGGGCCTGGGACAAAAAGGGCAAGTTCAATTCTCTCCTCACCACCCTCTCACTTCCTGCCATCTTTCTCCTTCTCCTGAAATGCCACGTATTAGCTGTCTCAAAGTGCTGTCTGCTGTGTTCACCTTTCTCGTACTGTGCTCTCTGGCTACACCTTTTATCCCTGTGGGGAAGGGAAAAGGTCGTCATGTGTGTGTGATTCTGATCAATTGCCTGACTTTGCCGGACCCTGGTATTAGAACATGTTGGGTAAATGTCTCTAGTGTTAGTCTGTTGTGTTGTGCAAAAGTGTTTGCGGTGGAAATGGGTTGACAGCGGTTTGGAATGTCCTACGTGAGAGGATGGGGAAAAGGTGTTAAAGGAAGGGGGATACCGTGTCTCAACCATCGGTGTCCCACTCCTACTCCCCCAGGACCTCCCATCCAGGTTATCCTCCCTCACTGGTCCACCCCCAGGAACTGGATCCAATAGCGATGGCCGTGTCCTGGTCACCTGGATGACAGATCCTCAGGGACTAGCTAGGGAGACACCTTCAGGTTTCTCACATACCCTTCCTCCATGCGATGTAGCCACATTTGTTTCACGGGGGAACGGGGAACGAAAATCCACATTTCCCTGTCTTTTCCTTTCCTGGAGCACCGTGAAACAATAGGGTTGTAGGTCTAGAAAACATTGCATGACCCGAGGGTTGGACTCTTTGCATTGGCTAATCCAGACTAAGGGTGAGTGGTTGGTAACTAGAGTGAACTTTGTTCCTACTAGATAGTACTTGATATGGATAATGGCCCACTTGATGTCTAGGCCCTCTAGTTCTACCACACAGTCATTTTTCTCACGTGGGAAAACATTTGACTGGTATTCAGTATAGGATGTTCTAGTCCGTCGCAGACTTGGGACAGAAGCCAGTGGGGAAAACATCAGTCTGCAACACAAACTCCTTAGAGAAGTCGACTACCTTTAGGATTGGGTTTTGACAAAGTGTTTGTTTCCAGATATTATAGCATACCTTGTTGTCATATCTCCGCTGACGTTTCTGGGGTTCAGCATTTTTAATTTTATTTGTCAACCGTACTATTTTATCTGAATAGTTGGGGTTAAACCTACGGCAATAACCTATTAAACCAAGGAAAGTTCTAAGGTCTCTTTTGGTCTTGGGAGTTGGAGTGTTCAAGACAGATTTCATTTTTTCAAGTTGGGGCTGTAGAGTTCGATTCCCCATGAAGAAGCCAAGATATTTTATGCTGGATTGGGCTAGTCTGCATTTAGCTGGATTTGCAGTTAAACCAGCATTCCTAAGGACTTTCATGATGGTAGAAAGATGGAAAAGATGGCCTTCCCAGGTCTTACTATGAATGACAATATCGTCAATGTAGGCCCCCGCAAAGGTCTGAATAGGGCTCTAGGATGTTATCCATAAGACGTCTGAATTTAGCTGGCACACAGTGTAGGCCAAAAGGGAGGACTTTAAACTGGAATACCCCTAGGGGTGTTGAAAACACAGTTTTTCCATATTTGGCCCATACCCATGGACTTGCCAGTACCCTTTTGTTAAATCTAAGGTTGATAGATAGGTGGCTGTTCCTAGTTTATCAATAAGGTCATCAATGCATGGCATGGGATAGGCATCGAAGTCCGATATGGCACTGATTTGACGAAAGTCAATCCAAAATCTCCAGGACCGGTCGGGTTTAGTGACTAACACAATAGGAGAGGATCATAGACTTGAGGAAGGTACCATGGACTTGAGGAAGATTCAATGATATAAGCCTTCAACATTTTGTTGACTTGCTCAATCACTACCTGTTTTTGTGCCTCTGGTAGACGGTAAGGTTTTAGGTGAACTACTTTGCCTTTAGGTGTTCGGATATAATGATAGGTACCTTTTAATCTTCCTGGTTTTTCTGAAAATACGTCAGGGAATGAAACTATAACGTCCTTCAGATCTTCTCGTTGTTGGCTAGATAACTCAGGTGGAATTAAGTCAACGTTATCTATGTCCTCGGGAACCAGACAAGCTAGAACTTTGGCATGGGTGGCTGATGGGTTTACTTTCCACTCTTTTAGAAGGTTAACATGATATAAGTGAACTTTCTGTTTTTGGTTTGGTTGGGCTACTTTATGTGTGCATGTTCCCTTTCTTCCTATTATCTCATAGAGTCTGTGTCACTTGGAGACCAGTTTGTTTTCTGAGGTCGGTAAAAGGACTAGCACTTTGTGTCCAATAGAAAAAGATTCTAAATTTACCTTTTTGTCAAAACTGGCCTTTTGATTGTTTTGGGCTTAGCCTAAGTGAGTACAAACTAAATCCCAGACTAATTTCATGTGTTCTCACATTCTAGTGGCAGCTTGGGATATTGGTGTGCCGGCCTCCTCACATTTTCCCCAAGTTTCACGGAACATGTCTAGGACATCTCATGGTTCTCTTCCATAGAGTAGCCCAAAGGGAGAGAAATCTGTGGACGCTTTGCGGTTTTTCCTCACTGCAAATAGTGCCCATGGGATCATTCGGTTCCAGTCCTTTGCATCTTTGTTTACCAGTTTCTGTAGAATTAGTTTTAAGGTATTATTGAATCTTTCTAATATACCATCGGTTTGGGGATGGTACACAGAGGTTCGCAAGGTGGTAATGTGGAGTAGTTCTTTGACTTCGGCCATAATCTTACTCATAACATTTTAACCCTGATCTGTTAGTATTTCTTTGGGAAAACCAGCCTTGGAGAAATACGTTAGAAGATGCTTCAAGATTTGCTGGATGGTATTATTTCGCATTGGGAATGCCTCTGGGTATTGGGTTGCATAATCCACGATCACCAGGACATATTTGTTTCAATTGAGTCGGATCCCACACTGACAACATATGTGAGGAACTCATGGTGACAACAAGTAAGACAGACACAAGTGATCACAGTTCAAGGGTGTTTATTGAAGAGCTCTCACCGCCTCATCTAAGGACACTGGGATCAGTCCCTTATCAAAACAGGCATTGACTCTCCACCCTCCCTACTCCTACACCCATAGCTCAATCCGTATGGCTGACACTTTCTTGGCTGAACGAGATGAAAAAGTGCCATCCATCAAGGCTGTTGAGGCACAGCTGGAATAGAAAGGGAAGGAACTGGCTGTTGCCTGTTTCTTATGTGATAAAATTTGGCTGGGGAAAGTAGTGACACCAATCCATCTCACTACAGTTCCCCACTTCCATCCCAAGTAAGATAAACACATTATTTGTTTATATTTAGCTACATACTGCTCTTTGTCCCCCACACCTTGGACATGAGATTCTGCAGACATCCCCTGTACTTCTTTCCTATCCACATGACCCAGGTTTTTTATTTGAATGGACGCTGCTTAGAGACTTCTTTGTATGGGCAATTAATCAGACAGTTTTGTTTTGCAACTTTCCACCTCAACACCAATGGACATGCAGCAACCCAACAACCATTCCCTGTTAAATACATTTTGATAACAACCAGTGGCCGTGTAACCCCCATTTGCGGATTTAATGCAGAGGAAGGGGGGGAGTGGGGATGTGGTTCATGTTCTAGCACGTAGAGACACACTAAACTTTATTGGAAGATGTTGTTGATGATTTCTTCTGGCAGGAAACCTTCATCAACATGGTCCTCTTGGTGCTGATTTCCTGGCATTGGCTGCCATCACCAAGTAAGGATTATCAACTTCCTATTCACACTCAGACACATTCCAATGGATAGCAATGTTGTGCAACATGAAACACATGGCCAAAATGAGACAGACATTCTACAGATTGTATATGAAATTACCACCTGTGCTTTGCAGGCTCCTGAAGTGGTTCTTCAAAACCTCAAATGCCTCCTTAAAGTGGTTGCTGGTGAGGGTGTGAGCTGCATTATAGCATCACGCTATTGGGTACACTGGATTCTGGACAGGTGTCATCAACCATGGACACATGGTCAATCTGGCATTGCCTTTGAAGCAAAGAGCATGGTACTAACACTCACGCAATGAGATGTGTCAATTTCCAAACAGCTATTTGGTAAACAGTGGCACTATATGTACTTGTAAAGATTACCTCCAGTTTTAACAGTTTGGCAGATAGGTTTTGCTTTTGTCAGGCCACATTTTTCAGCAGACGGACATTACATGTCTGGCCCCTTTCCTGCTCCACATGACAAATCAGCTTGGTGTCCTGCAAGCATGGATTTTCATGTTTTGGTCATAAAATTGACTCCCACAGCATGCACATGGCTTTGATACATCGTAACATGAGGTGAATGTCATAGGACTTATTGTAAATGGCTCCCTCTGCAATGAATAGTGGTGTCCATTTTACACAGGTTCAGAAAAGAGTCAATACATGGACAGTGAATGGATTGCCTGTGTATCACACTTCACATTTCCACTGTGTTCTACTAATGTCAATATTTGTTCAGAGGATGCATTTCCTTGAGCGCATGCACTCAACATCCCATGCAGTTCAATTTCTCTGTTTCATGAAAGGACACCCTATGTGCACACCGTCCTGCCAGTAACATCTTTATGAGTCTGAATCTTGAGAAACTGCACCTTTGTAGTTAGCATGGACATTTCACATGGCCATTGTCTGCAGAAGTGCAAAGAAGGTGGATTCGTGTGAAGGCCAATGACTGGGAAGTGGTTCAGGATATAGTGAAAGATCCCACATGGACCAATTAGATTTCATGCCTCTGTTTTCCACTGTCATTTTTTGAAAATTGGGAATCTATCCTCTATTTGCATTCCAATGTGTGATATGAAATACTGCCTTTGTGCTGTGCTAGGGGTATTTCTAGTCATAGACTGCAGAATATGGTACCTGCCTAAATTGACAATGCATAATTAACATTGGGGGCATAAGGGTGGCCTGATATCACAAGGCCTTTCGCCACTGCAGGGGACAAGAGAGGCTAAAGCCCCCTATTTATATGGGACGGTGCTCTCCAAAAGACACACAGCCTCTCATCATAGAGGTGTAATCACCTCTCTTTCCCCATGGTGACTGGGGCGGTTGGAAGGCCACATGACCTCATGATAGACAATCCTGCTCACAAATCACCTGTGTAGACCCTGTGCTCCAGCCATAGCAGCATCTGGCATCACAGCAATGGAATTTGAGGCAAGGACAAGGTATGTGGGCCCGATTTGAGAGATAGTTAATTCCTTTATTTTGCATTTTTTTACTTTTCTATATATGTGCACCAGTTCAAGAAGAATTGTTCACATATATATATATATATATATATATATATCAATCGATTATAAAACAATGAATACAATATTTTTTTCAGAAGTGGGAGAAGACAAATAAAGATCAACTTTTGACAAAACAACCAACACACAAATGTTATCGACAACTCAAATCTACGGATTCCCGGAAATACTTAAGAGAACTACCTGTTTGTTCAACGTCCTCTCAGGACCACAGTGGTCAGGAAACTATAAACTTACCCCTTCGTGGTGCTCTCCGTTTATTGACTGTATGTGATTTAGAACTTACCTCAGAGGGAGAAAGAGTGGAGAAAGAAATTAAAGCCTCTCAGGACTTAGTCAATCTTTCCGTGTATTCAATTGAAGAGTCAAAATCCCAGTTGGAAATTTGCCACACTTTGCCTGTGAAAAGAATTAATTTGAGCCAAGGAACAATCTTTATGGTCAATGTAAATGCTGTGGGGGATGAATATACCCAGGTTCTTAACACTAGATGAAGAAAGGCACAGAGCCGTCGAAAAACAGCAAGTCACATGGCAGAATGTGGTGAGTGACCAATCATTTGACAAGGAGCTAAGGGTAATCCAACTCAGACCTATCTTAGTAGATAGGCATTGCCTAGTAGCCCCAAGGTAAAGTTTGAGATGACAACATTTGAATCAAGGCCCAGACCTTTGTGAAAAGCCTGGGTACTTAATAAAAACTAGTAAAGAGGAGGGTGAGGTGGAGATGCACTAGACATTACAACAATAAGGCACACTAGTAATATTGTTGATGCTTTAAATGTGGCAGGAAAAAGCGACACGTGTTTTGACACACAGGTCGTTCTCAAGGCTGAATAATTAATGTATCATGATATGACATGCACAACCAAATTCCGAAATGTCACACCCGAGTTGGATATGAACATTAACAGCATCATCACAAAACAGAAAATAGTGATTGATATAAGACAAAATTAGCACATCACATTAAAAAATGCAAAAGTTGTTGGCATACCATGAACCAGGGTTGGATTGTGGGACAAGCGAGGAGGGGGCAGTTGAATATAATAAAACAAAACAAAGCAAGAAATATGCAATGAGTCTCAACATTTAAAGCTATTAAGTCTGTAAATGTAATACAAGGTTGGTGATCACATTTAAGGTGTACATCACTCAGAGTGTAGGTCAACAAAAGAAAGAAGATCCCCTTAGGCAGTGCACAACAACACCGGAGCCACCAGTCAGGCATAGCAAGCATCAGTCACCTACCAATCATTGAAATAAATATCTTGGAAAAATCTGGTAGTTTGCCAAAGTTGTTGTCACTTAAGAGAGAAAGAGAAGTTTCGAACAAGAAGGGGCTAGGATCCAGTAAAACGTCAAATTATGAATAGTTAACAAAGCTTACCATAAGCAAAACAATTGCTTTGATAAGTCGTAGATGGGTGCTCTCTGTACAAAATAACCAATATTATTAAATGTAGTGGCACAAATTAGAAAGCGGATCAAATTATTGTGCAAAGATGAGAAATTTGGGTAAAAAATTCAAATCCACATACCACATGGAGAATCAAGCGGTGTAAATATCACGCTGACAGGACACGTTGAAAAAAGTCATGCCGAAATGGCCGTAGCAAGTATATATCCTACAAAAAATCAATGATATCACTTAACATTAAGAGCGGAGTAAACGCGAGCAATTGGACTACTGCTAAACCAGAGAGGGACGATACTTACTCGTTTAATTGAGCAGTCAGAAATCACAGGGAGATCCCAGAAAGCAGCCATCCATACGCGAGGAAGAAAAGAAATACAGGATTGCAGCTGACGTCACACCGGTGACGTCGGCGCCATCGCACGCAGCGGACGTCGCATGTGTGACGTCAGAGGTAAACAAACAATTGCATTGTAAGTAGGAATGGAGCTAAAGCGACACAGATAAAACGGTACAATAATTAAAGGTGAGAACAATGAGCGGGAACTATTGCCCGAATTAGTATGTCTCAAAAAGTGGGGTTTGCATTAGGAGAGGAAACCCAGAGAGTAATGGTAAATAAACCCAAAACTTGGCATAAAAGTGAACCGTACAAAGGGAGAGCACGTAGTATGGTAGGTCCAAACAGGGATATAGAGAAGAGAAAAAGGCAGAAGTGCCAGTAAATATGCAGCAATAATATGAATAGTGGGAATCCAAATAACAATAAGACTCATAACACAGATTTGATGAAGCTGGATCGAATCATAATCATGGTATGGTATATGCTATTCGAACTAGGTGGAGCAAGAAATTAGGCATAAAAACCGCAATAAGAGAAGTAAGAAAAAACAAAATGAATTTGGAGTAGTAGGTGCTAGTGCCACAAGCAAGATGGAGGGGGTCCGGCGTAGTGCGACTCCAGTCACTGATAGAGGGTCATGTTAATTAATTATACATATAAACAAGAAGATGTTATAAAAACACAGACATCTCATGATCAGTATTAAGACCCCGTGTGGTACGACGTAAAAAACAAATAAGTTTGGCCTCCATTTGGCGTAATTTCAGTTGAAGATTGCCACCCCTTTTCCCCCTATGTGCCTTCATTAAACCAATGAAACGCAAGTCAGCAATATTGTCAGCTGATGTTGCAATTGCCAGTGAACGGCCAAAGGTGATTTCGGTTCGGGCATCCTGAGACTGGACAGATGTTCCCTTATTCGGATACGAAGTTGACGGATAGTGCTGCCCACATACAATTTCTCACAGGTACAGATAATGGCATAGACCACATAGGTAGTTTTGCAGTTAATGAAATCACGTATATCAATTCGTGATCCAAATTTGTCACAAAAGGTTTTGCATTTGGTTACAGCCCAAGGACATTGGTTACAATGGCTACATTTGTGAAAACCACCTGGTTGTTGTAGCCACGTGGAAGTGGTTGGTTGAATGTCAAAAAATGAAGGGCTCACTAAATTTTTTATCGTAGGAGCTCTAGTGAATGTAAATTTTGGTTTGGGTGTCAAATATGGTTGTAAATCTTTGTCGAGTCTCAGAATGTGCCAGTGTTTAGCAACCATTTTGTACAGAAGCGAAGAATCATCTGTGAATGGTGTAATCAGCGAAATATAAGGGGGATGTTCTTTTGACCTGGTCACATTAGTCAGGAGGTCGCGTTGGTTCATTTGAGTGAATTTGGAATATGCCTTATAAATAACAGAACCCTTGTACCCTCGGTTGAGGAAACGCTGATTCAAGATATTACATTCTCTTTCAAAATCTCTAGATAAGGTACAATTGCGTCTGGCCCTATGGAATTCGCCCATTGGAATATTATCAATGGTGGCGCGTTGATGGTTGCTCTGAGCAGCCAAGATTGAATTTACTTCAGTAGGTTTTCTGTAAGTGCTAGTGTATACATTGTCACCTTCATGAAAGACATGTAAATCCAGAAAATCAATTTGGCATGGATTACAAAGGCCCGTAAGGCTAATTCCAACCCCTTTGGTTTAGCATAGCTTAAAAAGGTAAGAAAGGAGGCTTCAGAACCCTTCCATATCAAAACAATGTCGTCAATATAACGTCGCCACATTACAATGTTAGACACAAATTGCGCTTGGTTAAGAATATGTGTTTCTTCATAGAAAGCTATGGAAAGATTAGCCAAAGAGGGTGCAAACTTTGCCCCCATGCCACACCCCTCACTGGCAGATAAAACTGGTAATTGAAAATGAACACATTGTTCGCAAGTACAAATTGTAGGAATTGCTTAAGCATAAAGACATGATCAGAATAAGATGCTGAGGTGTTCCTAAACACATAATCAATTGTCTGCAAGGCTAAATCATGATTGATATTAGTGTAAAGTGCAACCACATCAATTGTTGCCAGCATGTAGTCTGGTTCCCAAGTAATAGTTTGCAAGGATTGTAGAATGTGAGTACTGTCACGGATGTAGGATGACATTTGTACAACAAAAGGCTTAAGAGCCTCGTCCAAATATTTCGAAAGACCTTCAGAAGCCCAGTTGCTACTGCTCATAATGGGCCGTACCTCAGGTAAGGTCTCAAAAGGTTTATGTATCTTTGGGAGAAAATACATGGTATGTATAGTGGGATCAGTGTTAGACAGAAACTGTTTCTCATCATCAGTTAGAAAACCTTTACAATGCCAGGTATCAATTAATTCAAGAAGATCTGTGACCACACGCTTAATAGGATTGGATTTGAGAACTTTGTAGCAGCCAGGGGTATGCAAATGATTGCAGCCCATAGTATTGCTGCATATTTACTGGCACTTCTGCCTTTTTCTCTTCTCTATATCCCTGTTTGGACCTACCATACTACGTGCTCTCCCTTTGTATGGTTCACTTTTATGTCAAGTTTTGGGTTTATTTACCATTACTCTCTGGGTTTCCTCTCTTAATGCAAACCCCACTTTTTTGAGACATACTAATTCAGGCAATAGTTCCAGCTCATTGTTCTCACCTTTAATTATTGTACCGTTTTATCTGTGTCGCTTTAGCTCCATTCCTACTTACAATGCAATTGTTTGTTTACCTCTGACGTCACACATGCGACGTCTGCTGCGTGCGACGCCGCCGACGTCACCTGTGTGACGTCAGCTGCAATCCTGCATTTCTTTTTTTCCTCGCATATGGATGGCTGCTTTCTGGGATTTCTCTGTGATTTCTGACCGCTCGATTAAACGAGTACGTATCGTCCCTCTCTGGTTTAGCAGTAGTCCAATTGCTTGCGTTTACTCCGCTCTTAATGTTAAGTGATATCGTTGATTTTTTGTAGGATATATACTTGCTACGGCCATTTCGGCATTACTTTTTTCAACGTGTCCTGTCAGCGTGATATTTACACCGCTTGATTCTCCATGTGGTATGTGGATTTGAATTTTTTACCCAAATTTCTCATCTTTGCACAATAATTTGATCCGCTTTCTAATTTGTGCCACTACATTTAATAATATTGGTTATTTTGTACGGAGAGCAGCCATCTACGACTTATCAACGCAATTGTTTTGCTTATGGTAAGCTTCGTTAACTATTCATAATTTTACCTTTTACTGGATCCTAGCCCCTTCTTGTTCGAAACTTCTCTTTCTCTCTTAAGTGCCAACAGCTTTTGGCAAACTACCGGATTTTTCCAAGATATTTTTTTCACTGATTGGTAGGTGACTGATGTTTGCTATGCATGACTGGTGGCTCCGGTGTTGTTGTGCACTGCCTAAGGGGATCTTCTTTCTTTTGTTGACCTACACCCTGAGTGATGTACACCTTAAATGTGATCACCAACCTTGTATTACATAGCTTTAAATGTTGAGACTCATTGAATATTTCTTGCTTTGTTTTGTTTTATTATATGCAACTGCCTCTGCCTCACTTGTCCCACTCTCCAACCCTGGTTTATGGTATGCCAACAACGTTTGCATTTTTTAATGTGATGTGCTAATTTTGTCTTAAATCAATCACTATTTTCTGCTTTGTGATGATGATGTTAATGTTCATATCTAACTCGGGTTTGACATTTCAGAATTTGGTTGTGCTTGTCATATCATGATACATTAATTATTCAGCCTTGAGAATGACCTGTGTGTAGAAACACGTGTCGGCTGTTACCTGACACAATGAAAGCATCAACAATATTACTAGTGTGCCTTATTGTGGCAATGTCTAGCGCATCTCCACCTCACCCTCCTCTTTACTAGTTTTCAATACCAGCCAGTGTGGACTGGTTGGCGTTGGTGGTAATGCTGCTGACATTTAAGTCTTCAGATTGAATTTCTAATCCAATCAGTGATCACTAGCGCACAGACCCTTACTTGCGAACCCACAGTTTTATTAGAGCATACTTAATAAAAACTCCTCGGATCGGCTAAATATTGGGTCAGTAGTGTTGGAGAGACGGACTACCCGGAAGGGCCTTAGTTAACTCACAGGTCAGCTGGGCCAAGGATGGGCACAGGTGAAGCATAGTCTTCGTTCCTTGAGGCTGGAGAGCATAGTGGATCGAGACAACAATTTCATAATAAATCGGTAGAGTATAATGAACCTTCTACAATGTATCCCGAATTTGCATCAAATTGTGTGTAGTGATCTAAGTATCATAGAATTTGTTGAGGAGCTATGCGCCGACAGTGTTTACTTGCATATGACTTCCCCTGTTGTGAAAGGAATGCTCCTGGAAGCAGCAGAAAGCAAGCAAATGCTGGGGTTCAAACTCACAGCTGTGAAAGAAATCAATGAAGTGTGTCCATCAGAGGGTGAAAGCACGGGATTAAGACCGAATAAGGTCCCCCAAACTGATCAAGGTCAAGAAGTTAAGGATGAAGTACATCGGGGGAACATCTTGTGAAATTTTACTAAAAAAGTCACCTCACAAAATACCATGACGATGTAGAAGTCACTCAAGATCCAGGAAGACTCAACTTTAACTTCACAGTACGCGCCAGTAACAGCAGCAGTTTAGCAAGGGAGGTCAAGATGGTGCCTGAGGACAATTTGAGCACCTTGGAAATGTTTTCTTGGTCATGGTTATTGGAAGCGCTGGCTTGTAATAAGAAGTCCTAGCTTTATGAGAAGTCCAATCCATGTCAACTAAGGATGGCATTGTGTAAAACAAGAGGTTTTGGTCATCTGACGACTGAAAGTGATGTGATCTTGGGTGGCTTTGATCTTCTGTGTTTCCAGGAGACTTGACTGCACCAAAAAAACCTGCCTGGATGGATATTCTGTAATACTTAACCCTGCAGAAAAGGGTCCTAAAGGAAGATCAACATTGGGTCTCCTTACAGCAATACGTCTGTATGTGGTCTCAGCTTGATTGAAGTAGCATTATGCAACCTGTTTACCCAGGAAATTATAATGGGCTAGTCCCCTCCTGTAGAAGATCAAGTTCAGATCGGCACTCTTCGTCAGGCTATTAGAAATCTCTACTGGAACCCAGTAGCATTGACGGAAAATGTTTTTTTGGACATGGTGGCATCTCTGATAGATGACACCCACACAAAACATGATATGTGGAACATAATCCTGTGTGGGGACCTAAATGCTCGATTTGTGATAAGAGATGCTATGTCAAATGACTCTTTACAACTGAGCCCCTCTGAGAAAAGAGGTGTTGCTTCCCCAAGTGACTTGGTCGAAAGATGGCCAAAATGGCTCTTATAGATTACATATTTGTTTCTCTGTGCTTTATACTGTGTGTTTCATCATTTTAAATCATTCAAACGTTTCATAGCGACCATGACTTGCTGTCAATGACGTGGGTCTCAGAAGGGATCATTGACAGGATCAGCTTGATGACCCCCATCGCATAATGTAATGGAGGGATACATTTGAGAATATCAAGGGACGTGATTAATCTTTTGTCTGCTTGATTCCTACATGGCTTATCTCCAGAAGGCAAGACAGAAAAAGGCGGCATGATAGATTGTACGCCTCTGCTCCAATGCTTTAATACAAAGCTCTGGGGGAAGCGTCAGGTAGGAAGAAACCCCTTGCGCTCCTACGACTGAGTTTCGGTTGCAAAGAGAAAGGAAATTAGGAGGATACTGCGAAGAGCCAAGAACTCAAATCAATTTGATGTCCTCCTTCGGGCCAAAATGGCAGTGAAGAACTATAAGAACTGGCTGAGAGCTCACAGGTTAAAACTATAATAGCATGATTCAGAAACCATGCTAAAAATAATCTGTGGGAGGAAAGCCAGTGAATTTTGGTCTTTGATATTAATAAAAAAATGCCTGGGGAACTCAACCCTAACACAGGTCAACAGTATTTCAGATGAAGCCTGGGTGGTGTACTTTCAGGACCTTTAGGAAGAGAAGGGCAAAATTGCTCCACCTAACATGAGGTAGGAGATCACGCCATGGGATGTTCCTTAATGCATCGTGGAGATCATGGAGCAGTTGATGAAATTGAATAGCTCTTGTGCTCCTGGACCCGATGGCCTCACCAACGCCATGCTAAAACAAGATCTGGAGCCTTTGGCCACTTTATCTATCTTTTCTTCAAGCGAATAGTGCAAAAACCTTGCCTTGCCGAGTCCTGCAGGAGAGCTGTTGTGGTTTTGATATTCAAGAATGGCAAAAGAGAGGATCCTAAGAACTACCACCCTATTGCCCTTCTTGATGTGATCAGTAAAATCTTTGGATCAATAATCTTGACGAAACTGAGTGAGTAGTCAGTTCTAGAGGGAAGTAATGACCGATTCCACACCGGATTTGTTCAGGGGATTGGGACAGGCATGCCCATCCTAATCCTAAATATCCTGAAGGGGAGGGTCTGGGATAATAAACCAAGGGTTTTCCTGGCACTTGTAGGTCTTCGATCAGGTGGGATGATCACGATTATAGAGGAAACTTCGGAATTGGAATTGCCTGTGGTCACCGCTAGAACCCCTAGTCCTATTGCAACTCTGACACTAGTCTGGGGGAAAGATTGAATAAGAGCGGCCAACTGTCACAAGAGATAAAAACACTGAGAGGCTTCAAACAAGGATGCCCACTGGTACCTGCACTGTTAATCTTTTATTTTTGGCAGATTTAGACCAAACAATGAACAAGGCAAGAAGCGTTCCTCTACGTATAAGTGGTGTCCATCTAAGCCACCTTCTCTAAGCAGCCGACTTGGTATTAATAGATCAACCAGCTCTCAGTCCACAGATACAGCTTGACAAGCTGAGAAATTATATGGATGAAAACAGCCTTCAAATACACATTGAATATACCAATATCAAAGTGCTAGAGAAAACAAAAAAGCTGAAGCTGATATTTGTGTGGCAGCTGGGGCCAACAATAATTCAACAAGTTCCAACATTTAGGCAATTGGGGGTACTGATAAACAGCAGCAGTACTGAATCTCCAACTTTGCATCCATGTGCCAGATGGTAAAAATGCTGGCGAGTCGAGCAAACACTTTAAATACAAAATATGGTTGTTTTTCATCAGTACAGGTCTTGGACATTGACAAATGGCTCTGAAGCAATGCTCTGGATGTCTAATAAAGGTTGCCCATTGCTTTAACGTATCTACTGGAAGAGAGTCTTGCGAGTCCCGACTTTCATTCCTATTCAGGTTGTACATAGAGAACTGGGCCTCTTATCATTGATGGCAGTGATGGAGGATGACTTAAAAACAAACCTGTGTAGGGTGAAAACCAAGCTGCAAGAACAACAAGCACTGCCCTAAAAGACAATCAATCTCGATTTTGCAGCGGAACAGGCACAGTGGAAACTTTAAAACACCTCTTGTTCTGTTCAGGGCTGACTGAAGAAAGAATGAGGCAGTTTGGGCATTTGTTAAAAGATGTAAGAACAGTGGCTGCTAATGGTTGGTGGGACTTTGTTTTGAGTGGGGAAAGGGTTCCATTGGTATTGGCAGAAGTGTCAATTTACAAATAAGATTTTGACACAGAGAGAATGAAACTTGGAATTGTGGTAATGTCTTCCCTTTCCCCTCATATTTGTATTGCCTTACACTAGTTATGTTCTTTATGACCGGAAAATTGTGCAATTTGCTACAGTGTTTAAAATAACTGGTAATTGCTAAAGATTTTTAATGAATTAAAGCAAATAACAATGTTTTAAAAAATGTACATTATTATACAAATACTAAGGACATAACAGAAATACAGATGACACAACAAAATATATTTCCAAAACATGTGCAAATAGCAGGTAATTGTGCAAAGAATGTATACCTTTTTTTTAAAATATCAATGGAAATCCCGTAACAGCGACTGTTAGAGACACACTTATTTCTTGTAAGATCTTATCCCAAAAGACAACTGGGATTAAGCATTTAAAATCCCTTGTAAAATGTGTGAAACATATCTCCAAAACTGACACAAAAGCTGGACAATCTATCACAATGAGTCCCAGAAATTCGATATCGGTTTGATTATTACAAAATCTTCAATCCCTCTCTGTTTTCATTAACTTTGCCCTAATCTCAAGGATTTCTTTTGTGGGCAATATGTTTAGTCTAAAACGAGACAACGCCTCCTTCTGGTATAAGCACATTTTTCCAAGCAATTGGGCAAAACTCTAAGAACTTTCTACGTTAACAATAATGAATCAAAAAAATTATATTTCATACATGTTGTTTTGTTCTGTGCCAATCTTATAACTAGATTTCTTTTTTTGTGAGGCTGCGTTGCTGACCAAGCTTTCATTTGATGAATTTATGGACAACAATAGTTTCTCACAATAAATCCTCCAGTTCTTGAGAGATGGATTGGAGGATTCCTGCGACAGATTAATGAACATGAAATCAAGAAGGGTGTCCAGGATGTTGCTATACACAGCAAGAGTCTTCCAGGTGACTACTGCATCCATTGATAAAAAACCCAAATCAATAATCTGAACAGGGCCACCCTTCGGAATACAGAGAACATATTTCCAAACGAAACCCTCAAGCTTTAACCATAGAGTTGAATCCACTTTGCCCAAGGTCTCTGCACTGTAAGCTACATAAGGCTACTACCTTCGCTTTGAAAAATGTTAAGAGTGGAATTATAGAATAGCGGCCATATTTTCTATGCAGCCTTCTAGCTTGAATAGCTTGGGGTTTTATGTTGATGAGTAGTCTGTCATATATTTTCTTTGTTACTGGTCGCATGGAAGACAAAGCCCAGATACCTATCATCCTATCGATTATCTAGATATTTTTTTTTAAATACCTAGTAAACTTCAGGTACTTCCTTTTATATTTGAGAAGATTAAGATCTTTGACTTGGCCAAATTGATCTGAAGGTTATTGTTGGTTATGTAGCTTTGAAAGTCCCCCAACTGTTGTTGCAACTCAAAAGGATAGCAATCCAAGAATAGAACATTTTCAGCAAAGGCCAATCAAGGAACTGGTCCTGCCCCAACATAAGTGGAAAAGATTTCAAGAAAAACTTCTTTTATATCAGATATACATATTAAAAAGGAATGGTGCTTGGACACACCTCTGTCTTACTCCACCAGCAGATTCTATTAAAGAGGATGCATGCCCATCCATATTCGGTCAGACCTGTACATGTGTGTCTGAATACAGATGCTTTAGAATTGAGACTAGTAGATGGGGACAACCCTAAGCTATAGTTTGGGCCAGAGCCTGGTATGACAAACCCTGTCAAAAGCCTTTGTCAGGTGTAAAATGCCAAATACAGTGGTTACCTCTTTTTTCAGAGGCAACCACTGCCTCAACCTGTCTGCCTCATCTCCCGGAATTCTTGGCACAGAGTAGTAAATGTCTCAGTATCAGTGCAGAAAATGTTTTACTTGAAACATCGAGCAGCGCAATGGGACAACAGTTTCCAGGATAACACTGTCTCCCATTTCAAAAATACAGAAAGTTGCATTCATTCCACTAAAACTAGGAAATACTAGAAGGTGCTGGCTCGCATACACAGATGATTTCATTCTTATGGATCATACCCAAATTGGATTGCAAAGATTAATCACAGCTTTTGGTACATTTGCTGCTGAAAGTTATCTACATGTCAATATATGCAAAACTAAGTGATGGGTTTTACCAGACTTGCACAGGGAAAGTGGAAACTAGATAATGTGAGACTTACAATGGTTAAAGAACTTGCAAATCTGGAGCATAGACTCTTAGCGTGTGCCAATCAAGGAGCCCTTTTGATGATGACTGTTGAGAAAGCAAGAAGTTATGCTAGTCTAATGAAAGAAAATGAGTACCAGATATTGTAGATTCTCCATGCTGCCACATATCACATTCTATAAAAGTAAAGTAATTCCAGCTCTGACCCATGGTCTGGAGGTAAACCATCAAATAAAGAAAATTGATCTAGGCAAAATTGAAGGGGGAATTTGGAGAAGTGTACTATCATTAACTGTGTCCCAATGAGTGTTTTAAGGCACAAATTGGCAGTTGTCTCAATAAAGGGATGGTATCAGTGGAAGAAAATGCACATTTCTAGGAGAATGCTGAACTCTGGGGAGACATGATCTGAATAATGTTCTGATTAATGATGCAAAGGGTCCACTCATCAGTTTAAAGAATGAATGTAATAACCTGTTGCAGCAGATTGATTCAGATGCTACAACTTTAATTACGAATCCAATGGCAACCAAGAAAAATCTCTTTCGTTCGGACTGGTGTTGAACAAGAGAAAACGTGTTATCTTATAAGTTGTATACACATCTATCTATGGATATAAAGTGTCTGGATGTTTTGCCTAGATACTTAGTTACATTCCCAAATACCTATTGGCTCTCTCAGTTTATGCATTTTAGATTTAACACACTGCTAACAGTGAAAATAAATAAAATAAGAGGGCTGTGCTCTGAAAGGGGGGGGCAATGCCAAAAATTTAAAAAATTGGGATCAGGTGCGAGATCTTCCAGTTAGGGGCGTAGAGCATGAGGTTATAATCCATTCAAATAAGCAGTATAAGATAAATGCCCAATGCTCTGGGCTCCCTTTCAATGTCAAATTAGATAGCCTATCCGTGCTAGTGGGATATGAGGGTTTAACATGCTGGATGACTTTCAGAATGTCTTCTCTTGAGAACTCCAGCTCCCATCTAGAGCTGGAGTTCTCAAGAGAAGACATTGGCCTCATTCCAAATTGGCCGGTATACAGTAAAAGTGCCAGTAATATTTTTTATTGGGACAGCCAACTACAACTTTGCTGGTAGGGGCTAAGGATTTACCTCCCACTAAATGATGGAGGTAAATCTGACCTCTACTGGCAAAAAATTGCCTTTATTACTGACAGGGCCAGTAATAGTGCCAACACCCCCGCCCCCACATTGAGTCATGTGGGACTCCATGGGATGGGTATTAGTGTCCTTAGGCAACTGTAATCTGTCAGTTATTCCGGCAGACAAAGTGTCGGTAATTGCAATTCCATTCACCGATATTCTGGCCGGGTTTCCAACCGGAATACCGGCAGCCCAGCCAGAGCTCCAGAACGGTGAGGTGTGATGTCGCTGGCCTTTGGTGCCTGTCACCCATGTGGGTCGACTGCCCCCAAGCTCAGTGGTGGGCCCGGGGAGACCCAGCAAGGTGCCCATCCATCAAGCTGTAACACAGCATGGCCAGAGCTCCAGGATGGCTGGAGGTGCTGCCTCCGACCATGGGTGCCTGTCTCCCAGGAACCCATGGCCTGGGGCAGCATACCCGGACGTCCTGGAACTCTGGCCATACCGTGCTACAGCTTTTCCTTCTGGAGAGGGATGGGGACCCTGCCAGGGCTCCCTGGGACAACAGCTGGACTTGGGGGCAGTCGATCCACATGGGAGATAGCTGCTTTGCTTGGGGACCATTGACCCACATGGGAGGCAGGCGCACAAGGTTGGGGACATGACCCTCGACCATTCAGGAACTCTGGCTGGGCTGCACTACATAAATTAAAGTGAACGTCAAGACCTCTTTGAATTCCCACAGGTGCCTTCTTTTCAGAAATGCATGGGGTGCCATGTTTTCTTTGGTTGCTGCAACACCCCAGGCCCAAATCTGGGGGTTGTCCAGAAGGCAAAACAGAGTATGGATTTGAGTACCTAAGGCATTTGGTGTACCAGTGGTTTAGCCTTTTCCCGTTGCGCCAAGGTCAGTGCACCCGCACATGTGAGGTACCGTTTTCATCGGGACACCTGTGGGAACACAGGAAGGTAGGACATGTGTTGTTGCCTGAATGTTTCAGTCGTTTCCTGTTCACAAATGCCTAATAATTGTGTTTTTCCCCTACATTTTGGACTTTGCTGGGCATTCTGGGTAATATATTGTAGCGCGCACAACTCACGCCGGTGAGACCTCTTTGGATTCCCATGGGTGTCTTCTTTTCAAAAATGCATGGGGTTTCTTATTTTCCTTGGTAGCTGAAACACCCCGCGGCCAAATCTGTGGGTGGTGCAGAAAACAAAAAACAGTACAAATGTTGTCTTCACAGAGCTTTTGGTGGACCAGTGGTTTAGCCTTTTCCCATTGTGCCCAGGTCAGTGCACCCACAAATGTGAGGTACTGTTTTCATCGGGACACCTGTGGAAACGTGGGCAGGTAGGACATGTGTTGTTGCCCATGTGTTTCGATGGTTTCATAGTTGCACATTTCTCAAAATAGTTGTTTCCCTACATTGTAGCTTGACTCATGCAAGTGAGACCTCTTTGGATTCGCACTGGTGTCTTCTTTTCAGAAATGCATGGTGTTCCCTGTTTTCTTTGGTGACTGCGACACGCCAGGCCAAAATCTGTGGGCTGTCCAGAAGCCAAAATAGAGTGTGGATTTTGTATACCCAGGGCGCTTTGTCTACCAGTGGTTTAGCCTTTTCCCAATGTGCCCAGGTCAGTGAACCCACACATGTCACATAGCGTTTTCATTGCAACACCTTTGAGAACGTGGGAAGTTAGGACAGGTTTTGTTGGTAGAGGGTTTCGGTTGTTTCCATGTCTCAAATGTCTGTAAGTTTTGTTTTTGTTATTCTTGTTAATAAATTGTAGTACAACTCATGCAAGTGAGACCTCTATGGATTCCCATGAGTGTCTTCTTTTCAGAAATGCATGAGATTCCCTGCTTTGCTTGGTGGCTGCGACAACCCAGGCCCAAATCTGTGGGTTGTCCAGAAGAAAAATAGAGTATGATTTTGTCTACCCAAGACTTTTGGTGTACCAGTAGTTTAGCCTTTCCCTGTCGCGCCCAGGTAAGTGCACACACACATATGAGGTACAGTTTTCATCTGGACACCTGTGGGAACGTGGAAAGGTAGGACATGTGTTCTTGCCCACATGTTTCGGAGGTTTCTTGATCTCAAATGTCTCAAAATGTTGTCTTTTTGCCTACATTTTGGATTTTGCAGGGCCTTCTGGGTAACACATTATAGCGCGACTCAAGAAAGTGAGACCTCTTTGGATTTCCACGGGTGTCTTCTTTTCAGATATGCTTGGGGGTCCCTGTTTTCCATGGTGGCTGAGACAGGACAGGCACAGATATGTGGGTTGTCCAGTATGTCAAATCCAGTATTCCCAGGGAGTTTGGTGTACCAGTGGTTTAGCCTTTTCTCTTTTTGCCCAAGTCGATGCACCCACATATATGTGGTACCATTTTCATTGGGACACCTGTTGGAACTTGGGAAGGTAGGACTTGTGTTGTTGCCCACGTGTTTCAGTGTTTTCCTGGTCAAAAATGTCAAAAAATGTTGTTTTCCCCCTACTTTTTGGAGTTTGTGGGGCATTCTGGGTAATAAATTGCAGTGCGACACACACAAGTGAGACCTCTTTGGATTCCCACAGGTTTCTTCATTTCAGAAATGCATGGGGTTGCCTTTTCCTTGGTGGTTGCGAAACCCAAGGCCCAAATGTGTGGATTTTCCACAAGGCCAAATCCAATCTTGCACAGGGCATTTGGTGTACCAGTGGTTTAACCTTTTCCCTTTGCTCGCAGGTCAGTGCACCCACAAATGTGAAGTACTGTTTTCATTGTTACATCTTTGGGAACGTGGTGAGGTAGGATATGTGTTGTTTCCCACACGTTTTGGTGGTTTCCTGGTCTCACATGTCTCAAAATTGTGTTTTACCCCTACATTTCGGACTTTGGTGGGCATTCTGGTAATAAATTGTAGCGCGACACCTGCAAGTGAGACCTCTTTGGATTTCCACGGGTGTCTTCTTTTCTGATATGTGTGGCGTTCCATGTTTTCCTTGGTATCTGTGACACACCAGGCACAGATCTGCGAGTTGTCCAGAAGGCAAAATCCAGTCTTCCCATGGTGTTTGGTGTATCAGTGATTTAGCCTTTGCTCTTTGCTACCAAGTCAGTGCACCCATGTATGTGTGGTACCGTTTTCATTGGGACACCTGTGCTAACATGGGAAGGTAGGACATGTGTTGTTGCCTGCATGTTTCAGTGTTTTCCTGATCAACAATGTCTCAAAATTGTGTTTTTTCCCCGACATTGTAGAATTCTTGGGGCATGCTGTGTAAAAAATTGCAGCGTGTTACACAGAAGTGAAACCTTTTTGGATTCCACAGGTGTCTTCTTTTCAGAAATGCATGTGGTTCCCAGTTTTCCTTGGTGGCTGCGACACCCAAGACCCGAATGTGCAGGTTGTCCATAACGCCATATCCAGTCTTCCCCAGGGCATTTGATGTACCAGTTGTTTAACCTTTTCCCTTTCCGCCCAGGTCAGTGCACTCATACATAGGCGGTACCGTTTTCATCAGTGCACCTGTGGGAACGTGGGAAGGTAGGACATGTGTTGTTGCCCACATGTTTGGTGGTTTCCTGGTTGCAAATGTCTCAAAATTGTGTTTTTCCCCTACATTTTAGACTTTGCTGGGCGTTCTGGGTAATATATTGCACGCAACAGAAGCAAGTGAGACCTGGTTGAATTCCCACAGGTGTCGTCTTTTCAGAAATGCATTGGGGTTTCCTGTTTTCCTTGGTGGCTGCGACACCCCAAGCCCAAATGTGGTTTTTCCCAGGGCGTTTAGTGTACAAGTGGTTTAGCCTTTTCGCTTTGCAACCAGGACAGTGCACTCACACACATGAGGTACAATTTTGATTGCAGCACCTGTGGGAATATGGGAAGGACATGTGTTGTGTTGTGTTCTCTTGGTTGCAATAACATTTTCATACATGTTCTACAGCGGTTTGTTACACAACCCTTTCATTTCCCAAATGGGCTAAACATTTTGTTGCTCCTTTAGGCACTGTACGATTTTGTGACCTGCGCAAGTCACCTATACTTCAAAAAGTTAGCCTGTGCTCTTTCAAAAAATGTATGCTTGGCATTCTTCACCACATTGGTTTTTGTTATTTTCAAATGCTAATTATGTCTGTTTAGGCGGCAAGCATCAACATACTGTGTACCATGGCCCTCATTACAACTCAGGCGTTAAGGGTTTAACAGCGCCGTCGGCACCATTAACCCTTAACGCCTGATTACAAGTGTCCCTTTGCGGGTTGGTGTTTAACGCCTGCTTTTAGCAGGCGTTAAAAATCCAACCCGCAAAGGGACTTTGGAGCTAATTACGCCACCGTAATTTACGGTGCCGTAATTAGTGCCTTCCCCATTCCCATTATGCCCTATGGGGGCAAAAATGGGAATGGGGAAGGGCAAATGGTGAATGGGGAATTACCGCCCCACTCACCTTGGAATGGGGCGGTAATTCCACCATCCACCATGGCGGAATCCTAACCTTAGCGGCATGGACCATGGTGCTAATAGCACCATGGTCCTCCGCCAAGGTTGTAATGAGGGCCCATGTCTTGGTTTTAGGCTCCTTTAGGATTCTCTGATACACTCTCTGCGCTATCTACTGATTTGGGATCGTTGGTTGCAGCGTTGCGAGGGGTTCTGTTTCTTCTGTATCGTGTGGCACAGGGTGAGGAAGTTTCTTGACATGCGACGCGTGGATCCAATTCTTTCTTCCAGAAATCCGCACTGCCATTTGCGTGACCACAGGACCAGGAATGGGCCCCGCCAGCGAGGTGCAAGGCAGGAAGAGCGCTCAAATGCCTTGATGAACACCCAGCTTCCAGGCCGTATGCTGTGGCCCGGGCCCTCGCATCGCGCAGGTAAAGCCTCTTGCACCTGGTGATAAATTAAATACAGGTTTTTAGTCAACTGGCTGCAATAATCTGAAAGTAATACATTTTCAACATCTCACAAAGATCTACATTTAGGAAGGTTCCAGATATTGGCAGGTCTCCCCATTACCACTTCAAATGGAGAGAGCCCAGTCTTAGTTTGAGGGGTTGTACACATGGATAATAACACGATCGGTAAGACGTCCGGCCATTTTAATTTAGTGCCGGCACACATTTTAGCAAGCTTGTTCTTGATGATACCATTGTGTCTTTCTACTAGTCCGGCGCTCTGAGCGTGTCTGGCCGAATGGAACCGTTTGATGATCTGTAATGCCGCACATATCTGCAGAATTACGGCAGCGACAAAATGTGGGCCATTGCCCGACCAGATGACTCTTGGTAGCCCGAACCGTGGGAAGAACTCCGTTAACATGGTTTTCGCAGTAGTCATGGCTGAAGCATCTTTGACAGGGAAAGTCTCAACCCATTTACTAAAAGAACAGATGAGCACTAGTACGTACTTCATATTATTGCACTGTTCCATTTCAATAAAATCAAAGTGGATGACTTCAAAGGGGACAGAGGGTGGCCCAAAACTACCCCTTGGATTTGCTGTCCCCTTTCCCGCATTGTGTTGTAGGCAAATCATGCAATTTTGGACATAGAGTTGGGCAGTTTTTGAAATTTTGTCAATTACCCAAACTTTCTCTAACATTTTCGTTACTTTCTGGGCACATACATGCGTAGGACCATGGGCCATGATGACCATCATCATTACATACGCATCCGGGAGTAGCCATTTCCCTTCAACTATGTCCACCCAACACCCGTCATCATCAAATTTCCCCAAGCCTTCAGCCCACCTCTTGGATTCTTCTAACGTGGCATCAGCTTGGATATCCCGTACAGACCCAACACCCTCATTCATTGCATAGGCATTTACAGTCTCCCTTGAAACATACATCTCCGTACAGAGATCGGTAGTAGTTTGTCTAGCTATCTGATCTGCGAAAGCATTCCCTTTTCCTATGTCATCTGTAATCTTTCGATGCGCTGCACATTTCATAACGGCTAACTGAGTAGGGAGCGCAAGCGCTGAGAGTAGTTGTACTATTAGGGAGCCATGTTGGACCTTAGTGCCATGTGAAGTTAAGAACCCTCTCTCTGACCAAAGTCTCCCAAAGTTGTGAACCACCCCAAAGGCATACTGACTATCAGTATATAAGTTTACTGCAAGCCCTTCGGAAAGTTCACAAGCTCGGGTCAATGCTATAATCTCTGCGGCCTGTGCAGAGTTATGAGTGATTCTCTTGGTTTCCACAACCGTGCTTAATGTGGTGATTGCATAAGCAGCTGTGGATGTACCAGCCGGAAGTTTAAAGCAGGATCCATCACAAAACAGATCTCCTTGCGGATTATCCAAAGGAGTGTCTTTCAAATCAATTCTACCCTTTGTCTCTTGTTCGGTAGTATACAGACAGTCATGTGGCTCTCCATAGCCGCAAGTAGTATCTTGCGGGAAAGGTAAGAGTTCAGCCGGATTAAGAACACAACACCTCTTAATTGGATGTGAGGAGCAAACAAGATCAATTCATATCTCATCAACCGTGCGGAAGTGAGGTGTTGCGTTTGTGTTTGGTTCAGTAGAACATCTACAGAGTGAGGCACCATCAGGGTTAGATCATGGCCTAGGACCATTCCCTCACTCTGTTTTACAGACGAAGCAGCGACAGCTCGCAAAAATCTTGCCAAAGCGCATGCTACAAGATCAAGGGCGGAAGAAAAGTTACTGCACAGCCTATTCTTCCCTCCATGTTCCTGCGTTAATACAGCCAAAGCACATCCATCACATTCATGCACAAACAACACAAAGGCATTTTCATAGTTTGGTGTGCCCAAAACTGGTGCAGAGCATAATGCAGTCTTGAGCAAGTCAAACGATTGCTGGTGTTCCGCGTTCCACGGCAATGGCAGAGATATGCCCTTCTTTCTCAAAGCCAACATCGGTTTCATCACTAGTGCAAAATTCGGGATCCACAACCTACAGTAAGAAGCCATACCTATCATGGCTCTAACTTCCTTCTGTGTATTTGGGACAGACATGCCAGAAATGTGTTTTATTCTTTCAGGTGTCAATCTTCTTCCCTCCTTTGTCAGGAGATAGCCTAAATAGGTGACCTGCTGGCAACAATATTCATACTTTTTAAGCAAAGCTTTGTGACCATGCTTAGCTAGATGAATAAGCAATAACACAGTGCCCTCCTTACAGGCGCTCTCAGAGTCAGCAGCTAAAAGCAAGTCATCAACATATTGAAGCAATGTACAAGTAGAGGGCAATTCAAGGGTATCAAGCTGTTCTTTCAAAGCCCTACTATAGATGCTAGGACTCTCTGTGTACCCTTGAGGTGCACGAGTAAATGTGAATGAGCGTCCCCCTAAGGTGAACGCGAACAAGTATCTACTATCCTTGTGTATAGGAATACTACAGAAAGCATTCTTTAGATCCACAACACTAAAGTAAGTAGCTGTAGCTGGAATCATGGTTAATATTGTTGTCACATCAGGCACAATTGGAAATTGCGGACCGACGACTTTATTAATGGCACGTAAATCAATTATGAAACGGAATGGAATTGCATTATCGTCTTTCTTGTACACGGGTAAAATCGGACTATTGCACAAACTTCCTGAAATTTCCTCAATCACCCCGCGATGCACAAAATCAGAAACAATGCATTTCAAAGCTCGCTCGCCCTCAACTGAAATCTTATACTGGGGAGTGCGTGGCAGCACAATTACATGTTTCAAAACTATGTTAACAGGCTCAATCTGTAAAACACTGACATCGTTGTCGTCAACAGCCCATAAACTCTCTGGTACATCAATGAATTCTGGCGGCAAAGGTCTAGTCACGAATTGCGAGACAGAAAATTGCTTTGGTGAAATCGTCAAGCGCACTCCATCAGAAGAAAAATAAATCACTACATTTAATTCTTTTAACAGGTTCAACCCCAGAAAATTCTCTCCACAGTTCGAAGTCAACAGAAATGGACAGTAGTCCGTAAAGGGACCCAAAGAAATGGGTACCGGCGAAGAAACCGGACAAACAACTGGCGTGCCAGAAAACCCTACAGAAAAATTGGTTTGCCCTGATAGTGGAATGTTTGGAACCCGTGAATGATCAATGGAACACTTCTTTGCTCCAGTATCTATCAAAAACGGATGTTTCCAATTTCCTACCACAATTTCAACATAGGGACCTTTCTGATTGACGGGAATACTTCGGCCAATCCTAACGAAACAGAATATCATCAAAAGGAAGCTCTTCAGATAAATATGCAGCGGAAGGATGATCAAATATGTTCCTAATGTCTGCACTCAAAGTCTGATTATCCTGTGAAAAAGGTTGCTGAGGATCCTGTGCAAACTAACCTCTACCAGGGCCCCCTACACGCGGGCGACCTCTGGATCGTCTACCCAGATTCCCAAATGTTTTATTCGACCTCTGTTGAAGGACGGGGTATTGTGCACGTCAATGACCCTTTTGTCGACAATAGGCACACTGGTTAATGTTCACAGGATCCAAGGGCACATTCCCTTGCGGAACATACTGACCTCTAATCTGCGAACTACCCCCTCTGGGGCCTCTAACAATTTTCTGTAATAGTACTTTAGTCTTTAAATCACCTTTTCGTTTTTCAACTCTATCTTATTGACACGATTCTCGTAGTACTGAGCCATGTGCAGTACTTCTGATTGGGACTTCGCCTGCCAAGCGCTCTCAGAAGACGAAATTTGTGACTGGATGTCAGGCAGCAATCCACGCACAAATTTGTCCACAAATAACCTTTTCCCAGACTCTGTGCCTAAGTCTTGTCCGCTGAAATCCGAGAATACCTGTTCGAACCGATTAAAGAACTCAGTAGCACCCTCAGACTTCCCTTGGACGCAGGCCATAAATTTGTCCCCAATAATTCTTTTCTCAGGGATTATGGTTTTTAATTTTGCAATGATTCTATCAGGCAAAGCTAGTATCACCGGAGGCGGTCTTTCACCAGCTGGCCTTTCTCCATCGAATCTAGTTATATTCGCCCATGTATCTCCCAACCCTGGCACGTCGTCTATAGTCCTAACTTGTTTCCACAAATCTACGGGCAGGAGCACAGGAAATAACAAATCAATATCACCTAGAGTGTATACTGAAGACTGCAAGACAGACTCTATTTATTTATAGAATCCTGTCGGATTTTTCCTAATATCAGGAATAGATTGTCTAATAGTATTCACTTCTTGTCTTGAGAATGGGACGTGAACAAACTGTGATATATAATGTGAAGGAATGTTCACAGCGACTGTACCCTGTGCAGCATCGCCGCAATCTCAACCTTCGGGGCAAATTTCGGAGGAACCTCTCTCATAGGCAACTGAGAGGGAGGTGACTCTGAACGCTTACTAAGCAACAGAGCTAAGTCGAGCGCTAAAGCAGTCGAAGAAGTGTCAAGTGAAAAAGCTCTCTTATAAATACTCAATAACTCTGTGGGACAACTAATCTTTCTTTTTACACAATCATCCTGTCGGTACTCTATCATTACCTGTATCACTTTCCTCTGCATTTCTGGCGTATACTGACTATATGTGTCATGTACCTCAACTGGAGTTATCGATATATCTGAAATCCATCTAAGCGCGTCCTTCGTACAAATTGGTGCTTCCTCAGATATCGATTTTCGACAAGGAAGGAACTGTTTCTGTACATACATACTTTCCCCCTTGTCATCATTCTGTAACCTTTCCAACTCCTTTCTATACTCAAATAACCTCTCGACATCCTCATTTACTTTCTCCACAGTGTCTCTTGAAAATGCTAAAGTATTTAGATCCCTTAACCCCTGCGGGAGATCTGTTTTATTTAATTTGCCCCACATTAAACATAAATGAATCCCTAAACCTTCAATAAAACCATTTTTCTCAGGAAAATTATCCAGGTTATAAAGTGTGGCAAAAATATTAGCTTGCTCATCCCTCTCCATACAATGTTTAGTCCATGCAATCAACTCACGTTTCTTCTCTGGTGGTACGGTATTGCGAGTGACAACCTTCGACCCCGCATCTTGACGACTACAAGCGGCACAGGACCACTTCGAAGAGAGGGAGTAGGCAAATTCAATGGAGGGACTGTTACTGGTGCAATAGGAAGGGGTGGAGGAATCGGTGGAGGAACAGCAACTGGAGGAAGAGGAACATTAGGAGGAGCAGGAACAACAGGAACAGCAGCAGGTAGAGCAGGAATAACAGCAGGAAGAGGCAAAGCAGCAGGAAGAGGAACATACGGAGGTGGCGCAGAGGCACCAGGCTTTCGTTCATTTAATAATTTGTCTATAAATTCGTCGGAAACACGAAGGTCTTTAGAAGGATAGATTTTCTGAATTCCAAGTGAGAAAGCCCTATCCATATTACTAGTCGACTCAGAATGTTTATCTTGGTCATACAATAATGCTTTTTCAGCGTTCGTCTTATGACGGCGCGCATGTTTTTCTCTACTTTTAAGTTGCTGCAAAGCTTCTTTTTTCCAATTCTGCAAAACATCAAATGCTGCAGGTCTAGCCTTTTTCTTTAATAGAATTGACTCTAAATACTCAATACAAGGGATTTCAAAACTACCATTGATCGGCCACTGAAGTTGGGAGGCATGCCTGGTTTGTCTGTGCCAAATATCATTAAACACTATACTTCCAATGCCATGCTTACAGTACATAGTACACGCTGGCGACCCCTCCTGTGTTGTGGGATGGCTAAATTCCAAAGATTGTCTATCGCTGTGGAACAACACCCTGAAGCAGGTAGACAATTTCCCAGGCATATCAAATTATTGGTGTTACCTGGTCAATAATTGTGTCTGCAGATACAATACGCCAAAATCAAATTATCAGGATTATTTAAGAGTCGGGTCACGACTCACCTGATCGATTTCCTAAGGAGGTCCGATCGGATTTCAAAGAATCTTACTTAACTAATCTTACCTCGTGTGTGGTGATTTCGGCAAATCTGCCCGCCTCGATAAGTGGACCCTCGTCAAGATGCCGTTCTCGGACCACAAGCTAATCGTCCAGGGATCGGGTCGTGCAGCGCTGCTGAGGTGTCGCGTCTCATTCAGTGGGGCCCCTTTTTGTCACACCGTCCGATCCCAGTCCGATAGCGAGGGTCAACCTTCGATAATCCGGCATCAATCTTGAGGGTCCCTATTCGGGCACCAACTGTGAAAACAAAATCAAAATATCGAGGCTGAGTACCCCAAAAGGAAATACACCGAACATTGGTTACAAAGGAACATACGAAGATCTTTAATTTATACCGAATCAGTTACAAACAAAGCAAAATCAGATAGCTATCGGCCCTCAGTGCAACACAGCGAACTCAAGCGTGGTTCGGTGTATTCAGTGAGAGACTCTGTACATTAGAATTCATTGCTCTTTTATACCATTTGCAAATACGATGTCCAACCCTACTTCGGGTTAATATTCCTCCAATACATCACTGATCTAGGGTTCATGCCGAGTTTGCATATCCACATATAACTAGTTTGCCTTTAATATATACGTCAACAAGCCTACACGGCAACTGTGTATTTTGGGATTTCCCATGCAGGTCTTCTCAAACATTCACACAATGTAGTTAAACAAGTGTTCTTAGTTCAGTATTTGAATACATTGTTCTTAACATATGCTCACGGATTAGTTTAATTGATGCAAGTAATCCTTTACACACAGGTCAACGAAGGACAAGGTCTCAGTTCACGACCTCAACAAGTGGCCTGCAGGCAAGTTACATATTAATTACACACAGGTCAAGACGGCCATGTTGTATTTCGGAATGACATCATCCACCATTTTAACTCACAGGGTGACTTTACAAAGCAAACCTAAAATGGCGGATTGACCTAAAATGGCGGCTTACATTGATTTTAAGGTCAGGACCTTGCAACACGGATTTCTTCGCAAGTGACTTTCAAGCAGCTTGGCATAGGTCAATATACATATATTCATTGCAATAGGAGGCACGATATAATTTCTCATTTGACACTCCTGTTTGGCTTCTTCTGTGAAACATTTCTAAAAATGTGTGATTTCCTAACTAGATGAGTCGGGGGATGTATCAGTGCATTGCTTTTCTGAATATTCATGAAAGTCATTACCTTACAATTACAAACATTTCCAGCACATACTTTTGTTTCTATCACTTTTCCAATTGTTTGCCAAACTATTGGAATTATGGGTACATAGTTGTTGCCTGACCTGCACAAATTACCCGTTCCTGAACTTGGAATTGTATCACCTTTTCAGAAATGTATGCCTTTCTGTCCTCTCATTGAGCTTGCGTACCGTCCTCGTTGACTCCGTGCAAGCATGTTCTATTAAAAAAAGTGAAAACTCGGCTACCGCCCACAAAACTGAAGGTACATTTTCTTTACACTCAATCTGTTCTTGGTAGCTTGGCAAAATGCCAAATTCATGACTTCAAACCTTTTGTTCCTAGCGCTTACAAGAACAAAACCACAGTCTTCTGTGTACATCATTATATTTGCATTTTCGTAAAAAAACTCAAAATGTGGTCAATTTTGTTATTTTCTCACTCCCCCCCTACCGTAAACCATCAAATCCTTGGTGGCATTATGACCGCCTACATGTGGGAAGAAAAGGGTGCACTGCACATTTGGCCTGGTATATCACTTGTAACAAAAAAGTTACAAGGGATCGAAAGGGACATAACGAAATGTCCAAAAAAGGACACAGCACTGGGAGGGAAAACCCTCAGCCGTTAAGGGGTTAAATCATGTCAGCTTAGCACGTTTTTGTGGCAAATTCTGAATGGAAAGATGATTGTTCTTTGTTTTGTTGTTGAGAGAAAAAATGTGTAATACTGCACAGAGAGTATTTTAATTACAATTAAAAATGTAAATTCGGTAAAGAAACAGACATGTATATTATTTCAAGTGATTTTCTTCACGGAAGTGTGAGCTGCGGTAGTTGCCGACGGTCTGAAATTCATATCCCTAGCCGTCTTCGCCACAGGAATGCTTGGATGCTGACTACTATTCTCAACGGGTTGCATCCCACACACTATCTGCACTTCCTCATTCTAGAGTATCCTGCTCCTTGCATCTAACCCACAACTATGCCAAGTGGAGCGAGGCGGCCTGTGTGGTTCTCCAAAGCTCGTCCTGCTCTCTTCAGTGATCTGTCATGCCTGTTCAGCACTGCTGACAGCTGAGACCCTGCATTCTGGTGGGCAAGCATAAGCCAATCCGATCTCAAGGGAGGGCTGAGCATTTCTGGCCAATGTTCTGCACCCAGCCGCGCACCTGTTGCTTCACAGTGGCACCATGAGAGGTTAAAAGCGTAATAAAGGGATATAAATAATACGGTAATGCCGACACAGTCACTTAGGCAGACACTCACTGAAGCATCTAAGGCATGCAATGGCAGTTGTCTTCAGTCTAAAAGCTCCTATTTTTATTTCCATTGGACTGAACCAAAGTGTTCACAGCTCATTACGCAGCCCAGATTACAGTTATATTAAAAAAGGAAATGTACTGACGTACGAAGTGATGCTAAAAGACTAAAGAACATGCTTTTTGAGTGTTATGTTTACATTTCTGCGCAAAATCGACATAAAATAACAATTCATTATGTGCTTACCACTTTATGCATCTGGTAGGCATCATATGTGAAATGATTTCCCATGGGGACATTTCACAGCATACAGAAGTTATGTAATTATTCTCTAAAATGACACCTGGGCAGGATTAAAATAATGAAAATGTAAGTTAATGCTCAAAAACGAAAAGAATCATTTCCTAGAAGAAAATGAATGCTAGAGGAAAAACATTTTAATATACTTCGGAAAATTACACACTTTTGAATGCATTCAAAACATTCTTCTTTTACTAATGGCCGAAAATCACAAAGTGGTCCATATATCAAACAAAACAAACTCAATGAATAAAACCTATCGAAGAAAACAACAGATCAGTGCATTGGACAACCTATACAGAGGAATACACAGGTTACATATATGTTACCCCCATTTAGCCCGTTTTTTTGGAGTGTACCTTTTGGTTTGTCTGTCAAGTTATTATTCAAAGGATTTGCCTCTTGAAATAGTCGATTAGCATGAGGTACCTTGGCAGTCAAAGAGAGGTCAACACACATACTTCAGCACAACTGCCTCTTATTTATACACACGCCTTGAACAGCACCATATAGTGACTGAATAGCCAAGGAGAGTCACTAAGAATCTATGCTTAGATATATTGATACGTTAGAGAATTTAACGAATAAATCAATCTATACAAATATATCAATAGACACACTATCTACATATATGTTATATTCACTGAAAAAACTTTAGTTAACTTATTTAATTTTATTTTATTTATTTCCATTTATAAATCACTCACACAGCCCAGGGGCATCGGGGCGCTGTTACAGGATTACGTCTGAGTTGCAGAAAACAGAGGAGGGCGATTAGGTTACATTGGCCCATAGGATACTTGTTTTATTTACATCTTTAGGAAGGCATCTTGGTTACACTTGCTCTTGCCTTGGTTTCAACATACAGGAGGGGTTACAGTATGCCAGCTTAATTACGTTGGTTCACACGTGTGATATGCAGCAGGGTTATATATTAAGCTGCAGTCATGCATAGGGTACAGGTTCGGTTGGGGAACCCGGGGTAAACATGATGCAGTGTTTATTAATTGAAGAATGTTCATAGGGTAAGGCTTTAGCAGTTGCATGTGCAATTTTACGCAATCTGGTTTTGCTTGCCTTGCGGAAAGCGAGATGAAAGGGTTCTACTCTAATGGAGTGGGGCAGAGAGTTCCAGTGCCTGGAAGCAATGAAGGGGAAGCTAGCACCACCGCCTCTAGTACATTTGATTCTTGAGACAGGAAGTAGGTTGGTAGATGGTGTGCAAGTGGGTCTTGCAGCGGGAGACAGGATGACTCTGTGAGAGAGGTTGGGGGCACGGTGTGATGGATGCATGTATGAGTATTGGCAAGTGTTTTGAACAGGATGCGCTGGCGGAGAGGCAGCCAGTGCACTTGTTGTCTTGCTGCAGATATGTGTTCTCTTTTGGAGATGCCCAATGCTGCGCGGAGGGCGTTATTCTGAATGGTTTGTAATTTGTCTAGATTTTTAGCTGAGGTTCCTGCATAGAGTACATTACAATAGTCCAGCCTTGAACCTATGAGGGCTCGAGCAATCGTAAGACAATTAGTGGTGGAGAGGAACGGTCTGGTGGCATTGAGGAGTTTGGAGTAGTAGGCTGCAGAGGTGGTGATTGCGCTTACTTGTCTTGACATAGTTAGGTTGGTGTCTAAGTAGACTCTGAGTGTTTTGACTGAATGGGAGACTGGAATTGTGATGTTGTCGATGGTGAATGATAGGTGCTGGTCATCCAGAATGATACGTGAGTCAGTGGGAGCTAACAGAAGTAATTCAGTCTTGTCCCTGTTCAAGCAGAGACAGTTTTCTGCCATCCATGTGTGGATGGTGACATAGATGGAGGTAAGAGTGATAGCGTCCACCTCATAGTTGCCGGAGAGAGGATTGAGGACTTGAGTGTCATCAGAATAGTTAATGTACATAATGCTGAATGAGTAAAGTAGGTTGAAGCGGGAGATCGTGAAAATGTTGTACAGCGTAGGGGATATGCAGGATACTTGCGGTACTCCAGAGAGGATGGTGTCCGGAATTGCGGCTTCTTGGTCAGAGAAGGTACAGTTAAGGTCATCAGATTTAACACAATAAAAGCCTGGAAATTCAATGGACATGGGGGGTGATGATCATCTTAACTCGGCGTCCTCCAGTTGATAACGCCCAGGATCTAATGATGTGTTATTTATATCGCACTTACGCCCAAGTCCTTTACATAGAACACACATGCATAGAATATCACCCAACTGGAGTTGGTACACCTTTATCGATCTCAGAAGGATGAGCGGCTGATTTGTCCTTGCCAGGATTCGAGCCTGCAGATCATACACATATTGCTGCAGAGAGTGTGCAACTGACTGAGCTATCTGTTATGTATGTGCTCTTGAGCTTTGCAACAGGGTGGACAACGAATTAAGATGATCATCACTTCCCACATCCACTGAATTTAAAGGGTTTTGTTGCATTAAATCTGATCACCTTAACTGTTCCTTTACTAAAGTTGTTCAGTGAATTTCAAAGGTGCTGTTATACCGTAGTGTATTCAAGGTCCACTAGCCATGGCCTTCGCCGTAGCCACTGTACATGTTCCACCTATAGGTTTCCTTTTGGGCCCAGAAGCCATGGCCTTCGTCATTGGCCTGTGAGCATGGCCTTCTGCTATTTTAAAACACTAGGCTTCTTTAAAGCCCACTAGTCATGGCCTCAGCCGTAGCCACTGTAAATGTTGCACCAATAGGTTTTTTTGGGAACCACTGGGTATGGCCACTGTCACAAAAATCCATTTCCCTCTTTCTAGTAGATGTGATCACAGATGCTGCTTCATTATTTATGTTTTCCTCAGTTTCCATTCCCCTGAATATTTTAAAAACTACTGGATGGAATAACCCTAGACCCCTCACAGAAATCTAGTCAATGCTTTGTGCCCAAGTTGTTTCTAATTTGGTCCAATTCCATCCAGCGGTTTTTGCCCTGTGTAGAAATGTTGACTTTTTCTCCATGAGAACATTAATGGGAGTAGGTCGAAACCAGCGTTTGTTTGCTTTCTTGATAACTATTTCATTTTCTAAATAAACCTTTCCCAGAAATTTCAGTCTCGGGGAGCCTTGGACAAAGCATTTGTATGCAAATTATCAGCCAAATCCGTCATGCAAGTCAAACGGTATTAGCAATTCAATGTTCGGGTTTCCTATGGAACTAGCTAGACATCTTAACTATAGTGTGGCGACTGGTGCAATATACTGTATATTATACTAGGTGCATGCATTTCATAAGCCAATCTAGCACTCTCTCTCTCTATCTCTCTCTCTCTCTCACTCGCTCTGTCTTTCCATCCAACTCTCTGAACTCTCTTTTCTTGTTCTCTTTGCTCTTCTCTTTCTCTTCTCTCTCTCTCTCTCTCTCTTTCTTCTCTCTCTCTTTCTCATTCTATGGGGGTCATTATAAATTTGCTGGTATCTCGGCACTGATTCTGGCGGGATACCTGCAAACTGACCTACCATTTCTGCCACTTGATATCTCTACATTCCTGGTATATTACAGGTGGCAAAACAAGCGGAAAATCCCCATTCCATGAACTCCTACAGGACTCCATAGAAGGGATTGCAGGTATTACAGGCACTGGTAATACTGGTTGTGATAATAACTGCATTTTATTGCTGGTGAGCATCTGATTGACCTCCAGCTCTTGGCCAGAGGTAAATCAGTGAACCCCACCGGCAGACTTGTGGTTTGGCAGAGCAGTAAAAGTGATGGTAACAGATTTACTGGCACTTTTACTGTACCACCAAACCTATAATTACCTGCTGTTAAATGGTAATTATATAATGCCTCCATTTGTGTTTATATTGGCCTAAGCCTAGCCGCTCTACGAGGAAAACCACGTTGCAAAGTTCCGATTTTGAGTTGACTTTGCCGCCATTTTAAGATTCATCCACCATCTTGATTTCTACTCGTATGTTTCTTCGTTCTAAAATGGTGGACTATGTTTTTGACTTTCAACGAGGCTTCCTGAGCTTTGAGACCTGTTAATGTTTAGGCTGTCCGAGAGCCGACTGTTTAGGCTAGGTAAAGAGACCTTGCGCGCCATATGAACTGTCAGTTAAGTATTGTCTGCGCACATAAGACTCATCCTTGTATAAACGTTGGGACAATGTAGAACAAACCTCGAGCGTAGGCACAGGCCGAACTACATTGTGTAGGAATATAGAATAAGACTTACCGCGGGAGCCGAGAACATACACCACCATTGTGCCTTCATCGAAACGCAAACCTATGTAATCCATTGCATATTATTGTATAAGCTCTATGTGAACTAGGTACACACTCTAGACCAAGAATTATTAACGGGAAGAGAGGCTGGACAATATTGCTCGAAATTGTATAAAAGTATGAATGTTTAGATGTCGAGCACTCTCTCACCTTGCGGGGTGTTGAGAGCCAAATAGCTATCTGTATTGCTTTGTAAACTGTACAGTGATAAAAGATCTGTGAATCTTTCTAGCCTGTGACTGGTGTATTTCCTTTGTGGTACTAAGCCTCAATATTTTCTCGTTCTTTCAGATGGCACCCGAATAGGGACCCTCAAGATTGAGGCCACGCCGTTGAAGAGTTGACGATGCTATCGGACCGGGATCGGACAGTGAGAAAGGGGACACCTTCTTGGATGAGATGTGACACCTCAACAGTACTGCGCGATGCCATCCCTGGACGGTGAGCCCGCGGTCCAAGACAGCATCTTGACGAGGGTCCATATATCGAGGCGGGCAGTTTTGCCGAAATCACCAACCATGAGGGTCCTTTGTTGTCCTTAGTAATCCGATCAGACCTCCCTTAGTCCTTTGAATCAGGTGAGTCATGCCCCGATTCCTAAGTGCCCTGATATTTGTTTTGGAGTATTGTTATCGCAAGCACAATTATTGCCAGATAACACCAGTAATCTGACATGCCTGGGAAATTGTCTGCCTGTTTCAGGGCGTTATTCCGCAGAGACAATCTTTGGAATTTGGCCGTCCAGCACCACAGGAGGGGTTGCCGGTATGTACTATGTACTGTAAGTACGGCATTGGTAGCATGGTATTTAATGATATTTGGCACAGACAAACTAGACATGCTTCGGAACTTCAGTGGCCAATCAATGGTAGCTTTGAGATTTCCCCTATAGAGTATTTAGAAACTATATTGTTAAAGAAAAAAGCTACACCTGCAGCATTCGATGTAATACAAAATTGGAAAAAAAGAAGCTATACAGCAGCTTAAGAGTAAAGAGAAACACGTACAATGACATATGTCGAAAGCCGAAAAGGCATTATTTTATGATCAACAGAAACAGTCAGAGTCTGATAGAAACATGGATAGGGCTTTTCAACTGGGCATACAGAAAATATATCCGTCTAAAGATTTCCATGTATCAGATGAAATAATGGATGAACTCTTAAATGAACATAGACCTGGTTCCACTGCACCACCGCCTTATGTACCTGATCCTATTGCCTTGCCTCTTCCTGCTGTCATTCCTCCTCCCGTAGTAATTCCTACTCTTCCTATTATTCCTCCTATTGTTCCTCCACCTATACCTATACCTTTGCCAGCTGTTGTGGTTCCAGTAGACTTGTCTTTGGCACCAGTTATAGTGTCTTCGCAGCCTGTTGTACAGGATTTATCTACACTTTCTTTTCCAAGTGGTTCTGCTCCACTTGTAGTTGATAAAGGAGCAAGTGGTGAATCAAAAATTGTAACTCGTAATACAGTTTCTAAAGAGAGAAAGAGAGACTTGAATGCATGGGCTAGACAATGTATAGAGAAAGGTATGCAATCTGATGTCTTAGCTACACTCTCTAATCTAGAAAGTCTTCCTGAGCAAAATGTCTTTAATAAAGGAATGGGAATACACTTAACTATCATGTGGAACAGATTGAAGGATGTCGATATCCCACAAGGGTTGAGGGATTTGAATGTTTTAGCTTATTCAAGAGATACTGCGGAGAAAGTATATGCGCACGTCAATAGGGTATTCGAGTTTAGAAGGGAGTTAGAAAGGTTACAGATTGACGAAATAGATGGTGATGGTTTGGATACTTTTTATGTACAGAAACGGTTCCTTCCTCCTTGTAAGTCGATGAGTGAAGAAACATGAATTTGCATGAAAGATGCACTTAGATGGATTTCAGACATGTCGATATCTTCCGTAGAAGTATATGACACGTATAGTTAGTATACTACAGAAATGCAGAGAAAAGTGAAACAGGTAATGGTAGAATACCTGCAGGATGAATGTATAAAAAGAAAGATTTGTTGTCCTGCAGAATTATTGAATATCTATAATAGAGCTTTTTCTTCTGACACTACTTCCACCGCTGTAGCGCTCGATTTAGCTCTGTTGCTTAGTAAGCGCTCAGAGTTGCCTGTTTCTCAGTTGCCTATGAGAGAGGTACCTCTGACATTTGTTCCAAAGGTTGAGATTCCAGCTAATGCCGCAACGGGTGCAGCAGCCATTGATATTGAAGCACATAATGTATCACAGTTTGTTCACGTCCCGTTCTCAAGACAGGAGGTGAATACTATTAGACAGTCTATTCCAGATATTATGAAAAATCTGACAGGGTTTTACAAAGAAATAGAATCTGTTTTGCAGTGGTCAGTTTTCACTTTGGGTGATATAGATTTGTTGTTTCCTGTGCTCTTACCTGCTGATTTATGGAAACAGATTAGATCTGTGGATGATGCAGCAGGGTTAAGTGACACATGAGATAGCTTAGATAGGCAAGATAGAGAATGGAAAGCTGGTGAAAGACCACCGCAGTTGATACTTACTTTGCCTGATAGAATAGTGATGAAATTGAAAACCTTAATTCCCAAGAGAAGGATTGTTTGGGGCAAACTCACTGCTTGTACCCAAGGAAAATCTGAAGGTGCTACCGAATTCTTTAATCGGTTTGAACAAGTATTCTCAGATTTTAGTGTACAGGATTTAAGCACCGAGTCCGGGAAAAGATTATTTGTGGATACATTTGTGCCTGGATTGTTGCCTGATATCCAATCACAAATTATGACTTCCGAGAATGCTTGGCAACCTAAATCACAGTTCAAAGTATTGCAAATGGCTCAGTATTATGATATGATAAGATATGATGGGTTACTTATAACGCGCTTAATACCCATAGGTTTCTAAACTCGGACCCGGGGATCGAACCAGTGTTGCTGCGGGTCGTCTTGCTTCCAAGGCAAGCACGTTGCCGTTGAGCTATCCACCTGAGCGTAGGGTCAATAATGAGAGAGAAAGGATTGAAAAGAAGAAAGGAGATTTGAAAACTAAGGTATTGCTGCAACAGATAGTTAGAGGACCTAGAGGGGGTAGTACACAGTTTCGGGGTCAGTCTGCTCCACAAGGTAATGTGCCGTTGGGCCCCGTACACGCGAACCAATGTGCTCATTGCAGACAAGAGGGTCATTGGCAAGCACAAAGCCCGGTCCTCCAGCAGAGGTCAAATAACACATATGGTATCATGGGTAGACGACCCAGAGGCTGCCCTGGGGTAGGGGTCTTGGTAGAAGCCAGTTTGCTCAAAATTCCCAATCTTTTTTGCAAGATAATCAGCAACCTAATGTAGATAGCAGAACTATTTTTGATAAATCTTCTATTGCCTATCTTTCTGAGGATCTTCCCTTTGATGATATATTGTTCCGTTAGGATAGCCCGAAGCAGGGTCTGAAACCAACGCCTATTCACTTTACTCAATAAGGTCCCTACGTTGAAATGATGGTGGGAAATAGGAAACATCTATTTTTGATAGACACAGGAGCACAGAAGTGTTCCATAGATCATTCACAGGTTCCAGACATTCCACTGTCAGGGCAGACTAACGTTTCTGTAGGGTTTTCTGGTACGCCAATGGTTAGTCCGGTTTCATTTCCAGTACTGATCTCACTGGGTCCATTTATGGATCACTGTCCATTTCTTTTGACAACAAACTGTGGAGAGAATTTGTTGGGGTTGAGTCTGTTGAAGGAATTAAATGCAGTAATTCATTGTTCTTCGGAAAGGAGTGGGTTTGACGATTTCACCACAACAATTCTTTGCCTCACAGTTCCTGACTAGACCTTTGCCACCGGAATTTAGTGAAGTTCCCAAATGTGCGTGGGCAATTGATGACAATGACATTGGTATTTTACAAATTGAGCCTGTTAAAATCGTTTTGAAACCAAGAGTTAAGTTGCCACGAATTCCACACTATAAGATTTCAGTTGATGGTCAGCAAGCTTTGAAGTGTATAGTTTCTGATTCTGTACATTGTGGGATAATTGAAGAAATTGCAGGAAGTTTTTGCAATAACCGGTGTATAAGAAAGGGGATAATGCGATTCCTTTCCGTTTCATTATCGATTTACGCGCTATCAATAAGAGTGTTGCTCCACAATTTCCAATTGTACCTGATTTATCGACGATATTGACACTGATTCCAGTGTCTGCTACTCATTTTAGTGTTGTGGATCTTAAGAATGCCTTCTTTAGCATTCTTATACACAAGGATAGTAGTTATCTGTTCGCGTTCACCCCAGGGGGACGCTCGTTTACATTCACCCGTGCGCTACAAGGGTACACGGAGAGTCCAAGCATTTACAGTAGTTCTTTGAAAGAGCAGCTCGATACACTTGAGTTGCCCTCTACTTGTACATTGTTACAGTATGTCGATGATCTTCTCTTAGCTGCAGACTCAGAAAGTGCTTGTAGGGAAGGCACTGTGTTATTGCTTATACATCTAGCAAGACATGGACATAAAGCTTCACTGAAAAAGTTTCAATATTGTCGACTGGAGGTTGCCTATTTAGGCTATGTCCTGTGTAAGGAGGGAAGAAGATTGACACCTGAACTAATTAAAATCATTTCTGGCATGTCTGTCCCAAATACACAGAAGGAAGTTAGAGCCTTGATAGGAATGGCTTCTTACTGTAGACAGTGGATCCCAAACTTTTTGTTAGTGATTAAACCAATGTTGGCATTGATAAAGAAGGGCATTTATTTGCCACTACCGTGGAACTTGGAACACCAGAAAGCTTTTGAACTGCTCAAGACTGCACTGTGTTCAGCACCAGTTTTGGGCACACCAAATTATAAAAAGGCCTTCAAGTTATATGTGCATGAACGTGATGGATGTGCTTTGGCTGTGTTAACACAGGAACATGGGGGAAGAATAGACTGTGCGGTTACTTTTCCTCCACCCTTGATCCTGTTCCATGCGCTTTGCCGAGATGTCTGAGAGCTGTCGCTGCTGCGTATGTAAAACAGAGCGAGGGTATGGTCCTAGGCCATGCTTTAACTTTGTTGGTACCTCACTCTGTAGGTGTTCTATTAAATAGAATGCAAACACAACACCTTACTTCTGCACGATTAAAGAGATATGAGTTGATCTTGTTTGCACCACATATTCAAATTAAAAGATGTTGTGTATTAAATACGGCTGAACTGTTACCTCTTCCGCAAGATATTGCTTGCAGTGACAAAATGTCACATGACTGCCTTTTTACCACAGAGCAAGAAACTAAAGGCAGGATCGATTTGAAATATACACCTCTGAAGGATCCACAATGGGAGCTGTTTTGTGATGGCTCCTGCTTCAAACTTCCGGATGGTACATCCACTGCTGCTTATGCCATCACTACGTTAAGCACAATTGTGGAAACCAAGAGAATTCCGCATAACTCTGTGCAGGCCACAGAGATTATTGCACTGACTAGAGCTTGTGAACATTCCGAAGGGCTTAGAGTGAATATATTTACTGACAGCCAATATGCTTTTGGGGTGGTTCATAACTTCAGTAGATTATGGACAGAACGAGGTTTCCTGACCTCACATGGTACGAAAATCCAATATGGCACCTTAATAATTCAGCTACTCTCAGCTCTTGCGCTTCCCACTCAACTAGCAATTATGAAGTGCGCGGCACATCAGAAAATCATAGATGATGTAGGAAAAGGAAACGCTTTTGCTGATCAGGTAGCCAAACAGACTGCAACTGACCTTTATTCAGATATGTATACTACAAGGGAAGCCACAAACATTTATACTATACATGAAGGGATTGATTCCATAAGAAATATTCAAACAGATGCCACTCTAGAAGAAACTAAACAATGGGCTGAGGGCTTGGCAAGATTGGATGAAGAAGGGTGTTGGGTGGATACTTTGAGGGGAAAGTGGATGTTGCCAAATACGTACGTTACTGCAATGGTTGCAATGGCTTTTTGCCCCACTCATATATGTGCTAGAAAGATCTGCAAAATGTAAGAACTGATCTGGGAAAATGTTAACATTTCGAAAACTGCTGAGCGTTTTGTCCAGAGTTGTGTGGTTTGTCTACAGCATAATGTGGGGAAAGGTACGCCGACACCGAGGGGTAGTTTTGGTCCACCCTCTGTGCCTTTTGAAGTAATTCACTTTGACTTCATTGAAATGGAACGTTACAATAACTTCAAATACATATTGGTAGTCGTTTGTGCTTTTAGTAGATGGGTTGAAGCCTTTCCTGTGAAAGATGGCACAGCAATGACAATGGCGAAAACCATGCTTAAGGAATATTTTCCTAGGTTTGGTCTGCCGAGGGTCATCTGGTCGGATAATGGTCAACATTTTATCGCTGCTGTTATTCTGCAAGTATGCGCGGGATTACAGCTCGATAAATGGTTCCATTTTGCTAGATATGCTCAAAGACCTGGACTTGTAGAGCGACCCAATGGTATTTTGAAAAATAAAATAGCTAAGGTCTGCACCAGCAGTAATCTGAAATGGCCGGACGCCTTACCTATAGGTCTGTTATCTATGCGAACAACCCCACAGACTAGAACTGGACGCTCCCCTTATGAAATTGTGATGGGGAGGCCAGCTAACATTTGGAATCTTCCTAAACCCAAGTATTTAAAGGATGTAGAACATGTACTTCTTTCTGAATACTGTGATTGATTAACTCCAAATCTGTATTTGATTTATCAACAGGTGCGAGAAGCCCTCCCAGTTAAATACGAGGGGCCAGGTCACAGAATTCGACCCGGCGACTGGGTCCTCACAAAGTCATTTGAAAGAGCATCTACTCTCGCACCGCCCTGGAGAAGACCTTTCCAGGTTCTATTGGCCACACAATCTGCCGTACGAGTAATTGGGAAACGACACTGGATCCACGATACGCATGTCAAGAGGATAACTTTCCCTTTGCCACACTATAGAGAAGATAAGAAGAAAGCTACTTGCGCTGTCCCCAATGATCAATCAGTCTTCAACAGCAACAAGGGTGTTTTGGAGACACTTTCTGAGCCTGCGGGGCCTGGAGAGACTGCTGTTTTGTCTCTGAACTCTTCTGCAGATCCTTTTGCACCCTTGCACGATTCTATTGTCATTCCATCACTTCCATCAGGAAGCAACGTCACACTGTTCGCTGATCACACAGTACCAGGAGTCACAAGATACAATCTGCGTCCACAGCGCTAGACTTACTGCACAGCACGGCTGTGCCCGCAGGAAATGACTGTTGAATGTGTCCGTTGCCACTTTTGCGTTGAAGAATAAACAATTGGCTGGGGACTAGGAAAGACTATCTTCAATCAAGAAACCACGTGATCAGGAGATCACCAGTTAAATACGAGTGGCCAGGTCACAGAATTCGACCCGGCGACTGGGTGCTCACAAAGTCATTTGAAAGAGCATCTAGTCTCCTGCCGTGCTGGAGAGGACCTTTCCAGGTTCTATTGGCCACACAAACTGCCGTACGAGTAATTGGGAAACGACACTGGATCCACGATATGCATGTCAAGAGGATAACTTTCCCTTTGCCACACGATAGAGAAGATAAGAAGAACGCTACTTGCGCTGTCACCAATGATCAATCAGTCTTCAACAGCAACAAGGGTGTTTTGGAGACACTTCCTGAGCCCGCGGGGCCTGGGGAGACTGCTGCTTTGTCTCTGAACTCTTCTGCTGATCCTTTTGCACCCTTGCACGATTCTGTTGTCATTCCATCCCTTCCATCAGGAAGGAACGACACACTGTTCGCAGATCACACAGTACCAGGAGTCACAAGGTACAATCTGCGTCCACAGCGCTAGACTTACTGCACAGCATGGCTGTGCCCGCAGGAAATGACTGTTGAACGTGTCCGTTGCCACTTTTGCGCTGAAGAATAAACAATTGGCTGGGGACCAAGAAAGACTATCTTCAATCAAGAAACCACGTGATCAGGAGATCACCAGCGAATGGACTACAGAGTTTTCGTTGGAAAAAAAAAGAGTTTTATGGAACAATACCTGTCGTTATCCCTACTCGTGCGGAAAAAACAAGTAATTATGTGGCCAACAAAGACAGTGGATGATCGAATACATGGTCCGTGAGGACGTATTGTTTTCTCGTGATTGCATTAGCCAGTCTCACAGTATTGATTGCTTTTGGTTTTTGGTATATAGAAGGAGTACGTACACTTGAAACGTTTTTGCCTACTGAGAATGTTCCCACTATGTCTACACCTTTCGTGCACTTGCACACTCTATCTCCTAGGGACTCCCACCACAGACAAAGCTATCATAACAACACACTTGTGCTAATAATGAATGCAACTCATGCGATTTTGAATAAGAGGAACTGTTGGATCTGTTCACATTTGCCACAGCATGGGGAAAAAGGGTTGAGTTGGTATATTCATCCTTTGCCTTTAAATACTGCATGTTATGCTTCTATAAGGACACTATTCTTTGGTCGGTGGAATGATAGCATCTCAGGGAACTTTGATGGGACTAATTTGAATGAATTTGAAAGGCAAGTCCTGACGCCTCTGGGATGCTCACTTTTTGCAAATAGGAGCAAGCTCAATGTTGCTTCTATTAGGCCTTCCGATAGACTATCTCGACCTTTCCAATCTCTGATTTCTTTCAAAATGGCTCCTGTAGGCAACCGGGATGCCACGCCACCTTCTTATACTATCATTCATAACCCCATCTCTGTCTGTTTCTGTATACAAAGGAATGGTACTCAGTCAATGGTCGATTTTAAGGGTTGTACTAGTGTTGCAAACTTGACTGGCGAGGACAGACCTTTGTATGTAGATGAGCCTGTCTACTTTGTTTGCGGTAATGAAGCTTATCTGTGGTTCCTAGGGATTGGCAGGGAGCTTGTTATTTGGGAATCCTGTTACCAGGGGTATATGTAGCTAGTACCACTGAGATCTCTAGGGCTTGTCCAAGGCGGGACGAGAACGGTGATACATCTTCGCAAGCCTTGGGTGATGTAGCAAAATCTTTTGTACCATTTTGGGGACAGATTATGAATTCCGAGGATATTAGGAGACAAGAAAGAGTATTGGAGAAAACCATCAACTGGACAACTGACATACTCTACAATATGACTCTAGAACAAAAAGCAATTAGATTAGTGGCTCTTCAGAACCAGATGGTGTTAGACGTCATCCTGGCTGAGCGTGGTAGAGTATGCAAATTGGTGGGGTCCGCTTGCTGCATTTTCGTACCTCATTCCTCCCCGCCCATATTTAAGGCAATACAAAATCTGCATGTCCTAAGCTCAGAAGTGCACGTTCCGGAGGGAAACTGGAATCTTAGTACTTGATTCTGGGACTCTTTACGGTCTTGGGGATGGAAGCTTCTTTCAGTCTTGACGATAATCCTTGGCATTTTGTTGTTCTGCTGTAGTTGCGTACAATGTCTTCCTGCTGTATGTTCGATGTTAAGGGGATGTTGCGTGCAAACTCTAGTAACATTAGGACCAAAAATGCACACACCTGAAAAGATGACTGATGTATTTGTGATGAAAGATATTACTGTTGAAGAGCTAATGGCGATTGATATATCTGATGAATATGATTCAGGATGTATGGACATTGAAAAGTGGAGTTGCGAGTAAAGCGACTATTTTTAGTAAAGCTCTTGGCTTAGGCCAAAAGGAGGGTTTGTTAAATGGTAATTATAAAATGCCTCCTTTTGTGTTTATGTTGGCCTAAGCCTAGCCACTCTGCGAGGAAAACTGCGTTGCAAAGTTACGATTTTGAGTTGACTTCGCCGCCATTTTAAGATGCATCCGCCATCTTGATTTCTACTTGTATGTTTCTTCGTTCTAAAATGGTGGACTATGTTTTCAACTTCCAACCAGGCTTCCTGACCTTTGAGACCTGTTAATGTTTAGGCTTTCTGAGAGCCGACTGTTTAGACTAGGTAAAGAGACCTTGTGCTCCATATGAACTGTCATCTAAGTATTGTCTACGCACATAAGACTCATCCTTGTATAAACTTTGGGACAATGTAGAACAAACCTCGAGCGTAGACACAGGCCGAACTACATTGTGTAGGAATATATAATAAGGCTTAACACGGGATCCGAGAACATACACCACCATTGTGTCTTCATGGAAAAGCAAACCTATGTAATCCTTTGCATATTATTTTATAAGCTGTATGTGAACTAGGCACCAACTCTAGACCAAGAATTATTAACGTGAAGAGAGGCTGGACAATATTGCTTGAAATTGTATACAAGTACGAATGTTTAGACGTCCAGCACTCTCTCACCTCTCTCTGTTGGTCTGGTACCCATTGCGGGGTGTTGAGAGCCAGATAGCTATCTGTATTGCTTTTTAAACTGTACAGTAATAAAAGATCTGTGAATCTTTCTAGCCCGTGACTGGTGTATTTCCTTTGAGGTACTAAGCCTCGATATTTTCTCGTTCTTTCACTCCTGTACAGGTAAGAGTCACAGAGACAGGTGCACATTTGCTAGAGCCAATCGGGCTATTTCTGACAGCTGCATGACCAGGGATAAAAACAAATGCCTTGAGGGTAGGGTAACAAATTGACTTTTGTCCTGCAGGAGTACAAAGATGAGTAAAGGCTACCCAGCCCTCACATATCTTCAAATCAATAGTGAACCCAATCACAAATGTAAAACACCCACAGTTAAGATATATACCTTCTTCGCCTTTTGTGGTAATGTGGGCAGAAGGAAGGCTGTACTCTCAAGAAGGTGTGAATGTGATCATATAACAACCCAAAAAGCAAAATATAAAAGTAAAAAATAAAGGGAATGTCTAATGTAGGTTCCATAAAAATATATAAATAAACACAGAATCTGCAATAATAACTTAACAGAAAAAACACCACACAGAACCTACCTCTATGGAGACACAAACAGAGAATATGGAAGAAAGAAAGATGCAGAGTTCCGGGTAGTGAATCAGGGTGTAAAAAGGCAATCATTAATCATAATGATTTCAGAAAGGATATGCTCTGGTATGAAAAGGGATTAGAGGTGACCTAGCCAGTCTCTAAAGCCCAAAGATTGAACAAGGGAGCAGTTACCAGTCCATAATACCTTTTGCAGTTCTTGGGAGTTCAATAATGGGGAACTAGGCATTTAGGTGCTGTTCTTGTGGTTTTTAGTGGCTCGGATGCAGCGGTCATCTTGTTCCGGATGGGGATTTGTGTTGAGCAGGGGTTGAGCAGAAGTTTGTTGCATTTTGAAGCGATGCTTGAAGTATATTTCATGTGTTTCACTAGGATCAGTTCAACACTCAGTTGAATGGCTTAAATGCTGGTGACTGGATATGCTGTTCTAGGAAATTGGCTCAATGACGTGCGGGTCGTTAGGGCCACCAGGGTCAGTTGTGGGATATATTGACCCACTTTTGCTCTGCTATGCGGCATTACTGTGTTATGATGGTGCCAGAAATAGCCAAATGGCCGCAAAACCCTTGTGCGCACCAAAACCTCTGAAAATCGCGCTTTGCAAAGTAACAAAAAGATGGCTGCCCAATCTGCCACGCATTTTGTCAGTGGTGGAACAGGGATCTCACTCCTGAAATATGTCACTGGGCTCCACAACAATTGAAAATGGAGTACAGAAGGACAAATCAGTGCTTTGCTAAGTGAAACCCAGAATCATGCTTTAAATCCCTTTTTCTTTGTTGCTGAAACTGCAGAATGCCAGTACAGAACACCCTCAAACATCCAAAATTCTTGCTGGATGCTACAATTCACTTAGTTTAAGAAATCGTTGTGAACTTGTAAGGTCCTGAAAAGCTGGAAGCATAACGAGATTTCAACAGCAAAAGTGGCCTGCCTGTAGATCCGTCAAAAATCTCTGGGTGCAGTGCCCTGGGCCACCTGAATGACAGCTGTCAGGACCCTGCCTGATTAAACTTTAACATGTATAAACTGAAATCAAATGTTTTCAATCTAAGAGGCCTGTTACTGATAGTAACCCATATTGTAATTGTTTTGATCCCATGGTTTAAAATCTTGAATAATTATTCTAGCTGTGATTTGATACAACAAGTTTGTTTTAAGCTAAGGGAAAATTCAATCATTTTAAAAGTGCATTCCCGTTTTCCATTCTTGCGGCTATCTGGAAAAAAAATAACCTCTACTAAAACGCGTATAACTCCCTCAATTTTTGTGCTAGAAACAAACTTTTATCGCGAATATCGTGCAGTGAAAAGTTTGCTGGAAATTTTCATTTTGGGAAATTCGTTCACACGTAAAATAGCTTTAAATTGCCTCCGACTTGAGTTTTAGATTTCAAATGTTTTCTTTGCATTAAATCATCACTTGTGTTTGTGTGCAACTAACCAAAGCAGCTCCCATAAGGGTTTATAACAATTTTAGCAATTTTGACCATATTTGGTGTTTTTACCCAGTCCATTTTAAAGATAACTTTAAAAGCCATCCTGACAGCTTGACAGTCAGTTCCGTTTTCTCTTGTGTTTGAAAGGGGGAAAGTGGGATTGATATTCTGTTTGAATTTTTGCCTTTCCTGAATGCCTGCTCTCTCCTCCTATCTCTTTACAGTGCCTATTGGGGGGTTGAGGGGTGTGCAGGGGGAACCTTTAACCACAGTGCTATCTGGTCTGAAACCACCCACAAGTATTATTTTCTGTGCTGAATTGTTTGCTCATTACTTACTCCTTGTGTATTAAAGAGATAATTCAGTGTTACACCACCCCATTGGTGATTGTAGTGTACCTATTAAACATATTGTGATAAAATTTTAAATACATAAATAAAGCTTTACCATTGCAAACCAGCCTGAATCCTGGTTCAGTGTGACCGGGGGGGGGGGTTCCAGGAGAAGGGTGTGATATGAGTGGTATATCGTTCAGAATAAATAACTTTTAGACAAAAATAAATAAGGATTTCAGTTGTGCAGTACATGCTAGGCATTGACTTCAGTGTATGCCGGATTGAAATCAATTACACAGTTCAATCGTTGGTTTGACAGCGAAGATGCTGGAGACTGGATCTTGAATTCGAGTTGGGCAGTTCTGTGCAGCAACCATGGTCAGTTCGACTGGTGAGGTAGGTCAGCAGCAAAGATGTTGTGTGTTTGAAATATTTTTCAAAGGTGGCAGAGGAAAAGAGGATCTTCAAATTCGAAATGATGCGATGACATGATCAGCTGGTGTGGTGGCGAACCAGTTTCATTGTGCGAGACAACGGCTAGAAGATTGGTCAAGTGCCAATAGGAGCTCCTGAGTTTGACAGCGTTAAATGGGCTAGAGACATGGCTGGCAGTGGTTTGATGGCAAAAATATTGGAATCCTGTCTTGGCTCTAAGATGTTCTGAGTCCCACTATGGGATCTCAGGGACAAGTGTTGTCGTTCTTCCCAGGCTCCCAATGCAAGGGAGGGTGGTGCATACTTCTTGGAGTCCATTGTCATGATGAGGTCCTGGACAGCAGTGTGCCTGACAGAGTTGCAGGCCATTGTCCAACAGCAGGTAACCCACAATGTGCCCAAGGGATTGGTAAGGGGCTGAACTTCTCTTTGGCCTTGCAGTGTTCACCTCACTGGCGGAGTGCTTTGTAAAGTCAACACTCCCAACAGAGGTCCATTTTATTATTCCTCAGGTGTTTGTTGAAGAGTGAGTCAAATAAGGGGTAGGATACCCCTTGTTGTAAAGGGAAAAATACACAGGTGATTGGAGTAAATCCAGCCTGCTTTTTGGGATCCAATTCATGTTCTTTAGACAAGTGGTCTTAGCCTTCTGGCATCATACCCAAAGTGCTTTCTGTTAGGGGAAGTGGAGTGAGAGGGTACACTAACTCCACCCTGTTCCCCCATTGTCAATCGCCTTAAAGGCCCTTTTGGTATGCATCGCCCTGGTGTGAGGCTAGACCTTTTTAGGATGTGTGTAACCTTTGATTCTTGTTTTCCAGGACAGCTCTTTCTGGGATTCTTTCCTGCTGGGGAAAGATGTTACCAGGCCTCACAAAGGATAGAAAGGAAAGGCCCAGTCATTCTGTCTCCTGCACTGCAAGTTGGCAGGGCTAAGTTGTCTGACCAGTATATGCATAACCCTTTCACGGCCGGGCTGGGATCAAAGTGCTGGCACATGTATGATATCAATTTGTACAACTGCCAACAGGATAGTGAATCTCATGCTAATGTCGTTTTGGCATGGAGGTGCCTGAAAGGGGCTCTAGTAAGCAGATCACCATTGCTGAGATGGAATTACCTGTGTCATTTTATTATTATAACAATCAAAAAGGGAGATTTTCTACACCCTTCACAAAGGGCAATCCTTCACATGGTGTGTTTATTTTGCAAAATAAGCTATTCAATCAAAGAACATTATTTAATGGTATCACTGTTCTCTCTCTCTTTATCTCTCTCTCACTCACAGTTTTCATGGGCTCTCTTTCTCTGTCCCGGTCTCTCTATGCCCCTGCTGTATCTTTCTATATGGATGAGAGTTGCATAATCAGGTGCACATTTGCTATAGCCATCCCGGCAGTTGCTGAACTCTGCACAACCAAAACAGAAGGGAAGCCTTCTCCCACACATTTCTCCTGCAGTTGCCTCTATTAAAATAATGTAGACTGATTTGTTCAACAACCCAGATAGCTGCATCAACAATGTCAATACATGATATGATGTTTGTGTATTTACCATAATAATTACCCTCACTGCTATGAGTTATGTGTTTAATATGTTATATATTGCACCACCACTACCTTGTGGCCTCTTATGTGTGTAATGTGTTTATGATAGACTGTGATAAGACTAAAGCAGGACTCAAATTTGACCACTGAACATTGTTTTAATGGCAAAAAGATTTGAAGAAAATGCCATGGAGCAGTGTGAAAGAGTTGAGTCTGTATTGATGCCTCATACGTTTAAATTGTGTCCTATTGCATTTTCTTTATACATTTCTAACCTTTGCAGTTGGCGTGGGAATGAAGGTGTTATATAGGGCTTTCGAGAGCTGTTAGGTTGGACCTTACCTTTTCTATTGCAATACTTTATTTCATTTTTAGGGCATTTGACTTTTTTGTCCTAATCAGATGTTCAAGTGAAAGTGCGGTGGTGGCCCACAGTGGCATTTAGACTAGGACTGTTCCTGTACAAGTCTTTACCATGGTGCATAGAAATTAGGATCAAATGTTTATTCCGCTGAGATCCAATGCTATTATTTTAGTGCAAGCTTGACTTGTTTATATTGATTTAAGTTTGTAAGGGTTAGAACTCTCTGGACTTAGAGGATGCTCACAATGTGTAGGGCAAAATCTAGAAAACACAAATTCTCAAATTTGAAAATGCAGAATGTAGAAAAGAAAATTCATTTTAATATAATCTTCCGGAGGCTAGATGATGGAGAAAGCGTGGTGAGGCAGTTATACCAATGTATTGCTCTGCCTATCTCTGAAGCGAAGCTGTGCTCAATAAATATAATAATAATAATAATAATAATAATAATAATAATAATAATAATAATAATAATAATAATAATAATAATAAATAATAATAATAATAATAATAATAATAATAATAATAGCCGAGTACTTGTTAGGTGAACCTAACGAGATGACAGCGGTTTTACACTCTGAAAAATGTGTAGGCCGTCTAACTTCTAACCAGAGAGGGTACATGAAAGCAAGGTAGGTAGTTATGGTACGACAGAGACAATTATACAGTATACCAATATACTGTTTTCGTTTAAGGTTTAAGTATTCTATCTTTTTACTTTCACGATTTTCACATGGAGCCATTTTCCTTTGGTGATGCATTTATACAGCAACCTGCAGTAATAGATTCAGGTAATGATTACAGTCTTTTAAGTTCTGCCACATGGTTAGACTGTAGCAGATTGATCGTGATGCATAAAATCACAAGATTTAGATGCATTTTTAACTGCAATATTCACTTTGGAAGTAAAGACATCTCTCAGTCAAAGCTGCCCCTTAGAATTCTGAATTGGGAAATGGCCTTATCTAGTCGGTCTTTGAGGCCAGAGGAAGATGGTTGCAAGCTGCTTCTCAAATACATTAGAAACTCAGTATCACTCTCTATATGGGTCTTTCTAGCTAACTAAAACAGTTCTATAATCTAACCAACCCATTTCCTCATCCCATCCCTATATTTGTTGGAGATGAGTCACCGGGGATAGAAACTAGCCTGGTAAATTTGTTTATTATCCTTGTTGTCTGCTCTGTGACTTCTTCCCCTCAGGTGGTGAATAAAGATTTTCCATAATAACGTACTAGAAAGTCTTAATTCTATTAAAGACTCGGAGGCGAGCATTATGCTTCTCTTTCTTTTATTCAACAATAAAGAAAAAGCTCAGCAGCAAGATATTTGTGCACCAAAAGTGAATGTGCCATGAGTAATGTGCAGAAAACAGGTGCACCAAATATATATATAATAAGCATAGCAATATAACAGTAATATAACAGTAACATCGTAACATAAATGGTAAGAGTCTCTGAAGAAACTACATTTCCCAGGGAGCTTAGCTCCAGTTCATTTGAGGCCTTCAGCACGTGACCTAGTCCACCAATAGTATTTCAGATGCCAAGCATAAACAGTCCTAAACATGATGACACTTCCTCTTTCTGGGCTGCGAACTTGGCTGACCATAGTAGAAGATAACTGTAGCTAACTTGAAGAAGAAGAACTTGTGTCGGGCCATGATCAGGCGGACTTGTCTGTAGGCGCTGTCAAAGAAAAAGGAAAAATGTGTCTTTTGTATATGACAACCCTAGATCCCTTATCAGGGTGGGAGAAAATTGTGGAGTTATTCCGATAGGGTACATGTAAATTTCAGAACATTAATCTTTTCATTACATATTTAATTAATATCAGGTAACATGCTGTTATTTTCTCGCCGGGTGGGATAATGCTCGCCTCCGAGACTTTCTAGTAAGTTATTATGGAAAATCTTTATTCTATGTCAAGAGCGGAGGCTCCCATTATGCTTGTTTAAAGCATACTTATCACAATAGATGCCGGCTGATCTACTGGTTTTAGGTAGAATTGTTTGAATACTGATTCACTTGCCCAGTCTGCCATCCTCATGATATCTTCTAGGCGAACTCCTGCCTGGAAGGCTTTGGAGGCCATGGCTCCTCTAACTGAGTGGGCTCCGAAGTGCTTGGTATCTATCCCTGCTTGAGCCAGCGTCCACCGGACCCAGCGTGCTAAGGTCGGTGCTGATACTGCTTTGTGCGGTTTACGCAGAGCGATCATTAGCTGCCCGTTAGGGGAGGTTCCGAGTGGAGCCGTCTTTTCTTCGTAGACTTTTAAGCATTTAACCAAGCAGAGCTTAGGTTGATCCCTAAAGGCGGGATAGGAAATCACCCTGGAATTGCACTTTGTTCTTCTATGAATATGGAATACAATGCCATCAGGAGAAAAGTCTCTGCCTGCTAGATCTAGAGCTCTGGTGTCTGAGACTCTCCTGCAGGGATACCAAGCAGAGTAGAGTAGTGAGTTTACCAGATAGGGCTGTACGTCATAGTTCTTTGTTATTAGGCCAAGACAGAAACAGGTTCAGTACTTTATTTACGACTCAAAGCTTGTCATAGCGAACTGGAGGTGGGACGGTAAGCCTTACACCCTTGAGCAACCTGCAGACAAGGTGGTGTTCTTCTGCTGGTACTCCCTGGATAAGGTCATGACCTGCGGAAATTGCTGAACGGTAGGCGTTCACAGACCTGTAGGCGAGCCCTTTTTCCGCTAGGGATGCTAGAAAATTCAAAATCTCTTCTTCAGGTGCTGAAATTGGATGTAATCCTTTCTCACGACACCAGGAGCTCCAGATGCTCCAAGAGTTTGAGAATCTCTTCCGGGTACTAGGAGCCCAGCTCTCTTCGATAAGGTTGATCGCTTTGTGAGACATGCCTGGGATTCTCCATCTTGACCTGAAATCCTCCAGGCCGCTAAGGTCAGAGATCTGCTGAGGAGGAGAGGATGACGCTGACCTGATGGATCTAATAGGAGATCTGGAAACTGGGGTATTAGGATTGGAGAATCTGACGAAAGTTCCAGAAGAACTGGATACCAGGTCTGAGATGTCCAGACCGGCGCTATAAGGATCAGATTCGCATGCTCCTGACGGGCCTTTGCCAGGGTCCTCGCTATCATAGTGAAAGGAGGAAAGGCATACAGTATTCCCTGGGACCATGACTGTAGGAATGTGTCTGTTGCAGCTGCTGCTGGGTCCGGCCTCCTGCTGTAGAAAGTTGGTAGTTGAGAGTTGAGTCTGGAAGCAAACAGGTCTATGGACATTGGACCCCAGATCTCCTGAAGGCGGAGGAAAACCTCTCTGTTGATTCTCCAATCGCTGTAATCCGTCGAGTGGCGAGAGTACCAGTCCGCTACTGCATTTGAGAGTCCGGGAAGGTACTCTGCTGTAACTGAAATCTGGTGATCCAGACAGAAATTCCAGAAGTCCTTGGCTAGTTCTGCTAGGGGTCTCGACTTGGTGCCGCCTAGATGGTTGATGTATCTTACCACTGAGATGTTGTCCATCTTTAGTAAAATACAGCAACTCGCTTTGTCTTTGGCAAAAGAGCGCACTGCAAAGGAACCTGCAAGAAGCTCTCGACAATTGATATGAAGGTCCAGCTCCTGAGGGGACCAAGTCCCTCCCGTGGCTATCGGACCGCATCTCGCTCCCCAACCGGAGCGAATGGCATCCGTCTCGATAATAATATCTGGAGCGGAGCCGAAGATGGCTCTGCCATTCCAGGCTTCCATGTGAGTGAGCCAACAGTTGAGCTCTGTCCTTGCTTGAGGAGACAGTGTCAGGAGTTGAGAATAAGAAAGGCTTCTCCTTAAGTGTTGACCCTTTAGTCGGTAGTGAAGAGGGCCGGGAAATATTGCTTGAATGATGAAAGTAGCCCTATCACTCTTGCTAGTTCTCGAAGAGAGAACATGTTCTTCTGTAAAAGTCTGTGTATCTCTCTTTTGGCAGAGTGAATCTTGGCTGATGGGAGTCGAAGGTGCGAATTCTGTGTATCCACTATGAATCCCAGAAATTCCATATTTCTGGACGGAAGTAGAACTGACTTCTCCCAGTTTATAAGAAAACCGCGGCTGTGTAGCAAGTTTATTGCCAGTTCGGTTTGTTTCTGAACTAACTCCTGTGAGTGGGCCATGAAAATAATGTCGTCTAGATAAATTATGAGACGGACACCTTGCTCTCTTAGATGAGCTACTACAGGTCTTAAGAGTTTAGTAAAGACCCAAGTCGACGAAGAGAGTCCAAAGGGGAGACTTGTGAATTCCCAATCTCGATTTCTCCAGGAGAATCTGAGGTAACTGATGTGTGCTTGATGAATCGGCACTGCGAGGTAAGCGTCTTTTAGGTCTAAGCGCATAAGCCAGTCGTTCGGTCTGAGAAGATCTCTGAGCATGTGTATACCTTCCATTTTGAAATGGCGGTAAAGGATGAATTCATTGAGCGCTCTGAGGTTTATGACTGGGCGCACGTTTTGCTTCCTGTGTACCAGAAATATGGGACTGAAGAAGCCTCCCTGACTTGAGCAGGGGCGAATCGCTTGCTTCTGATGGAGACTGAGTATTTCGCTGTCTAAGGCGGTTTGGTCTGATAGAGACATTACTATGGGAGTGGGGCGACATGTCTGAATGGGCTGCGTAAAAAACTCTAGGTGGAGACCCAGAGCTGTGTCCCTTACCCAGGCATCTCCCGATAAGGTATCCCAAGCGTTTGCAAACATCCTTAAACTCCCTCCTATAGGTGTTAGTGGTGCTGGCACAGTTATCAGTGCACTGACCTCTGGGTTGTTGCTCGGCTGGGTATCTAGCCACTCTCCTCCAGGGACACCCTCTTCCATGACCTCTCGAGGGGAAGAAAGTGTTGGGGCTTTCTTGCCAGGAATTATGCTGACCTCTGGATTGTTGAGGTCTCTTGTCGAAGAAGTAACGGCCGGAAGAGCAACCTCTTCTTCGTCCGGCCCTGGAGAAAACCTTGGTTGCAAATACTCTTTTCATTGAAGCCTGTGCTTTGTCCAACGCCGTGAAAGTCCCGACAAATTTTGTCATCTCCTTCATTAAAGGGTCTCCGAAAAGCTGGCCTTGCGCAGTTGGGCCGGATTCTGTGTCTGCCAGTTCGGTTAATTTGGCATCTATTTTGTATAGGATGCCTTTCCGTCGCTCTGTTGAGATGGCGCAACTAGCGTTGCCCAAGAGGCAAATAGCACTCTGGACCCAACCGGACAGTATCACTGGGTCGATGTGGTCCGATGAGGTGATGGCTGCATTTGCAAGATCGGAGATCTTTGCTAGTGGAACTGCTATGTCCAGTACTTTATCCTGGCAGGCCTTCCAGGCGCGATCAATACCCTTCCTGGGGTCTTTAACGTTTTTACCCAGAAAGGTAATCATTCTGGAATCAAGCTCTGGAGTCAGAGCTACTTTATCCGCAATGTCTGGTCGTGGACATTCAGCACATAGTCTGGCCCGAACTTCTTTATCAAGTGGCTTGCGCAGCCTAAGGTGGATGTAACTCAATGTCTTGGAAGATGGTTCCCAGTCGGTGGACCTGGGGTGTATTAAGTCAATCCGGGGAAAATGTACCTTCAGTAGAAGGTTTGGTCCCGGTTGTGTCTTTAGGGATGGGGTCTGCCACAATCCCTGACGCAGAGGGTTTTGAATCCTCAAAATGAAATTCCTCATCTGAAGAGGAGTGAGAAAGATCAGCGTCGTAGACGTTCTTATTATGATCTTCTTCTTCCGGGCCCTGTCCATATCCCTCCGGGCTTGAGGATCTATTGCCACTGAATTCCTCCTCAGGGTAAGAGGGTTGATGGGAAGGGGTTACCTTCCTATTCCTGAAGGCTTGTTTCAGCCCTGAGAAGACGTCCGTTACGGCAGCTGAGGCATTAGTTGGCTTGTTCGGGGGAGTGGGAGTAGAGCTTTTACTCTTGCGAGCCGGTGTACATCTCCCTTCTGTAAGGTGCTTCCTTTTCTGTGTTCTCTGAAATGCTCCTCCATAGTTTCTAGAAGATTTTGTATGGGAATGAGCATATCCGTTACAGCTTTTTTAACACTGGTCTCCACAGAGGATCCCAGAACCTTCTGTAAACTATTAGCCATTGCCACTTCATCTATGTAACAGTGATCTCCCTCAGCCTCAGACCAAGCCTGATCTGATTGAGGCGAGTACTGTTCAGCCATTGCACCTTACTCACTTTCTTTTTTTTCTTTTTTTTTTTCTGGGCTTCTGAACGCCTTCTCTGACTGCCCATTAATCATATTTCAGTTCAGCTTTGTAATTGTTCTTAATATGCTGAATAGGAGATTTCTTTGATATATTCGCGGTGAAAAAACCAGCAAGAAGAAACGGTCTTGTCTGAGGAAGATTCCGGCGCTCGAGCTGCAAGAACCGTTATATTATAACGGGCATGCGCACTCAAGCGCCGGAATGTAGAGTAAAGGACCTGGAGTGCAAGAGCTCCCCTGGCGGCCTGCAGGTGGTTCAGCGTGCTCCAACTAGGCCGCGCCGGACTCCCAGTGCTTCAGGAGCGCAACGAAGCTGCGGGGAAGCCGGCGCGAGCGCGTCGAGGGATTCACTCGACGAGCGGATTAAAGAACGGTTGATCTGCTGTGACCATGAGAAGCAGTGATTCACATTAAGCAGACTCCGAGGTCAGAGGACTGACGTCAGAGCTCAACATAAAAGTACGAATTATTATATATATATATTTTTTTAAAATAAATATTGAAAGTAAAATTCGTATAAGTCTATACCATGTAGTAAACATATATTATGACATTTTGTAACGTTATCTTTAAATTATAAAATCATGACGTAAGCAGTGCTAAACATGAAGTACTTATCTCTTGCTGTGAGCAGCAAAGAAAGAGGAAGTGTCATCATGTTTAGGACTGTTTATGCAGGGGATCTGAACTACTATTGGTGGACTAGGTCACGTGCTGAAGGCCTCAAATGAACTGGAGCTAAGCTCCCTGGGAAATGTAGTTTCTTCAGAGACTCTTACCATTTATGTTACGATGTTACTGTTATATTACTGTTATATTGCTATGCTTATTATATATATATTTGGTGCACCTGTTTTCTGCACATTGCTCATGGCACATTCACTTTTGGTGCACAAATATCTTGCTGCTGAGCTTTTTCTTTATTGTCGAATACAAGAAAGAGAAGCATAATGGGAGCCTCCGGTCTTGACATACAATCATGATGTCCTTCTCTGCAGGCAGCACTTATTTTTTGTCTGCCCTGGTAACTTGGCATAGTAAGTATGCAGAGTAATCCTTATGTGGGTCATGCAATTAGGATCCCTGAGAGGTCACTCAGTAAATGTTCTTGCCCATTGGGGCAAGGCAGTACATAGAGACCCTCACTTCTGTGTTATCAAAATTTAGACAAACACAGAAGAATTAGGTTTAAGTTTTTATTTGTGCAAGTGCTCAAGCAAAACATATGTCACGATGTTTGTCAGACAAAAAGTTGTCAGGATGATACTGGTGGCCAAAAATAAAGTGTTGAATAAGAGTGCCTCCAATAGTCCAGTTCTAAAGAGAGGGTCAGGGCAGATCGGGTTTCTAATACAAAAGAACATGGGCTTTCTCTCTGGCATCACAGAGTTCCTACTTTAAAGGTTCAGTGCTCCAGAGTTGAACAACTTTCCAAAACAAAATCGAAATTTCAAAAGGTGTTTCCAGTATCCCAACCAAAGAATTATACACCAGTCTTTCACTTTTAAAGGGAGATGGTTCCCCTCCTGATGTACTTGGGAAGACTGAAGCTTTGGTGGTCTGTCAGACCTATCCCTCATATGTCTTTTTCCAGTGTTTCTTCCAAGGGGGCAGAACTGAAGCTTTTTGCCTGGTTGGGTGTTAAGGCTGTGCTTGTTGGTAGATCAATCTGGGCCGGGTGAGGTTTAGTGCAGAAGTGAGGCCATTTTCTTAGATGCCAACTACTTCCCATATTCATTTTTCTCTGGGGCCTTCCTTTCTCCATGCTATTCCTATTCTATCGTTCCGGCACCCCAGGGTAATGACACAGAGTTGCACCTCTTACCACTTCCCCACTTTTCACAGGCCAATGTGGCCCTCAGGAACAGCTCTGATTTTACTCTATGAATCATGGTTGTCTTCTATAACCTTCCTTCTCAAATGATCAGGGCAAATGCCCCCCCCCTTACTCTTTAGATGATTGATCCTTACCCCTTTGGCAATACCTCTTGCCTTCCTTCTCCCAAATACTCTTTCTCTATCACTGTTCTCTTTCACTAACACCCTCTTCACCGATTTCCCCCTCTAGCTGTTGAAACATCATCCTGCTAATCTGATAATTTCGAGTGCCTTCCTTGTTATAACTATTTTCTTCCTCTTGATGGTCCCTCGTCCCATCAAACTCTCTATACGTTCCCTTTCCACAACATCCCCATTGGCCCCACACTTTCTCCTTCAGTTGCCATTTCAACACTTTGGCTGTATTGTGTGATATCATTCTCTTGTCTTGTTCACTGTCCTACTCACTTAGTTCCCAGCTGACACCACTTACATCTCTCTTGGTGGTTCTCTACGCTCTGTGTGCTGACATCTTATATTTCCTTTTTAATAAACACGCAATATTCACTTTCTTATCCTTTGGCTTTCTTTGGAAAAATCTGAATCCTTCCTTACCTTTCCATGCATCTTGCATCTTATTACTTGCAAGGGTTATCGCATGGCAAACTCTGTTGTTGTAGTATCTTCATTTAATGGACCCATCATGGTTCAGCAATACAATGGTCTGCCGCTTCCTTCTTGCCAGCACTCTCAAGGAATGACCCCAACTGGATGTTCTAGCTCTCTTTTTAAAGGGAAAAACAAAGAGGTGATGGCTGGAAGGCTTAGACTGAATCTTAACCACTGGCATTGCTCGGGGCAACCCTCCAGACCATCGTTCTTCGCCTGCCAAGCCATTACAGAAGGGGAAAGACCATATGCAAATCAGGCTTGGCCCCACCCCAAAAGCGGCAGTCCAGCCCGAACTGCTAGGTCACATCCCTTCTGCACGAGACCACAAGCATCCCCAAACATGTTTCGCCCTTGTTGGGGCTCATCAGTGAGGAGTAGATTGGGTCTCTAGGCCCAGCAGGCACGGGACCCACGTCTGGGCATACCCGTCCCACTCGGGGTGACAAAGCAAAAACAAAGAGGTGATGGCTGGAAGGTTTAGACTGAATCTTAACCACTGGCGTTGCTCGGGGCAACCCTCCAGACCATCGTTCTTCGCCTGCCAAGCCATTACAGAAGGGGAAAGACCATATGCAAATCAGGCTTGGCCCCACCCCAAAAGGGGCAGTCCAGCCCGAACTGCTAGGTCACATCCCTTCTGCACGAGACCACAAGCATCCCCAAACATGTTTCGCCCTTGTTGGGGCTCATCAGTGAGGAGTAGCTTGGGTCTCTAGGCCCAGCAGGCACGGGACCCACGTCTGGGCATACCTGTCCCACTCGGGGTGACAAAGCAAAAACAAAGAGGTGAAGGCTGGAAGGTTTAGACTGAATCTTAACCACTGGCATTGCTCGGGGCAACCCTCCTGACCATCGTTCTTCGTCTGCCAAGCCATTACAGAAGGGGAAAAACTCTTTTTAAAGGGGGCTACTCCCCCATTGTGTGAACTCCCGAGCTGACAGACTGCACCTGTGAAATGTGGGATGGAATGATCTCTGGGTAAGCCATGTGTTTAGGATTACAGGATCTGTCACAGGGATGCCCCAGGTTAATATTAGGGACAGCCACAATTCTGAATTTCAAATGGCTTGAGCGGTGTGTGTCTTTTCATTTCCCTATTCTCTGATAAACTGTGGAAAAAAATGGATAAAAATGGATACATTTAATATGTCTGCCAGGTGTATGGATAGTGGGAGAACAGGAATTTTTGATTCAGACCCTTGCACAAGGTCCTTGTTCAGCAAAGGGGGAAGTTGCAGGGCTCTGTGAACTGTGCAAGTCCCCAAAAGTCTCTCCTTAGATTCTCTTGGTTGTGTCACTGAAGGAAGTAAATTAGCAACCACATTGTCCCGGTTGTTTTCCCAGCCTGGATGGGTAGAGCTTCCAGCTCTCTGCAGCCTATGAAGCTGCTTTTTCCTAGTGTTTCATGACACATGAGACCTTGAGATCCAACAAGTGCCTTAATGTGACAGTCCATTCCCTTTATAAAGGTGAACTCATCACATAATGAACAGGGGCACAGGTCTCTCTCCTCGGCTGGTGCCTCCTTTTGGAACAGCCTCCCTGCCCCTCTCAGACTTGAGCTGAACCCCCTCAAATTCCATAAACTGATCAAAACCCTGCTTTTCTCTACCTCTTTGCCTTATTGGCTAATCACCCCAATGCCACGGTGACTGGTGGCCACATCCTCCTTAACCTCACAGGGTTACAGGTCCTTCTTCCCAGTGCATACCAGCACCCTCCGATCCCCACTGCACTGCCCTTGGTGGCTCTGCATACCACCCATGAGATTCGCCTGCACTAGTACTTTGCCTGATGTTCTCCTCCTGGATCTCCTTAGCACTTGCCTCCCAGACCCTCCACAAGCACTTGTCCACTCCTTTGCTCCTCTATCAATTCCACCTATCTCCTGCACTTGTCCTCACTGCCCTTGCACTTCCGAATACCACAAGGTCTAGTAAGACCACAATTGTATATTACTGTTTTGCCATTGTTATTCATCCCCTTGTTTCCTTCCCATTTAGCCTTGTGGTGTTTTGAAACACAATTTGGGTGTATAGGTGCCTAACAAATGCTCAATAAAATAAAAATAAACAAAATGCAATGCATGAGATATGTTGACAGTGTGCATGTGAAATTAGATGCTTTGTGTGTGCGGGTGCATCCAGAAGAAGAAAGTTGCACCACAATGCTTTGCACCATGGCTCTAGCCTGCTAAAACTATGTGGGAGCTGTGTGGAAGTCTAGGACATCAAATTACCCCTTTCAGGTAATGTTCAGATTTAATAAATGTTACTATTCCTTGCTGAATGTGATATTTGGGAGAGTGATCTTTCTATGGATGACAGCAGTACAAGGAAAACAGGAAAAACTGTTAAGATGACTTCTCTCAATCTTGAGAAGGCTCAATCATACACATAGGCGCTGGCACAAACACAAATCCCTATGGGATCACTTCTGCCTGGAAAGCATTTGTAACGTGTTCGTTAAGCTCCTGTTGACATCCGCCCTGCCGGGTCTGTGCCTGCCCCCTTCTCCTCGGCTCCTGCAGCTAGCTTGCCAATTGGACCTTCTCACTGGGGTCCAGTGTTTCCAGCACATGCATTTTGGGATTGTTAATCCATGTTTCAGGAACTTCTGGAAAACACTATTGAGGGCATTGTGAACAAAAATAAGTCATATAGTTAAAAAGAAAACCATTCAAGAGTAGTTTAGGAGGATGAAGAGCCACAAGAATCTCGATTTGCCAACCTAGGGCTTAAAGATCTGTAACAACCTTCCACATCATATGCCATTTATATACATGCACTCCAGGCACCAGCGTTCCAGGGGAAACCAATTACACAGGATATGACAGATGTCCTCACAAAGGAATGTAATGAGATGTCTAAAACTGGAAAACAAAGCTATCTCCCCAAACTGTAACCGCTACAAGGATTTCAAGAGCATTTACAAATTGTTCTCAAGGGGAACACCTTGATCCCTTTATTCTTTCCAAAAACCTTGGCATTTCCATAGGCTGCATCTCTATTGTGCTAAGGTTGATTCTTCCTTAAAACACGCCTATGCCGCCTCCAACTCTACCACTTGTGATACATATACAACATACTTCTAGATTTTAGGATTGTATGCCACATTTCGGAAACAGTTAATGATGGGTCCTATTGCTCAAACAGATAAATGATGATGCACAGCCTTTTCAGGAAATAGTATTGGCTGTTTTGAGTGTTTTTTAGAAGGCTTCACTTCTTTGCCTACCATCTACAGGTGAGAAACTGTTTAGATCCCAGTTGGGTGATTAGCTTAAACAATCAACAAAGACAGAAAGCTATCTTTCCCTGCAAAGTGGTTATCTTCAGAATCTTCTTGAGGACAGCTGTCAAAATAACCATTGAACAGGGAAATATTGTGGTGTTAAGCCTCCATTCCAAGGGCTGGAATGGGGATAACGGCCCAGCAGCCCAAGGTAACGGCCCAAGCGCAGTGAGGGCCATTAATGAGGGCTCCGGGCCATTACCCCCTGATTCAGCCCTTGGAGCAGGGGCTTAACGCCATTAGCACTCCGGGTTACCAAAGCAGTTACCAAAAAGTGTGATCAGAAACCCTACTAGATGGGATGGACAAAAGAACTGCAGGTTGACACCTACCTAGAGATAATTGAAGGCGTCTTGGGAAACTATTTATGTCAGCTGTCAAGTGTACAGTTGAATGTTCTCAAAGGCTCTGGAGGTGGCTGCAGAGGATGGAGAAATCTTACGATTAGGCTAGGTGATATACCTGGTGCCAGGTAGTAGAGAAAGATGGCAAAATTCAATTCTTAAACGTCATGGAGTCTTCAAGACGAGGCTGCACAATTGCATGAAGGCAACCGTCCTATGCAAGGTCCTAAAAGGGACATTCTAAATAAAACGAGTCAGTGAACTGCTCGTATATGGTAGAAAAATGCAAAATGTGTTTGCAACAGTGGGTGTGCTGCAAGTGGCATGCATCATGGGGCCTGCGAGGCAGTGAAGCATGCTGGTCAGGTCTAAGTAGATCAAGTGGAATGCAGTGCATTACAGGTCAAAGTGAGCGCTCAACAGACCAGGGCGGAATGCCGGAGAAACGAACTAAACAAAGGTGAGGTACTAGCAGTGTCAGTGGCTATATTGTGGAGTCAGAGAGTTATCTAGTGACTCTTCTATCATGTGTGGTAACAGAATATCAGAATGAGAGCTGGAAAAATCAGTAAAAACAGAGCAACTGAATGCGAGGATTGCCTAGCAACTTGGGGCCACGTCGGGATAGACGCAAAACAATTGGTCTTAAGACAGCCTGTGCCAGTGCGCTAATAATGCCAATGCATTTCGACTTGTGGCCCTTCGTCAGGGCAATTAGCTCTACTACAGTTTCAATGTAGCAGACGCACCCAGCGCTCTAAAGTGCCACTCCCATGCCTGCTAGTGTGAAGAGCTCTTGAGCTCATCGTCTGAATTGCGGTCTCCTGTCACATGAGCCCAGGAGGGAAATATAGTTGGGCACGCAGTTCTAGAACTATGATAAGCATGTTCTCACAATCCCTTATATTCCCAGAGACGAGAATACATTGCAAGACCAAGTTCAAAGACAGTCTGCATGGCAGAAGGCATGGGTGAAGAGAGATATTGGGCTAATTGGGTGGGAAGGTACAGTACAGTCCAGCCCCTGGCACCTGGGTCTGAGCTCACATGTGGCTAAGTGAACTGAATATTCGAGAAGGGCACGAGCGCGCCAACCTTTTGTAGAGGGCCATATAATGAAGGGCCTTATAGTTTAAGAGCCAATGGAGTACCCTGTTTCTAATAGCTGATGAAGATTACTTGAATTAGGGGTGGGCATGAGGTATGGGTATCCACCTGTCTGTAGAGACCCAATCAAAACCCGACCCCCTATAGAAAGTATACTTGGATGTTCCCCTTGAGCCAACCACAATCCCCCATAAGTTTCTCTTACTTGTCACATAGTATGACATCACGTATGACGAGTTTTTACTATAAAAGTGTGTTTTTTAATGAAATGCTTTGAGAGAGAACGCTGTGCGATGTCTGTTGTAACTCCCTGTTTTAGATCAATGATAATAAAACAGTAAAACGACTTTGCCATCTTCCTGAGTTGGTCTGATTATTGGTGTACATAGTTATTCTGTTTCCAATCCACCTGCATGACACGCTACCTAATAAGGGCCCTAAACACAAAACCCTTTCCACAGGCATTATAAGCTTTCCCTTAGATGTAGGCTCCCTTCGGTAAAGAGTGACATAATTAAGTCAGACACAACGATCTGCACTTAGAGGCATTCCACTTTAATTGCACCTACCTAGCCAGCTAATTCACCTGGTGAAGGACTACAAGTATGAAATGCATTGGCATTATTAGCACACTGGCACAGGCTGCCTTAAAGTGGCCACACAGGTTTTATGCAAATATAGAGTTGTTTTCTGACTCCACCATTGTTTTTCTTATGAAAAGAAAGTATTCCATGTACATTTCAGCCACACTTTAATCAAATGTAATTTTAGCGTTCACGCTAGGCCAAGGGTGTGCGGCCCTCACTGCGGCTTTTTTATCCATGGTCCACAGTTTTTCCGATACTCTTAGTTCTGCCATGAATGATGATGTATGCTATATCCATTTTCCCCCTTGCTTATTGCCAACTTTTTGTTTCAATAAAGATTTGGGTGTCATAAATAAGAAAATAAAATAATAGGATTCTACATCCTTATTTCCACAGTGGGAATTTAAATCTCCTCCAAATAGTAGCACTTCATCCAGGGTCTACCTTCCTCTTTCAATTGAAGAATTCCTATATTTTTCATAAGGCTATTCATTTCATCACCTCCAGGGAGTTACATACATATTGATGACATTGATATTTTTTATTTTGTTTAGTGTTTGAATTCTGATTTCAGCCAAGAGAAGATTGAGATTCGTAAAGGAATTATGTATCTACTCTGTTATGTTATAGCTATTAGTTCCTATAAAGATGCCGCCCTTAGGACGGCTTCATCACCTTGTGTTGCTGGTGCCAACATTTGTGATACACCAGAAATTGTGGGCCAATAAGTCAACCAGCCTTCTTGAAATAGGACACTATCGTTGGAGAGTAGTTCAGTTGACACGTGTTCAATGTCTATCCAATGCCTATGGCCCTTTCTATTGCAGCTAACACTGCAGATATCACATGGGCTTTTTATTATCAATTTGCAGAATACTCGGAATCCAGAGGCTATCATTAATTGGTTGGACTTCTGTAGTTCTGACAAATGCATTGTCATGTTATCAATCAATTGTCATTGAATCTTGTGACTTTGATCGCTGAAAATGCATTGGAATTAAGCAGGTACTCGTTTTTTTGCCATTCACTGTAATATCTCCCAACCCATTTTAATTATTGCATTTTAATTTTCAAAGATCTTGGCAGCTATATTTTTCGTTTTACAATAGTCTTGAGTACTATTCGCACGGTTCTCCTAAAATTCAATTCGATCAAAATCTGTTGATGAAAGTACTCTTAGTTGTGGAATAACTGCAAACATCTGCATCGATTGTGCTCAGTTAATAGGGTGGGCCTTGCTTTTCTCAAAACAATGACGAATAATGAAGATTGTGTTATCAATAAAAGGCCCCGAAGTATCCCGCACTTCAATGTCTCTATGTGACCCACAACCCACAGCCTTTTCACATAGCAGTTGATCCTGCATCTACCCATTGCAACTCTCTATAGGTTTGGTCGTATTCCTTATAAGAAGTGTCCATAGTAATGTCATTAATACCAGTGCCTGCATCATTCAGTTATTAATGGTATGGATCACATTAACTGATTTACCATATCTATGGTGCCATGATCATTCCCCTTAACTATCTTCTGCCTTGACTTGGCAGCTGCAAAAGTGTTCAAAACATACTTTTCGGTTTATTTTTTATTTTTTTCTTGCCATCCTGTGATGGATCACCCAACCTCTGTCTCACCTACCAGGTGTGGAGGGTGTTAGACGTCATCGGGCCGCAAGGTGCGGGAGCGAAAGAACGATGCGACCACTCCTGAATTTTATCAGGTTGGCTCTTCCTCGTTTCCAGTGCACACCTTCTTTATTCACTTTATACCTTCCTCTTGACCCACATGACGGGCTCCCTCTCACTCACGTGACATGAGTCAGGTGGAACACCACATTCCTCCAACACTTGCATTTATTTGAACATTTTTATGGCGTCTCACAGGTGTTTGTGCTGAGCCTCTCGGTTCTTGTTGCTGGTGTGTTCTTTTCGACGATATACCCCATGTAGTAGGACATACCCTTGTAAATGGGATGTGGGTTGGGGTCTTTTCCTCTGCCCATACTCCATGGTGGTTCTTCCTTCAATCGGCTTTGCGCCTCTATTCCTGGAGTGTTGGGGTCAGGCACTGTCTGTGCTGGTGTGTCATCTTCTATGCCAGGGTTCTCGCCTTCTCTGATTCCTTCTCTTTGCAGGTCTGGTGCTTCTGGTTCATCAGGCATCGTAGGCGGTTGTTTTTTCCACAGCATCGGGGGTATTTTACAGAAGAGTGACACATACCGAGTTACTACTTTGTGTCCTCTGGTAGCTGTCACCATACTGTGATTGATCCTATCACTGTCCATGGGTGAGATTTGTACGACAGTGTTATTTTCTTTGGTGGTGTCTGATTTTTGACTAGCACAGTATCTCCAGTCTGGAATTCTCAGTGTTGGGCTTGGCAGGCTTGACTCTCCCTTTTGTTGTGTTGCTCCATGCCTCGCTATGAGTTCAGTGTCTGGCTCTGGGGATACCCAGTTTTGGTGCAGCGGAAGCTCTGTTTGAATGGGCACTCCAAACATTAGCGCCGCTGGGCTGACTCTCGTGGCAGTGAGAGGAGTCTGGTGGTGAGATTGAAGAAAACGGTACATGGCCGTCAGCCACGATATTTGTTTGTCTTTGGCTATCTATATGACTTTGTTTAGAGATCCCATTGACCTTTCTGTGTCAATGTTTGCCTGTGGCCACCATGGGGTGATTTTCTGATGGTGAATGTTAAGGTTTGTTGGGAACTATCACAATTCATTGCTGGTGAATGGGGGTCCTTTGCCACTTTTCATTTTGCTTGGTAGAACATGAATTGCAAAGATCTTCTCCAGTACAGTTACAACAGACAGGGCATCGGTTCGGGGTAGCGACTGAATTTGTCTACTGCTATGAGGAGGTATCCTTCACCTGCGATGGTGAAGAAGTCTACATTGATTGATTCCTATCAGGTGTTACTCCTGGGCCCAATGGCAATTGGTTCTTCCACCATTTGTCTTCTGAAGGATTGACATGCCACACATGTTTCTACCAGGTCGACTACACGCTGTTGTGTTTTTGCCATCCAGACGCAGGACTTGAGGTACGCCTGAGACTTTACTATCCCTTGGTGTCCCTTGTGTGCCAGTCGTAGCGCTGTTTCTTCTAGTATTTCAGGCAGCACAATGCAATGCCCTTTTAGGATAACACCTTAGTTTAAGATGGTTAGCTGATTCCTGATTCCAAACAGTGCTTGCAGTTTCTCGTGTGCTACTGCTGTGCAGTTTACCACGGTGGATAGAAAGTTCTTCCAGTCTCCTGAATGTATGTCTTGTTTGGTCCACTGGTGGCAGGTGGCTTTCTTGGTCTGCTCTACTGTTTTAGGTAGTGTCATGGCTGTTGAGCGAGCATATGTCACTACGTGGCACACATGTTCTTCTTTTTCTCGTGCATGTTCTCTGTCTTGTTGGGTGGCTGGATGCGGGTTTCGGGACAGGTAGTCTGCTGGGTTGTAGGCTCCCACTCGGTATGTTACTTCGATGTCTAATGGTTGTAATTGCAGCATCCACTTCTGTAGTTGGGATGGCAGATGTGGGTGGCCCCTTTGAATATGGGGATCATGGGTTTGTGGTCCGTGAAGACTTTGGCTGGTTGACCCAATAGGTATACCTGGAAGTGGCGACACCCACATAATCTCGCCAGTGCTTCTTTCTCTATGTGGGCATAGTTCAGTTTCAGTTTTTGTGAGGGCCCGACTGGCAAATGCAGTTGGAAACATGGTGCCCTCTTGATCTATTTGGGTTAGTACTGCTCCTAGAACTACTGGGCTGGCATCCACAAGCAGTTCAGTGGTGCGGTCTGTGTTGAAGAATGCCATTTTGGTGGTGCTGGAGAGTGAGACCTTGATTGTTGAAAAGCATGTAGGTGTTCTTCTTTCCATTCCCAGTGTACTTCTTTCTGGGTCAGTTTCCTCAGTGGCTCAGCAATGGTGGTGAGTTCTGGTATGAACCTGGCACAGTAGGTGACCAGGACCATGAAGCTTCTGATTTCAGAGGCGGAGGTTGAAGCCTTGGCTCCTTTTATGTCTGTGACTTTGGCAGGTTCTCATGACATACCCTCTGCATAAAATACATGTCCGAAAAAGCTAAACTTGCTCTTGCCAAATTCACACTTTTCTGCATGTAGCGTGAGGCTGGATTCTCCTAGGCACTGCAATATGGCTATTAGTTGGTTGTGGTGTTCCTGTGCAGTCTTCCGGTAGACTATAATGTCATCACTGATGTTGGTGGTGACTGCAAGGGCATGCATTACCCTTCGGATCTCATTCTGGAAGACATCCACTGCCATAGAGATCCCAAAGTTGAGTCTTCGGTACCTGGTGTGATGAGAACATTGTGATATATTGTGACTCACAGGCTAGGCGGATCTGATGGTAACAAGAGTGTAGGTTGAGCTTACTTGCTAAATATCTTCACCCCGGTCAGGTCCACAATTAGCTCATCAATGTTTGGCGTGATGTAAAGCTCTCGCCCTATCGCCACGTTAGGCAGCCACATGCCTATGCATATCCTGACAGCTTGAGGTTGTTTGGGATTTGGGCTACCACCATGGGCGATACCCATGGGGTGGGTCCTGAGGTATTTTCAATGATTCCTTGGCTCTCGAGCTTCTCAAACTCAACTTGTACTCCTTCCTGCAGATGGAATGGGACACATTGGTTGGGCCAATGTGTAGTTTGACAGTCCACTCTTTTAGGCATCTCCTCCCTTGGAATACTTTGACGTGTTTCGCGAGTAGCTTGTCAATGTCCAGCGGGTTGATGCTCAGCTCAATGCAAAGTGTATTAGTTTGAGGTTCTCTGTTGTGTGTCAGCTTAAGAGGGTTTCCAGTCCTGCATCTACTACATATATGCGTGTTCTGCATGTGGTTCCATTGTATGTCAGGTCTGACCAGAATGATCCAGCTATTGGCAGATGTTTCTTGCACACATATGAGAATAGTTGTATTTGTTTATCTTGGAGTTGGGGTGTTGGTTCCATTCTTTTAAACTTTGTTAGTGGCATCACATTTACCGTTGCACCGGTGTCTATCACTACTTTGGAGGGAGTCCCATCTGCCAGCACTAAGCAGGTTGGCCATTCTGAATTGTTTGCATTTTGTTTGCTCTTCCGTGGCTTGATAGCTGCGATCATGTGGACGCATTCCCCCTTTTTCTTTTGGAGGTTCTGTGATCTCTCTGGGGATGATTTTTCTTCAGATGTGCCATCAGTGTCACTGTCACTGGGCAATCTTTGGACTGCAGCTGTGGCTCTTGCTTTGCCTTTTCCTCTTCGGTTCTAAGTTGTGTGGTCTGGTTGCTCAGATTCCTTCTGGGTGGGTGGATTCAGGCAGACATCTGCAATGTCGTTCAGCCATTTGCACTTGCGTCAGGTAACACCTATCCGCGGACAGGGCTCTTCTCTGTGCCAGGGCCTCTGCACCATTTGCAGGAATCTTGTTGTTTGTTGATCCACTGCGTTGCAGTGTTTGCGGGTCTCCTCCCCTCTGGTCTCAGGGTGATGGCTGATATGTCTTTGTCATCCCAATTGTTGTCAAGTGGGAGTCGATCACTGGTCGCTTTCAGGGCTGCGTCCTGTTCATCAGTACGTTCCCTCTTCTGACCCATTGCAGGATTCAATCTAGGGGAATGTTTTTTCTCTGAAAGGATTGCTCTATGTCATTTTTTTTAGGATATGCCGTGGATGATCTGTTGCCGGACGGCGAAGTCCTCATCTAGTAACTCACACCCGAGTGCAATTTCTCGAATGCATGCATGGAAGTCACCAATCCTCTCCCCTGGCCTTTGTCGGGCCATGCTGAGCTGGAAGCATTCGTAATCTGGGTTTAGTTCTGGTTTGAACTTCCCATTCAGAGCTGTATTTGCTGCAACATAGTCATCATCTTGTTGGCAATGTGTTGAAGAGCCTTGGCAACATTGTGCCAAGATTGAGCATAAGCAAAGTTCTCAGTTTCTTAGTATCTGTAATTTATTTGGCTGTCACATGTAGCTCAAACTGTTGGAGCCAAGGTTCCCACCATAGTGCTAATCCTATGGCATATGGGTCGAAAGGTCTCATAAACGCAACATGTGTGGCATCTGGCCTCTGAATGTGACCCTCTAGTCTCCCTGTGTCCTTCTTGTGCCCCTGTGAGTGTTTTCCCTTGCTGGGCTACATTGAGGGCTTGCCATATTGTCCGGATTGATCTTGGGTTTCCTTTTGCTGCTTGGGGTAGGTAGGCTGATTCCTCGTGTGGCAGGTGTGGGCCCAGAGCAGTGACTGCTCTTGATCTACCAGTGTTCTAAAGCATGATGCCATCTCCTCCCCTATAAATCCTCCAGGCTATCTGCTGTTGCTGCATGTGGTATTTTAGGGCTGCAGAGGTACCTGTTAATTCCTAGCGGTCACGCGCCAGTGTGTCTGAATTGTGCGAGCTACGGGGGCTCAAACTGCTTATTATTTATGAAGTCGGCTGCACGCAGTGTGGGCCAGCTGGCGTGCCGCTGCACGATGATACTGCTTTTTATAAGGGTCTGGGCTTGTCAGCAGGTATTGCGCAGCAGCCTGGTGTTGGCCCGGTTGTGCGCACGCGCGTCTGTAATAAATGCCTCATCGGCAGTGTGATGAATCACCCAAATTCTGTCTCATCTACCTAGTTGGGAGGGTCTTAGGAGTGATTGGACTGCAAGGCCCTGGAGCGAAGAACAACGTGACCAGTCATGAATGGTATCAGGTTTGCTTTGCCTCGTTTACAGTGCGTGCCTTCTTTATTCACTTTATCCCTCCCCTTCCTCTTGTCCCGTGAGGTGGGCTCCCCTTCACTCACTGACATGAGTCTAGCGGAACACACCAACATGATATTACTGACATGGTCATTGATTTTCAAAGGACAAGGGTCGAAATTGGAATTCATGGAACAGGAGCTGTAAGTAGCTCATGGCTATCAGGATTTTCCTCTAACCAGGTGCTCTCATCGTGGCCTAGGAGCTATGAACGTCTCATGAATGGATTCGTAGGACAGTGCAAAAGGGTCCTGGGAGTCCATCTGCTGGACATTAGTCCCGGTTACGAGACCCTTACCCAGAGTCTTTAGCTCACTATCATTCACAGAGGAGAGATATCCAAAACCTATCAGTCTGTCCTGCCCTGGGCAAGACCAGCACCAAAATGCTAGGCAATTCTCCTCTGAACAAGAGTACCAACAGCAACCCCAGACACTTGTTTCGGTCTGGTTGGACCTCATCAGTAGGGTGTAGCTGTGCCTCTCTAAGAATAGTGAGCAAGGGGTGCATGTCTGGATTCTCCTATTAACGTAGGATGAGATCCAAAGCTACATAAATTATGTAAAAAACAAGATGGTCCTGGGAGTCCCTCTGCCGGTCATTAGTCCAGGTTACGAGAGCCTTACCCAGAGTCTTTAGGTCACTATCTTTCACAGAGGAGAAATATCCAAAACATATCAGTCTTCGTCCTGCTCTGGGGCAGTCCAGCGCCGAAATGCTAAAAATTCTCCTCTGAACAATAGTAGCAACAACAACCCCATTCATGTGTTTCGGTCTGGTTGGACCGCATCAGTAGGGTGGAGCTGTGCCTCTCTAAGAATAGTGGGCAAGGGGTCAACGTCTCAGGACAATGAACATATTAATGAGAGCACATAAGAATGCTAAAAGAATTGCAGATCGGAAAAAAAAACATATTTTTTTCATATAGTGATTTAACATTCTGAGATGTCTACGTCAGAATAGGCAATCTGAAGAGCCTGAAAGATGGTGGGAATTGCTTTTCTTTCCCAAACTGTGGCATGAGCACAAAAATGCAGACACCAAATGCTCCTCTTCCACAGTGGTTCTGTGCCCGAATACGTGCATCTCTTGCTGGCTTTGTGAAGGCTGATGCTGTCACTGCGGCAGGCAGGAAGAGAGAAGAGTGGTGGAGAAGCATGAACCAAGGATCATGAGTGAAGCAGGTTGAGCCTGGGCATGGCACATCGGCAAGAAAAGTATAGGGTAACCAGATTGTCAAGGCAAAAAAAAGGGATGGTACATAACAGAAAAGAAGGACTACTGACACCTCATCGACCCCTCTCAAGCCACTCATTCAATCCCTGACTAGAACCCCTCCTCCTCCAGCCCTCACAGTATTTCCAGCATTGACCCTACATATACATTTTCGCTGTGCTGTTAAGCATGGTAATGACAAAGAAGCTGTTGCACTGATTGACATTCGATCATTTGCTATTTATTCATTATTCACTTAGTCTTTGTGGCACAAGCAGTTAATGCAGGATGGTAGGTGATTCAAGCCCATCCCGAGAAGGCAGAAAGGGGTTTTGAAATTAAAAAAAAAACTCTCGGGAAAGGGAACATAGGGAGAAAACCGAGACGTCTTGTCACCCTAAGAAAGTGTGTGTGGTGGGGCAACGAGGGAGGCCCTGTCCAGAACATGGAAACAAAGCAGGTGCCCGGTAGGGAAAGCAGTCATTGAGCCTCATTCTATGTCAGCCGGTACAGTCCGGCAAACCGGAGTCGGCCCGTCAAGTAAATATTTGACAGTATTTACCGGACCGGCTGACTCCGGGTTTGGCTAGGCACCCTACCGGAAAACAAATCCCATTGCCGGTGCTGGTAATGATGGCAAAACCACTCATGGAGTCCTATGGGATTTACACTGTCACTCCGGCACCTGCAATCTGGCAGCAATGCTGCTGGACCGGTTGCCGGAAATTGTATCTACATTTGCCGCTTTCAGGATACCAGAAAACGAATGTAGAATGATGCTGAATGTTCGGTGATGGCCAAATGAGGGATGAAGTAATTCTGTGATATTGATATGATATGCTATGATATTTATAACGCGCCTGTACACAGTGTTTCTAGGCGCCAATGTTTAATAGTTTCTTACCAGTTAATAATGCCCAAAATGACTTCATCCGAATTGGCTAGGTCGCACCAAACATTCGAGAAATGGTGTAAATAACAGTGCTGACTTGCCAAAATTAGACTTGAATCTGTAAAGAGCCATTTTAAATCAGGGGAAGGTTTTTGGATTGCTGTTTCGTGAATTGCCAAAATGCATGCTTTGCCCCATTTAGGGGCAAGTGACCGACATGCATCAAAGATCGCTGAGAGTACCGAGATCCTCGTGAAAGTACTATACAATCTTTGAGAAAAGGACGAAGCTCTGAACAGTCAGCAAACCTGGTATTTGGCAAACTGCTGGCACTATTTACGTTGTAATAGCTACTGCAGAAATGTGTGTGCAAACTGAAGGCACGTCATTCAATCTCAGATTCAGCCTTTTTCAGAAACCAGAAACGAAGAGAACCATTACATTGGATTAAACTAAGTATGTGTACATGTAATGTCATGAGGTTGCAAGAAGTGCAGAAAGCACTTGGGGTGGTGGTCTATGACAGCATTCGGGCTAATGGAGAAGCTTGGCACAGAGACATGGGCCGGGGAGAGAGTGGCAGGCTCCAGACAGGTGCTCTTCGTTTCGAAGCTCTGCAACGCAGCTTATTTCTGGTAAAGCCTGCAGCTCAGTGTCATTAGAGAGCCCAATAACAGAGAGTTACTCAAATACCCCTCCATGGGGGCGAAACAAGCGCAGTGCATGCTTCTTAAAATAGAGAAACTTCTCATTTCTGAGAGTCACTTCAGTGGTAGCGGGAGCGTGGAGATGGTAGCTGCGCTGTTACCGCGGGACCTCTGGGGGGCATTTGTGGATTAGCTTTAGGGTCGAGGAGGCCTAAATGTGGATCACCATAAACCCAGTGGTCACGGTATCCTGAAAGGAGTTCAATTACTAGAATCTGTTTTGCATATCAAATATCCTGGCAGGTTTCAGTGAAGAGTTTGCGACGGAGCAGCATAGCACACGTGCCGACCTAAAAATGAAGCCATGGCAGAATTAATTATCCCCAGCACAATTCATTCATTATACATTCATTATGTGTTTTTATTTAATGCCGACCACTCATAGACCAGGCGAAGGAGTTCTTTACAAAATGGCAGTATAAAAACACTGTGTTGTGCTGCGTCATGGATATGTGGCAGTGGAAAGCCGCCAAAATGGCATCATTCAATGTGATTTGCAAACATGGCAGAATGAGATCTAATGCAATGTGACGCATGGAAGTTCTACGCCAGTGACAATGACCGTAGCTTCAGCAATATGTGTGAGGTTAAATATCATTCTGCAAATAGTAGGGAGGTACTTAATTGGTAGTTTCCTACTCATGGAGATCATGGTATTTGGACAAGAAATACAGAAATGCACACAGTGTCAGGGGCATTTACATTAGTCGGCCTTACAAACACATGTTGAATCAATGACAAATGAACTATCTGATGTTTGATACATTATAGAATATGAACTGAGGGTAGAAGACAGAAAATCAGAACAACATGAGGGGCCATGAGAAGGGGTGAGTAATTTTGGGCTGACCAATAGACAGTCAGAGCTCCTCTTGGGTAGGTTTAATGTGAAGGTAGGAAAAGAGAAATTCTTTATGTCATTGACGAAGGGGTGGAAGGCCCCAAGGAGGAGCTAAACATGTGGAGGGGGAGGTGTACAGGTTGCAGCGTAATTGGCCAGTGACAGGGCCTTGGGGGACTCTAACAGAGAGAGATGTGGAATCAGAGGTTTCCATGTTCCAGGAGATAGGGAAAAAGCTACCAGAAATATATCAGGATACCAAGACAAGTGCAGTGTCCTGGATTTCAATGTCTGAGTGGGTCAGGAAGCAGTTCGGCTGATCAACCATATCAAAGGTTGCAGATACCAAGAAGTGTGAGGATAGATAAGATTTTCAGATGATGAGCAGAGCTAGAAAGTTTAGCGGTGTGGGTCTGGGCCATTTCTCTGGAAAGACGGCTACAGGACCCATATTGGAGAGTGTTACAGAGTTTGTAAACTTTCAAGTAAATGGTGATCCTGTTGAGGACTATTCACTCCAGGATGTTTGGATAGTGGGAAAGAAGTTAAACAGGTCTAGAGTGTTCATGACTGCTCAGGTCTGCAGTTGACTTTCTGAGAAAAGTTAGAACAGTGCTGCATTTTAGCAGACCGGGAATATGTCATTTCTGATAGTTGTAAAAGGGGAGGATCAGAGATGGGGTAGGTGAATGCTGAGAGTTCTTTTGTTGTTTGAGGGGCAAGACGTGCACTGGAGAAATCAACAGTTTAGAATCACTTAACTGGGTGAGAAGGAGAAAAGGTAGGTTAATATAGAAATGAAAGGGGTGAGAAGAAGGAGGTAGGGGAGAGAGTCAGATAGGGTTTTGAGGAGATTGCAGGTGTTGGCACTCTTAGTTGATCCTTAGAGGGATAGGCCAGTAAGAGGTGCAGAGGAGATAACATGAGGACAGGGTGGTAAAGCATGACTTTGATGGGAGAGGAGAGTTTGTAGTGGAGGAAGTGTGAGAGGATTGAGACTGGTGAAGTAGATAGACTTGGTGGTGTTAAGACCCGTTGAAAGCATACGATGGGCATTTGTGAATGAAGTAGGAATGGCAAGATATGGAAATTGGGCCAACAATGAAGGGTGGAGCTTTACGTCCATCTTGCATAGGTTCATTTCTGGGCTGTCAATGGGCACGGTGGCCCCCAAAAAGCATTGAAATGTAGCTCTTGCTCCCGCTTGCAAAGCTTTTCAAGGACAGTTAGGTACTTTTCTGCGAAGTGGGTAAGTGACTGCAAGGAATTCATCTGTTCCCTGTGACCCCTGTGGGTTTCCCTTTGTGGACTTTTTTTTAGTTCAAGCAGTTTAAGCAGGGATCTGATTCTCTACATAATCACTGACTTCATTGGTTTGTGAAGCTCTCTGATCTGCTGAATTGGGATATTGATAGCAAGTCCAGCTGTTCTAATTCATTTGCAGCCCTGCAGTAACAAGTATGCACCCAGGACATGCAGTGTCTTACCATGTTGAGGTGCGCCATAGGCATGCCATAATGAACCACAGCCAGACACCTGATGTTAGGTAATGCCCTGGGCCCATAGTTACAGACCCATTCGAAGCAAGGACCTTAATGAAGGCCCTGGGGCATTACCTGACTCGGTAATGCCCCTGCGGCGAGGGGCTTATTGCGTTTAGTACCCCGGCCCCCAATACCGGGGCTAATAGCATTGTTTTTCTGTTACCGAAATGTTGCTGCGTTTCGGAACAGAAAAAAAAGTTTAAAAAAATGGCCGCTGGAGAAGGGAAAACGGAGTCTGTTTTCATTTTCAATGGTGGTCGTCGGGAGCAGACGCGCTGGGGACAGAAGTGTTCCTAGCGTGTTTGCTCCCAAAAAAAGAGCAAAAAGAAGGTAAGTGGGGTTGGGAGGGCAGGGAGGGGATTTTTTGGATAGGGGATTGGGGGGACAACACACTTACCTGACTCCCCGGCAGGGGAAAATGGCAACCTCCAGCCATGTGGCTCAAAGGAGGGGATTGCCCTGTTCCGAGCCTCCTCATTGGCTGAGGGGCTGCCACACCCACGCCACCTTGTCAGAGATATGAAGGAACTTCTACATTCAAGGGATTCTGCGTCGGGTAAAGCCCCGGTAAGGGCCAATCTGAATGTCTCTCGCTGGGTACTTACAAGGCATAGCCCATTCTTTCCCTGGCCACTCTTAGGCCCCCTCTAACACCTGCAGGAGACAACTGGCTGGACCCTGGCTACCTCTAGTGCCACCGATTCTTTCATGGTTTAATCACCAATTATCTGGAGCTGCAGCCTTCCAAGGAAGTCATCTAAAAGACACCCTTGCTTCTCTGAGGAGTACTCCATTAACAAAGTGCCAGGAGAAATTCTTTTTAGATCGCTTTTTTCCTTTCCCGGCGTCCTAAAAATAATAATATGTATTGGCTTTGTGAATACAATCTTGCTATTTTTCATAAACTGGGCCTTTAAGAGATGCATCATCCCCCCACCCACTTTTTTCAGAGAAGGGACTCATTCCCCCCCCAGCTAAAATGAGAAACATTGAATGTCCTCTTTGAATTTATGAGTTAAAGCCGACCTCAGGGATTGAATCACAGTCAGATTTGCAGGCCGGACACTTCCCCACTGCACTATACAAACTTATGAAAAATAACAAAAAACTACAGGTGATATCTCCCATTCGGTACTGCAGGTTCCAGGGAAAACATTTGTATTGGTTCTTGGAGTTTGAAACATGCGAACCTTTTATCGTTTTCAAAAACAGTATTAGAAGAAAATATCCTCTCTTGGTTTTGTCTGTGTGTTGATTTTCTGAAAAGCAAATGCCATTCGTCCACTGCAATTTCGGTGTTTGTGCAAAGCCAATTTAATGAAATATGCATATTTCACCTTGATATTCGAATTTCTAATGACGTCACATCCAATTGTGTTTGTTGATGAGTCCCCCCACTTTATTTTTTAGGACTTCACGCCTGTTTACTAGACATCCATACGGAGAAGGTTGTGAGCTGGAAAGAGGGAGCATCCACAGCACAGAAGCAGAGGTGGAGAGTCAAGATAAGATGTGCAGTGCTATGCTTAAACTTCAAGTGAGTGCAAGAACGGGGCCTGCCACACCCCCTGATGCTCCAATATGCAATATCCCTTGTTTTCCTATTAGCCCTGTTCCAATTCACTCCTGATGTGCCCTGCATTACTGAAATATTGGAGCGAGAGGAGGTGACACTCAGGATGCAGTAACATTCAGGTATGAAGGTTGCCAGCTATTTCGTGCATGCAGACACTGTAGCAGTATGATCGTAGAAATGCACGGAATGGGTGACTGGTTAACAAGTGAATTTAAGTGCCATGTTTCAGCAGAGATTCGTGTCAGGACACTAGTAAACGCTTACTTGCTCTCCCATGCTTCTGTTTGTTTCTTCTACTTTCCAACTATTCCAATGGGATATCCCTTCATCACCATTCCCGATTTCTGCAATTCTCTTTTGCTAAATTGCAGTCACATGATGGCTCTGAAATCTTTGTGGAATGCCTCTATGCGCATGTTCTAACTGCGTGATTCACACCTTGGAATTCTGAATGCGAGTAAGTCGGCCTTGACATTCTACTACATCTTCCACCCAGAAGTTGGAAAACCAACAAGAACCCTCGATCATCTAAGGCTAAGTATATTCACCAACCGGGAAAAAAAGAGTTTGCCCCTATAAGTGGTCCATAGATGGGCGTCGAATTGAACGCACACTGGTACTTAGATATTTGGGGTACAATGTATGCGTTGCTTCATCTATGAGTATGGGCCTCATTACGACCCAGGCGGTAATCTTCCGTCATTTCCGCCATGGCGTAATGAGCGTTTACGCCGTGGGGCGATGGCGTAAAGAGCGCCACATTACCACCCATCGCGCACGAGCATTACGCTATGGCGGTAATGCAATTAACGCCATGGCGGAAAAGGCCCCTACCGGCATCGTAAAGCGAGCAATCCGCACTTCCGCCACTGTAAGTAGCGGCCACCGTAATTAGCGGCCACCGTAATTTGCGGTGGCCGCAAAAAGCAGGACCGGAAATAGCGTCATCGCGCCGGAACGGGAAACAGCACGTCGGCCATCTTTAAAAACACAATCCATTGCCATCCTACCGAACAACACCAGATCCAACCCTGACACCTGTCCCAACCAATCACCCACCCATCCAACTACCCAAAAATGCCTAAAGCTGTTAAGAAGGCATGTGACCGCCAGTGCCAGGAAAGATTCAGCCGGGAGGAACTCGGCATGCTTGCGAAGACCCTGCAAGACAACGCAGCTGTCGTTTTCTCCCCTGAAATGACCAGGACAGCGATAGGGAAAAAGAAGGCCATCTGGGCACTGGTGGCCGAGCGTGTCAGCGCGGTGGGGACCGTACCCCGCACCCCACAGCAGTGCAGGAAGCGCTGGGATGACCTCCGCATACGGGTCAGAGCGGTCATCTCTGCGAACCGCAACCTTGCAATGGGTACCGGTGGAGGGTCGGAATCCCCACTAAAACTCCAACCGTGGGAGGAGATTTGTGCAACCACGATTGGCATGGAAGCCATTGAAGGCGTCGGAGGGATGGAAAGGGGAGCTCCGACATCAGGCGATGAAGGTAGGTGCCTCAAACAAGACATGCCATAGTCACTGCAGTCCATTCATGTGTAGCACAAGGTTGCCCTAGAGTGTAAATGCAACACATTTCCACACTGCCCATAGCCACATGCGAGCACCACCTTGTATACACTGCTGGCACCCGCATACCTGCATCCACATTCCACACTAAAAGGAGACAACCTGCATGGCCCTGCCTGAAATCTGCCTCATCTACTGACCAGAATAATGTCTATCATTGTCATTCCAAAGTCCGCAGACCCATCAATAACGCCCTCCCTCCTTTGCTCCACCACAGGCACAGATTCACACCCCGAGGACCAGGACACCCCTGCGACGAAGAGTCCAAGAAGGCAAATTATACCGTCCCGCACCCTCGACCTCAGCTGCAGTGAGGCAGACCCCACAACAAGCAGGACCCACTGCAAGCATACCGGACGTCCCACCGGCAAGCACCCCTGTAGTCAGCAGGCCAGCAGCAGCTGCTCCACTTCTACCAAAATTGCTTGCCACAGAAGGCACCGGGTCAGCGGCCAGCAGCAACATGGGTGAGACAGCTGCAATAGCTGCATGTTCAGACTCAGACATTGAGGAGCACGAAGTCAGAAGCCCCACTGACCTACTACATTCCCCCTGTTTGTCAGACGCCAGCCCCCATGAGGATCAGACACAGGGGCACACAGAGGTAGAGGAGTGGCCTTCTACCCCATGCCCAGTCCTCAGTCCACAGGAGGGGAGCAGCCCCTCCATCACACCACCAGAACTGGCCATGGGCCAGCAGGGGCAGCAGTCCCTCGAGGACATCACAGAACGGCAGCAACAACTGTCCACGATGCTGGCTGAGCATGCCGCGGAATGTGTGGGGGCTAGGGCAACCATTGAAAAGGCCACGGAGACCCTAAGGGCCGAAGTTGCGCAGAGCACTGCCACCCTGAGGGATGCCATGCAGGCCATGTCCAGGGACATCTGTGCTGAACTTGCCGGCTTGCGTCGTGCGCTCACTGAGCTCACCCACACCCTACAGGACGTGCATGCACGGGGGCAGGCAGGGACATCCTCCACTGCCAGTTCTGCACAGAGCAGCCCCGTCCGACGTTACGGACGTAACCTGCGCTCCACAGCCAGGGGTGCCCCGGGGGCAGGGAGAGGGGGCTTGTAACAGCCTGTGCCCACTGTCACAGGCATCTGTTGACACCTACATGGGGTGTGTTGGGGTGTGCAGGGGGGAGGGGGGAGTGGGTGTGTTGGGGAGTGCAGGGGGGGGGAGGGGGTGTGTTGGGGTGTGCAGGGGGGAGGGGGGAGGGGGTGTGTTGGGGTGTGCAGGGAGGAGGGGGCGTGTTGGGGTGTGCAGGGGGGAGGGGGGAAGGGGTGTGTTGGGGTGTGCAGGGGGAAGGGGGGAGGGGGTGTGTCACGACATTTCATAGTTTAAATACACTTTTTTCTTTCCCAAAATGAAATGTGTGGACATTTTCATTGCGTATGTGTGCTTTATTGGTGTACAGTCCACAGTGTGCATGTCCCAGAGACACACAGTGCCCCAAGTGCAGTCTCCATGTGATTCACACCAGCCATGTGTGCTAGAAGCAGTGGTCGATGATACTTTGGCGCATTGCACGCCCCTCCTGTGCGTCGCCTCCTCCATGGGGTGCCGCCCCATCTGCACCCTCCTCATCCTCATCGTCAGGTGGTTGCAGTTCTGCGTCATGGGGCAGGGGCACATTCCGTCTGACGCACATATTGTGTCGCATGACACATGCCATGACGATCTTTGCCACCTTCTCATGGTGGTACAGGAGTGCCCCACCAGACCTGCTGAGGCTTCGGAACCGTGCCTTCAATAGGCCGAATGTCTGCTCTATGACTACACGAGTACGTGTATGTGCACGGTAGAAGTCCTCCTCGTGCTGGTTCTGCGGGTTACGGACTGGTGTAAGGAGCCACCTCTTCAGGGGATAGCCTGCATCACCTGTATGTAGGCGAGAATGTATGTGTCAGTCATGTCGTCTGATCAAGAACATGATGTGCCAACATGGCTTGCATTGAACTGTTACTTCGGCTCACTTCTACATGCACTAATTGATTCACACAATGCAACCAGTATATGCTCATGGCTCCCATGGCCTGTTTTGCATGCCATCACCCAATGTATGTAGAGGGGTTGAGTGCATTGTGAGTGCCCATCCTCTGTCTCCGTTCTCTGTGTTACTCACAGCCAGGTGGAGTATGCATCATTCCCCCCCCCCTTTCAGCCAGGTGGAGTATGCATCATTCCCCCCCCCTTTCAGCCAGGTGGAGTATGCATCATTCCCCCCCTTTCAGCCAGGTGGAGTATGCATCACCCCCCCCCCTTTCAGCCAGGTGGAGTATGCATTGGTACGTCATTCACCTGCCCACTTCCATGACATTGGACTCACCGAGTAGCCAGGATCTTGGGCCTGCATGTCGCTCCATGTAGTGTGGTATTGTGGAGTTCCTCAGGACCATAGAATGATGGGTTGATCCGGGGAATCGGGCACAACAATGTGTGATGATCTTGTTGGAGTCACAGACCATTTGCACGTTGATTGAGTGGAACTGTTTCCGGTTGCGGTACGGTACCTCTATGGCACGTGGAACCACCAATTCCACATGGGTGCAGTCGATGGCACCAATGCAACCGGGTATGCCGGCTAGTGCATGAAAACCCACTTTGGTGTTTGCAATGTCCTGGGCAGTCCGTGGTAATGAGATGTGGTCGTCTGTGTGCTTGAGGAGGGCATCGAGCACTTGGATGAGTGTTCGTGAGAATAATGGTTGTGAAATGCCATGCAAGTGCCCCACTGTGTGCTGGTAGGTGCCTGTGGCCAGGAAGTGGAGTACAGACACTACCTTCAGTAGGGGGGGGGTGGCGGTTGGAGTTTCTATCATGCTGATGATGTCGTTGTGTATCATGTCTACGATGGCGGTGATGGTGTCCCGGTCCAAACGGTACAGGGTGTGGATCTGCTCAGCAGTGAGGTTGAATGGATTGGCTCTGATGCGTGGGATTGGGGGCTGCCTGCGTGGTGGCACTGGCTGTGCTGGTGGGGCTTGCTGGGCCTGCCTTGCCCTCCTTCTCCTCCTGCGTCTCCTCTGTGCTGCCTGTTGTTGTTGTTGCTGTTGTAGCACATGCATTGCTATCAGGTCCTCCAGCCCCAACATTGCTAGTCGTATTGGTATCATTGTGGAGTGTGACTGGGTGTGGGAAGGGGTGGGGTGTGCTCTTTTTGTACTTCCTGAGTCTGTATTGCCTTCACCTGTGCTGTTTCTGTGCACCTGTGGCAGCTGCATTCACTTTACATGGCCCTTTACGGTTGGTTCGCGATGGCGTAATTAGCACCATGGCGGTAAGGTACTTAACGGGCTGGGTGATGGCGTTAGGTGCATGTCCGCTTGGGTCGGCATTTGCGTACCTTTCCGCCATGGCGCTAAGTACGGTGTGGCCGGTCGCGTGCGCGCACCCTTAGCGCAGTTAGCAGCAGCGTTAACTACGATGCCGCTATTGGCATCGTAGTTAACGGTCACGGGTCATGATCGGGCCTGGCGGAAAACGATGGCGGTAACCATTTACCGCCATCGTTTTTCACTTAGCGCCAGGGTCGTAATGAGGCCCAATGTGGAGGGTCTCTCTAAATCAAAAAATAAACCTGCTCATATCCCAGATGAAAGTTATTTATAGAAAATACTGGTGATTCTCTATGATGCCGGTGATTGAATTCTACATTCTTAAAGTAGAGGCAATCATTCTCTATGGTATAGATATGTGTCTGGTGAGCATTGAAACAATGCTGGATCAATTACAAAATTACAAGGGAGGATTTGGAAGCAGACCCTAAGATTAGCCAGTTCCCTGCCCAATTCGTTATTGAGACGCGAACTTGGTATCTCATCACTTTCGTCTAAATACGGTTGGAGATTACAGTACAATTATGCAAAAATGAATTGTCCTCCATGTGCGCAGATCTCTCTAAGATGTTAAAAGATGATTATCCTGTGTCAATGTCAAGTTATGATGGCAAAATGAAAAAAAATTACTGTTAAAAATGGATGCCAACATCGAGGGCCTGTGCATGCATCCGGCCTATTTAAAAAATAAAAATGGTATGAGTATGATTAGCGCAGTACCATTGAATCCTTAAGTACCTACAGTAGTTACAAGGAATATGCATGCTTTATATCTAAAAGAACACCTTGATTATCCTATTTACTATGCTTTCCTTGCAACAAGGCGCGTGACATGTTTTTGAGATTCAAATTGAATCAATTCCCAACAAATGAGAGAATCAAATATTGGAAAGTCACAAGGAGGTTCGACCTAGTGATACTTGTAGCTGTTTTTTGTGTGCTCAACAAGTAGCAGCACTAAAACATCTAGTCATCTTTTGTCAGCACTTTGAAGATAATAGAGTATTGATTCCAAGCAAATTTAATATTGGAGAAACTACTTTGTCCAGTGAATGGTTGTGGGTTAGATGTATGTGGGGAAATAGTATTTCGTTAGTCCTGTCTCTAACTCGCTTCCTGGCCATCATTAATGATGAACTATTAGCACAATTGAGCTCCTAACATCCCTGTAGGGTAGATGTTACAGTTTAGCCCTAACGTGCTGAATAATGTAATATGACTGAGAGCTGGTGCAGCTATCCAATGATTGATAACACAGTCATTATGTTGACTGAGCATGCATTTGAACTTGTAAATAGCTATCGTTTTTTTTATCTTATTGAAGTGTACTTGTGGTTGCACCAACTGTAAAATGCTTAATGTTTTTCATTTTTGTAATTACTTGCACATTTGCTATTTGCACAAAGAAGCTTTAATAAGTGTGAGCCATCTATGCTATGGTTATAACTTAAATGCAACCTAAATGATTTGGTATTGTTTTTATAGTATAACACATTTGTCCCTTTTCTTGTTTCATTGTTTTAACTTGCTTATGCTGAATTTGTTTCTTGTTGATTTCTAATTCAATAATCGTTAATAAAGGTTTGTTTACAAACTAGAAACAATAAATAAAAATAAAAATAGTCCAGAGTCAGCATTCTTTACTGTGGCTCAACGCTCATTATGGTGGCAACCAGCATTGCCTGGTGCCATAACAATTTGGGGTACCCTAACCAAATGTCTGCTGGGATTTAAATTAAAATAATGAACACTAGTGTGATGGGTGTGGGGGTGGGGTGGTGATTCTTATAATCAAAACGTGAGAAAGTTCAAAAATCAAAATGTTTGCCCAGCACCACTTTTTTCTTTTGTAAAGCACGTTCCTCCTAAAACGCCCTCACCTTTCTCTCAATCCTCAATTTATTTATGCCATTTGTATTTGTTAGTTCACTTATACTGGGTTAATGTGACCGTGGGAAACTGAAATATATATTTATTGTTCATTTATGACGTACTTAATACCAGAGAGTTGTTTCAGAGAGTTGTTTTTAAGCACGGCTCGAGATTCGAACCTCTGTTGAGCCGTTTTCTTGCTTCCAAGACGAACGTGTTGCCCTGAGCTATGCTTCCTTGATAGGCTGATCTGCCTGGGACAAAAGGAAGGAGGGGGGTTGTCTGAGGATCAGAGCAACGGGAGCAATGGCAGAGATGTGTGAACTGTGTGACACACTTAGCAGTCTGCTGGCTATACCAGTCCATGCTAACCACTGGTTGTCTAGCAGATGTCCTAAAGCCTTGCTCCAGTGTTCAACGCTGGGTTGATGGGCTGTACCAGCTTTTAGTAGGTCTGAGCGAATCAAGGGACTTAACGTGGGGCAGCAACACTGTTATCAGTCGTGTTTAATGCTGTTAGCACCTTGGCCCAAACATCTGGGGTACTGATGGCAAATGGGGGAGCACAATCCTGTAAAACTGGTTGGTGCTCAAGTACTTGATGCTCAAAGAGTTGCAAAAAAATGATAAAAGCTGGCAGCCGAGGAAAAAGCTGAAAGAACACTTTCAGTATTTCCATTGAGGCCCAGATATGGTGGAGCAGGAGTCAAATGCAAGACACTGCGGAGCGTGCGGGATGGTGAGTTGCAGGAGTGGGTGGAGATCAGCATCATGTGGAGACTTGTCGGCCTGCCATGGAGCAGCTAGTCAGATGGTTCAGAAAGTAGGCTTTTAGCAGGAGATAACGTTGCATTTTTAGCAATTGATTCACTGCAGAACGTCCCCCGTGCTAATCTTTTATCAAAACATTTTAGTTTGTCAACTTTATCATAGGAAAGTCTAATTATCGAGTCTGTGAAAATGGCGTCCAACACACTCAACAATTTGAAAGCAAACTATTAAGTGGAACCCAACTATGCATTGCCACGAAGATGAATGTGAATGGGTATAAAGTACTTTCGCTTTCCCATTTCTCAGTAATTTCTGTCTGGCGCCAACTCATGCATTCCCATTAGTTGCCATGGACATTTGCCACATCCAGTGCTATTTAACAGCTTGGTTTCTTCTTGTGAGCTTTTGAATATTATATTTCTATTTACAGACATTCATCTTTTTTTTTATTTGCGTCCATGGTTCTGGAAACCATTATGCTTCAATAACGCTGACCTGCATGTGAAATGCACTGGCCATCCTACGGACCAACCCTGGATATAATTGCAAATGGTCAGTGATTCCACCATGGGAGTCACATTTGTGCAGTTCTATTTCTACCATAGCCTCATAATAAAAACATGACCTTTCTCCTGGTACACCATGCACTTACACATGCACTGCTCTGTGGTTTGGGTAGGTACACCATTGATGCTTCCTCAGTCTGGTTATGCACGGCCTAAGCTGCAATATGATCATGTATAGACACCTCAGTAACATGTTTTTAGTCTGTGCGCCACACCATGTGCTGTGACTGAACTGCATTAATTTTTGCAAACTGTTTTCTGGACTGCTGCCAGACCTGCACTTGAATTTTGCTTTTTCTTGTTGTGTGATACTCCTACATTGTATTTTTCGGCTCTGCCCTGCTGCTAAGGCTGTTTTTGAATTACACCAGATTTCAAGATGTTGCTTGATATATACTATTTCCTTTGAATGATCTGAGATTCTTCAGACCTCCACTTTTCTCTTGCCATATGGAATTAATGTTTAGACCTCTCCAACCATATCCATAATTACACTAGTCATTCACACAAAAACCTATTTTTCATTGTTTTCTTGTGATACCCTCACATTGATATTACTGTCATTAGATATCCCAGCCCGATGTTCTTTCTATATAATGTGACAATGTACCCTGTCTGGCCCCTAAGGCATTTAATGGGAGGCACAGGTGGCAGGACTGCCCCACACCCTACATGATATGAGGCCTGAGATGGTATGGGAATGGGAATGATTCCCTAATCCAACACTGGAGACCCAGTACAGGAGAAAGGACACATTGAGGATAACACTGCTAATGTCTCTTTAAGCAAATCAAACACATGGAAACTGAGAAACCTGGAATTCTCCCAAGACTCCCTAAAAATGGAAAATGTTAACCTTACTCCCATATAAAAGGGGTGGCATTATCAATGATCCCCCTGTAAGTATACGAGGAATCGGATCGTCAAGCACCCGGGGCATGAAGAGGCAGGTGCCAGGACTCTATCAAGGAAGAGAGTAAATAGGTGTAATGAAGACTGGTGGTAAGTAATCAGAGTACAAGTAGGGTATACCAAATGATTGGCTGAATGCTGCAAGTACTCAAAACAGTACACGCCAGACCCAAATCTGCTGCAACACCCAGTGAAACTTTATTTACTGGAGAGAATTATGGGAGAGCGAAATGCAGGATAGAAGCAGAAAAGTCACAATCAGCATGACCTGGCGAGTGTAGACAACAATGATGCATGAAGGTCCCTGGAGAAGCTCAAGTTGCGGGAGTAAACATTTCAATCATTGAAGCTCCTTCAGCCTTTGCACATGAGGCTGCCATACCCCTAGTTGATATAGCCAGGTTGTGCCCATACGCAGGGTAGTGAATAAGCTGAAGAGATAGGATCCTTCAGCTAGTGACGGATTGAGACAGAGGGGGCCTTTTGACACCTTCTCAGTCCCCCCCCCCCCAATGTGATGACCAGACTATTGGAGGTATGGAATGGGTCTGTGACATCATGATAAGTGTAGCCAAGAGTTCTCCCTCCTCCTGGCGTTCTACTGGAAGAGACTGAAAAACCATATCCTGGACATAAAGAATGTGGAGACCACTGTGGGGTGAAACAAAAGGTTACACCCAGGGATGACTGCTTCAAGAGGGCTGTGTGGGAAGGGGGGGTCTGAATTGCTAGGGAGTTATGTGTTACAAGGGTTTATTAGCTTAGTATGCACATGTAGTGTTAGTGGGTTTATGTAGAGACAGAGAAATAGAAACACAGCAAGCAATGACAATTGCAGCCGGCATGCGCACCAGATGGAAATGCACACATCCTCACAGTGAGTTTAGGAGTGTATGATGTGTGTGTATACAATTACTTGTTTATAATATGATATGTTTTGCACTTTGGCATCAACATCGTAAATAAGGTTTTGAGAAGTAGGGGTCCCATCAAAATTAAGTGTAATAAGTCCAGTATCTGGAATTGTGAAAAACCCTGGTATAAAAAGGACAGGTGTTAGACTATATTTGGAGGAGAGTTTTACCACTATAAAGGGAATCAACCAATGAATTACCACAATAATAAAATACCACAAGATCAGGTGTTAATCCTCTTGAAAATGTATCGAACAGCTGACAGGATAAGGGAAAATGCACAGGAGGGCGCCCAGCTTGCCAATTCATCTTTACAAAGTGCTGGCCATCAGGAATACAGCTTGAGGTTCATGTAGCTAAGGGCTGTAGAGGCCAGAGGCTCAAAACGAGGATCATGTATGGTCCTGAGGGATGCCAGATCCTTTCAATCTTGGCCGTCAAATGGCACAACTCTTAAAGAGCCTATCAACAATGTCATTAACATGGGACAGAAGTACTCTGCAAATTCGGCAGGCATGTATGGATATCCACTGTTCACAAAGGTAGGCGTAAGGCAAGCCCATGGTGAAACCCTCCTTGTGAAAGTGAGCAGTGATGGGAGACATACATCCCAATGGTTGCAAATCATTCTGACCACACCACAAGACAACAGCCTACAAATGTCGACCATAGGTGTGTAAGGCGGAGGGTCATCTTTCATCCTGGACTGTTAAGGAGAGGGCTCCCAAAAGCTCCTGTCAAATGAGGCCTGCTCTGTCAACAGTCAGATCATCCAATTCCACTTATTGTGCAGTTCCAGGGACCACTGAGGATAGAAATCATGGGGGTCAGGTAAAATGGCGGGATGAGTGGATGTCAGCTGGAGCAGCAGGGGGAACTGCAATCTCATGATCCAATAAGGAAATATCAGGATGACTCAGGCATTGCTGTCGTTAATTCGTCTGAGGATGCATGGAACCCGGGCGATGGACAGAAAGGCAAAGAGAACAACCCCCTGTCCATCTGCTGGAGAGTGCATCTTTCCCCCAACCCTGCATCACAGTAATCCAGAGCAGTCGAGGTGTGTTTTTATTACGGGCCACTGTTGCAAACAGGTCCAGTGCTGAAGTTCCAAACCACAGTGTGATCCTTTAGAATGCTGCTGAGGCAATGGTCTGATCCTTAGAAGAAGGGACTATTCTGATGTGGGAGTCTGACAGATTATTTTCAGTGCCGCTAATCAGTGAGGACTTCAGAAATAGCAGGTTCTTTTCTGCTCAGGACACAATGCAAGAGGCTATTGCCACCAGCTGTTCAGCACCTAGTACCCTGTGTTGGTTGAGGCAAGCCACTGCACTGGTGTTGCCCATCAAGATTCACACCGAGTTGCCCCTGCTCCAGGGTGTGAAAGCCAGAAGGGTTTTCCTGATCTCCTGGAAATGGATGATGCAAAAGACTCCTGGAGAGCCCAATGTCCCTGCATAGTCATGCTCCCCGAAAAGTCACCCCAGAACTTGGCACTCACATCAGTTGTAGAGCCAGAGGTGGGATATTTAGCAGAAAACCACTGAGAATATTTTACGGATGGAGCAATGACTGAAAGTCGAAACTAATTCAAGAGTCCAGTGTAAGCAGGAGTTTGTAACCCCCTGATGATGCAACCCAGTGCCATGCAGATGACAGAGGAGGAGATGTAGGTGAAGACATGCCCAGGAACTGCAGCTGTCATGAGACCCTGAACCCTCAACCACCCATGGGCCAGTGCTCTCTGGAGCAGATGTGAGCTCGCCATCTCCTGCATGATCGTATAGCTCCTCTCTCAGGGGAGACAAATTCCATGCTTGCCCAGGAAGTGCACCCCAATAAACTGGAGATCCTGTGAGGGTGACAGTTGTAACCTGGTTTGACTAGGAACCCATAGAAAGTTTAGCAGTTGAGAGTACTGCACACACCATCATCAATGCTCTGCCCGGAGGGGCCCAAAAGCAGTAGTTAATCGAGGTAGTGTAAGACATTCACACTGTGTTCCTTGAGCTGCTCATAACCAGGGTGCTGGTAAAGACTCTAGGTACCAATTTCAGGCTGAAGGGGAGGATGATAAACTGGAAAATATGCCTCCCCTGGCCCCAATGGCAAATCTCAGGCATTGTTGGTGAGCTCACCTGATGTGCAAATGGAAATATGCATCATTGAGATGCAGTGGGATCATTGAGTCCTTGGTGGAAACCAGGGTAATAATTCATTGGATGGTCTATATCTTGAAAGTAATGTCTTGGACAAACAGGTTGACTGATTTTAGGTTTATTGCTAAGTGGAAGCCACTGAAATCCTTGGTAACTAGAGAAATTGTAGAGTAAGTTCCCCTTTCTCTTTCATCTGCGAATACCTGGTTGATAGCTTTTTTTGTAAGCAGAACCTACATCTCTTGCTGTGTATCATCCCTTTTCCTTGGATAACCTGGGTATGAAGTGTTTTGTTTTCCAAACCTGTGGGAGGAGAGGATACTTCAATGCCATACCTATTCTTATAGAGTCCAGTATGCACTTGCCTGAGGTAGAAAGAGACCAGTTGGGAATACATTGAGCCACTGTACTTCCACCGGACCCATAGGGAGGTAACCGGCCCAATCAGGACCATAATAGTTTGCATGGTGTTCTAAGGCATGGTCCAAGGTTTTTCCCGGAAGCAAGAATGTCCATCTGTTTCCTGCAAATGAGGCCTCATTGGTTTAGAGGCCCACAATCCATACCTTGTCAGCTTGCCTTGATTATTTTCATGTCAGCTGGCTTCTCCTCATTATAAAGGACTTCAGTTGACCTTCTCCTTCTGACTGTTTCCCAAACACCATGCCCCTTGGGAATGTAGTGAGTCTGTAACTCCCTGATGCGAATGTGCTTTATGGCTTGTACAGTTGTGCTTATGTTGAGAGTTGTAGCCCTCACCCCATCATGGGTCAAGGCCTCCCTATGTATTCTGTCCAATAAGGGTATAAGGCACAAAATCATCCATGAATGCCTGAGACATATAGGGGGCATAGGTGGATGCATGCAAGGACATGTGAGACCAAGCATAATTCTTCATTAGGGCACTGTCAACCTTTTTGCAAACTAGATTGTAGACAACCACCTGCTCGGGAGCCATATAGGGATGCCCTGTCAGGCTAGATAGCAGTAAAGTCAGCTAGAGTGAGGTTGGCTTCAAGGATTCCTTTCCCAAAGAGAAGATAGCTTTCCCATGAACCTAGAAAGGTAGATTGTGCCAGATTATGCCCAGTCCCTGCAGATCTTCCCTCCAATGTCCAGTATGAGAGGTAATCCCTTCTTCACTTCCTCCTTCAATTTACTTATTGTAAGTTTGGCAATGGATTTAAGGTTTGACTCACGTTTGAATTCCATAAACTGGGCCACATGAACACGGACCAGCCCAACTGCAACCTGGTGCAAATATTTGCGCCAGGGATTTCCCTCTTTAACTCTGTCAGACGATGAAAGGCATGAGGATGAAGATGTGGGACTAAGAGAGGAAGAAGGAAAATCATTATGAACTCTTCTTTAGAAATGACCTCTCTGCCCTGTTTCCTCCATTACAGATTCTCTGAGGAGTGATGTTAACTTGTCAAACTTAGTGCAGGGAAATGAGCACATCAGGCTTCCCATGAGAGAACCATCCAGGAGGAAAGAAGGACGAACCGAGGGATTGTGGCTAAGGCCATCCCTTTTGCACCACTCTGGGAACAGCTGTGGCATTTTCAGCTCTATAGGAATTCTTAGGAGAATTTCTGGGGGAAATAGGATTTCCATCATTGTTAAGGAATGGGGCAAGGAAGAGAGGACATGGGGATAATGTATCTTGGACATTCTCCTTTTCGAAGATGGCTTGTATCATGCAGTCTGAAGTACATAAGCCTGCAGACTTTATTGGTCCACTTGTGTGTATCTTTGACAAGGTGGATGAGGCAGCCAATAAAGAAAGTGTGGTTGACATTTATTTATTTTATTTATTTATGTTGCTTGTATAGCGCACCAAGCCCGGAGGCATCTGTGCGCTTGCTTACATAGAAAAGAAAACAATTGTTACAAAGACTGCCATCATACATTCATATTTACATAATTACATTATTTTACAATTATAGAGGTTTTTATATTTCACCCCTATCACATTAACAGATGTCAGAGTGGTTGAGTGTGTTTAGTACAGTGGAGTGGGCTAGTTGTGCAATTGGTGTGTGAAGAGGTGTGTTTTAAGCTGTTTTCAGTAGATCCAAAGGATTCCTAGGATCTGAGGTGAATGGGTAAGGCGTTACAGAGTTTATTAGCCATCGAGGGGAAGCTGCTTCCACCCGCTTTTTCGTGCTTGACTTTGGGGGTGACAAGGAGGTACTTGTAGGCTGCTCTGGTGGGTCTTGTTGATTGGGTGTTGGTTATTTTGTCTGCCAGATAGGCAGGGGCCACCCGGTGGAGGCATTTGTGGGTCAGTGTGAGCTTTTAAATCAGATATGTTCTTGAATGGGTAACCAGTGGAGTTTTAGTCTGGTTTCTGAGATGTGTTCTGATCAGGGAATTTTAAGAGCTGCTCTGATGGCATTCATTGTTTTGAAGGACTTGGAGTTTGTTGAAGTTGTAAGTAGAGGTGCCGGTGTATAGTGCCTTACAGTAGTCCAGTCTAGTTAGTACTAGTGCTATCGCCAGGGTGCTGCAGCTGTCAGGTGAGAGGAATGGTCTGCAGGAGTTAATCAACTTACTGGTGTAGGAGGAGGCAGAGGTGGTAGCGTTCACTTGTTTCGCTAGGGTGAGGGAGGAATCTAAGTAGAAGCCTAATATTTTGACATGGCTGGAGACGGCGATGGTGTTATCGTAATTGTTGAATGATTGAAATGCTTTGCTAAGTTTGGCAAGCCTGAGTTGAGAGCCTATGAGGAGCAGCTCGGTCTTATCGTCATTGAGGCACAAGCCGTGATGTGCCATCCACACCTGTATGGTTAGGTAGATGGCGTTGAGAGTGGTGGTATCAGTGGCATGGTCTCCCGTGATGGGTATGAGGACCTGGGTGTCATCTGCATAGTTGGTGTACTAGATGCCCAGGCCATCAAGACGGTCAAACAGTGGCTTTGTAAAGATATTATACAAAGTGGGAGCCACACATGAGGTTTGCGGTACTCCACAGGTGACTGGGTTGGGTGGTGATTCTACCTTAGGTGAGAAGACCTTCATAGTTCTCTCTGAGAGGAACAATTTTATTCATTGGGTGGCGTTAGATGAGAATTGTGCGGCTGTAGTAAGGTGGTTGTATAGGATATTGTCGTGCACCAGATCGAAGGCGGCCGAGAAGTCCAGTAAGAGGAGCAGGCCAAGTTTCCTTTATCCTTCAGGTCATCCATTTGGACTTTTAAATCTAGGAAAGCCAATTCTGTCCCATGTCTGGGGCGGAAACTAGATTGTCTGAGTCCCAGGATGTTGTTTTCTTCTAGGTATTTCTGAATTTGGAGATATGGGGCCCGGTCTAGGATTTTTAGTAAAAATGGGACGGTGGCAATAAGTCAGTAGTTAGTGGGGATGTTGGGGTTGAGAGAGTTTTTTTTTTAAAGAATGGTAAAATCCAAGCATTTTTTAGGTCCTTAGAGACACAGTTGTTGTTGAACGAGGCATTGATGCGGTTGGTTATGTCGGATGTTTTGACCCACTTTGCTCTGCTATGCCGCATCACTCTGCTATGATGGTGCCAGAAATAGCCAAATGGCAGCGAAACCCTTGTGCACGCCAAAATCCCTGAAAATTGCGCGATTCAATGCACAAAAAGAGGGCTGCCCAATCTGCCACGCATGTTTTCAGTGGTGGAACAGAGCTCTCACTCCTGAAATATGTCACTGGGCTCCACAACAATTGAAAATGCAGTACAGAAGGAATAAGCAGTGCTTTGCTAAAGGAAACACAAAATCTTGCTTTAAATCCCTTTTTCTTTGTTGCTGAAACTGCAGAATGCCAGCACAGAACACCCTCAAACATCCAAAATTCTTGCTGGGTGCTACAATTCACTTAGTTTAAGAAATTATTTTGAATTTACAAACTCCTGAAAAGCTGAGAGCATAAAGAAATTTCCAAAGCAAAAGTGCCTGTCTGTTGATCTGTCAGAAATCTCTGGGTGCAGTACCCTGGGCCGCCTGAATGACAGCTGTCAGGAGCCTGCCTGATTAAACTTTCACATGTATAAACTGAAATCAAATGTTTGCAATCTAACAGGCCTGTTGCTGATAGTAACCCATATTGTAATTGTTTTGATCCCATGGTTTGAAATCTTGAATGATAATTTAGCTGTGATTTGATACAACAAGTTTGTTTTAAACTAAGGAAAAATTCAACAGAGTTAACAATTAAAATTAAACCTGGCTGAGGCTACCAAACTGGAATAACAGGTTTCCTCACAGAAGGAAGGTGTTTCCCCCGAGCAGGAAATCACACAAAAGCTCTAATTATGGGGTTGGGAAAGAACCTGGTCTACAGATGGATGAGGAACAATGACCAGCTGCAACTAAGGAAGTGTGAGGTGTGAGGACAGTCGCAAATGGCCTCCGCCAGGAGCAAGCAGGGAGGAGACTGCCACTGGACTGCAGGGAGACAAAAAGAGGCGGACCCAAACAACCATCTGTGGCTGAACATTAACAAGAACTTATTTTAAAAAGACGGATAACTTACTGTTTAAAATTGTGAAACATATAAAAATAACAGATTTGTGATCTAAATTTTGGCTGCACGTTTCAAGATGCGGCAAAATTGTGTGACATGTTCTGGAAAGAAACGACAAGAAATGTGATTTTACGCAAAATGTATTTCCGCTAGAATTGTCAAACTTTATACATTTATGCCCATGTTAAATGCGCACACTTGTAGAAATTTGCTTAGAAATTGGACATTATTTTCTTGATGAAAAGGAACAATTCTGTGAAAAGCGGAGACAAGATCCCACAGCTACGGGGTTTTGAGGAGTAGCTGCTATGTAAAATATGTAATCTGTATATGTGATTGTTATAGAGGTTGCACATGTGTAAATATGTATTGTGCCAAAAGCAGATTTTGTGTTCTAGGGGCTAGGGGTCGATTCTCAGCCTCATAAAATTACACCATAAAGGTGACATTCTGTTTCCCTCCGCCTATCAAGGCAGAGAGTAGTCTCTGACCCAATCACCTGTCAAAAGGGGCAAGGTTATGATAAACCAGCCCACACACCCCCTTCATGACATCTGTTCATAGCCTAAATAGAGGCAGCTCACCACTGAAAAGGACAGACAGATTCACTCACGATCCTGATCCTGGCAGATAACCCTGCTGCTGAACTCTACAGCTTCCTTGCTCCAGACTCCAGAAACTTGGCAAAGCAGAGACCCATTGCATAGCTGAACCATTTTCAGCCAGGCCTCAAATTCCAGAACCAGAACTCCACAAACCTAAGGGGAAGCATCAAAGGACAGCCGGGCTGCGATGTACTGCTTGCCTGCTGAAAATAAATAGGGCAGATCCAATCCAAAATTGTGCCGTGCTGTGACCAGAGGGCCTTGCAGATCCAGTGCAGTCCTGTGCCGGGCTGTGACCAGAGCACCTTGCCGATCCTAACCAGTCCGATGTGCCCAGCCATCCGTCAAAAACTAGATCCAATGCCCTGACCAGAATCCTGACGGTTCCATATAAAAACATACCCGGTGGGTATCTATAGAAAGACTTGTGTCACTGGCATATGTATTTTGCATAGTCAATCCCTATCTTAAACCCATCCTATCTTGTATTCAGAACCTGTATTGTTAGGAGTATTTTTGAATTGTCTGAACTCTCTATCCAAACCATCCTATCTTCCTCCTGTATTAGTATTGCTAAAACTATCTCTGCGCTGATCTTTTCTCATCTGAAGAAGGCGAGTTTCCTCCACAGGCAGTCATTCTGATCAAGTGACTGTGTTCCTGTGTGGTATTCATTTTGTTCATAGTCATCCTCTAGTGTAGAAACCCTTTTGTCATTTTAAAAGTGCATTCTTGTTTTCCATTCTTGCGCCTCTTGAAAAAACAACCTCCACCTAAAAGTCCATAACTCCCTCAGTTGTGCAAGAAACAAAATTTCAACTTCTGCTTGTAGCTAATATCCACAGCTTTATATCGTATCTAATCAGATCTCCCGTTATCGTGAATATCGCACAGTGAAAAGTTTGCCGCAAATTTTCATTTTGGGAAATTCTTACACGTGTAAAAACAGCTTTTAATTGCTTCTGACTTGAGTTTTAAGATTTCAAATTGTTTCTTGGTATTAAATCATCGCTTGTGTTTGTTTGCAACTGCCCAAAGTGGCTCCCATCAGAGATTATAACATGTTTTAGCAATTTTGACCATACTTAGTGTTTTTACCCAATCCATTCTAAAGATAACTTTAAAAGCCATTCTGACAGCTTGACAGTCAATTCCGTTTTCTCTTATGTTTGAAAGGGGGAAAGTGGGATTGATATTCTGTTTGAATTCTGCCATTCCTGAATACCTGCTCTCTCCTCCTATCTCTTTACATTACATATTGGGGTTTGAGGGGTGTGCAGAGGCAACCTTTAACCATAGTGCTATCCTATCTGAAACCACACACAAGTATTATTTTCTGTGCTGGATTGTTTTGCTCACTATTTACTCCTTGTGTATTAAAGAGATTATTCGGTGTTACCTCACCCCATTGGTGAGTGTGGTGTACCTATTAAAATCTATTGTGATAAAATACATAAATAAATCTTACCTTTGCAAACCAGCCTGATTCCTGGTTCAGTGTGACTGGGGGGGAGGGGGTCCCAGGAGAAGGGTGTGATATGAGTGTTATATCGTTTAGAATAAAGAACTTTCAGACAAAAATAAACAAGGATTTCAGTTGTGCACTACATGCTAGGCGTTGACTTAGGTGTATGATGGATTGAAATCACAGCTTGTGGGCTTGTCACGAGATCCTGAATTAGACATACCACTTGTGACAGTCTAACACAGCGTGCTAACTGACGGGGTACATACACCCTGTTGGGCTACCATACTGTGCTACACTGTAAAAACACCCTTCAATAGAAATACTCAAGGGAGTTGGGCCTGTTTTGCAAAAGTAAAGTAACCCTGAGATAAGACAGAAGGAAATTAATATTTCCAGAATGGCGACCACAGTGGAAATCAATATTGTAAAGGAACACCTACTGCACACATTGTCAGGGGTGAATGGGTAGACCAGGATGAGAATGTTTGGCTGCAGGAAATCAAACAACAAGTCACTGCCATAGAATTAGATATATGGCAGGACCAGGGTCCATTACACCAGGCACTTAGTGAATTGTATATTGCCCCAAATGTAAAAGTAGAGCAATGTAAAATTGCCAAAATAGAGGCTTACCTATACCTCCACATTGGAGTAATACAGGAAAACCTAGATCTGGCAAAGAGGTAAGTACAATCCCAAGAGAAAACCCAAACTGATTTGGACTCTGCAGAGCAAAGGCTACAAAAGAGCCAAGAATTAGAGAGAGAAACCAGACAGTACCTGACAAAAGTAAAGGAAGATCTGGATCTCCTGCAGCAAGAGAAGGTAGAGCAGTATAACAAATTACTGACACTGCAAAAAGAGTGCCAAGAAAGGTTGGATTCTATACAACAGAGCCAACAAAAGCCAGAGCAGCAATTAAATTATAATAGAGCCTGCACAGGGCAGATAATTGCCCTGGAAAGGCAGATTGATGAACTAAAGGAGGAAAATAATAAATTAATAATGAAGTTTCTCCACACTCAAACAGATTATGATGAGGAGCTCCAGAAATTATGTGCCATTAGAAAACAAAGGGACGACCTGGCTGCACAGAGGGGCACTCTAACTCAGGAAAGGGACGCCTTAGGCCAAGAGGTCAGCCATTTAAAAACCGAGCTAGAAAAAAATCACCTGGCCCTTCAGGGACTGCTTGAACTCAAAATGGACTATGAAGAGCTGTTAGAGCGTACCAGGAGGGTGGAAGATGCTCTGGCAAAGGATAATAAGGCCAGTAAGGACCACACTCAAAAGGTGAGTCTCCTGCAGCAAACGTTTGTCCCAATACTCCCAATGCAGACAGGAAGCACAGAGAGACAATGAGGCTCTCTGTGAAAAAAATGACAGGCTCCACAGACAGATAGCCATGCAGGAACAACTAATAGAGACCAGTAAGGCCTTAATAGAGGAACAAAAGGGTCAGATTCTTGCATGCCATCAGGGAGTAGGGGCTGAGAGAGATGAGGTCAGATGGGAGAGGAAAACCCCTGAGCATAACCTCAGGAGCCCTGGCACCAGAGACTTTAATCCCTTCAATTCCATGGACTCTGCCACCCCCGTGTCCACTGGCTCACATGAACCAAGGGCCACGAGGATGGTAGACTTCAACCCAATGGGGAATATGGGGCTAATAGGTCAGCGCCTCCCAGAAATGGATGGGTGGGCATCTATGTACAGGTTCCCAAGTGCTAGGGCCATCGTCTCTGATCAGGGAGACTCCAGTGAGGGAGGAATCAGGGAACTGGATCCTCAGAAATATAACCTACCAAGAGATCAGGCAGTAAAATTTGGTGGGGAATTTCATGAGACTAGGCCCACTAAGAGCATACTAAAAACCTTTTTTCCAGCCAGGACATTGGGGGTGGGGAGGTACTCAGCCAATCTTGGGAGCAAGGAAGAGTCAGAAGACTCTTCCGAGTGCCACAGGTCCCAAGAGACTAGGCCCCCACATTCTGCCAGCCATTCTGAAGCTCGCAGAATCAGGAAGAGTCTAGAAAATCAGACAGCCACCTCTGGTAGCAGTGCCTCTGAGTCAGAGGGTGAGTGGACCAGGGTGACAAGAACTAAAAAGGCTAACAAAGTTAAGAGAGCTTTACTCAAGGATCCCCTGAAGCAAATAAAAGCTATTAGGAGCGTCATCACGCCCTACCATAAAAATGCCAAATATTCAGTTTGGGAGCACCTCGAATTTTTGAGCAGATGATGGAGACTTTCCACCTGAAGGACAGCCAAAGCTGTATTCAGTACATAAAGTGGACATTTTTCCCTGAGTACTCCAGCATCTTTGCGGGGCTGGAGGATCAGAACCATTCTAGATGGTCCACCTATAGGGCGGCCATCCTGAAACATTTTTCTATTCATAGGAACCCTCAAGAGGCCCGCAAGGCAGACTACAACCAACAATGTGGGGAAGACCAGGCCCCACAAGAATTTGTTCAGGAATTGAAACGTGCCTTTATGCAGACCGACAGAAGAGTGCCCACTGACATTAAGGAATTTGTGAACACTTTCTTTCATGCTCTTCCTAAATACATTATGACCCAGCTAGTGAGGGAATTTCATGAGAAAAGATCACTAGACTGTGTCATTGAACAAGCAACACGCATCTATGAAGTGCAGAAGCCGCTGGAAAGTAAAAATATTAGCAAAAGCCCCAAACCAACCAATACCCCTGCTGCTGCTAAGGTGGCGGAGGTGAAGGTTGCCCCCATTTTAGATCTGGAGATGGGGGGCCTAAAAACCTTCCCGCGCAGAATCCGACCAACCCCAAACCAAGAAGGCCCTCAGGCAAATCCCAAATGTGGAGCCAGGGAGGTAACCCCACAATTGGAACCCCTAACTCCCCGAACTACATCAGCCCATGCTACAAGGGCAACAGACCAATCCTGGGCTATGTGTGGACTCACCCAGCCCAAGGGGGAATCCAACCAGACAGCAGGAAACCCAGGAAACTTCCCTCCTCACTTTCCCCAGGAGGGCAGTAATCCCTCAAATGCTGGACCACATTTTTTCCCCGGTACCTGCCAAACTTCAACCCCTAAAGCAACCCTTCTTTCTTTCCCCACTTTCCTGAGCCCAGACAGCCCAATCTGGGAGAGGGGAGGCCAAGGGTGGAGGGGTACCCGAACTATCCGAACCAGGGGTATTATGCGAGAAGGGATAGTTACCCTTCCCGGAATGATATGATATGACATGATATGGAATTTGTAACGTGCCTATACACAAGTGAATCAACCCAGGGTAGAACAGAGGACCCCTTACCGGCCAAAGCGGGTGTCCCAACTAGAGCGCCAGGTCCACAATATGGCACAGGATCTGGGTCGCATGCTGAGGGCTCAACAGAACCCTCAGATGAGCATGGCGGCTCAAAACTCCTCCAATCCAGGGTCTGGTGCTCCCAAACAATTACGGGGGAAGAACCACGACAACCCACCGGTTCCCAGGGAGGAGGCACAAGGGGTAGGGGGGTTTAAAGCCTTAGAGGAAACTTCCTTTCCCACTTGTGAAAAGCCCCTGGAAACCCAGGAACCAGAACCAAAATCTCATGCCGCCGAAAGTCTGCAATCCAGGGAACAGAGGGTGGGGGGGGGAGAAATAAAGAGCCTAAAAAGGACCATTTTGTCGAGGAGGTGCAAATCTTCCAGTTTGAAGGAGAGGGGTCCTCAGAGGATTCTGGGAAAAGGATCTTCTCCTTCAGGGATGGGGGAACTCCTCCCAAAGGAAAATGGGTCCCAAAGGATTCAAATCCAGGCTCGATAGATGTGGGGACTGAGTTAAAACCGCCCATCATCAAACCACAGAATGACCAGCACGAAAATCCAATTGTTCAAATCCATTCTGGTGACTGCCTCTAAAAAGGGGGGGGCTGCCCAGAATCAGAACCAGGGGAGTCTAAAACTTCTCCCATATCTAGCTGTCACCTTTTTCTTACAGGTTCCCAAGATCCCAAACAAAATACTGGCCAAATTACCTCTCTGTCAGTATCCAAAGCAAGGAAAGCAACCCACCAGTTGGCCAAAAATGTGCATTATCTTTGCCTCCTTCAGGAAAAGGAGGGAAGATTGTATGCCCTGGTCCAAATACAGGGGCAATGTACAATTTTGGCACTGGTGGACACTGGATCCCAAGCCACCCTTCTGTCAAAAAGGGCCTTTGATCAGCTGAATTCGGGAAGGGCGGAGAAATACCAAATTCCTCTCAACCCTCTTCCTGGACAACTTCAGAACTTCGATGGGAAGGAAATTCCTGTTGAGGGGACTGCGGATTTAGACATTAAAATTGGGCGACACAAGGTGAAACATCCGGTCATAGTTGTAACTCCAGAGGGCACACCATGTTTACTAGGGAATGACATCCTGCGTAGATTGTCTCCCCTCATAGATTGTGTAAACAAGGTCCTCTGGACCCAGACTAACCAACCAATAAAATTAAAACAGAGTGTAAACCATGATAGTTTAAATGGCACACGCCACATGTTTGAACAAAAGCCTGACCAAATTGAATTCCACTTCCGGAATAATCAAATCCAAGACGTGACAGTAATTGCAGTAGGACAACAAACTGGTGATGGGGAGTCCTCTCTATTTCTGAAAATCAACCTTCCTTCCAGTCTAAGGTGGCATTCCACACTGAAAGGAAACACTCTTAAATTCTATACAAATTCACAATCAGAAAATCCCATTTCTATAGTCCAAAAAGATGAGAAATCAGCTCAAAGCTTGGCTGATATTCAGAAAATTGGAGAGCAGTTGTTCATCCCTATTCAGTTAAATGAGGGGAAGGACTCTGTTCTCGCCCGAGTATGTGTGAACAACAGTAAGAGCTTCATCAGCAAGGCCATGTTCTGCAAACTCCCAAAAGATCAAGCCATTCCCACATTTAAACTGTAAGACAAATGGAAAATGGACCTGGAAACACCCAATTCCAAACATCTCCTGCCTAGCAGGTGTATGCTCAAAATTTCCATAGTCAACAAGAGCATAGTCCATAAGTGTTGGGTCGTGCAGATGTCCCTGCTGCATTTTATTTAGGCAGTGATTAGTTTGGACGTACTAAACTTCAAAGCTTAGTACCGATTAGCGGGTAATCCCATGGTCTCACCATCCCAGAATGGACCCGACAATTCTCACTGGAAGTAAAAATTAAGAGAGGAATGAATCTGAAAAATCCTGACGCCTATGTCCATCTTAATGCTCATTTCCAACAGCAAGGGTTGGGGGTAAACCCAACACCACTAGTCAACATAGAACATGACACCATTCCAATAGAAGTGGGTAACAGTGACCTAAAGAGTATCACTCTGGGCGCAGGCACCATTATTGGAATGGCGGTTGATGACCAACATTTTTCCATAGATTTAGGTAACAAACTGTTAGGACCAATCCCCAACGACTGTTTTGACAGTGATAGCGATGATGACACAACACCAGACAGGATCTTCACCCGGCACGGGGGGAATTTCCTGGTGTAATCTTCCTGTCCTTATGATAAGGAAGATGTGACCTGTGACTTCAGGAAGAGGTGATCTTTCAAGTCCACAAGGACTGCCTTCCCCACCTGAAGCCATCAGTCCAGGTCAATACCCTGACCAGGGAATTCTCCACCCAGCTGGAGGAGGCCACTGAGATAGCCAAACCGGAAGTCTTTCCAGGCTTCAGGCAGATGGTTGAAGAGAGAGTAAATGTAGCTTATGCTTGTGAGACTCTGGAGCAAAAGCAAAAATTGAAACAATTTTTCTTAGATTTTCAAGATCTCTTCGCGGTGGACTCATATGATTGTGGTTGCACCGACATCCACACAACAACAATTTCCACGGACCCTGACATGACTCCAGTGTTTGTGAAGCAATATCGCTTGCCTCTCGCATCAATGGAGTCCCTTACTGAAATAACTAAGAACCTTTAGTCCCATGGGGTAATTCGTCCAGTCCAGAGCACCTTCAATAATCCGGTGCTGGGGATTTTGAAACCAAACGGCCAGTGGAGACTCTGTGCTGACCTGAGGGAGCTCAACAAACGTGTCCATACTTCCTGATGGCCTCTTCCCTACATTGACCAAGGGCTAGCTCAGATCCAAGGGTCACAGGTATTCACTGCAATTGACCTGACCAATGGGTACTGGACTGTACCTGTCAGTAGGGAGGACCAATACAAACTGCCTTTACCTTTGGGGGGCAGCAGTACACTTGGACCCGGACTCCCTTCGGATACATCAACTCCGGCAATTAATTTAACATCTTTCTACATAAGGCCATGCCGACCTGGGTGAGAGGGGTAACCTGGCCTATGTAGACAATGTTCTAGTCAAAGCTCAACTGTGTAGGAACACATAGCGGAGATCCGTTATGTCCTGACAGAGTTGAGGGCTGCCGGAGCAAAACTTCTTTCCAAAAGGCACAGTGGTGCAGAACCCGTGTCAATTTCTTGGGGCATGAGTTAACTCCTCAGGATCTCTGTCTCCAGGAAAAGAAAGTAGAAGCCCTCCAGAAAATAAAACACCCCACAACATTGCGGGAACTAAGGAGCCTCCTTGGACTAACTAATTACAGCAGAAAGTTCATTGAGGATTACGCAGAGATCACAAGACCCCTGATCCACCTATTGAAGGGGGGGTCAAGTGGGAGTGGAGTCCAGAACAAGCCGAGGCAGTAAAACAACTCAAAAGAAGTCTCTCACAAGCGCCTTGCCTAGCTTAACCTGTCAAAAACAAGGGGTTCTTCTTGGAGACAGGGTTCTCAAATACATGCTTGACTGCAGTATTATATCAAAAGCATGACAAGGTCAATAAAGTAATCTCCTATGTGAGTAAGACTTTATCCTCTGTGGAGGAAAAATTCAACGATTGTGAGAAGGCACTCCTTGCAACGGTGTGGGCATTGAAGAATTACCACCCGTTTATCCAGGGGGAACACATCATAGTGGAGACTCCACACCAACCTTTGCAATATCTTCAAAGTGACAGAATCCAGGACGGAAATGTGAGTAATTCCCAAATTACTTCCTGGATTCTGTCAATGCAAGGCTTTCCTGTGGAGGTCAGATATGGCCAAAACAAGAAGAGTTCCCTCGCACAAGGTCTGGCTGACTTGCATGATTGTGCCAGAGAAAACTGTCTCGAGGACGAAAGTCTTAAAATCAAGGACACCATGGAGGCATACCTTAATTCCCCACACAAAGTCTATGAAAAAGACAAGTGTGAGGGAATGCCCACTGTCTATGTGGATGGGTGCTCCTACCATGTTGACAACAATGGGTAAAAGGAACTTGTGGCCGGCGTAGGGTATACATGTTTGAATGATGCCCCAGAACCCTCCGCTGGGTACACAATCAGTCAAGTGCCAGAGCCGATGGCTGTGTATCAAGCCATCCTCACTGCTGTCCAACACCAACTCCACGAACTGGTCATAATCACTGATTCGGATTATGTACGGAACGGGTTCGTGGAGCACCTGGTTAACTGGAAAACCAGAGGCATGCTATGTGCTAATAATAAACCTTTAAAACATGGGAAATTAATGCAAAATATTGATGATCTGGTCACCTCGAATGGGATGACCATCTACTGGAAAAAGATCAAGGTTCACTCTAAAGTAGAGGGACCAGACAAAACTGGAAATGACCTAGCTGATCAGCTGGCCAAAACTGGAGCCATCCAAGGGGATCTGCTTGAGATCGACTCCCTGTTGGGGGAAACCCAGGTCACTGCTATCACTAGGTCCCAGACAAATGCTCACAATTAACTCTCACTGCACAATGGAGTAAGGATTCCCCGGATGCTGATTTGATTACGGCTCAAAAAGGCGATCCAATAATTGGTAGGTTTTATCAACACATTGAGGACCCTGAGAACTTTCCCCTGACAGATACCAATTACATTGGGAAAGAGGATCTTAGAGTGTTGATGAAATGTCCAAAAATGTTTCGAATCCAAGACAGTTTGTTGGTGAGGAGATCCATAGCTGGCCATGACCAGTGGGTGGTCCCCACCTCATTCCGAAGCCTGATGCTAAGTCACGCCCATGATGTGGCCACAGCCAGTCATCAGGGGTTTCATACGACATTAGAAATCTTGCGAGAGGTTGCATACTGACCACACATGGGGCAAGACCTCGACCAATACTTGAAGGGGTGTCTTGTGTGTGCACAATTTCAGCCAACATCACTCACTCACTGTGCTCCCCTCCAAAAGAGGGGGGTGACACTGCCTTGGTCAGATTTTATCAGGCCCTGATTCGCTCCCCTAGGGGGAACAAGTACATGTTGACCGTAACATGCTTGTTCACTAAATGGGTAGAATGTCTCCCGGCCCCAAATTGCAAGGCAGAAACAGCAGCTGCCCTGATGATCAATCACATCTTCTCGTGTTTTGGACTACCCCAAAGGATTGAGTCAGACCGAGGTTGTCACTTCACTAGCGAAGTGATGACAAAGATGTGGGAGATACTTGGGGTCAAAAGGAAACTACACATCGCCTATTTATTTATTTATTGATTTATTTATTTGCATTTTTAAAGCGCACAGCTGCCCTAGGGCATCGTGGCGCTGTTACAAGAAGGTTTACTTGGCATGGGTGAGTATCATTTGATCAATGGAGACATAATTACAGACATAGCTAAAGTTCTGAGGTTACATGGGAACAGTGAGCATGGTACAGCTGTATAATACAGACATTGTTCATATTGCAGTAGTATTTTAAGTGGGAATCACTTAAATAAAGTGGTTTTCAGTGCCTTTCTGAAGGCTGTGAGGGATGATTCAGCTCTCAGTTTGGGCGGTAGGGAGGTCCAAGCTTTTGGCGCTAGGACTTCGAAACTTGAGCCGCCAGCTCTAGCTCTATTGAAGTTGGGGACTGAGAGTTGGTTAGCGTAAAGGTCCCTTTTGGGTCTGAGTGTCTGAACTGGTTGTATACGTTCAGTCAGGTAGCTAGGGGCAGATTGGGATATGCATCTGTGGTTAATGGTGAGAGTCTTGAACTGAATGCGCTCTTTAACTGGGAGCCAGTGGGCATTTTGTCTTGCTAGGGAGATGTGTTCCCTCCTAGGAATGGTGAAGGCTGCTCTCAAGGCGTTGTTCTGAGTGATTTGAAGTCTATTCATGTTTTTGGCAGAAGTGCCTAGTAGGAGGACGTTGCAGTAATCCAGTTTGGCACCTATGGTGGCCCTAGCAATGTTGAGGCAGTTTATAGTGGATAGGTTAGGCTTTACTGCATTGATTATTTTAGTTGTTAGGGCTGCTGAAGAGGAGATGTAACTAACATGTCTATCCATGGACAAGGTAGAATCTAGGTATACTCCCTGCGTTTTTACGGCAGAAGAGACCAAGATTACCGAGCTCTCAATTAGGAAGGTGCTGTATTCGTTCTCTAGCTTGCTGAGGGATTCTTTAGGGCCTACCAGTAAGATCTCTGTCTTGTTCCCATTGAGACAGAGGCCGTTGGCTGCCATCCAGGCCTGGATGATGGCATACGTGTTTTGTAGGGTTTTTAGGTCTTGTTCGTAATCACCAGTTAATGGGAGAAGAATTTGTGTATCGTCGGCATAGTTGGTGAATGTTATGCTGAATTCTTCTAAGTCGTTGAATAGAGGGAGTCCGAATAAGTTGTATAGTGTGGGGGAGGTGCAAGAACCTTGTGGTACTCCGCAGTTGATGGGGGAGGAGTGGCTGACGCTTGGTCTGAGTAACCCTCATAGCTCTGCCCTCCAGGAAGGATGAGATCCATGTTGTGGCTTCAGTGTAGAAATGAGCTTTATTGGTGAGGTGTGTCTTTAGGGTTTTATAGTCGACTAGATTGAATTCAGCCGACAGGTCAAGGAGTAGGAGGATAGCACATTTGCATTTATCCATATTTTTTGGGAGTTGTTTTTTAGGTCGAGTAGCGCTGACTCTGTGCCATGGCGTGGACGAAAGCCGGACTGTCTCTTGCCTAGGATGTTGTGAGATTCAAAGTAGGCTTGTATTTGTAGATAGGCAGCCTTATCCAAGATTTTCAGCAAAAATGGCACTGTTGTGATGGGCCTGTAGTTGTTGGGCGAGTCTGGGTCTAGATGTTGGAATTGAAATAATATTATGCCTCCTATCGCAGTATTTGAATGTGTGTTGGCATACGCCAAGTTGTCTAAAATATCGTGTAAATAGATTCCGCGGCAAGGTCTTGACCTTAACGAAAACTGTGTAAGTCGCCATCTTGGATTTAGCCGCCATTTTAGGTTCTCTTGTAATGTGGAAGTCACCCTGAACATCAAAATGGAGGCCGAATGACATTCCGAGTGAGATTCTGGCCGTTGTGACCTCCGCACACATGAATAAGTAATATGCCTGCAGGCCACTTGTTGGGGTCGCGAACTGAGACCTTGTCTTATCCCTGACCTATGTGTAAATGAACAACTGTATCAGCGGAACTGATCAAAATGCATACATTATGGGATTGACCTGGCAAGGAACCCTAGGCCTGGTCTTAAGAATGGTTAACCCGCGAGGGGGTTGGCCAGAGCTGGATAAAGAGTATAAAAGCACAAATATTCCAATGTATGGTCTCTCTCACTAACGCAGTGAACTCTCGTTGAAGTTCGTTATGTTACTCTGAGAGCCGAATAGCTATCCGTTTGTCAATTGACTTTTTGGTAACTGTTGTAGCTTTTAATAAAGCACTTTGTATGTTCTTTGTAACCTGTGTTGGTGTGTTTCCTTTGGGCTTCCCAGCCTCATATCAATTTCTTTGTTTTCACAGTTGGCGCCCGAATAGGGACCCTCAAGATTGATGCTGGATCATTGAAGGTTGACGCAGACTATCGAACCGGGATCGGACGGTGTGATTCTGCGGGCCTGACCGATCGAGACGCGATACCTCGGCAGCGCTGCACGATCCGATCCTTGGACGATAGTCGTGTGGTCTGACACGGCATCTTGATGAGGGTCCATTTTTGAGGCGGGCAGATTTGTCGAAACCACCAAACACAAGGTAAAATTCGTTAGGTAAGTTCTTTGATAAACCGTACGGTCCTCCTTAGGTTTGGTCAGGTGCAGTCGTGACCCGGCTCTTAATTTAACCCTGACAATTTGAATTTGGCGTATTGTATCTGCAGACACAATTATTGACCAGGTAACACCAATTTTTTTGTGAAATGCCTGGGAAATTGTCTAGCTGCTTTAGGGCTCTGTTCGCAGGGATCGACAATCCTTGGAATTTAGCTGCCCTGCACCACAGGAGGGGTCGCCGGCATGTACTATGTACTGTAAGTATGGCATTGGTAGTATAGTATTTAATGATATTTGGCACAGACAGACCAGACATGCCTCCGAATTTCAGTGGCCAATCAACGGTAGTTTTGAGATCCCCCGTATTGAATACCTAGAATCAATCTTGTTGAAAAAGAAGGCTAGACCTGCAGCCTTTGATGTTTTACAGAATTGGAAAAAAGAAACGTTACAGCAGCTTAAAAGTAGGGACAAACATGCACGCCGTCATAAAACAAACGCCGAAAAGGCGTTGTTATATGATAAAGAAAAACGTTCAGAATCAGTTAAAAATATGGATAGAGCTTTTTCACTTGTGAAGTGGGAGAATGGAAGAACAAGCTCCCGCCAATCCCCTCTCGCGCTTGGCCTAGAGGATCACGACCTAGACACCCGCCACGAGAGGAGTTTGCCTATTTACCAGACGACCAAATACCCTGGTACAGGAACATACGGATGTGCCCACCCACCTGCCCAGCAGCCCGACCTGCCCATGCCGACACCTGCGGCATAGATCAACTCGACTAAACCAACACATCGTTAAAGATGCCATGACGACCTAGCCAACGATCAGCACGCCTGTGCAAAACGTATACACCGGACACTCCCACACCAATCCACACGAAGAACATACTCAGTGCTATGACGTAGGCGACGGACACACCCACGGACGTGCATCTTTATTATTTTCCATATAGGCTCTCAAAATGCAGAAACGCAAGACGCATAATGAACTTATCTAAAAAGGCTTGCTCACGCTTCTTTTAATACCATGTACCATAATGAAGAATATAACGAAGACACGATACTGGGGATAGAGCAATATGATACCGTAACCTAAAGCGCAGTGCACCAACGGTTCTACCTATGCACTAGGCCCAAGTAGGCCGCAAGCAAAAGCTTCCATGAACATTAAATAAGCAAGAGCTCAGTTGCTGACCCTGCAGAATGAGCCCGGCGAAAGCACACAGCTAAGGGTACAATGTTGCAATCTTGCACGCCGCGAGCCGACGTCAAGGTCGCACCTGCAAACTAAACCAGGCACACAGTGGGAAAAACAATATTAATTGTGCAGAATTCTGTCTCAAACACGGTCCCACCTCACGTGACCAAGCCAAACCTGACAGGATGCCAAAGCCAGGGGAAAGAGACGCCTGAATCCCACGTTTCAAGACACAGGCAGATACAATTAAAAGACTCAATGGACATCTGCGACAGTGGGAGTAGTCGGCCTTCCAGCATATGAATAAATCCTCGCATTGTCTGCACCTACCCATAGTGAAACATTGTTGCAAATGACAGGTACACCGCGAGCTGGGAACAGCGATGGTCCCAGACTGGGAGGCTCGCGAGCGGACCAATCAGAACATGGGGCTTTTATCACTGACGCCATTAGCATTGACCAATCCCCAGGGGTCTTCATGTAACAATTTTCATGTATCAAACTGAAGGGACAACCCAAGTATATCACCTGACTAACCCTCAACCACTAATACCGTTCTCTATACGTATGCTATACTAACCCTACCACTCGAGTAACCAATCCAGAGTAGAGATAGGTTTTTTGCTAACTTTCTAAGGTGACGCAAGTAGCGCGTCATACTAAGGTAAAAAGGGCCTGCGAGCCCCACAATTGTGTGTGTGTCAGGACGGACGCGTACGATCCTTGACCCATCCCTGCCGTTTTGTCTAATAAATAGCAGAATCACCTTGCTTCTTGCGTGTGTCTCATACTCTATCTCTTTTGGGATATACGGGAGAAGTTGGGGCCTCCCTGCCCGGAGGTCTGCGGACGGCCCGGCCGACCCCGGCAGAATTTCCCCCGACACTTGGAATCCAGAAAATTTACCCCTCTAAAGATTTCCATGTTTCTGAGGAATTTATTGAGAAATTGTTAAACGAACGCAGGCCTGATGCCTCTGCCCCACCTCCGTATGTTCCTATTTTGGGCGCTCTGCCCATTCCTGCTGTTGTTCCTGCTGTTATTCCTGTTCCCCCTGTACAACCTATTGTTCCTAGTCCTCTAGTTGTTGTTCCTCCACCTATCGCACCGCCCCTTCCTTCTACACCGATAGTTGCACCTTTATTAAATTTACCTACACCTTCCCTCCCGAGTGGCCCCGTATTGACTGAAGTTGATCCAGGTGCAGGATCGAAGATCGTCACTCGTAATACTGTTTCTGCAGATAAGAAACAGGAATTGTTTGCATGGGCTAAGCATCGTATGGAGAACGGTGATCTAGCTAATGTTTTTTCCACATTATCTAATTTGAATAGTTTTCCCGAGAAAAATGTTTTTATCGAAGGTTTGGGGACTCATTTATGTGTGATGTGCGGTAGATTACAAAATTCGGATCTTCCACAAGGAGTGAGAGATCTGAATGCTTTGGCACTTTCGAGGGACACAGAGCAGAAAGTATATGAGCATGTGGAAAAATTGTTTGAGTTTAGGAAAGACTTTGAAAAGTCACGAGATGAGGACGACGAAGACGATAGAATATATGTACAGAAACGGTTCCTTCCGTGCCGTAGATCGGCACCTGAGGAAATACGAATTTGTACTAAAGATGCGGTTAGTTGGATCTCGGATTCATCGATTCCGCCAGATGAAGTATATGACACGTATTGTCAGTATACAGTAGAAATGCAAAGAAAGGTAATTTAGGTAATGGTACAGTACCTGCAAGAAGAATGTGTAAGAAAGAAGGTTAGTTGCCCCATAGAATTATTGGGGATTTGTAAAAGGGCTTTTTCGCCCGACACTTCTTCAGCTGCCTTAGCGCTCGACCTGGCTCTGTTGCTTAGTAAGCAGCCGGAGGTACCTACATCTCAGTTGCCTGTGAGAGAGGTCCCTCCGACCTTTGTCCCAAAAGTTGAGATCCCCGCCAACGCTGGGACTGGTGCCCCCGCTGTGGATATCCCTGCACATTATGTATCGCAATTCGTTCACGTCCCGTTTTCACGACAGGAAGTGAACACAATTAGACAATCAGTTCCCGATATCAGGAAAAACCCGACGGGGTTTTACTAAGAAATAGAGTCCGTCTTGCAGTCTTCTGTGTTCACCTTGAGTGATATTGACTTGCTATTTCCTGTACTCCTACCCGTAGATGTATGGAAACAGGTTCGGACAATAGACGATGTGCCAGGGTTGGGAGATACATGGGCTAATATGATTAGGATTGATGGGGAAAGACCAGCTGGTGAGAAACCACCACAGGTAATACTTACTTTGCCTGATAGAATTGTCGCAAAATTAAAAACTATAATTCCAGAGAAAAGAATTATTTGGGACGAGCTAACGGCCTGTGTCCAAGGTAAAACTGAAGGCGCCACCAAATTTTTTAATAGATTCGAGCAGGTATTTTCTGACTTCAGTGGACAGGATTTAGGTACGGAGTCTGGGAAAAGGTTGTTCGTGGACAAATTTGTACGTGGATTGTTGCCTGACATCCAGTCACAGATTATGTCCTCTGAGAGCGCTTGGCAGGCAAAATCTCAATCCGAGGTTTTGCACATGGCTCAGTATTATGAGAACCGTTTAATAATGAGAAGGAAAAAATTGAAAAGACGAAAGGAGATTTGAAAATCAAAGTATTATTACAGCAAATTGTTAGAAACCCCAGAGGAGGCACGACACAGACTAGAGGTCAGTATGTCCCAAAAGGAAATGCTCCTTTGGGTCCTGTGAATATTAATTAATGTGCTTATTGCCGCCAGGAAGGTCATTGGCGAGCACAGTGCCCTGTCCTTCGCCAAAGGTCAAACAGTGCGTTTGGGGGTATGGGCAGACGACCTAGGGGCCGCCCTGGAGCAGGGGGCCCTGATAGAGGCCAGTTTTTACAAGATCCTCAGCAACCTTTTTCACGGGAAAATCAGTCCTCGAGTGTGGACTCGAGGAACATATTTGATCACCCTTCTGCTGCCTACCTTTCTGAAGAGCTTCCTTCTAACGATACTCTATTTCATTAGGATTGCCCGAAGCAGGGTTTGGAACCTTCACCTATTCCCGTTAATCAGAAAGGCCCCTACGTTGAACTATTAGTAGGGAATAGGAAACACCAGTTTTTGATAGACGCTGGAGCGCAGAAGTGCTCCATTGATCATTCTCGGGTTCCAAACATTCCACTGTCAGGGCAAACAAATGTTTCCGTAGGGTTTTCTGGTATACCAACTGTCTGTCTGGTTTCTGCACCTGTGTCTGTTTCTTTGGGTCCCTTTACGGACCATTGCCCTTTTCTTCTCACTTCAAACTGTGGAGAGAATTTGCTGGGGTTGAATTTGTTAACGAAATTGAACGCAGTAATTCATTGTTCTTCTGATGGAGTACGGCTGACGGTTTCACCACAGCAACTTCCTAATTCTCAGTTCTTGATTCGACCTCTACCTCCTGAGTTTAGCATTGTCCCGGAATGTTTATGGGCGGTAGACGACAATGATGTCGGGGTATTACAGATTGAGCCCGTTATAATAGTTCTGAAACATGGAGTGAAACTACCACGCATTCCGCAGTATAAAATATCAGTTGAGGGCGAACGTGCTTTGAAATGCATTATCTCCGATTTTGTGCATCGTGGGGTGATCGAGGAGATTACAGGTAGTTTATGTAATAGTCCGATCTTGCCTGTATATAAGAAAGGCGACAATGCAATTCCATACCGGTTCATAATTGATCTTCGTGCTATTAACAGAGTGGTCGCCCCACAATTTCCAATTGTGCCCGATGTGACGACGATATTGACAATGATCCCTGCTACGGCTACGCACTTCAGCATTGTGGATTTAAAAAACGCTTTCTTTAGCATTCCTATACATGAGGAAAGTAGATATCTGTTTGCGTTCACCTTGGGGGGACGCTCATTTAAATTTACCAGGGCACCTCAAGGGTATACTGAAAGTCCTAGCATTTATAGTAGAGCTTTGAAATAGCAGCTCGACACCCTTGAATTGCCACCTACTTGTACGCTCCTTCAATATGTTGATGATTTGCTTTTGGCTGCAGACTCTGAGAGTGCTTGTAAAGAAGGCACTGTACTGTTGCTTGTTCATTTAGCTATACATGGTCATAAAGCTTCGCTTAAAAAATTTCAATATTGTTGTCAGGAGGTCGCCTATTTAGGCTACCTCCTGTCAAAGGAGGGGAGAAGATTGACACCTGAAAGAATAAAACACATTTCTGGCATGTCTGTTCCAAATACACAGAAGGAAGTCAGAGCCTTAATAGGTATGGCTTCTTACTGTAGGTTGTGGATCCCGAACTTTTCGCTAGTGATAAAACCGATGTTGGCTTTGACGAAGAAGGGCATTTCTCTGCCACTGCCATGGAAATCGGAACATCAACGATCATTTGAGCTTCTCAAAACCGCGTTATGCTCTGCACCGGTTCTGGGTACTCCAAATTATGACAAGGCCTTTGTGTTGTTTGTGCATGAATGTGATGGATGTGCTTTGGCTGTGTTAACACAGGAACACGGAGGGAAGAATAGGCCGTGCGGCTACTACTCCTTGGCCCTTGATCCTGTCGCATGCGCTTTGCCAAGATGTTTGCGCGCTGTTGCTGCTGCTGCCGCGTCTGTAAAACAGAGTGAGGGAATGGTCCTAGGCCACAATTTGATTTTGATGGTACCTCACTCTGTTGACATTCTATTGAACAAAACCCAAACGCAACACCTCACCTCTGCGTGGTTAACAAGGTATGAACTAATTCTGTTTGCCCCTCACATCCAAATTAAGAGGTGTTGTGTTCTTAATCCGGCTGAACTCTTACCTCTCCCGCAAAACACTGTTTGCGGTGACGAAGAATTACATGACTGCCTGTATACCACTGAACAAGAAACGAAGGGCAGGATAGATCTCATAGAGACTCCTTTGGATAATGCAGAAGGGGAGCTGTTTTGCGATGGCTCCTGCTTCAAACTTTCGGATGGTACATCTACAGCTGCTTATGGAGTTACTACATTGAGCAAAGTTGTTGAAACTAAGAGAATTTCGCATAACACCACGCAGGCCGCAGAGATTATAGCATTGACCCGAGCTTGTGAACACTTCCCAAGGGCGTATAGTAAATATATATACTGATAGTCAGTACGCATTTGGGGTGGCTCACAACTCTCTGGTCGGAAAGAGGGTTCCTGACCTCACATGGGACCAAGATCCAGCATGGCCCCTTGATAGTGCAATTACTCTCGGCACTCTCACTCCCTAAACAGTTAGTGATCATGAAATGTGCAGCACATCGTAAGGTCATAGATGATGTTGGCAAAGGGAACGCTTTTGCGGACCTGATAGCCAGACAAACGGCCAAAGACCTTAGCACGGACATGTATGCCTTGAGGGAAATAAGAGATGCTTATATAATGGATGAAGGTATTGGGTCTGTGCGAGATATCCAAACTGATGCCACAATAGAAGAATCTAAAAGGTGGGCAGAAGGAAAGGGGAAATTGGATGATTAAGGGTGTTGGGTGGATACATCCGAAGGAAAATGGTTGCTCCCTGATTCATATGTATTGGCAATGGTTACGATGGCACACGGTCCTACGCATGTGTGTGCCCAGCAGATCACGAAAATGTTAGAACAAGTTTGGGTGAATGACAAGATTCTGGAGACTGCGAAGAGGCATGTCCAGAACTGTATGATCTGCTTACAGCACAATGTGGGTAAGGGGACAGTAACTCCAAGGGGAAGCTTTGGGCCCCCTTCTGTTCCCTTCGAGGTCATTCACTTTGATTTTATTGAGATGGAACGATGTAATAATCTGAAATATGTTCTTGTAATTATTTGTGCCTTCAGTAAATGGGTCGAGGCTTTCCCCGTTAAAGATGCTACCGCCAAGACCACTGTGAAGATTATGGTAAAAGAATTCTTTCCTCGATTTGGGCTCCCGAGGGTAATTTGGTCAGATAATGGTCCCCACTTTATTGCAGCAGTAATTTTGCAGATATGCACGGCTTTATGTATTGAAAAACGATTTCACTCAGCTAGACATCCTCAAAGTGCTTTCTTCATTTGAGGTAGTGATGGGGAGACCTGCTAACATTTGGGGTCTCCCGAAACCTAAAGCCCTGAGAGAGGTGGAAAATGTATTGCTTGTAGACTACTGTAACTAGTTAACTAAAAACCTGTATTTCATTTATCACCAGGTGCACTCGGCTTTACCTGTACGGTTCACGGGCCCAGGACACGATATACAGCCTGGAAGTTGGGTCCTAGTGAAGGCCTACGAGAGGTCTTCCTGTCTCGCGCCTCGCTGGCGGGGACCCTACCAGGTGTTACTGGTCACCAGGACAGCAGTGCGGGTGGCTGGAAAGAAGAACTGGATCCACGCGACGCATGTCAAGAAACTTCCTCACCCGACGCCACACATTACAGAAGAAGCAGAACCCCTCGCTGATGCTACAGTCTCTGATCCTGGAGTAGCAAACAGCGCTGTGAGTGCGTCAGAGAATTTCTCTGAGCCCAAGGATCTTTGGGAAAAGTCAATTTCGTCTCCGCACTCTCTTGAAAAATCACGTTCGGAAAACACTGTTTCAAGCTCTGCGACTTCCGTCGCCTCCGATACGTCGCTTCCCTCAGGAAGTGACGACACTTTATTTCCGGATCAGACAATTCTGGGTACCACCAGGTACAACCTTCGATGAAGGAAATAGAACTACGACACGGGTTTTTCCGTGCATTCGGAAAAAAGGAAGTGATTGGAAGTTTTCCTTTTTTATAGGAAAGTTCTGTTGAACAAAAGGGATTCTGCGGGATAGGGTTGGGAAGGAGTAAGAAATCGCGCGACCGTAGCGTCGCCAGCAACGAACATTGGGGTCGTCGATTAGGAACTACAATGCCTGCCACCTCCGCTGCTGCTCCCCGCACTGGACTTGTGAATAAGGGGGTGACCAACTTGGACAATGAATAATGTGCCTGGGCCCCGAAAACGTACTGCTGTGTTTTGATATTGATAATTGTTATTTTTGCAACTGCTGCTGTAGGACTTTGGTATTTTGAAGAAATCTATCCTCTGAACCCTTTACTACCGACCGAGATTGTACCAACTGATTTGACTCCCTCTGTACACCTTCACACTCTGTCCCCTAGAGACTCCCAACATAGACAAAAGTATCATAATAACACGCTAATGATAGTAATGAATGCAACTCATGCCATTTTTAATAAGAGTAATTGTTGGATTTGTACTCATGTACCGCAACATGGGAACAAGGGACTGGGATGGTATATATATCCCTTACCTTTAACGACTGCTTGCTATGCCTCTCTTAGAGCACTATTCTTTGGCCGATGGAATGATAGCATCTCAGGGAACTTTGATGGAACTAATCTGAATGATTTCGAGAAACGTGAATTGACTCCCCAGGGATGCTCACTTTTTGCAAATAGAAGTAAACCTAATGTCGCTTCTATTAGGCCATCTGATAAACTATCTCTTCCTTTTCAAACTCTAATTTCCTTTAAAATGGCTCCGATAGGCAATAAGGACGCCGTACCTCCTTCTTATTCTATAAATCATAGCCCTGACTCGGTTCCCTTTTGTGTACAAAGAAATGGCACTCGGCCAATGGGAGATTTTGAAGGTTGTAAGAACATTGTAAATTTGACTGGAGAAAACAGGCCTCTGTATGTAGCGGGACCTGTTTATTTTGTTTGTGGTAGTTTAGCATTTCCCTGGTTGCCCAAGGATTGGCCGGGAACCTGTTATTTAGGAATATTATTACCCGGGGAATTTGTAGCTAGTACATTGGAGGTTTCTAAGGCTCGCCCAAGGTGGGACAAGAACGGAGATACCCCTGGGCAAGTATTGGGAGATATAGCGAAATCAGTTGTGCCCTTTTGGGGACAAATAACAAACTCTGAGAACATTAGGGGATTAGCAAGGGTACTGGAGAGAACGATCAACCGGACCACGGACATACTCTACAATATGACCTTAGAGCAAAAAGCAATAAGATTGGTAGCACTCCTCAATCGGATGGCATTAGATGTCATTTTGGCAGAACGAGGTGGAGTATGCAAATTAGTGGGGTCCGCTTGCTGTGTTTTCGTACCAGATTCCTCGCCAACAATTTTTAAAGCAATACAGAACTTGCATACTCTTAGTTCTGAAGTACATATCCCTGTAGGAGATTGGAATCTTAGCACTTGGTTCTGGGATTCTTTACGATCTTGGGGTTGGAAGGTGCTTTCTGTTATTCTGGTTATTTTGGGGATCCTGCTATTCCTTTGTTGCTGTTTTCAATGTCTTCCGAGTATATGTGGAATGCTAGGGGGATGTTGTGCCCAAGCAGTGAGCACAATAGGGCATAAAATATATGCCCCAGATACAGCATCTAAAGAATTCATGTTACAAGAGGTTTTGATGAACGACCTAATGGCTATAGATATTACAGACAATGATTTGGGATCTATGGATGACAACACATGGAGTTATTTTCAAAAGTATTAGAAATGATGTTAGCACTTGGCATAGGCCAAAAGGAGGGTCTGTTGGAATTGAAATAATATTATGCCTCCTATGGCAGTATTTGAATGTGTGTTGGCCTACGCCAAGTTGTCTAAAATATCGTGTAAATAGATTCCGCGGCAAGGTCTTGACCTTAACGAAAACTGTGTAAGTCGCCATCTTGGATTTAGCCGCCATTTTAGGTTCTCTTGTAATGTGGAAGTCACCCTGAACATCAAAATGGAGACCGAATGACATTCCGAGTGAGATTCTGGCCGTTGTGACCTCCGCACACATGAATAAGTAATATGCCTGCAGGCCACTTGTTGGGGTCGCGAACTGAGACCTTGTCCTATCCCTGACCTATGTGTAAATGAACAACTGTATCAGCGGAACTGATCAAAATGCATACATTATGGGATTGACCTGGCAAGGAACCCTAGGCCTGGTCTTAAGAATGGTTAACCCGCGAGGGGGTTGGCCAGAGCTGGATAAAGAGTATAAAAGCACATATATTCCAATGTACAGTCTCTCTCACTAACGCAGTGAACTCTCGTTGAAGTTCGTTATGTTACTCTGAGAGCCGAATAGCTATCCGTTTGTCAATTGACTTTTTGGTAACTGTTGTAGCTTTTAATAAAGCACTTTGTATGTTCTTTGTAACCTGTGTTGGTGTGTTTCCTTTGGGCTTCCCGGCCTCATATCAATTTCTTTGTTTTCACATAGAGAGGGCTTTTTTAGCAGTGGGCGAACCCAGGCTTCTTTGAGGGAGGAGGGTACTGAGCCATTGGCAAATGATGCGTTGGTAAAGGTTGCAATGAACGGCGCTAGGGACTCAGCGCAGTCTTTGATTATGTTTGCTGGACAGATGTCCCCTTTACAGAGTGAGGGTTTTATTTGTTTCTTAATGCGTAGGACCTCTAAAGGTGAATGGCGTTGGAGGATTGCTGTTGTGTTGGGTATGGTGCTTAGGGTTGGGGGCGGTCCGCGTTTTGTGAGGAGACTTGGGTAGATTGTCAAAGTTGGCTTTGATTTTCTTTTGGAGTAGGTCTATTTTGTCAAGCATAGCCTTCTGGATGTCATTACACCATTTCTCGTCTTTGAGCGTTTGATGTTTGGATGTGGGAGGTGGTGGTCAGTCAAAAGGCCGAAAAAATAATACTGAATGACAAAAATCTCGAAAACAAAATCTTGAAAAAAAAAATATTGAATTATTTATTTATATGTGTTTTTGGGGTCAGGTAAGTAAAAAAAAGGGTTAAAATAAAAAAAATAGAAAAAAAGGGTGTTGGGGGGGGGACCCCCCCATTTCGAAAAAAAAATGTCATAAAAAAAAATTTCGATATTTTTTTTTTCGGCCTTTTTTTTTCGAGATTTTTTTTTTCGAGATTTTTTCATTCGGTATTATCACTATAAACCGTGGGAGGTATGACTAGCTCATTGAAGATGGCGAATAATTCTTTTGAATGTGATTGGGCATTGTCAATTCTAGTGTTGTATGTGGCAGCTTTACCTTTGGCTATGGCATTTTTGTATTGTTTAACAATAGTAAGGTATGAATCACATAGAGGGGCGGAGGGGCAAGGTTTCCATTTTTTGAGAGCCTTGGTTGAACCATGAGTTGGCATGGAAGAGTTTTTTCGCCTTTTTAGTCTCTAATGGGGCAAGTGTGTCGATGACCTCTTTAATCGTGGTGTTATAAAGTTTGACTAGTTCTTTAGGGTTATTAGAGAAGGGTGAGGCTAATGCCGAGGCTTCTAGGAGTGGGCAGATTCTCTCTTTAGTGAGTCGTTTTTTAGATCTGGCTAGAGTAGCTGGCATGGGGACATTTTGAGAAATAGCTGCGTTCATTGGGATGTAGAAGTGGATGAGGTGGTGATCGATCCATGGCTGTGGTGTGTTAGAACTGATATCTACCCTACAGTTGTGGTCAACTAGCCAGTCTAGTATGCAGCCTTTAGTGTGAGTGGCAGAGTCAACTCTCTGGATGAATGGTAGGTCCAGAAGGGCTTTGGCAAAGGTTTTGCTGTGTTTGTCTTTTGTGTCATTGAAACCGAGGTTCAGGTCACCCAGGAGTATGGCTTTAGTATTTGGTTTGAGGTTGTTACCTAGGAGGTGTAGGTGGTCGGCTTGGAAGTTCAGGGGTGGGCCTGGAGGCCGGTAGATAAGGTGCATTGTCATAGTGTTGTTTGGTGAGAAGGAGATTTTTACTGATAGGGCATTGAAGTTCTCAGATGTGATGGGTTTAACTTGTCTAGCCTTCAGTGTTTCTTGGACTATTAGGGCTACATCTCCGCCTTTGTGTGTTGGTCTATCTTGACGGAGGATGATGTACCCAGGGGGGAGGGCTTGGCATATAGCTGGTCCAGAAGCTTCATGAAGCCAAGTTTCTGTAATGGCTAGAGGGTCAAGCTCGAGGTCAGAGATTAAGTCATGTATTTCTGTGGCATGGGCTTGTAGAGATCTAGCATTAATGAGAGCAAGTTGGATGTGGGAGGGTTCATGTATGCTCGGTTTAGCGGTGTTAATGTGGTGTTTGGTGGTGTTGGTTTGGTGTTTGGTGATGGGATGTTGGGGTTTAGGCGTAGGAGTGATAGTAGTGGGTGGGTGGCGCGACTGCAGTGTGAGTTTGTGGTTTTTGATGTGTGCTGTGGCTGTGCGGGCTCCTAATCTAGTGTTTCTTATGTGCACTGGTGGTGTGTGGGATGTGATTCTGGCAATGGCTTTAGGCTTGGGGACAGCATTGGTGGGTGGGCTAACTGTTGATTGGTGGTTGTGGCGCTCGTGTGTGAATAGCACTGGTAGGAACTGAGTGGGAGGAATGTAGTCAGAGCATGGAGGCCTGTTGGAGTGGTTGGAGGCCATGTTAAGTATAGTGGATGTGGCCTACCTACATCCTCTAGTGGTGGAGTTGAGAGATACAACAAAACTATTGTGAGCATATTCAAAAAGTTTGTGGCAGATTCTGGGCCAAGTTGGGACATTCGATTACCCCTTGTCCTGATGGCCATCAGATCTACCCCTTCTTCTGCAACAAAAATGTCTCATTTGAGCTGATGACTGGACGAAGGATGGTGGTAGCCCAGCATCTGCGATACAGAACTCAAGAGCAGAGCTTGATAAATGCCTCCACAACTCATGAGTATGTTGAGAATCTGAGAAAACACCTTCAACATGCTTTTGCCTATGCTCAGCGGAATCTAGATAGATCTGCAGACAGTATGAAGACCCACTATGACCTTAAGACAACTAAAAAAGAATAACAAGTAGGAGACCGGGTCTACTTGTACAATTTCCAAAGGAACCAAGCCAAACAGCGCAAATTCCTCCCAACTTGGCGGGATCCTTTTGAAATTGTAGACAGAATCTCACCAGTCGCCTACAGAATCCCCATCCCCAACGGTTGCCATCCCAGGCATACTTTGCAGCAAATAGAGGAGCCAACCGGAAACCCAGAGGTGGACATTCCAGCAACCTAGAAGAATCCACCTGTTAAAGCCATTAGTAAATACAGGGGAGCATATTGTAAATTGTATTCAACGTATGCATCTGCCCCACTACACGAGTAGTAGTGGGGACATTTCCATAACCATGCTCTATTCTGTCTCATAGCATTAGAACCAAGGAGCACCACTCAGGGACCGGGAGAAAAGACCCAAGAAGCTCTTGGAGTATCGCTCCATACTCCCAACCAGAACCGGCGAGAAGAGCGTGTCCCTCCAGCACTGAGGGGAGAAGCAGATGACTTTTGCCACATGGACAGAAAAAAAAAGAACATCCCAATCTTCCGACTTCCCATTTACAGGAAGTCAACGGCAAGTCGGGAGGGGGGTCTGTGGGATGTTTTGACCCACTTTTGCTCTGCTATGCCGCATCACTCTGCTATGATGGTGCCAGAAATAGCCAAAAGACCGCAAAACCCTTGTGCACGCCAAAATCCCTGAAAATCGCGCTATGCAACGCACAAAAAGATGGCTGCCCAATCTGCCACGCATGTTGTCAGTGGTGGAACAGAGCTCTCACTCCTGAAATATGTCACTGGGCCCCACAACAAGTGAAAATGGAGTACAGAAGGAAAAAGCAGTGCTTTGCTAAAGGAAACCCACAATCTTGCTTTACATCCCTTTTTCTTTGTTGCTGAAACTGCAGAATGCTGTACAGAACACCCTCAAACATCCATAATTCTTGCAGGGTGCTACAATTCATTTAGTTTAAGAAATCATTGTGAACTTACAAACTCCTGAAAAGCTGAGAGCATAAAGACAATTCCACAGCAAAAGTGGCCTGTTGGTGGATCTGTCAAAAATCTCTGGGTGCAGTACCCTGGGCCGCCTGAATGACAGCTGTCAGGAGTCTGCCTGATTAAACTTTAACATGTATAAACTGAAATCAAATGTTTGCAATCTAAGAGGCCTGTTGCTGATAGTAACCCATATTGTAATTGTTTTGATCCCATGGTTTGAAATCTTGAATGAGAATTTAGCTGTGATTTGATACAACAAGTTTGTTTTAGGCTTAGGAAAAATTCAACAATTAAAATGAAACCCAGCTGAGTCTACCAAACTGGAATAACAGGTTTTCCCACAGAAGGAAGGTCTTTCCCCACAGAAGGAAATCACACAAAAGCACTTATTATGGGTTTGGGAAAGAACCTGGGCTACAGAGGCATGAGGAACAATGAGAGCTGCAACTAAGGAAATGCAAGGTGTGAGGACAGTCGTAAATGGCCTCTGCCAAGAGCAACCAGGGAGGAGACTGCCACTGGACTGCAGGGAGACAAAAAGAGGCAGACCCAAACAACCATCTGTGGCTGAACATTAACAAAGAACACATTTTAAAAAGACGGATAACTTACTGTTTAAAATTGTGAAAAATATAAAAGTAACAGATTTGTGAATCTAAATTTTGGCTGCACGTTTCAAGCGGCAGCAAAATTGTGTGACATGATCTGGAAAGAAACTACAAGAAATTTGATTTTACGCAAAATGTATTTCCGCTAGAATTGTGAAACTTTATACACTCATGCCCATGTTAAATGTGCACACTTGTAGAAATGTGCTTACAAATTGTACATTGTGTTCCTGATGAAAAGGACACAATTCTGTGAAAAGCGGAGACAAGATCCCACAGCTACAGGGTTTTGAGGAGTAGCTGCTATGTAAAATATGTAATCTGTATATGTGATTGTTATAGAGGTTGCACGTGTGTAAATATGTATTGTGCCAAAAGTAGATGTTGTGTTCTAGGGGCTAGGTGTGGATTCTCAGCCTCATAAAATCACACCATACAGGTGACACTCTGTTTCCCTCCTTCTATCAAGGCAGAGAGTAGACTCTGACCCAATCATCTGTCAAAAGGGGCAAGTTTAGGTTAAACCAGCCCACACACCCCCTTTATGAGACCAGCGCATAGCATAAATAGAGACAGCTCACCACTGAAAAAGACAGACAGATTCACTCACTATCCCGATGCTGGCGGAGCACCCTGCTGCTGAACTCTACATCTTCCTTGCTCCAGACTCCAGAAACTTGGAAAAGCAGAAGCCTATTGCATAGCTGAACCATTTTCAACTTGGCCTCAAATTCCAGAACCAGAACCCCACAAACCTAAGGGGAGGCATCAAAAGACAGCCGGGCTGCGCTGTACTGCTTGCCTGCTGTAAATAAATATCATCATAACAAAGAAGGGCAGATCCAATCCAGTCCTGTGCGGTGTTGTGACCAGAGGGCCTTGCAGATCCAGTCCAGTCCTGCGCCTTGCCGATCCTAACCAGTCCAATGTGCCTAGCCTTATTGTCATAAACTAAATCCAATTCCCTGACCAGAATCCTGACGGTTCCATTTAAAAACATATCCAGCGAGTATCTATAGAAAGAATTGTGTCACTGGCATATGTATTTTGCATAGTCAATCCCTATCTTAAACCCATCCTATCTTGTATTCAGAACCTGTATTGTTCGGAGTATTTTTGAATTGTCTGAACTCTCTATCCAAACCATCCTATCTTCCTCCTGTACTAGTATGGTTAAAACTATCTCTGCGCTGATCTTTTCTCATCTGAAGAAGGTGAGTTTCCTCCGCAGGCAGTCTTTCTGATCAAGTAGCTGTGTTCCTGTGTGGCATTCGTTTTGTTCATAGTCATCCTCTAGTGTAAGAAACCCTTTTATCATTTTAAAAGTGCATTCCCGTTTTCTGTTCTTGCGCCTATCCCGAAAAAAAATACCTCTACTAAAACACGTTTAACTCCCTCAGTTTTTGTGCTAGACACAAAATTTCAACTTCTGCTTGTAGCTAACATCCACAGCTTTAAATCGCATTCCATACTGTTCTCCCGCACATTGAAAAGTTTGCTGCGAACTTTCATTTTGAGAAATTCTTACACCTGTAAAACAGCTTTTGATTGCTTCTGACTTGAGTTTTAAGATTTCAAATTGTTTCTTGGTATTAAATCATTGCTTGTGTTTTGACCATATTTAGTGTTTTTACACGGTCCATTCTAAAGATAACTTTAAAAGCCATTCTGACAGCTTGACAGTCAATTCCGTTTTCTCTTGTGTTTGAAAGGGGGAAAGTGGGATTGATATTCTGTTTGAATTCTGCCATTCCTGAATACCTGCTCTCTCCTCCTATCTCTTTACATTGCCGATTGGGGGATTGAGGGGTGTGCAGAGGGAACCTTTAACCACAGTGCTGTCCTATCTGAAACCACACACAAGTATTAATTTCTGTGCTTGATTGTTTTGCTCACTATTTACTCCTTGTGTATTAAAAAGATTATTCTGTGTTACCTCACCCCATTGGTGAGTGTGGTGTACCTATTAAAATGTATTGTGATAACATTTTAAATACATAAATACATCTATACCTTTGCAAACCAGCCTGATTCCTGGTTCAGTGTGACTGAGGGGGTTCCAGTAGAAGGGCGTGATATGAGTGGTATATCGTTCAGAATAAAGAACTTTTAGACAAAAATAAATAAGGATTTCAGTTGTGCACAACATGCTAGGCGTTGACTAAGGTGTATGCCTGATTGAAATCCCTCACAGTGAGGAAAGGGGCAAGTTGGGGAGCGCAGTCGTTGAGGATTGAGGGTGGGCAAGGATCTCCTTGGCACCTGAAAGGTTTTGAACTAGAGATGATCTGGAGCACTTCCGATTTAGTGACCTTGGTGAATTCGAATTGAGGCATTTCGGGTTTATTAGTGGCTATAGGTTGGAGATTGACTGATGCTGTGGGCTGTGCTAGACTTTTCTTTTTTGATCATACTTTGTCTGAATTTGAGCGATTTTGCCTAGCATGGCATTCTGAATGTTCAGACACCAGCTTGAGTTTTTGTTGCAGTTTTCTACCGAGGGGATGTGGTGCTCTAACTCTCTGACTATAGAGAATAGTTCCTTAGATTTCAAATTTGCCTCGGCTATTCTGTCATTGTAGAGTGCGCTTTTAGTTTGGAGTACTTGTGTTTTTTATTCTCGAGCAGTTTTGAGGAAGGCTAATTTATTTAGATCTGTTGGCGATTTCTTCCATAGTGCTTCAGCCTTTCTTTTTCTTTTCTAAGGGCATTTACGGTGGGGGTGAACTACCAATTAGTTCAGCAGGTTGTTTGGCTTTGCGAATGGCCGGGGGGGCCAGTTGGTCAATGGCATCCAGCATGATGTCATTGTAGTTTTTGTCATTATGGTCGGGTCAGGATTGTCCCTGAGCTGGGTTGAGAGGAGGGTTTGCACTAGGGGAAGTAGGCTGATGGCCTTTATGTTTCTCTTGTTTCTGGTAGTGGTGGCTGGTGCTAATTTAGGGGAGTAGGTCTTATTGGTTAATGTCTCAATGGTGAAGGTAATAAGATGATGGTCAGACCAGGGGCATGGAGAATTGGATGAGATAGTGGATTTTCAGTTGATGTCTGCGAGCCAATCAAGAGTATGGCCTTTAGCATGTGTAGGATTTTGGATCCTGTGTGATAGCCCGAGGGCTGTCATGGTATTAGCTAATGTTAGGGCATATTTGTCTGAAGGGATACGGAAGCCTAGGTTGAAATCACCCAATATGAAGGTTTGGGTTTTAGGTTTAGAATTTGACAATAGAATTTGAGGAACGTCATTTTCGAATGCAATTGCAGGCCCTGGTGGTCTGTATATAAGATGGATGTTAAGGGTGGCGGTTGTGTTCAGTGATATTTTTACCAATAGGGGTACCCGGAGGTGAATGGGGTGGTGGTGGGATTCTCTCTCATGTTCAGGAAGGTTTTGGCGATGATGGCGATGCCTCCCCTTTGACTATGGGTCTGTCCCTTCAGCAGATAGAGTAGCAATCTGGAATGGTAATGGACAAGGCAGGGCTGGCAGCTGCGTGCAGCCAGGATTCAGTTATGGCAAGGAAGTCAAGTTTGTGAGCTGTGATGATGTCAGCAATGTCAAGTGCGTGTGCTGGAAGTGACATGGCATTGATGAGAGCGCCTAGAATATTGTGAGTAGGCGGGGTGCCTCGAGGCGTGTGGATCTCAGAGTGGTTCTTAGAGTGAGGAGAGAGTTTCTGCGCAGGATTTTATGGGTGTTGGTGGTGTTTTCTCTAAAGAATTTGGTTCTGGATGACAGGTTTAAGTTTCTGAGTGGGTTGGTTGGGGTTGTATGTTGAGGAAAATGTTGTTGGCTTGGAGTTTGGGTGGTATTGCAGGGTGTGGATGTGTGGCGCAAGCTGATCTAAGGCAGTGTAGGGTCGAGGATCTGCTAAACCTGTTAAGTATTGGGTTGGCCATGTGATGCTGCACGGGAAGGAAATACTATGTGGGTTTTGGTGTGGCTGTGCAGGCATTGACCTTTCACAGTGCTGGATCCTGCAGACATTTTCTCTTCTGGGCATTGGAAACCAACCATGATAGCCATCTTCATAGTTGGTGTACGAGACGCCCAGGCCATCAAGATGGTCAAACAGCGGCTTTGTAAACATATTATACAAAGTGGGAGCCACACATGAGGCTTGCGGTACTCCACAGGTGACTGGGGTGGGTGGTGCTTCTGCCTTAGGTGAGAAGACCTTCATATTTCTCTCTGAGAGGAACAATTGTATCCATTGGATGGTGTTAGGTGAGAATTGTGCTGCTGTAGTAAGGTGGTTGCATAGGATATTGTCGTCCACCAGATCAAAGGCGGCCGAGAGGTCCAGTAGGAGGAGCAGGCCAAGTTTCCCTTTATCCTTCAGGTCATCCATTTTTACTTTTAAATCTAGGAGAGCCGATTCTGTCCCATGTCTGGGGACGGAACCCAGATTGTCTGAGTCCCAGGATGTTGTTTTCTTCTAGGTATTTCTGAATTTGGAGATATGAGACTCGGTCCAAGATTTTTAGTAAAAATGGGACGGTGGTAATAAGTCGGTAGTTAGTGCGGATGTTGGGATTGAAAGAGTTTTTTTTAATAATGGTAAAATCCAAGAATTATTTAGGTCCTTATGAAGAGACACAGTTGTTGTTGAACGAGGCGTTGATGAGGTTAGTGAAGAAAGGGGCAAGTTGGGGAACGCAGTCCTTGATGATTGAGGGTGGGCAAGGATCTCCTTGGCACCTGAAAGGTTTTAAACTGGAGATGATCTGGAGCACTTCCGAGTTAGTGACCTTGGTGAATTTACTTGTGTTTTTATTCTCAAGCAGTTTTGAGGAAGGCTAATTTATTATCTGTTGGAGATTTCTTCCATAGTGCTTCAGCCTTTCTTTTTTCTTCTTAGGGCATTTAGGGTGGGGGTTGGTTGGGGTTGTATGTTGGGGCAAAGGTTGTTGGCTTGGAGTTTGGTTGGTATTGCAGGGTGTGGATGTTTGGTGCAAGCTGATCTAAGGCACTGTAGGGTCGAGGATCTGCTAAACATGTTAAGTATTGGGTTGGCCATGTTATGCTGCACGGGAAGGAAATACTATGTGGGCATTGGTGTGGCTGTGCAGGCATTGACCTTTCACAGTGCTGGATCCTGCGGGCATTTTGAATTCTGGACATTGGAAACTAAACATGATAGCCGAACAGTGCAGAACCATTTTGATGCACACCAGTTCTACATTGCCTTATGTGGTGCCCAACAAGACTGGGTTAGATGCTGAGGGGATGCTCGTTGGAGAAGGATTTGTTTCTAATATTGGCCATGTTAGCTCTTTTACAGACCTATAGAAAATGCAACCTTTGACGAATTGTGTCTGTGATGGAGGATTTTTCGTATGCTTTTGGAATAATTTAGAAAACTGATGGAAGGGGTTGCTGGCCATTCCACACGATATATTCCAACATATTCACACATTAACTCTAATACCCACATAGACAAAAATTCATATCCCACACATACTCACGCACATGCTGCCAAACACACACACACACGGACGTCATTTTACCAAAATGCCAGGGGTAGTGGAAGTAACATCACATGACCCTTGACTGCTGAGGACCCCACCCCCAAATGACATCACAAGGAAGTGATGCCACACAACGTTCACTCCTTGGCAAAACAGGAAGGGACATCACATAGCATTGTTCCTCAGTAAATTAAGAAAAATATGGTTACATCACTGTAATATGATATACATTTCATACAAGAATGTATCACCATATGTAGCGTTAATATCAGTGTGTATAGGCGCATATCACCAAATTACTGTGAATGTAAGCAGACATCCAACACAACAACCTGGACTATTGTACATCACTCAGGCTAAACTGTAAACAGGCAGAACATCTCTAGGAGGCCTAAAACCCTAAGCGCAGACATCCAGTGCCTGCCAAGTGTCTGTCTTCAGACTGGAAACAGCAACTAACACAAGTCCAACCAGAAAAACGATGGTTTGGAGGGTTGCCCAGAGCTCTGCCAGTGGTTATGAATGATTTGAAACCTTCCAGCCATCACCTTTATGTTTTGCTTATTTAAGTAACACACAGTTTTTTTTAGATGGGAGATAGAGAGGAAGGATGTGTTGCAGGTCACAGTAATTGCAGCTTTTTATAACAGCAGCGACAGCTCCTTACAATCACCTCTAGAAAAGGCACACTTCATGATTTCCTTTGGTCCTTAATATTTTGCTTAATTCCAGCCTCCTCCAGCTTCTAAGCACTGGAACATGAATTGAACCCATGTTGCACTGCATCCTCTTATTCACAAAGAAAGTGTGTTTCCCCTGAGCTATCCTTCTAAATATATATTTGTTCTGCTTGAGGAAGCAACAGATGGTTTATTTCTAAGGCAGAGGGCAACTTCATGTAAATTATCTCGATTTCTGTCTATTACAGTCTGCCTGTGATGCAGGTCTGGCAGTTCTGGGTCAGGTCCCATAGTGTCCAGCTAGGATTGGTGGCATAAACCGCTGGGGCACACTCCTCTTATCAGAGGCCCAGTGGCTCACTGGATGCGCAAAGCAGACAACGAGAAACACTGATGAGGTATGCGTCCATGCTTTGCTGTCACTGAGTACTGCTGGCTGCTCTTACCCATTCCCAGCTAGCTAGACCTAGCCCCATACCCTTCCTGCTGTTACAGTACTGGGTATTAGCTGCACAGACAGCCCCGCCTCTGAACCCAAACATTCAGGCAGTCTTCACTAATGGACTGCCAACCTGTTAGTGATGGTGCCTTCATGTTTTTTCCTGCATCCCTGTTATTTCCCCAGCTAACGAGATTGAGATTCCAGGTGAAAAAAGCTGTGGCACATTTAGCTGAATTTGCAACCGCCTTTTTCAGGTGCAACACATATATCTGCTCCTGGCACTGCCTCTTTGATCAGTGGCCCAGGGTGTAGCAAGAACAGGTCCACGGGAAGCAAAAGTGGTGCAAGGGCTAGCAACTGCTACCCCTGGCAACCCCAAAATGGCGTCCTTTCGCATACACACACACACCCACACGCGTGCACTTGCCAAATGCATGGATACAAGCACCCACTAAGAGACACACATTTACTGAAACACACACAAACACACCCAGAAAGAGGCACACACAATGCAGTGACACAAAGATACTGGAAAAGAATAAAGAAACACGAACATCATGTTGAATTCTTAAATGCAGGCGAACCTACATTTTTGGACCTGGAGGTATCTGCACTTTCTTATCTGGTACAGTACTTCTTTTTTTTACAACTACTAAAACTATATTTCTGCCACTTTCTGTAGTTTCGATATTCGATATTGTTCCTATTCTGAATAAAGAGTTAATTTTCTTTTTTCAATTTCTACTGTTTTTAAAACATGTGAATGCTGTATTGTTCATCTCCCATACACATGGTTTAAATTACTCCAGCAGGAAGTTTGGTGTTTATGAATATTTGTTTTCTGTATTAAGTAAAATAGAAAAAAGGCGTGACATGTTTGAAATATCAAAAACGTATGGCACAATTGGCCTCTTTCCTTGTGGCACGTTCCAAAATAGCATTAAAGAACAATTTTTGCACCACATACAGGGGTTGAGAGTAAAAGAATTTCACTTGCTGATAACCGTTTTGCAGTATGCCTATGATTTCTGAATTATCAGACACTCTTCACAGATTATATTTTTATCTCGGTCAGACATATGGCCTTTTGCATGAAACATATATAGAAATAAGAAATGTCCATTACGGGGTGACTCTTGTAACGTTGGATGGTCTATGGTCAAGAGCCCCATTACCTGCAGCAAGGGGACAGCGTACATAAGGACATTTACGTCCTCACCAACTATTCCTCTTTGCGGGTTTGGGTCAAATGTCGACAGGCGTTGTTTGCTCCGTCCTTATTAGTGCATATGTGCTATGCAAAATGCCGGATACATGCTGCAATGTACCTTTTCCTATCATGTCCTGCTTTCAGGCACAATTAAGTGCCACTTTTTCCTATCATGCTTACTAATGTTTGTGTATTATGGTTCAGTATCTTGCGCACAGGCTATAACGCCGACAGGTCTTTATCGTCCCACCTTAAGGGAAACAACCTGTTTTTCCCCCTTTCATTTTAGCAGGTCAGGTGAAAAGGAGAAGAGCCCTCTACCCAGCTCTCTTGCTCCTCCCGCTAGTCACTTTGTAGGAAGCCCCCAACTTTGTCCGAATTTCAGCCCCCCTCTTTGACCACCTAACCCCATGAATGCCACCTCACCAGTTACCATCTGCCGCTTTATTCTGGTCCCCCAACCTTTCCTTTGCATCACTTCATCTCTCCATACTATCCACCCCCACATTTTCACCTTCCTAGTGCTCTTCCTTTCCACCCACTCAACAGTTTGTGGTTCTTTCCATGAAGCAAGTGAGGCATGGTAAATATGCATTCTGCCCTTGCTTCCTGGGAAATATGTGCCATTATTTTTCTGGGCCAACAGATTGCACTGTACAGCTGTACCCTTCCTCGGTGCCCCTCTGTATCCCACCCGCACTGTGTATCTGTTCTGTTGTTACCTTTGAAAGTGCTCTGTTATGCATCTGTACTGTTGTATACCTCTGTAAAGTGACCCGTTGCCTCTCAAAGCTACTGTGCTCAATAAATACACTACTACTACTACTACTAATAATAATAATAATAATAATAACAATAATAATAATATTTATTATTTCAAACTATGCTGTTTCATTATTGACTATTTTATAGAGTGGGCATTGTGTACCAGTGAGCTGTTGTTGATATGCTTACAGCTGTCACAAAGCAGGGTTGGAGAAACATACACAGACAAGAATGTAGGGTCTTTACTAGTTATTCAGGATGTTTCTTACGTATTCTATGAATAATATACAGAAAGAGGTTTCAACTCTATCCTCTTCCTCGCCTTGATAAACCCTCCTATGGACTTCCCCTTCTACTAAAACCCAGAAAACGTGCAGGGGTTTGAAGAGTTGCTTGGGTCTGTGGATTATGTTTCTTAAATCTTCAAAAGTCTCTGACAACAAAACAAAGCAAAACGTTTCTTAACCTGTCACATGCTTGACAGAAGTGAGTGGCGGTGGTTGGAGGTATCGGCATGTGGCATAGTGTGCAGCAGTTGTCAGCGAAGGCAAGTGGAGCACAGAGGGGAAGTAGAAGAGAAGCATTAGGCAAGTTCCCTTTAGCAATGCGATTGTCCGGGCCTGGCAAGGAGGCACAGAAATGTTGGATGTTGGGAAGTCGAGGCATATACTCCATACAAGGAGAGGACGTACAATATTAAGCCCAGCATATACACTGGTTTGAGTGGCCCATCCCTTGGTGGAAACTCTGGGTCCGTTCATAGGGACATGGATCCTTCCCTCCTGCTGCTACATACAACTAATGGGCAGATGCACACAAGCACTGAGATGCAGGTGACTGGTCTCTCGAGAATCAGGTACAAACAACATGAGTTTCAGAAGAGTAACCGGGACAAGAACCAGAAAAGGAACCTGGATAATAAACAGAATAACCAATACCAAAAAGCCTTATAGTTGAGAAAAACAAGTGGGCCCACTTAAATTCCCAGACTGTGAGTGACAAAGCCACTTTGGAACATGGCACCCAGAATTGGAGAGGTTTTCATTTGTAGAGACTTTGGAGAAGACCCCCTTTTGTGTTGTTACATTTCTTTTTCCTTTTATTGATTTAAGCTTGGTTCCCTTTGTTCCAATCATCCTCTACATTCAGAGGTTTATGATCCTGGAGAAACCTGAGTGTGAAAAGTATTAAAATATGTCTAAGTTCTCTACTCGTTATAATATGTATTGCTGCATGCTTATTCTTTTCAGTGAAGACCATTTTTTATGTCTGATCATTAAAGAATTCCAAAGATACCGCATATACCACTACTATGGGCCTCATCCTGTAGCTGATGGCTTCCCCTGTCCCCTAGAGGTTTCCATTCACACTCTATGTGCTCCCCACAAGTGGCTCCATCACAGGGTCTAAATTAAGATCCTTTCCCCAAAGTACCAAAACATCCACAGAGACTAGGGACACTTTTCTTTCATGACTCAGACACGTGCCATCTCATTTGTACTTGACAAGGAAGATGACATGATCAATGCCAGATCAAGCAAGGGTTCCACTCAAATCAGCTGGGATGATAAAACCTAATGAACCATCCTTCAAGCGGGCTACTTGTTACTACATGGTTGCAGAAAAAGGCATCACGCCACTGCCTCTAACATGTGTCACCGATTGACACACCAGGAAACTGATCACCCACCCACATGCCCACTTCTACTTCATCTCAAATAACTGAACATGTAGTAAAACCCCAAAGGTGCAATTAATTGGGAGACAAAGAGATGTACAGTTTTTCATGCCATGCGCAATACAAATTGGTCACAGACAAAAGGAACTACCGTAGTGTTGTATGCCAGTCGACCTCAACATGGTAAAAACGTTCTAGATATATGACACACAACCTTTAAGTTATTTGTATTCAGAGATGCCAGCCACTACTACATTACAAAATGCCAGCAACCCAAAGACCCACCAATAGCCGTACACCCTCTGCCCAGCAAATAACTCTTCGGGGCCGTAGATGATGTTGACATCTTTGGCTACATCAACACGCTCAATCCCACTAATACTGATCCCGTCCCAGCCTCAATGCATAGTGTCATCAAGGGCAATGGTAGCTATTAACATTAATATCATCTCCATGAGTTCGATTCACTGCACCTGCGACCAATGATCACTGCACCCCAATCAACATGTACACATATGAAAGCACAGCACCACTTCTGCTCTATAGGGTTTTCACTGTGTGATGAAGTCCTTTCTTGGCTTTTGGATGCAGGCAGCGTGCTGACCCTAGTGGCCAGGGACTCCCCTGCACTGGAGGAATTGTCTGTGGGGGATTGCCTGCAGCACGGTGCTGCAGCACGATTGCCAAAAGGGGTCAGGCCCATGGGAACTACAGCTCCCTGAATTCCTTTATGCGGGGATCGGAATAGCAGCACCCTAGAAGCATAAACAAAGTCTAACTTTGAGTAAATATTCCCTAGTAAATTCGGTAAGGGAAGTAAACTGCAGCTAGAGTCCAATCCTCCCTCTTTGAAAATGTCTCTGGTCTTTTTAAGGGTTAACCCCTATATTGTTTAACTAGAAGTCTTACAAAAATCCATCATCCATGCCAAGTGGCTTCTGGGGATAACTGTTAGAGCTACTAGATCTTTGGATCTTGTACCCTTGCTAGTGGATCTCGAGAACAGAAAAGCACTGCAGTTTGATTGTTATGGGGTCCACGGCTGAGACTGTGGACCCCAAAATGCCCCAAACAATGGAATGTGCATATCAAGCCTAGACCTGACCCTACAGCCACCCATAGAATGATTCATAACTGTCAACCTTTGCGGTCCTCACCTGTGAGTCTTCGTCATTGTCACTGGTCGATGTGTCTGTGCCGGATTGAGCGGGGATCAGCTCCTCTGGAGAACCCTTCTTGATGAAGAGATAGGGTCTGTTCCGGGAGCTCGCCACTTTTATTGGACTGTGGAACACCACCAACAAAAGGGCAAATCCACTGTGCAGCCCAGTATGGGGAAAAAGCCTGATGGCACCAAAAAAAACAGAATCCAAAGGTAGAGATGAAGTCCAAGTCTCTAAGTAATGTCTCAGGGCTGCGGTATGTCAAGAAGGTCTCTCCTGTACACTGATGATGTTTTGTAAACAGGGTAGAAGGCTCAGAGCCTATTGAAGAATGGTAACAGTGACAGGTCCAAAGAAGGTAGCGCTGTGCTGTGATAGATTCAGACTCTTGCGAAGATTGGGAAATGTAGCTGAAACAAAGACAGCCACACAGGTAGAAATAGAGGTTCCAAGGCAGTTCACAATTAAGGATAGAGCTGCCGGGTCAGCCGAGTGGAATACAGCAAGAGAAAGTAAGGGAAGGAAACAGTGAGAGGCGTGTAAGCAGAAGAAACCAGAAGGTAAGGAAACTTTGCACGGCACCAAGAAATGCAAGGGATAACCGGTTGCTGAATGGGCCATTGCGGAATTAAGTAAAAACAGAGTAGGTAGAGGAGAAAGCTTTGCGATCTGCTGGAGCGCGAAGAATGGAAGAAGAAGCCACTCTTGAGGATACACGAGTAGGCAGAGAGACAGAATACAATCAAACTTACCCTAAGAAGTAAACCAGAGTCACTGCTGTCGTAAGGGCACACAAGAGGACCGGGCGGCTGCGGGGTCTAAGAGAAGACGAACAGTGAAATCCCGAAAATGGAAGGAGTCACAGAAAAACGGAAGTTGGTCAGAGCGCTGCAAGAAAGTAGGTGACCGACACAGGGAGGGAGGCGACGAGGGAGGAAAGAGAACGGAAAACACGTAGACCTAGAAACAAGTGTGCTGGTACGCACTGTAAGGAAACTTCACACAAGAGCAAAGTCAAGCGAGCAGGAAAGGAGAAAGAATAACAACTAAAGTTACAATGCGCCAAGGGGGCGGAGCAACTGATCAGATAAAGAAAAGGAAACAAAAAGATTAGAACGGCAACCCACGCTCCCACGGCACATTAATGGTGGATCTTCCACCTTGTCCAAAGCCTCCAAGAGCCTGCCCTCATGACAATACCACAGCAAAAATCAAAGTCTATATCTTTTAGATCAAACACACCCTCACAGTATCCAGGTGGAAGATCGAAGCAGAAGGCAGGCAGAGCAAAGCTGGGCAGCATTGTGAAAATGAAAATGTTCACCAGACCTCTTATAGCCTTTATCTCATACGCACATCCCAGGGAGAGTATCTGGCAAATGTCCAATCACAGCCCAGTCCTCTGTACAGATCCCAGGTACAAGCCATACACCAGAGAAACGACAAACCAAGGCAGTGGCCAGGCTAATTTAAAATTACCTGCTAATCCAATCAGTTTTCAGGTTGTTGGAGAATTGGACACCATTTGGAGGGATTTTATGAGCAGGCAGATAGTCGAGTGTGGTCACGTAGGGGACAACTGGAGGAGCACAGTGTGGCGGAGGAGGAAGGATGAGAAGTGAGAGGTGGAGAAGGTGCTAGAGGACAGGAGTGATCAGAAGGAGGAGATTGGTGATTGGTTGTAGGAATTTGAAAAGGATCCACAGGAGGTGGTTGGGGATTGGAAGGTGGAAGTTGAAGAATTGCTGGAGGAGATTAGGAAACACCAGAAGGAGAGTTTGGAGATCAGAAGGATGAAGTTGGAGATCTGTTGGATAGCTGTTGGATAGCTGTTGGATGTGATTATGAAAAATCAGAAGAAGGAAGTTTGTGATTTTTTTCTAGGATGTTTGAGAGTTGTTGGAGGAGGTTGGGAAAGGTCATAAGGAAAGAAGTGGAGTTAAGGAGGAGGTTGCTAAACAGTAACTGCTAGAGAAAGGAGGAAAAGGCAAGGGAGGAGGCAAGGTTATGGCACAGGAGGTTAAAGAACAACAGGTGAAGGAAGAAGGCAGAGTCAGGGTGAGGAACAGAGGTGCTGTCGTAAAGAAGAAGACTGGTAAGGGTGGTCCTGGGTTAGGGGTGAGATCCTGTTCTGAAGGGGTGGAACACAGAGTGGGCAGAGGAACACGCATATAGCATGGAAATAAGGAGTCTAGACCTGGTCCAGACAGAACAGGACAGGTTAAGACTTACCTGTGAGAAAAGCATACAGGGACTAGTGGAGACCTTTAGCTTCTTCACATCTGAAGAACCCGGAGGCCTCCAACGGCACACGTCTGAGCTTCATATGGATTTGGTTTGATATGCTGGTGACAAGCCTGTCCGGACTCGGCAGAGCGATAGTCCGATAGTCCGTAGTGCAAAGTCAGGGTCGCTGCAATGTAGATTCGCAAACTAATCCCATTGCTGAGGCAACATAATAGTGCATTTCCAGGAGCTATATCACGCCATTTCCTTGAATTATTTTTAACTCAATTTGGAGGTTTACTGGGCCTTGCACATGTCCATGGAGTCCATTCTAGACCTTTCTAGAGGTAATTTGTTCTTCTTCTCATTCATGTGCCCCGAGACCAAATGGTCTGTGTAAAAGGATAATAAAAATAGCCCCAGAACTTTGGGGCACCATACTGTAAGAGGATTCAATTCAACACTACAGCTAAGTCAACGCCTAGTCTATAATACTGAATGAAAACCCTTATTGATATATCTTTATGTCCAGTTCATGCGTTCTGGATGACTACCCCTATATAACACCCCTCTCTTGGAATCCTCCTGACCCCACTGAGCCAAGAAGTAGTTCTGTTTTGCAAGTTTAAAATATTTATTTGATAAATTAAACAATATATATATGTATATCACGCTTTATAATAAATTAATAATTGAATAGCACACTTAATCTGATATGATAAAGATTAACAACAGAGAATCTGGCACTAGCACACTTCTTTATAATCACTAAGGAGTTGACATGAAATGGATAAGATAGCAACAATACTTTTATGGTTTCAAATGGATGCAATGTGGAATGAAATGCAGTACAGAAAATAACTTGATAGGATTTCAGCAAAAGACAATGTAATCACTTTCTTGGACAATTCACCCCCCCTTTTTATGCAATGCAAGGAAATGGAGGGAAGGCACACAATTCTCAGGAATGCAATTCAAATGTAATTCAGTTCACCCCAGCAAGCTTAGACTACAGAAGTTGAAAACACAGGCAAAATGCTTTTATATGTGCTGGCAATAACGTGAAAAATATGCTAAAATGCTTTTAATTCCCTCTAGGAGGTTCGGGGTGAGTGAAATCAAGTTATTATTAGTCCAGGATCACTTTAGCAAGGATCTAGGAGTAATTGGTAGGTTAAACGAATTTTTGGCAAATGGAAGGCAAGCAGCAGCAAATTTTTACACGTGGAGAAATTGGCAAATCGCGGTAAATTCGCGAATGCGTCTGGTGCGATTACAGAGGAACTACAAGGGCTAGAAATATCGTGTTGGGGTCCTAGGAAAGCCTAGGATCTCAGCTTCCAGATGAAAGTTACTGCAAGTCTCTAGCACAAACGGTCATGGAGATATGAGCAATTAAATAAAGGTCGTTTTTCAGATTTGAAATTTTAAAGTTCAAAAGACAAGTGCAGCTTGCAAATAGAAAATGACAAGTGACAGCTTTACAAATGACAGGTAACAGTTAGGAGACAGTTCTACTTAGATTAAAATAGGTTTGAATTATATTGTTTTAACTAAGAGATTGGTTCTGCACAGTTTTCTAGGTACTCACACTATATTCTTGAGTTAAATGGGCCTCGCCATGGATCTGGTCAGGTTTTAGACTGGATTCTGGTCTCTGCACTTCACAGTGATCTGGGTCAGCTCTCTCTGGTTCTGCTAACAGGTCAGCTCTACTCTGCTGGTCTGGGTCTCTAGTTCTGGATAGATTGAAGTCTCTATGTTAGCTCTCTGGAGGTTGATGGATTTGAAGTATGGATTTTCCCGGCAGAGCTTCCAGCTGCAAATGGATTTGAAAAAGTCCCTATCTGTCCTGTCTCTCTGCTTTTATGTGTTTTCAAAATGGGTGTGTGTGAGCAGCATCACTAGCCAGCCCCTCTCCACTTATCATTGGCCAAGCTTTCATTTCTCCCCTGATTGGGGGAGCTAACTTGTGTCAGAGTGATGTCATTTTACAGCCTTGCAGAGAGGACACTCCCCTGTCAAATTGCACATAATCTATATTTGATAAAAAAAAACATATTTGCAGAGGTATATATTGTTTTAAAATTACACGCACCCCTCACATATCACAGGAGGTATCCGCTGTTCAAACTCTGCTCTTCCTTGGAGCTTGCATTCAGAAATGGCAATATTTGCACTTTTTAACTGATTTCGAAATTTCGGACATTAACCCAAATTTACACACATGTGCGCAAGGAGTATGGACATTAGTTGATGAAGTGTCAGATTTTTCACATGCACACATTTTGAGTAATATCCTCTTTTCCGCTAAAACCCCCCTGAACATACCACCGGGTCCTAGCACGTCTTAGAGCCATTGTGGGTTCCCCTGGCTCCGGTTCCGGGCCGCCCCCCCCTTTTTGGAGGCAGTCACCAGGATGGGTTTGAACCAGGGGATTTTCTTGCTGTTGGTTCTGGGATGAGATGGTGGGCGGCGGTAGCTCAGTCTCCACATCTCCCCAGTCTGGATTTGCATCCCTAGGGACCCATTTTTCTTTGGGAGGAGTTCCCCCATCTCTGAAGGAGAAGATCCTTTTCCAAGGATCCTCTGAGGATCCCTCTCCCTCAAATTGGAAGACCTGTACCTCCTCCTCAAACTGAGTCTGTTTGGGTCTTTTGTTTCTCCTACCCCCCCTCTGCTCCTTAGGAGGCAGACTTTCAGGGGCAAGAGATTTTGTTTCCGGTTCCTGGGTTTCCAGGGGCTGTTTACAAGTGAGGAAGGAAGCTTCCTCCAAGGCTTTACACCCCCCTTCCCTTTGTGCCTCCTCCCTGGGAACCGGTGAGTTATCGGGGTGCTGCCCCCGTCATTGTTCTGGAGCACCAGGTCCAGAGTTGGGTGCGTTCTGCGCCGGCATGCCGATCTGAGGGTTCTGCTGAGCCCTCAGTATGTGACCCAGATCCCGCGCCATGTTTTGAACCTGGCGCTCTAACTGGGAAACCCGCTCAGGCTGATACGGGGCCCTGTTTTCTCCCCTGGGCTGATCCCGGGAAGGGTAGCTGTCCCTCCTCTGGTAATACCCCGGGTTGGGAAGATTTGGGTACCCCTCCACCCTTGGCCTCCCCTCTCCCGGATTAGGTTGTCTGGGCTCAGGGAATTGGGGAAAGAAGGGTGGAGGATTTTGGGGCTGGAAATTGGGTGGATACCTGGGGAAAAAGTTCTGCCCAGGATTCGGAGAATTTCTGCCCTCCGGTGGGAAGTTAGGAGGAAAGTTCCCTGGGTTAGGTTCTTGGCTGGATCTCCCCCCTTGGGCTGGAGGAGTCCACACATAACCCAGGATGGGTCTGTTTCCCTTGTAACGGGGGCTTACATAATCAGGAGAGCGAGGGACCCCATTTGTGGGGCTGCCTCCCTGGCTCCCTGTCTGTGACTGGCCCGAGGACCTTCTGGGCCTAGCATTATTAGGTGCAGGTAGGTTTTTAGGCCCCCCCATCTCCAAATCCAAAACGGGGGTGACCATTACCTCTGCCACCTTGGCAGCAGCAGGGGTGCTGTTGGCTTTGGGGTTTTTCTGGGCATTACTTTTGCTATCTACCGGTTTCTGCACCTCATAGATCCGGGTAGCCTGTTCAATGACCCAGTCTAAAGATCTTTTCTCGTGAAAATCCCTCACGAGCTGGGTCATTATGTATTTGGGCAAGGCATGAAAAAATGTATTGATGAATTCTCTACTGTCTGTGCGCACCCTTCTGGTGGTCTGCGCAAAAGCACGTTTCAGTTCTTGCACAAATTCTTGTGGGGCCTGATCCTCCCCACATTGCAAATTGTAGGCTGCCTTGCGAGCCTCTTGAGAATTTCTATGAATGGAAAAATGTTTCAAGATGGCCGCCTTATAGGTGGACCATCTTAAATGATTTTGGTCCTCCAGCCCCGCAAAGAAACTGGAGTATTCCGGGGAGAAGGTCCACTTTACATATTGAATACAGCTTTGGCTGTCCTTCAAATGGAAAGTCTCCATCATTTGCTCAAACAACTCTAAGTGCTCCCAAACAGAATACTTAGCGTTCTTATGGTAAGGCGTGATGACGCTCCTGATCGCCTTAATCTGCTTTAAGGGGTCCTTAAGCAAGGCCCTTTTTGCCTTATTGGCCTTTTTGGTTTGGGTAACCCTTGTCCATTCATCCTCTGACTCAGAGGCACTGCTCCCAGAGGTTCCCGTCAGATCTTCCAGGTTTTCCCGGATTCTGCGAGCCTGGGAATGGCTGGCAGAATGTGGGGACCTGGTCTCCTGTTTCCTGTACCGCTCAGAGGAGTCTTCAGATCCCTCCTTGCTGCCAGGATTTGCTGGGTACCCCCCCCACTGACCTAACTGGGCAGAGGTTTTCAGGATGCCCTTAATGGGCCTACTCTCCTGGGGTTCCCCACTGAACTGTACTGTACTTGGGTGCCCATACCCGGATGCCCACCCCCCCATTCCTGAGTGGTACTGGCCTATGAGCCCCATACTTTTAGCTGGATAGTAATCTGCCATCCCTGTGGCCCTGTGCTCATGTGCGCCAGGGGACATGGGGGTGGTAGAGTCCAGGGACTGGGAGAGATGAAGGCCCCTGGTGTTAGGGCTCCTGAGGTTATGGTCAGGAGTCTCTCTTTCCCAGCGGACCTCATCTCTATCCGCCCCTGCTCCCTGTTGCAATGCAAGAGCCTGCATTTGTGCTTTCAGTTCCTCAGTCAAGGCCTTACTAGACTCTATCAGTCTCTCCTGCATCGCTACCTGTTGTTGGAGCCTATCATTGTGTTGACAGAGGGCCTCATTTTCCCTCTGTGCTTCCTGGTTGGTCCTGGAGAACTGGGCCAGTCTTTGCTGCAGGAGGTTTACCTCCTGAGTCCCATCCCTACCGGCCTGCTCCTTTCTTGCCAGAGCATCTTCCACCCTTCTGGTGTGCTCTACCAAGTTCTGGTTTTCTTTTTGGAGGTCACCCAGCCCCTGGAGGGCCAGGTGATTTTCTTCAATTTCCTTTTTTAAGTGGCAGACTTCCTGGCCTAAAGTGTCTCTTTCCTGACTGAGAGCCTGCATCTGTGCTGCCAGGTCGTCCCTCTGCCTTTGAAGGGCACCAGCTTTCCGGCGCTCTTCATCAAACTCTGCCTGGGTATCCAGGTCTTTCAGAATCAGTTTATTGCTTTCTGCCTTTTCCCTATCTAGGTGGCCTTGCAGGGTGACTACCTGCTCAGCACATACCCTGTTGAAGTCCAGTTGTTGCTCCAGCTTTTTCTGGCTTTGCAGTAGGGAGTCCAAACCTTCTTGGTGTTCCTTCTGCAAGGCCCGAAATCTGGTATCCTGTTCTGACTTTTCCTTTTGCAGCACATCCATATCCTCCTTTATTTTAGTGATGTACTGTCTGGTCTCATTTTCTGACTCCTGGCTTCTGTGCAGCCTTTGCTCAGAAGAGTCCAGATCAGATTGGGCCTTCTCTAACGCCATCTGTTGCCTTTTTGCCAGATCATGGCCTTCAGCACATTTATTCTGTATGGCTCCCATATATAAATATAAATATGCCGCTATCCTAACAATCTTGTCGTGTTCATCTTTGGCCTTAGGAGCCATATATAGTTCACTCAGGGCCACATGTAATGGACCCTGATCTCTCCATAAGTCTGACCCTGTTTCAGTGGCCTGTCGCGTGATGGCCTGCAACCAGGCCTCCTGGCCCTGCTCAGCCCATTCACCTCTCACAAATAACTTATGTAAGAAGTGCTCTCTGGCTATTTTCATGTCTACTAAGGTCGTCATTCTAGAGATTGGTCTCTGTCCTGATTTACAGAAGTTTGTATTTTATTTTTGCAGAACAGAACTTTTCTTGGAGTGTCCCTTTTGAGGAATGCTTTACAGCGTAACACAGCGTGGTGATCCGACCGGATATGTGTATCTGGTCAGCTGGCACGCTGTATTAATCTGCACAAATGGTAGATCTAACCCAAACGTCCGGCACGAGCCCCCAATTTGTAAGAGGATTCAATTCAACACTACAGCTAAGTCAACGCCTAGTCTATAATACTGAATGAAAACCCTTATTGATATATCTTTATGTCCAGTTCATGCGTTCTGGATGACTACCCCTATATAACACCCCTCTCTTGGAATCCTCCTGACCCCACTGAGCCAAGAAGTAGTTCTGTTTTGCAAGTTTAAAATATTTATTTGATAAATTAAACAATATATATATATGTATATCACGCTTTATAATAAATTAATAATTAAATAGCACACTTAATCTGATATGATAAAGATTAACAACAGAGAATCTGGCACTAGCACACTTCTTTATAATCACTAAGGAGTTGACATGAAATGGATAAGATAGCAACAATACTTTTATGGTTTCAAATGGATGCAATGTGGAATGAAATGCAGTACAGAAAATAACTTGATAGGATTTCAGCAAAAGACAATGTAATCACTTTCTTCGACAATTCACCCCCCCTTTTTATGCAATGCAAGGAAATGGAGGGAAGGCACACAATTCTCAGGAATGCAATTCAAATGTAATTCAGTTCACCCCAGCAAGCTTAGACTACAGAAGTTGAAAACACAGGCAAAATGCTTTTATATGTGCTGGCAATAACGTGAAAAATATGCTAAAATGCTTTTAATTCCCTCTAGGAGGTTCGGGGTGAGTGAAATCAAGTTATTATTAGTCCAGGATCACTTTAGCAAGGATCTAGGAGTAATTGGTAGGTTAAACGAATTTTTGGCAAATGGAAGGCAAGCAGCAGCAAATTTTTACACGTGGAGAAATTGGCAAATCGCGGTAAATTCGCGAATGCGTCTGGTGCGATTACAGAGGAACTACAAGGGCTAGCAATACTGCAAGTCTCTAGCACAAACGGTCACGGAGATATGAGCAATTAAATAAAGGTCGTTTTTCAGATTTGAAATTTTAAAGTTCAAAAGACAAGTGCAGCTTGCAAATAGAAAATGACAAGTGACAGCTTTACAAATGACAGGTAACAGTTAGGAGACAGTTCTACTTAGATTAAAATAGGTTTGAATTATATTGTTTTAACTAAGAGATTGGTTCTGCACAGTTTTCTAGGTACTCACACTATATTCTTGAGTTAAATGGGCCTCGCCATGGATCTGGTCAGGTTTTAGACTGGATTCTGGTCTCTGCACTTCACAGTGATCTGGGTCAGCTCTCTCTGGTTCTGCTAACAGGTCAGCTCTACTCTGCTGGTCTGGGTCTCTAGTTCTGGATAGATTGAAGTCTCTATTTTAGCTCTCTGGAGGTTGATGGATTTGAAGCATGGATTTTCCCGGCAGAGCTTCCAGCTGCAAATGGATTTGAAAAAGTCCCTATCTGTCCTGTCTCTCTGCTTTTATGTGTTTTCAAAATGGGTGTGTGTGAGCAGCATCACTAGCCAGCCCCTCTCCACTTATCATTGGCCAAGCTTTCATTTCTCCCCTGATTGGGGGAGCTAACTTGTGTCAGAGTGATGTCATTTTACAGCCTTGCAGAGAGGACACTCCCCTGTCAAATTGCACATAATCTATATTTGATTAAAAAAAACATATTTGCAGAGGTATATATTGTTTTAAAATTACACGCACCCCTCACATATCACAGTAGGTATCCGCTGTTCAAACTCTGCTCTTCCTGGGAGCTTGCATTCAGAAATGGCAATATTTGCACTTTTTAACTGATTTCGCAATTTCGGACATTAACCCAAATTTACACACATGTGCGCAAGGAGTATGGACATTAGTTGATGAAGTGTCAGATTTTTCACATGCACACATTTTGAGTAATATCCTCTTTTCCGCTAAAACCCCCCTGAACATACCACCGGGTCCTAGCACGTCTTAAAATGTGGGCAGAAAAATCACAAGAATTATGGTGTCATTTAAATAATTTTCACAAGTCCGTACTATGAGTTATTCATCTTTTTAGAGTTATGTTCTGGCCCCAAAGGGGTGTGGTTTTCCTCCAGCTCAAGGTTGAATTTCTGGTTTTTCCAGTTCTGCCAAGCCAGCTTGCTCTCACAGGCAGTGCCCCTCCCCTTTGCTTCAGGAGGAAGCTACTTTTACGATATCTGCAATAAACCATCTGCCTGAGTCAGGAGAGGGCTTTGTTCAGAGCTCCTGTATTCTGTGGGGGTTCCCCTTAATTCAATTATCAGAGAGATGGCATATCCTTAGTGTGGCCAGCAAAAGGCAGATTGGCCTGGGAACACAGCTGTGACTCAAGTTTCACTCCTGATGGGGGTAGTTGCCAGGCAGAATTCAGTTCCTTAAGCCAGGTTACAGATAAAATGTCACTTTTTGTTCCCCAGTTTAAGTCAAGACATTTTTTACATATGCAGCTAGGATGCTGATTCTAAGTTTAAAACTATGACATTTAAACAATTGCAACCTATGTGACACTCAAAGTAGGTCACTCAATCAATTTAAACATTTAGATTTTTTTAGTGTCTTTCAGTCCACATTTACTTAAACTGCTGAAATCCACAGCTCAGCCAGTCTTGTTATACACCTTCAAGTCACTTCAGAATACAACTTTACATTGGATCCACCTCTCAGTAAGTCTTTCCTTGGCCTGTTTTGGGTTCATTTATTCAGTTTTCTACAAAAAAGTAAAATCTGGTGGTTTTAAAACGCCGGCTTTTGGATAGTGGTGAGTACTGGTACTGCACCCCTTTTTGGGATTTAAGAAAATGAATTCCCAACAGTTATGGGTTTGCTTTTGGCAATCAGCATTGCCACTCCCAGTGGTTTCAGACTACTGTGTGGGTAGTCCAATGGTGGTTTTAGGCAGTGTCCTTCTGTGCCCATAACATCGGCAAAAATGAGTGGCAGCCTATTCTTCATGCATTTCCCTGTGCATTTTCTGGGAAGCTCTGGCCATCATGATGTTTTCCATGTCAGTACTGCACAGTTTTGAGGTAGGGCTCGGATGCATGGGTAAATACATCCCACAATACTATATCTTTTATTTGAAGATATATTGGCAAAGAGGGTGACACCCATTTCATGGGACCATCTATTATTGTACCAATATATAAGAAAGGGGATCGCCTAATGCCTAGTTGCTATGGTCTGATCAGCCTCCTGCATGTGGAGAGTAAGGTCCTCTCAATTATTTTATTAAAGGAGATTGAGAAATGGATACATTTAACTGATCATCTGTCCACATTTCAAACAGATTTCAGGAGGGGGATCAGGACAGATTCAAATGGTTTGCTGATTAATGCATTAATAAAGAAGGCTTGTGAAAAATTGACTGATCCCTGAATGCTGCTCGTGCGGACCTCACCTTAGCTTTTGACATGGTGGATAGGTTGCTCTTGTGGACCAAACTAAAAAGCTGGAATTTCCCAGCAGCTCTTTTTACCGTATTGGTCTATCTTCATTCAGACAATAATCTGAGAGATAGTTTGTACATGGAGGGAACTGTGTCAGGATTGATTCCGATGGAAAGAGGCCTGAGGCAGGGATGTGTTTTAGCTTCCTGCCTCTGCAACCTATACATATAGGATATGGGAGACTTTTTAGAAGTAGACTTGTTCATAGCTCCTAAAATTTGTGGTGAAAAATGTGATGGCAATGCTACGCAGATGATGTTCTTTTAATGGATAGGACACAGATAGGTTTGAAGCGCCTAATTAATTGTTTTACCATGTCTGACTCTGAAAATAATTTAAAAGTTAATTTCACCAAAACAAATATGCAATGCTATAATAGAAGTAAACACAATTTCTCTTGATTTTCTTTAAAACTGAATAATTAAACACTGCATTTTTTGCAATCTGTGAAGTGTCTGGTTTTTATTTTAGTAAATGTGAGGCATAGGGCTGCAATTAAAGATAACCTTATGTTTAGAGGAACCCAGTTAGGAACGCAAACGAGTGTCATCGCGGCTTAGTTAGGTAGGTTTACATTTGTTACTCTGTTTTTTTTCTATAACTGTAAAGTATTACCTGAGCTATTATATGGATTTAAGACTACTTTATTCTCAGAAACCTTTGATTTCTCAAATTAGAATGACGGATATGGGGCAAGGCTTTGAATCTACCAAGTTGAGTTTCTGTCAGTCTCATAAAATACAAGTTTTGTTTGAGCTCTATGAGATGCTTTGTTAGTTGGAAACCTCTCTCTTTATATAGGAAAATGCTGATGGGAACTGGAAATTCTCCATACTCTTTGATGGGGAATGAATTGAATACATTAACAAATGGATGTCTTCTAAATTTTAAATATAAATGTATTTAGTTTTGGTTAGATACAGAATAAGTGTAGATCTTTCACTTGCTGATCCAGTTGCAGACAAGAAGAAGATTTTAAATGTGGGCTTGTGTGAATCATGTGATGGGAGTGTAGATGAGGAGCAAAGTACCCCCACCTCAACGACCTCATCCATATTGCCTATATGTTGGGAGTCTGAATGCGAAAACCGTGCAGTACCAGTGGGAATACCGATACCTAGGAGAATCCTGGAGGCAAGGTTCCCAGTGAGAAAACCGTACCTGCATACAAGAAAATATGATGGGCATTTGAATGAAATCCCAGAAGAAGCGGAGAAAATGAATGGAAAAGACAAATGATGACGTCACACAGACGTGCATGGAAAAGATCTAGAGGATGCAGATATTCTATAAGGCATCAAGAAAGTATCAAAGATAAGTGGCATCTTGGGATCAAGGTTAAGAAGCTTATGCTACAAAAGGGATGAAGATATCAAGACAGTTTACACGAGTACAGATGCAAAAGAAATGCAAGCAGATGAAGTATTCTTGAGGCTAGCTTAATAGTGAATGAATTACAGCAAGCGCCAACGTATATATATGTATATGAACAAGTGAAGGATGGATGTTTCCACCAAGTACTGTAGCAGTGCTGGACTTTAGAAAGAAGGCCTAATTTCTAGTGTGTTGCAGCTAACAAAAATTGAAATAACAAAGTGAATCTCGAAAAGGTGAGGTTGGATGAGCCATGAAGCCAAGCCAAGAAGCCAAAGTCTTATCAGGCTAAAGTTAACTAACAGTGGATACAAATCATGGGAAAGAACAAAAGACATGAACAAACGAGGAAGATGTCAGAGGTCTATTAAAAAATAGTATTCTAAAGACAGTGCAAGCTCGAAATCATTGTCTTCAGTCACGTGGAAGGATGAAGTTGGACGAGAAAGATGCTCACACCTACGCATGAGGGCAGAGCGTGCCTTCACTCCCCTGAATTCTCCACAGTACAGAACAAATTCAAAGCCGAGCTTCAAAGCCTAATTGACTAAGCAGACCACTGTGGTGATGATGGATTGATATGCTAATTGGTGGGAAGCTATGGTTAAGATGAGCTCACCAGCACCTGAAAGGCCGGCCTGTGTGCTGCTTGATGTGGGTGGAAAAGTACTGACGAAGGTTACAGTGCCAACTAATTGTACGGGACCGTGTAATTAAGGGTCCTATAGTTTGTGTGGCCAATGGGACGTTGTGTATTTAGTGATGTTCATAGTGACCTGTTTAAGGGGAGGGCTTAGTTCCCTCACCTGATAATAAGTAACCAATCACATATTCATACCTTTTAGGGTATTATAGATCGTATACATAGATGTTTACTAAAAGCCTATCACAGTTACTCGTAGGATTTTGTAGTTTGCCACGTAGCATGACGTTGGCAGTAACGTAGGTCAACGTCAATGATGACTAGTTTTTGATATATGAGCTCAGTTTTGTATGAAACTAGTTGAGTAAGAGGATCGAGCAAATTTGTTGATGTTCGTTGTACTCCCTGTTTCAGATAATTGATAATAAAAAATGTATCCTTTTTGCGAAATACCTGAGTGGTTTTGATTATTGATGTATGAATAAAATCTGCATCCCCATCCATCTCCAGGGTAATTTCTACTCATCTTAAAGGGCTGAGGTTATTCAGTTCACTTGGTAGTGGAGAGGATGTTTAAAAAATCCATCGACATGAGTAAACTTTTGAGTCCCGTCAATATTGCACGACCTCTGCCATTCAGCTAACAGGACGTGAAGCTCCCCATACATAGTGGTTTAGTTTAAATTGCTAAAATATTGCAAGTAGGTTGTGACGAGTCCCTCCAGTTTCAGACAGAATCCCTTGCCACGGTCTATGAGAAGCTGAACAAATGGCAAGTTGAAGAGGCGGTAAAAGAGGCATACGATCCAGAGAGTCTGGAGGCGAACATGCGAATGGTGAGTTAAAACTGAACAAGGTGGCAAAACTGTGTATGGGCAATGAGTGACAAGACGTGATAAAGGAAAGAAGTGTAATGGAGGAAGGTGGAGCAAATGTAACTCGAGAATAAGAGTGCTAAATATTTAGCTGAAATTGACTTGTGAGAGGCCAAGCAATTAAGAGGTATTGTGAGAAGAATGTCACGATAATAGAATACGCCCTGTGCCTGCATTTTAAAGAACGTAACAGAAGAAATCTGAACCTAAAATCCCATAGCAGATGACGTAGAATACAAGTTCGGTTAAAGACGTAACTTAAAGAGGTTGATTTAAACTCCATAGGAGTATTGATTTACACGGCAAGACGAGTCTTAGAGAAAAGATCGTAAGTGATAAGAGATAGATGTAACCCGTCGAGTATGTCTGTTTGTCTGTTTTGTTTCATGTATTTAAGTGTTGGTGATGACGTAATAGTCAAATTGTTTGATGAAAGAAGGAGAAACACGAGGTTGGACATTTTAATTGTTTGTACAAATTCAAGTTGATGGTGTTTTTTAGCAAGATTAAAGTAAAAAACGTGATTGGATCCTGCAACAATTGGTGCACCCCCATGTTATATTGATTTTCTGAAACTTATTTTTTCCAAATCTCTGACAAAAGCAAATCAGTATTGATGGTCAAGAGTGACGAGTCAAAAATGGAGGATGTTACTTCACTTGTGCACCTCTGCAAGCAATTGCCGAAACATGCATCTAAGCTTAGACAGTATAGTGCAGAATGGGTTAAGGGAACCGCAGACAAAATGTTTATGCCGTGGCCGCAAGGGGGGTCACTATTGAAGGTAGTCCTGCAGCATATGATGACTTATTCGCATGCAGCATATACAGGAAAAAAGCCAGACAAGTGACTAGAGAGCTTAGAACTTTGGAAAATGTACCAGGAGGAAATAGAAGAGCTGCCTCCTATAGATTGGATCCTTAATATATGCAAAGAGAGGGGTGAGGAGCCTTCTGCTCCCCCCGCCCCACCTGAAATAGACGGCGAAAACAAGAAAGACGATGGGATGTACCCATTGAGTGAGCTTAAGGCAGCAACAGGGTATAGCAACCGGCATATGAGACTCCGGCGCAAAGCAGTGACGAGGGCTTTGAGAAAAATACTGAGAAAGATGTAATCCCTAAGGTCCCGAGGGACAAGGAGAGACACGAAAAGGAGAAAAGTGATCGAGCAAGCACATCTTTAGATATAGGAAGAGAAATAAAGAGATCAAAGGGAGAAAGAGATCAAGCTGATGAGTTAGCACTTCTACAGAACAAATGGATGGGTGGACATATTTTGCTCAAACTCGATGGTAAAGGCATTGAGGATCTAAGGCAAAGAGAACATCAAGATGGGGAAGATAAAAAGGATAGAGAAAGGGTGGAACAATTGAAAGAAGAAGAGGCAAAAAGGAAAGATAGATAAAGATGGGAGCAGTTATATCAAGATGAACAACTGAAGAAGCAGGAAGGAGCAGAGGAACAAAGAAAACGAGATAACAGACAAAGGGAAATTGATGAGTGGGAAATGTTAGAAAGAAAAATAATAGACGAGGAGGAACAGAAGTTAAAGGAAAAGAGAACACAAAGATAAAAGGATGAGGAGATACAAAGGGCAAACAAAAGAAGGGGTATGAAGAAAAAAGAGGAAGACGGGGTGAGGGAGGAAGCAAGAAAGTGTAGAGAGCTTGATGATGATACAGAACAAAAAAGAAGGCAAAGAGCATGCAATCTCGATCGCCTGGAGAAGGAGGTAAGGAATCCAGATCCAGAAGTAGCATGGGAGGACACAGAAGAGTTCTTCCCAGATTACAAGTCATTACCATGCCCATCTAGAGTACATCTAGAGGACGAGTTTGGCTCTAGAAGCATTGGTGAAGCAATTGATAAGGTTTATCAACATGAGAGCCCATAAAGAATTAAAAGGGAATGGAAAAAATAATTGGTTCGAGAGTACACAGTTGTACGATACAGAGGGAGCCTCATGTAGCACGAGGCCCAAGGAGTTGTCTTTAGATAGACTGACTCTACACAGAGATGAAGAGGAGATCATTTATATGAGTTTGGCACAGGAAATATCAGATGAAGACAGAGACACCTTCCGTGGAGAAGAGAGAGGTGATGTATGTGATCATGACGGTTGTTTTACAATGGTTAAGAAAGTGAGATGGTCGGATTTAGACGTACCTATGCATCGGGCGTCAAAATCATTGACGCAGTCAGACCAACCTAAAGGGCAACCCCATGGTGCGAGGGGGGAGTCACCACCCTATGTGAGCAGATTAATGTCGCTGCCAGAAAGAAGGCGATTTGGAAATATTGTCCCTACTTTGAATAGACAGACGATGGGAGATGAGAGTGAGTTTGGGGTTTCACAGTTTCCCTTGCTAGAGAAAGGGGGAGCTAGACCACAGCATATACCTTGGCCTCAGATGGACTAGGATAATTTAAGATGTAAACTTACGAGTTTAACTTCTGGCACTGGGAAATGGATAGATGCATTAGAAAAGATGATAAGAGGAAATACATTAGCTATAGAGGACATTAAGGGTCTCCAGATTGCCATCCTTGGAGAGAGAGCTGATGACTTTTGGTCCTGAGCAGGGTATGCTGGTGTTACAACGGTTAACCCTGCTCATGATGGAGCACCGTTCAATAACTTCAGAGAGGCAGTCTGGAAAGTGTTTAAAGTACTGTATCCTGACACGTCTGATATGGGAGCTATATTGACAAGACAGATGCAGGCAGGGGAAGACCCACTTGTTTACATTCAGAATTTCCAAGAGCAATGGGCCTTGTAGACACGCGAGGCTTGGGGGAAATCTATACCTGTGTTCTACCATATATTATTCCAAGGGCTGCCAGACCTGGTACAGAAGCCACTCAAGAAGCTAGTGGGTAGGGAGGCAAACCTGTGGTCAGAAATTCAGCTGACCATCTCACATTATTGCAGACTCTTGCAAGAAAATAATTGCAAAAAAGAAGATATCTGGAAAGGCGAAGAGGCAAAGTCAGTGTAAAAGAAGTTATCTAAGTACGCTATTGAAGGGGCGATGATAACTAGTGGAGGTGGATCAAATTCACAGCAGGTTACAAACATGCTGCAGATGAATAATCAAAGGCAGTTTGATCAGGGCAATAATGGATTTGCTCCACGAGGAAGAGGAGGGTTTCAAAGTAGACATTTTCAATATAACCAAGGGAATTGGCAGAACAATTAGGAAAACTTTCAGAGTTATCAAGGTAGGTTTCAAAATATGCAGAATGACAATCAAGATATGCAGGATGGGCAGAATAGGAGATTTCTACCTCCTATATGTTGAGCATGTGGAATGACAGGGCATTTAGCTCGTGTGTGTAGAAGTCAAGGGTTTGTGCAGAATGGTCAATTTTCAAGAGGGGGGACATCAAAGCACCTGCGTATTCACAGCAGAGTGGAGATGGGTTTGCTCAGAGTTAAACAGTGCAACAGGCACAAGCGCCGGCAATGCAGCAAGGTTGGCAAATGCGGCAAGCAGCAGTGAATGTGCTGCAAGCAGCAGTGAATGTGCTGCAAGGGCAGTCACAGCATTCACCTATGCGGATACAGCAAAGCACAAGCACGGGGCAGTTAATGACTCCTAGGGAAGAAGTGTCACTATAGAGGGAGGGAATCCTTTTACATGTACAGGAATGAGGCTGCATCCACAATAGGACAGCTCGATGGGAGACTTGATGTGTTCAATACTATCCGTGACGCCAAATCCTCACGAGGAACCGAGGGTAGATGTCAGTATAGGAGTCAAACTTTTTTTGTTTTTGGTAAACACAGGTGCAACACACTCATTTATAAAAGAGGGAACATTGTCAATGTCTGGCAATGCCATGAATACTCAAGGTTTCACAGCAGCTACAAGCAGAGTTCCTTTTACTGAAGAATAACCAGTCTCTATTGGAGGATGTGACATCTTGGTGCCATTGCTGTATTCAAGGCAGACACCTGTCAATGTATTAGGTCGAGATTTGATGATCAAGTTGAATATGACAATCTTGTTTACTGATGAAGGTATAATGTGTTCAACACCAGGAATGCATTATTTAAACGTGAGTGAATTTATTCTGGCATTTGGAGGACAAGTGACCATACAAGCAGTTCCGTTGGAACCTGAAGTTTTTCATTATGGAGTATCCATTTTGTTGTCATGGCTACCAGGCCTAGTAGGTAGACCTGTGAGGATGCCTGATGCATTTCTATTCAGGCCAAAGATACCTATGGATGAAGAGGAAGGGTACATCTTTCCTTTAGAACTACGAGCAGCAATAGTGCGAGGAAAAATGGCTTTGCTTGATGGAAATGACTATGAAGGAAGACAATGGTGCACAGTAATTGCCATCGGGGAGGCATACAGATTAACTGACATCACTGATGAAGATCTGTTTGGGGATCACACATCGGATGATGAAATAGTGTTTGAAATGAGCATTACTTATTGGGTACGAGCCATCAAATTAGATGTTCCTCAAAAAATGATGATAGCACAAAAGCGTCTTGAATATTTTGATGAAGACATGGCAAAAGTGCCAGTCTCATTAAGGACTACAGGCCCTTATGACGTAGGCCTATTGAAGGCAGTTGGAGAAGTAAATATTCAATTGAAGCCATGAGCCATTTTACCTCGAGCACAACAGTATTCTGTGTCTCGAGAGGCAGATGAAGGTATTTTTAAAACAATTTCTGCCATGATGGATCAAGGCATCTTGGTGATGTCAGAGTCACTGTGTAATACGTCAGTGTACCGTATCAAGAAATCTAAGGGGGGTCATGGTGGCAAATTTAAGACCTTCACCCAATGAACCAGATTGTAGAGGCCAAGTTCCCTCTAGTTCCTAATCCTGCTACAATCTTATGTAACATACCTGTTGAAGCACAATATTTTACTGTGATTGATTTGAAAAATGCATTTTTCTCAATCCCCTTTCACAAAGACTTGCAGGATCTGACGTCATTTACGTTCAGACAGCAAAGTTGAAAAGCACAAGATTACCTCAAGGGTATTGTGAGTCTCCATCGATTTTCAATAGAGTTCCCAATGTTAATCTGGAAAGTGTTGTGTTGCAATACGTAGATGACATTTTAGTTTGCAGCACTTCAGAGGAAGGGTTTGATGTGATTCTATTCAGTTGATGATTACACTTGCTGATAAAGGATATAAAATTGACAAGGAGAAGTTAAGTATTATCAACAAGAACTGTTGTATACAGGTCAGTTGGTTTTGCATGAAGGAATAAAGGTTACTCCTGAAAGAGCTGAGGCTATCTTCAAAACCACAAAGCCACACACGATAAAGCACATGCAAAGATTTTTGGGACTATGCAACTATGTCAGAGCATGGGTCTTTGATTACAGCTCTTATATAAGGCCTTAATTAAAAGCTCTAAAGAAAGCACAAGAGAACATTGTTTGGACTGAGGAGATGGAAGAAGGGTTTGATTAATTGAAAAAAGCAATTTGTACAGCTCCAGTTTTAACGATTCCTAATTATGCTGAGGAATTCTTTTTATTCTGGCATACAGATGGGACTGTTATGACAGCTGTACTTACACAGCATACCACGTTGTGGTACAAGCCCCTTGCCCATTACAGTGGGATTCTAGACCCAGTAATGAGGGGTAATTTTCCTTGCGAACAATCTTGGGCAGCCGCAGCGTTCGCCATTGAGAAGGCTGCCAGCATAGTAATGAGGTGTTGTATGATATTATTTGTTGAACATGCATTATTTGCAGCTTTGGAAAAACCTAAAGTCACGTTGGCTTCTCAAAGGGCTTTTGCCTATGAGTTGGTTATATCAAATCCAGCTTTATTAAAGGGACATTATGGTTACAAGAAAAACCTCAGCTATTTGCCAGTTAGGGTAAGCTAAGCAACCATAACTCGCGCCACCACCATGCCCTTCTAAGACTAACACCCAGTAGATCAAAGATGACATCACACATGCCATTGATGACATCACTGATGACATTGCATATCTGGGTCACTTGTTTTTGTTTACTGACATGATTAGGCTAGTTTATTGTTTGTACTGTCAATGCGAATTTCCAATATTTAAAAGGTGTTATATATCTGCACATTAACCTTTTTATATGTTCTTAAAGTACTTTCCTTAGGGTTTGGCATCAGCTGATGGTGCACATACATGGGGCAATACGCAGGTTTCAAACCCACAATTTATTTGTATACATGAAGATAAACTTTAATGTTATTAACATGTTCTGCTGATGCTGTTTCTTTCTTTGTTACTTTAGTTTCCCTGTATGTGCCTCTGATTTGAATGCATTGTGGGTCTTCATATCTATTGTTTGTACTAGCACAAGTGTGCAGTAAGTCTTGAATTGTTGGCTAGTTATTACATGTTTCTCAAAACTATGATAAGGTAGCATTCATTATGTTACCATAAAAAATCACAAGACTTTTAATATTGTACTTCTATGGTGCATGCTGCAGCCATTGCCTATTTTTAATTATGATTAGGTTCCTCTATTAACAACAACATTGTAATGTAATGTTTTGTTTAGATGAGTACATTCCTTAATAGATTAAGTAGTTCATGATAGATCTCCCGATCACCCCTGACATCTTGTTATCAACATTAAAAATACAACCCCTTGCAGGGACTTTTCATCAAAATTGATTTCATATATGATATAATCAGTGATGTCCTCAATGACATTTGTGATGTCATCTTTGATGTCCTGGGTGTTAGTCTTAGCAGTGCACGGTGGTAGCGCAAGTTATGCTTGTTTAGCTTACCCTAACTGGTGAATTTCTGAGGTTTTTCAGTTTTACTTGTAACCATAACGTCCCTTTAACAAAGTTATTTCATTGACTGTTATAGGATTTTATTAGTACAACTTAACCATAATGTCCCTTTAACAATGTTTTTTCAGTGAATTTCATGGGTTTTTACTAGTGAATTCCAATTTCTTACAACTTACTAATATCATATGTACCCCAATATAGCAACATTTATTTCAAACATATAAAGTTTTACCTACAAACTCTGCCATTCCCCACCTACTAGCATCATTTTTAACACTTCTATGCACTCTTTGCAACTTTTTCCAGTGTATTTTCATCCGTCACCGTCCGCGAATGTCTGACATCATCGTGGACCCTCCGACCAGCCTCACGTTACCTTGCGCGCGTGCGCGATATGATGACGTGTTTGCGAACGCATCCGCACTTCGCGATCGGTCAGTGCTTCACGGACAGTTCGTAACTGCACTGTCTGCTGATCTAGCAACTTTCAAGCTCCAAATGTACTCTTGCACAGCTCCTACATCTATTCTTACTAATTATCCACTAACAACCTATTACACAGCACATACTTGGAAGAATATTAGCAAAACTGCTATTTATCTTAAATATGGCATCATCTACTTCCATCCCTCCTTCACAAGAGCCACCATCACCACTACCAACTGCAGGAAGAACACAACAAAAAAAGCACAGCACTTACAAAGATAATAAAGAGGACCAAGAAAAGGAGGTAGAGGAGGTGCCTACCTCTTGCACCAAGAGCGAATCATGGGTGTGGCAGTTCATTACCACTGTTGGGAATGTACCAGCGGCTAAAGCTACGAAAGTGAAATGCAGTACTTAGTCATGGTCTCTCTGGACAGTACCCCTACCGGACCACATCCATGCCCCGCCACACCCAATCCAACCACTGTTATGCTCTCAGAAAGGCTCTTGCTCCCTTAGCAAACACTAGGCTATCTTCCTCCACCTAATATTGGATAACCAGTACCAAAACCACACAGCCTACTTTAGTGGGGCACAAAATCCCACCACCTACCTTGCAAGAAATAAAAGAAGCTGGTGATCCATATCTTTTGAAGACAACAGTCCTCTGAATATACTGCAACACACCACTCTGCAGGGGGAGCAATTTCGAAGTGCTTTTGAAGCTATAATAAAAGAGCATAAAAACACTGCCCCCTACCTTAGATATAACACATGTGTAACATCCTCCCCTGTCCACCTGCCCCTCCATATTACTGCTTGGTGCCTATTCCCTCATTTCCTGCCTCACCTTACATTGTGACCTGTCATGCACAAAAAAGGTTCCTTTAGGAACCACCTCTCACAGTTAGAAAAAAGAACTGAAAAAGTAATCTTATAGAATACATCTACTTACATGTTCAATAAAGTAGATAAACTCATTAGATTCTATCGGCCGAACGTCAAAGGGCTGGGCAGCACTGATTACTTTCGCCCGCCCCTAAAGCTAACATCACTATATGCTCAGAATGAGCTCCACCTATTTCAATGACGTTAGTGGGCAACAAAGCCGAACATTCACGGTCATCAACAACGTCATAAAGTTATGTTACACAGAAGAAGCAACTTAAACACAAACATCCACAACAAATGCAAAACTTTAGTCTTTTTTGCAGAAATGATAGAAACATTTTAACAGCAATAGTTAACAGCAATAGTTGGGACCGTAATACATGCTTTTCAGTTTGACACAACAATGAAAAAATGCACTTAAGCCCACAAAAACTTTGTTAATTTTTTCGAACACAGTTCATAGCTACCGAACGTTGTAGCATTCACATTTTCACTGAAACTGTGAACTGTAACCTTCTACTGCCAAATCCGATCATCAATCCATAAATGCAAGTCGGTGCATTATCCACCAAAAATGATTTTCCATAAGTGGCGAATAATCTGTGCACATGGCGGTCCATTACGCATGAAGAAATTACTGCTTCAAAATTGAAATAAATGCAACACTTTCACATCAGCACTTTTATAGAACCTATATGCGACCATGTTGCTTCTTGTTACTGCAACTGCAAAAGGACAACTTGTTGTCTGGTGTTCATCCCACACAATAGTTATAACATATCCTTTGTTGATAATTATTGTCCAAACACTGTTGAAGAAGCCATCAGCTGGTAGACTGAAGTATATAACTATATAAAATGGATAACGGAAAATCATATTTCAGTAAGCACTTTGAAGAGGGATTGGGAATGCTACCACCCCCTCCCATGAAATTCATGACACGGAAGAAGGCCAGGAATCACCCATTCTATTTCAGACCAATTCCCAGTGGTCCAATAATTGGCAAGTATGTCGAGAGAAACCCCATCAGCGAGCCATACGCACTTAACCAGCCCTACAGACCAGGTGCAGTACGAATTTACCTCAGCTTGGATGAAGAACCCAAGGTCATAACCAGTCACCTCGAGCGACAGTCTCGATTAAAACGCCAAGAAGCCATGTTGCTGAATTCATTAGAGACACCACGACTTAGTAGCGTAAGACATGAAGCACACTTGCCATCCACACTCCGGGACATAAACACACACTCGAATACATGAAGAACGCAACCATACAGTTCTATAGTTAGAGGACATACACATATATATATACTGTCATTGCTTTTATTATTTTTGCCATTAGCCAAATGCAACAAAGTAGAAACCACACGAAGCAAGATATCCTGAGCCAAACTTGCAGATGCTTACATGCGAATAACCCTATGGAACTGCAGGAGCACCTATGGGACCTGACAGAACCAAGTGTGACTAACCTATGGAGAATGTAGTATAGCATAAACACTGTAGAAACCGCATTATAATGGTTTAGGAAAATTACAGCAGGCCCAGGCCTCTCAGCAAGAGCCGAGATGAGCTGGATTCAGGTTGGACAAGAGCAAGGCGTGTGAGACAGGACCTGCTGCCATGGCCACAAGATACGGATGACATTCCATTCCCTGGATGACAAAGGCACCAGCGGCAGTAAATATGAATAATTCCTCATAATTCAGAGCTGCATAGCTCAAAATCATGGTCTCTAAACACGTGACTTGACCGAAGCAGACAATGGAGAGTGATCAGCGCTGGGAAAAAGAGCTGATCTCAGGCTACCAGACAGAGGACTGCAACAAATATGCTACAATACGAGACAAGTGTTGCACTAAGCAAAATAACACTCTCATAGACTAAGGTGGCAGACACATAGTCATTCTTATCACCTTGAAGAAGTACACTGAGAACTGAGAATATTTGCAGATCACAGGGCTGGGGATGTCAGCTCTACCCAACCACAATTCAATATCCTAGGGGTGGGTAGCAATGGACAAGAACCAATGGTAAGACCCCCAGACTGCAACATTGTTATAGATAGTGACTTGGGGATGGACCAAGCAGCCATTTGACATGTGAGGGCCAGTAGAATAACATGTATAGTGTACACTATAGGTGGTAAGGGGTTCAGTATCAAATTAAGACAGCCGTTTTTCTGGAGAAGGGCCCAGGCTGTGACATCATTCTGATGCAATTGTAGTGTAAAATCAGCTTGCGAGCCAAGGACAAACGAGTTGTGCATGGATTCTTCCTGTTCCTGTGCTGATCCCTTTTGGTTTTGTCTGTAATAAACCGCAGTTTGAACTTGGCATTGACTGAGTCCTCCATTTATCCTGAGGAAGGTGTTGGGCCTCCGGAGAGTCTGCAAACTCCTAGTGGCTCTCTGGTATACCTGGGCGTTTGTCCCAACAAATTGGTAGCATAGGCATGGTTGGCTGTGCCAGCCCGGGACCAGGTCATCTCCTTCACCACCAAACATGAGAGGCTGCAAGACCCTTGCATATTCCGAGAAGATCGGAAAACACGTGCCTGTGTACAGGTCGTCAGGAGCCCTTTCGGAACCATCCTGATAGAAGTCAGTGGGTTGTCCAAGCAGACCAAGAGAGGGATGCAAGTGCCTTCAGGAGAAACCGGCAGCCTAGCAGCGCCAGCAAACCACAGAGTGTAAGTATTGACCCAGCCTAACGGCAACTGTGGGTGTGAGGGAGGGTATTGAGTATTGTGGAGTATTGTTTAGTAACATCGAGTATTGTGAAAGTATAGTTTGGTAGTGTCACATTGAGTAGGGACAGGAGCGGAGGTAGAAGTCCCTTTTCTATGTTTAGTTCTCGTGAAGTTGTAGTTTTGAATACTGTCTGCGGCTTGTCATTGCCTCTCTCTCCAAGGTGTTTAAGTGGTATTCTATTACCACATGCTGCCTCCGTTCCCGCCAGACGCCTATTGAGTTTTGCCAGTAGGCTCATCCTTAATGGGAAATAAACTTTGCCCCCTTGATCGCCTCTCTCGCCTGGTGCACCTAGTGTTTTCATATTTGGCCACTGTGTTTTAAAGCGTGTTGCACTGGATTGTATTATGACTGTGATATATGCCAAGTTTGGCTTCAATATAGTTTCATTGCCTCCCTTGTTTGCTACAATCACACGAGCATCCCCATGTAGCTACACGCTTTGCATACCACGCGCGTGAGGGTGAAACAATTTCACTCGCCCAATACCTCCCACCTGGCCATACTCAACACCCAGGACTCGCTCCCATTACAGTAACTTCCCACCTCAACTTAAATTCACTCCACTGCTCCCACGATGAACCCGGATGTCACGTCATCCTACAGGTGCATGTCTGACTCGAACTATAAAAAAAAATATATACATATATATTTTGATGGCTTCATGTTGTAATCATTTTCGCTGACACCAAAGCCTCATCTCGCTAGAAGGGACATTGACTTGGCACACTCTTGCCTTACTGTCCCACCTTCCTTGTTTGCTATTGAAACCTAGTAAACTGTCCATTACGCACAACACTATATCGCTTAGAAAAGCTCCTGGAGCAGCCTGCAAGTGTCAGAAGCCAGGCTTACAGGCTGCGCCATGGCTACTTGCCTTTTCTGCTGTATGTGGCCCTTCAGTGCTGGGTGTTGGCCGCTTCCCTATTTCCACGCTGAACACACTGTAAGCTGAGATAGCAGCCAGTGCCAGTTACCACTGCCTGCTGTTGAGGATTTTTTTTTTTGTGTCATAGTTAATTGCATTGCAGCGGGGTACTGCATACCGTTTTTTTTGTCTTGCGCGTTTGTGTTTTTTTTTAAGTGCGTTGAAATATCTCAGTTGTCTATGCCAGCTGTTTTCTCTTCGAGGTTTGTCATCTGCATGCAGTTAAGGTGCTATCGTGAGGAATAGTGTGTATGTAGATTTGTTGAAAGATGCTGATATTGTTTACTCTCTTGTAGTGGGTTTTATGTGGTTAACATTGTGGTTTGCAATTGCTGCTGCCTCCCCACATGTTGTAGTGGTATGCCATTACCACTAAACTTCTCCATTTACGCACACGTTGCAGTAGTATTCATTACCAATGCATGTCTCCATTTACGGCCAGAGCTCTTTAAATTTGCCTGCAGGCTTGCCTAAGTCGGATTCCAGTTGCTAGCCCATGCTCACCCGAGCCCGCCTGGTATACCTATTTTTTTTCTTGTGATTGTGCCCTAGATATGTGTACTGTGTTGATTATTTGCCACATCTCCCTGTTGTGGATGGCCGGATGGGTTTACTCCCTCTCAGTCTCCGCAGTGAACTTCCTTGATAAAATTCTGCCACCCTATTCTACAATGCCAGTGGTCCCACCACACCAAGCGCCCACTAAGCGACGGTGCAACATCTGCCATCAATTCTGGCAGCTCCCTCCCTCTTGACCACCCAACGTTCCTTCACCTCAGCTGATGCATCTCCATCCACCTCTTCCTCTGTGTCAATTTCCCCGGCAGATGCCCTGCCCATGCACTATTCACCTCACTTTACCAGGGGAGCTGCCAAACAGCCCCTTCTGGTTTCCTCAATGCCAAATGCGGCCTCCACTTATCAGAGACGGCACGGCCTAGAAACCCACTGGTCATCTGCCTTCATAAGCGAATATTGTGCCTCAGCAGATCTGGAGTCAACCCTTCCCAATGCTACCATGCGTCTCCTTATTAGACAAGACATTAAACTTTCACACTCTTCCATGGATGAGCTCCGCTCGCTTCACACCATGGATGTGTTGGCTGCTGCCCAAGGGGACACTGCTCTCTTACCCATGTGCACCTACCCTAAACATAATGTTGCTAATCCATCTATTGGAATACACAAGCCGTGGAGCTCCACTGACTTGTATCATATGGCACAACAATTCCCCACTCTGCCTGACAACCCCGCTGCATGTATTGAACATTTGACCACTCTAATTGTGTTTTATGATCCCACGGTTGGTGATCTTAAGCAGCTCCTCCAGGCAGTACTCAAAGACACTCTATACAAACCGATTCTTCACAAACTCCAATAACCTGACTATCTCCCTACCGCCACTGCCGTTACTGCTAGTACGGAGGCACTCACCGCCCTTATCAAACAGAGATACCCAGTCAAATCAGACTGGAGCAAAATTGCAGCCTGTAAATGCTAAACAGTCTGAATACATTACTGACTGCCTGTTGAGACTGACATACTGGTTTACTTAATACACCGGCATTGCTTATGATGATATATTTCCAAGAACTTTCAAAATTTACCAATTTGGTGGCAAGCTCAATAGATTGAAAAAGCACTACAAGCTGGCCAACACTTCTATGACAACCTCAAAAGACAAGAATAAAATGGTGTCTCCTGCCTAATGGCATTACAGCATGCTCAACAAACTGCCTTAGGCAACCGGGATGCCCGGGTTTCTCACACCACCAATGCATTAAAAAACCTGCTCCTTTTGCCCAGGTCCAGCTGCCTCCACAGGCTGGCGCACATCTATTTTTGCCCACCCAGCAACTTCAACAGGGGCAACCGTTTTGCAGATATTGTAAGCATTCCGAACTCCTCATCCAGCAATGCCCTATCAAACCCCCCAGACCACGGCAATATGGTTTCACTGCGCCCAGAGGTGATTTAATCATTCCCCTGGCAATTCCAATGGTAATCCCCTGCCCCCGCTGCCTCCTCCTCCAATGCCTCCAACAGGGGTTACTAGGATATGCTGATCTCCTACAGACCACAATGATGATGCCAAAGATACGTACCTGACATGCTGGCTGCTGCTTTGCTTACAATGGATCAGGCTGGTCCTTATCTCCAGTGTAACATTAAGGGGCAAAAAGTACACTGTTTATTTGATACCTTTGCCTGCCGCTCTACACTAAGGGCAGCGGATTGTCCTCATGTCAATGTCTCTGATCAAATTATAAATACTATTGCAATGTCTGGGACAATGATCCCACAGCCAGTGTCAAACAACTTATCTGTTTCAATTGGTCCCATTTCTAATCAACATGATTTTCTCCTTAGCCCATGTTCACCTGCTAGCTTGCTTTGATTTATTGTGCCAAATGAATTGTATCATGCATTGCTCCATTGAGGGTATTTACCGAGAGGTTCCAAAGTCTAAACAGGTTGAATGTTTATTCCTCCTACAACAGTCTTCGCTCCCACCCGCCCCTCCAGAGTATACTGTCTCCCTTACTCACACCCATACAATTGCAACATCTCCTGGACTCACTCCCTGTCTCATTATGGGCATCACCAGTACACGTCGTCATGAACCCTGAGGTTCCTCTGCCACAAGTGCCACAGTATAGGATCTCACCCCAAGCAGAGGAAGGTATCAAGCCTGTCATTCAATCGCTCCTTACCCAAGGTATTGTATACTATGCCTCAAGCCTGTGCAAATACCCACATACTCTCTCTGGCTAGAGAAGGGTACATGACAAGTACCCTTCTCATCCAGTTGTTCCAGATCCTATCATGATACTCTGATGCCTCCTTCCCAAGGCCACCTTTTTTATGTGCATTGATCTGGCATCATATAAAACCCTAACAGACTGCTCAATTACCCCTCGCCTAGTACACCTTTAGAGATGGTCAGGGGAAAATTAGGATAGATTATCTATTTCATATATCCAAATTACATATGAACCAAAAGATTTATGCCAGTAAAGTAAACAAAGTAAAAACACATTTTAATCAAATTATTCAATACACAATCATGTAGTGGGTGCTTTCCACAAGACACCACATATATTAAAGTAAATATTTAAGATTAGGAATGAAAAAGGTCCAGAAATATTACGTTTTATACCAATAGTGACTGTGGTTAGTGAGTGACACTATGATTTATCACACTGACATCATATTTTTAGAGTGTTTGTCATATTGCATTTTGGGGGAACACACTGTGAATGCACGACAAAAGAGAAGTTCTTTTGCAACCAAAAAAGACAAAGTTTTTCAAATGTCTGTGGGATGTCTACATATGTTTCGGCTAACAGATTACATCAACACCATCCCTGGTGTTCTGCTGTTTTTAGTGTAGCCCTCTTCAGGACAGTACATTGCTTTAACAGGTTGACAGGTAGTTCAACAAATCCCCAATTTGTCACAATTTTGCCGGATACTGCAAAATAAAAACAAATACGAAATGTGCTTTAGTGACCATTCTGGAAAGGGTCAATTTCATGTGCCAAGTTAAAACATTGCAGTGTTAAAAACTTTTTTGGCAGAGTTCATATGTGTTGGGGCTGTTTTGTTTCCCCCATAAAAAGCTTTCCACTGACATTTTTAGTCTTGTTGTGGTTGGACTAGAGCGTTATTGTTTTGAAACAAGAGGAGATTTCTTCCCTTCTGTAGATTGTGTTATACATTAATCTTTTCAAGGTCTGCTTCTCACTTTATTCACGGATGGTCGATTTGCAGAATAGATTACTTTCTTTTTTAGATGCCATGATTCAGATGTTGTGACTTTCTGATATCTTAATTCTTGATTTTTGATTTTTCGTTTGGCGGGACCTGTTTGTAAAAGCCCCATGTGAGATACTCAAATTTTTATCCTTCCATGTCTGTGACATTTCAAAAGTTAGGTCACTCGTGCACTAACCTGTGTCTTTCTCGACAGCTTATATGTAGCTGTGGCGCTGTTATTTAGCTTCAAAACAGGCAAAATGCTTTGATTGCTCAAGGCTCTTTCTTTTGCTTGTATTTTTTGTCCGTCTTTTCCCTTGGCTGTAAAGCAGAGGGGAGGGGGGCAGTCAGAATGTTTTCTAGCTGCTCGACAAAATGTTTCATTTTTAAAATTGAACGCGCTGAGCGTTTTCAACAGTGTTTCTATGTTCACCGCATAGATGTTACCAGCGGGAATACACAATTCAAGCAGAGGGGAAATGTCTTTACCTTGTTTTCGCGGTACGGTAGTTCACGGCGTCCTCACGGTTTCATCGCTTGCGGGTCTTTGATCTCCGACGATTCCTGGATTCGAGATCAGAGATTGTTTTTGTGCCGTTTCCTTTGTGGCGTAATGTCACATGGTCGCGTTGTAGAACACTAGAACTCCTTGCGTGATGATGTTCGTTGTATTTTGTCGGCCATATTGGATGAATAAGGGGACTGAATCTTTCCCAACACACTAGTCCAAGGGATCAGTAATGCCCGTTTTTGGTGGGATGTTGTTAAATCTGTCCACACAATAACAGGAGGTATCTTATTTCGAGATGCATTATTGAGTGTTTATAAAAACAAAATCGGATTTCCTTAATCGTTTTTTTGTGCCTGTGTCATTCCCTTTGATGGTGTGCATTGGGATTCCTTTTGGAAGGCAAGTCTTTTGAATCTACATCATTTACTTAGTAGACTGCCGATTACATGAAAAAATTTCTCCTTGCATATGATGTTAGTTCAAAATTAATCTCTGGGTCATGTCAGGGATAGGACCCTATTGTTGGAGAACCCCCTCCTAGAGGTGGTGGCTCTCGCTCAAAAGAAGATACCCCATTCGACTGCTGAATTGAGACAATTTTTTACAGTGTCTAAATCAAAAATCCATTTCTGTTCGCATCCAGGTCTCTGTCACTGCCTCTTTTCGAGATTTGAACCATTTGGATTATAGACCAGAACATTTCACAGGGTTTATGTTTTAAACGTATATGTTATGTTATGTTACTTTGCATTTATATAGCGCCTTATGTACCATTGGTATGGTCTCAAGGCGCTGGTAGGTTGAACGCCCTCGGGAACCGAAGTTCAAGTCAGTAGAGAGAGTAGAGAGAGTCAAAGGTGCGTGTGAGCACCGCATATGTGTGTAGCTGTTGTGGCATTTGTGTAATAGCTGCTTCATAGCAGTAGGTGTGGTGGTTGAGAGATCAAGAGTATGTGTTTGTTCTGGCAGGTTTTATCCAGACCAGTGCTGGCTGCGTTAGGCCTGAGGAGAACTCCTGGCTGGAGGGTGTGAAACCAGCAGTGTTTAGCTAGAGTGATGTGGAGTATGAGGCAGATGTTGGTATGAGAACAGCTATACCGAATGGAGTCATAGTATCTCTGTGTTCTAGTTGAATGGTGGTGTAGAGAAGAGAGTAAGCATGGTGATGTGATATGATGGTTTATATGCTCTTTCAACGTTACATGCCTCATTACGACCCAGGCGGTAAGGGGTTTACGGCAGCGTAAACAGCGCCGACCCTTACCGCCTGATTCCGAGGTCCCTTAGCGCCATGGAGGATTTAACACCTGCTTTTAGCAGGTGTTAAAATCCATGGCGCTAAGGGACCTTGTTGTTAATTACGCCACCGTAATTTACGGTGGCATAATTAACGCCTTCCCCACTCCCATTATGCCTATGGGGCAAAAATGGAAATGGGGAAGGGTAAATGGGGATTGGGGACTTACCGCCCTGCCAACCTCGGAATGGGGCGGTAAGTCCGCCAACCACCATGGCGTAAACTTAGTTTACGCCATGGTGGTAAAGGTACGACCCAGGCGGTAACTTACCGCCTGGGTCGTAATGAGGCTGCATGTATGTTGCGCACTTCTATGCACTCCAGTCAGCTCCATGCACTCCAGTCCGCTCCATGCATTCCAATCCGTTCCACACACTCCAATCCGTTCCACGCACTCCAATCCGTTCCACGCACTCCAATCCGTTCCACGCACTCCAATCTGTTCCACGCACTCCAATCCGTTCCACGCATTCAGACCCGTTCCATGTACTCCAGTCCGTTTCATGCACTCCAACACATTTCGTATTTGTTTTTATTTTGCAGTATCCGACAAATTGGGGATTTGTTGAACTACCTGTCAACCTGTTAAAGCAATGTACTGTCCTGAAGAGGGTTACACTAAAAACAGCAGAACACGAGGGATGGTGTTAATGTAATCTGTAAGCCGAAACATATGTAGACATCCCGTAGACATTTGAAAAACGTTGTCTCTTTTGTCGTGCATTCACAGTGTGTTCCCCCAAAATGCAATATGATAAACACTCTACAAATATGATGTCATTGTGATAAATCATGAATGTCACTCACTAACCACAGTCACTATTGGTATAAAACCTGATATTTCTGGACCTTTATCTTTCCTAATCGTAAATATTTACTTTAATGTATGTGGTGTCTTGTGGAAAGAAACCACTCCATGGTTGTGTATTGAATAATTTGATTAAAATATGTTTTTACTTTGTTTACTTTACTGGCATAAATCTTTTGGTTAATATGTAATTTGGATATATGAAATAGATAATCTATCCTAATTTTCACCTGACCATCTCTAAAGGTGGACTAGGAGAGGGGTAATTGAGCAGTCTGTTCAGTTTTATATATTGCATAAGTGGTCCCTATACCGCTCAATCCCTCTTACACAAAAAATGTGGGACTCACCCAGTAGTTCTCCTTGATCTGGCATCAGCATTCTTTTCTTTCTCAATCCACGAAGAGTGACAATACCTCCTGTGTTGGAGGCATCCTTCAATGCCCTATCTCTGACACCAAGAGACAGCTCTGCTCCTTTTTGGGAATGAGCAATTTTTGCCACCCTAGCATTCTTGATTATACCTCCATTTTTGCGTCCATACAAAAGATGCTTTTAGATGCATTGCCTGATAAACTAACCTGATCTCCAGAGTCCACCACTGCTTTCGCCAAAATTAAAACTGGCCTCTCCATCGCCCCTGCCCTGGCCCTCCTGGATTATTCCAAATCCTTCACCGTGTTGAGGGGTATGCCTTAGGTGTACTCACACAGAAGCACGAGGACCTGCAATGCCCAATTGCCTATGGCCGCTCTCAGTTAGACGTAGCCTCCGCCTTCCCCAAATGTCTAAAGGCAGTGACAAATGCTGCACTCCTGTTCTCCAAAGTTGACACCATTGCACTGCCACGCCACATAAATGTGGCAGTGCCACACTCTGTATTGACCCTGCTCTGCAGAGGTAAAACACAACACCTATCAGCGGCCCGCCTCACCAAGTATGAAAAAGTACTCCTCTCCACCACCAATATCACCCTCATCAGATCTGCCCCTCTTAATCGTGCCTCCCTTTTACCCACTCCTCATGATAGTCATCCGCATGATTGATTTGCTGCCGTTGACATAGTTTATTCTCCACAACCCGACCTCAAAGATGTCCCCCCCTAGAAGTGTTTCAACTCCCATCATGAAGATCAGCACAAGGAGCTGAACTCATTGCCCTCACCAGGGCCTGCACCATCGCCACACAATGCACAGCTACTATGTACACAGATTCCTGTTATGCCTTTGGCATCTCACATGATTATGCAACCATCTGGAAACAGAGAGGTTACCTCACTGCCCAAGGTACACCTACCCTTAATGTACCCTATGTTGAAGCACTGCTTAAGGCACCGAGCTGGCCATCATGAAATGTAAGGCCATACTAAATATTCAAACAGCATTCTGCCGGGAAATTCAATGGCAGGCCACCATGCCATAAATGCCATAAATACGGCCCTCCATGGCCCTCAGGCTCCTGATTATGTGATGCTGTTTCCCCTCTCATTCCAGGACCCACCGCACCCCTTTCCGCAACGGCGGACCTCCAAGAGGCGGCCCCCCCAGAACGAGAAACAGAGCTGGGAAACTAAAGGTCGTTTGGGTTGCTCTGATTGCCTAGGGTGTGATAACACGGGCCGGCTAGTGTCCATCCCATTCATGGCTGCCATACTTGGCACGTGTTGCTCACTCTGTGTTGCATTCAAGTAAGGGGAAAAATACAGCAAAGTTTCAAAAGATACTGGTTCGCTCCCAAGTTCTCCTCCATTGCACAGAAGTACTGTGCCGACTGCACCACTTGTCTTACATACAACCCGGGAAAGCCTGTCAAAACAGCTCCCCAGGCACCTGACCCGCCCCATAGATGCCTTGTGAATATACAAATTGACTTGCTCTCAAATGAAAATTGCACCTTCTTTGAATTTGTCCTGGTCGTCATAGACAAATTCTCTGGATGGACTGAGGCCTACCTCTGTAAATATGCTGATTAAATCACTCTAGGTAAGAGACTACTTAAGTAGTTCATCCCATGATGTGGCCTCCCAGTATCCATAAACTCTGCCAGGGGCATTCATTGCACAAGACATACTGTCCAAAGCATTTGCAAGACCCTACGTATTCTTCAAAAGTTCCACTGCTCGAAATGTGTTCCTGAAAATCTGCCTTGCCAAGGTGTGCCATGTAACAGGCCTAAGCTGGCCAGATGCTCTCCCTCATTTTGATGGACATTAGAAATACTGGTAGCAGAACGCCTGGTCTGTCAACACATGAGATTCTAATAAGCAGACCATGAGGATGCCAGTGACTGCCCCATTGGCTCCAGAACTATGAAATATTCAACTGAATAATGATCTTGTGTCATAGTGGAAAAAACGAATGCTTGTTGTCAGTTCTCACTTCCAGCAAATACAAGAAGGACTTCCTCGTCCACCTGAAGTACCATGCCAAAGCGTCCTGCCAGGAGACTGTCTGGTCCTGAAGGTTCATCTGCAAAAGTCTTCTTACCAGGCCCTGCTGACAACCCACACTGCAGGCTGTTGCAGAGGCTTCGACGCCTGGGTCGGCACCCGCCATTTTGTAAAGACAGCGCCACTGACCGACGAAGAACCACAGCCAAAAGACAAGGAGGCCACCTCATCACCAGTGATGCCAGAAGCACGAGCCCGCTGCCACCTCTAGGAGTCCAGGGCAGAGAGACCCTGCTGCAGCTGCCCACCGGGGCCACAGAGGGCAGACTCTGTGGAGCACCCCATCCTGCACTTCTAGACGACGGACACTCCGATACCAGTCCAGAGGTATACCTTATGGAGTTCTTCCACCAGTAGCACTGCCACAAGCAGGTAAAGTGCACTGACGTTATGCTACACCTGCCTTCTTCCTTCTGCAGGTGTCCCAACGCATTCAAAACATTTCTTGCTACACCTGCCTTCTGCCTTCTGTGGGTGGCCCAACACTCTCAAAATGTGTTTCTTCTTCATGCAGACATAATAAAGCTGCAAACCTGGAGGATAGACACCAGGGCCCACCAGTACAAGAGGTCTGGGGGGCTGGCTGAGTGATCCTAGTGCCTCAGCAATTGCCTTTGCTTCTTCTCCTGCATCACAGACCAGCTCCACCTGACCCTTGTGACGTGCCATGGTCTTTGCCTCCAAGCTGGTCTGTATACCTGCTCTTTGCATCCTCTGCCTAATTTATTGGGCAGCCTATTCTCCTGCAGAGCTGCCAGCCCACAAACATTTTCAACAATTCAACTCTCTACCTTTCTGCTCCACGCCTGACCAAGCATCTACCTTGCTGGCTTCCTGAACTTTGCTGTCTGCTATCTTCAGCTTCCCAGGCCCAGGGAGAACCAAAATTGCTTGGAAGTTTTGGGCATACGGCCCCATTCTGCATAGGGCTGGGCACCACAAGTTAGGAATATTATTGCCACTGAATGCCCACTGCATAACTGATGTTTCCATGATCACATGCCTATCGCGCCTACAATGTCTTACAAACGATTACTGCTCACTTTTCACGTTCACAAGCTACCCAAGCAAGCATCCCATGGACAAATACTGCCCTGAATTATGGGCCAGATTTCTTGTTGTAATAAGTGTACGTGATATGATTGTTTCTTGCACAGTGCCATTGATTTTAAAGTATTGGACCCTGTCCTTTCTCTCCCTTCTCACGTCTTTCCATGCCAGTATCTCTAAGTACACTGGCTGACTGTTTTTCTGGGACTACTGCCCAACACTTCAGTTTTTATGTCCCCAGATAGCAATACATTGCTCAAATTTCTCAAGGACATAAGCCGATCTAATGGACGCCCCAGATTGTTATGTCTGGGCACACACCCCAACACTCGCTAGTGGAAGAATTCCTTTCACTGCAGTGTTATTTCCTGAATTTGACTGGCCTTAGTTGTCTCCCATCACAGTATACACTGCCAAGTTTACACTGCTACACCTCCTTCTCCAGGAACATCCCTCCCAAAGGCCAACCTGCGCCCTGTGGGCTTTACCCTGTCCCAGGGACAACCAAATGGGGGGTTGATGTGGCAAGATTGTCCTCATACTATACACGATTGAACCCTCCCCAACTAGGCCCCAGATCCTTCACCATGGCTTAGCCTGAGGCCTCTTGCTACATCCAGCTCTCCTATCATGCCCACACCCCGCCTTGGCACAGCAGTTCACAATGTAATGCTGCCCTCGGGACCCATGAGACACCAACTCCTAGTGCCTTTCCATAGCTGTGTACAAATACCACTTCATAAGGAGTATTCAGTTGTGTACGCCAAAGTTGCGTACTGATCTTGCCACACAATGTACCCTGCATATAACTGCAAGGCTTCTTCACAAATGTCCGCCTCCTAGTATTACCAAATGTCTACAAACGTCATGGAAACTTGCCAAGCTATAAAACAAATGTTCTGACCTAACACAGGGTGTGACAACTGATTGCTCCCTTCACTTGTCATTCTGATTTACTATATTTTGCTGTTTGACTTTCTCTAATAATAACTTGGTTTGCCCCTCAGCTGTGTCCTGACTCTTCATTGGTGTAGGGTTTATCCCTGTCTTGGGGATTTCCTTATCAGAGGTAAAAGGTTCTGGTGAATAACCTGGACTATTGACTCGAGGGGTTGGATGACAGAAGATATGTAAATATTGGTATTCCTGTGGGTTGGGCATTTTAGCTCGGGTCATAGATGACAGTATCCCCATAAAGGTTAGCAAGGGAGCTTGCCTAGATTGCGGAAGGTGAATTGATTGGTTAAGTCTCCTGCAGGGAGATGTTTCATATGCTAGGCGACGCAGCGAGTGCAGTTAGATCAAAAGAAGAATATTGATATACTCTGCCTGGAGTGCAGGAAGACAGCTGTAACGGGCTATTGCAGTGTGCATGCAGTGTTTTGATCTTCCTATTTTGTTCCGTTAGCTTCGTGATGCCACCCGTAGGTGAAGCTTGTATTGGAATCGTGGGATTTGTAGACAAGGTGAACAAGGGGCAGTGCCTGGAAGACGAATGCACAAGATTGTGGGTGTGCCTGAGGAGACAGTGGTTATGAAGGAGGGGCAGTGTGTGGAGCACGTCTGATAAGTTGTGGAGCCAGAGAGAAACTGAAAAGTATTATTATTGCATTGTGCTTTTCTCCCACAACAGCAGACTATCGAAACCCTCGACTTGAGGTCAGATAAAGGTACTAAAATGTATCAGGGCAAATGCGTGGGGGCTATGCCCATTCAGCACCTGTGTAAAATCCTCCCGCCTTAGAGGGCGAAGATCTGTAAATATAGCATAGAATGGTCCAAGGGTACCGAGGGGAAATTGACTAAACCATGGCCACCTTGCGGAAGTTTCTCCAAAGACATGCAGCAATCACTATTGACACACATACAGGGTACCTACAAGGTGGAAGAAACTGACCAAGCACATGGCTATATCTGAGCTATGGGACATGTTTCAGGAGGGAGAGGGGGATGCCGAGAGGCATCAGTAGATGCTAAGCCAGCAGGAGGTGAAGGACCCAGGGACTCATCCCTCTGCACCTCTGCCTGCCCCTCCAAGTGTAGCGTCTGATGATACAGGTGATGAACAGGGAATGTACCCAATGAGGGAACTTAGGGCAGCAGAGGGGTACTCAAATCCGATGTATAAACCACCAAAATAGACAAAGGAAGAGAACCTGAAGGGCACAGAACAGCCACCAATTGATACAGAGGTGAGCACTGATGTGCAGCACTGTGCAAAGGAAGGGCTCAAGGGCGTAACCACAAACGAGCGGATAACAGCACAGCTACTCCAGAATCTTCAAGGGAAGACAAATGGAGAGGCAGAAGGGGTGACAGAGGCAATAGAAGGGCTGAAGAGGAGCAGCAAAGTAACAGATTGGGCAGAGATAATGGACAAGGAAGACTGGAGGGAAAAGGATAGGGAAGTGAGATTAAAGCGTGAGGACAGTGAAAGAAGGAGAGAAGAGAAGTTGGAAAGGGAGGATAGGGAGCGAAGAAGGGAGGAGGAAAATGAATGCATGAAAAGGGAACAGGAAGAAAGGATTGAGTGAGATCTCAAGGAATGGAAGAGAGTGGAAAGGGAGATGAGGGAGAAGATGGAAAGGGACCTGGAGAAGGCAGAAAGACAGAGAGAGGTAGCATTGCAAGAAAAACGCAAGTCAGCTGAGAGGGAACAGAAAAAGTTACAGTTGGACAGACTGGCAAGGGAATGAGCACGTAGGGAGGAAGACGAGCGAGCAATAAGAGTAGTAAAGACACAAGTAGCACTAGATAGGGTAAAGGACGGACATGAGGAGGACAGACGGACAGAGCGAGGCAGCACCAACTCTCAGGGCAGGAGCGCAACTGAGGGAGGAGGAGCAAGCTTAAGGGCATGGGCAGGATTTAGCAAGTATGATTTAAGAGACATTGATCTCAGTATGAAACCCAACACAGACTTGACTTTGCCAATGACTTTTGTAGCAACATGGACACAATATCCGACAATGAGGACAGTACAGTGGAGATGAGAGGGGCGATCACAGTCAATGGGGACAGACAAGTGGGTGTCATGAGAATTCAGGACGCACAGACAAGGAGAAGGAGGGTCTGTTCTGAAGAGCAGGTACAGCAGGCGGACAACTTTTGCACCTCACACAACACCTATATCAACAGATTTAGGGATGTTCCAGGATGAAGGAGGGGGGAGACTGCCATAGCTTGTTGAAGGGGGTGGTTGACTAGAGTGTATGACAACAACCGGAGACTACCCACACTAGAACCAATAGATTTATGCAGACACACAAGGAGGAGGCAACATTCACACAGATGCCCATATTTGATGAGAGGAGGGATGTGACCTCAGTACATGCCATAGAATCACACAGACAAGGAGAATGTGAAGTGTAGGTTACCATCATTGAGTGTGGGAGCTGGGATTTGGAACTATGAGATGGAGAAAATGACAGCTGACCATAAGCTATCAGTGGCTGATGTAAAGGGAATATTAGTATCGATATTAGGAGATGCAGCAGATGATGTATAGAAAAGGATGGGTTCCCAGGGGTGACGACAAAGAACACAGCACACAACAGGTTGCCATTTGCAAACTGCAGGGCAGCAGTATGGCAAGCATTGAGAACACAATATCCAGACACGTCAGAAATAGGGACGATTACGTCACGTAAAATGAGGGAAGATGAAGATTGTGCGTGGTACAATCAGGAGATTCAAGAGCATCGGCGCCTCGAACTTCGGGACAGGACAGTAGAAACATTCTACCACATACTAGTGCAGAGATTACCAGAGCAAGTTCAGAAGAGTTTAAGGAAATTAGTAGGGATGGAAGTTAATTGATGGCCAGAGATACAGCTCACGATAGTGCATAATTGCAGATTATGGCAAGAGAAGGTTAAGCAAAAAGCAGAAGACAGCAAGGCAGATGAAGCGAAACTAGTGCAGAGAAAGCTATCAAAGTATGTGATGGAAGGGGTGGTTATAACAAGCCCCACCCCACAGGCATAACAGCAACCACAGCTTGCACCGCCCATGGGAGGAGGGTTTATGGGGTGGGGTGGACCACAGCAAGGCTTCCGAGGGGGGCCAACAGAGAAGACGTGGCTTTGGGACACACATGCATCACAACCAAGGGGGATTTCGAGGATATGGGCAACAGGTGCAGGGGGCTTTCTGTGGTGTTTCCAAGGGCAAGGGAGGGAGCCACCACAGTACAGGACCGTTGGGGAAATGGGACACATCTTAAGAGTATGTTGGTTCAGAGAGATGCAACAGAACTGGGGAGGGCCGGGCCAGCAGCCATATCAAGGGGATTACTATGCACAGGGCCAACACCAGCAAGGAAAGATGCAGGGCACGCATCTGCAGACGCCCCAAGCACAGACGCAAGCACCACATACACAAATGCAGGTACCACAGATGCCAGCACTGGTGTCACAGAATGTAAAAGCACCACAAATTCGAGGGAACACACAGCAACTAGCAGAGATACAGCACAATGACACACCAGCACATGTGGACACAATGGTGACAGTTCCTGTCAGACAACTGGGAGGAGTTACCATGGAGGTGAGTCTTTCCTTGGTCACCTGAAATGAACAAATGATGTCACTACAGCTCCCATAATTCTTAGAGACTGCATTAGCAATTTAATTGGATTCACCTGAAGTGAATGGCAACACAGCCTCCATGAAGAGTGTTGGGGCACGAAAGCGCTAGGTGGAGGAGAACAGCAGCCCAAATGCTGCATAAGGGATCCAACCCTGTGAATATTTGAAGCAGGAGTATTAGAGAAACATTATGAACAATTGATTGCCACTGGCAATAACCTGAGTGTGCCGGGGACGCAAGTGATCCACAGCCAGTGGACACTCCTTTTTCCTTGTTTTGTACCATTGCCTAGTGTCAAGGCAGTGTTTTTCTTCTCTGCACCTCAGTAAATATCTACTAACCCAGTAGAAACATTTGTTAAAACTTGGTGTGCATACCCTGTTCCCATTCTTTGTGCAAATATTTGAAGGAGGAGAACAGCAGTACCAATGCAGCATAAGGGATCTAACCCTGTGAATATTTTTGCAACAATTGGGATCGAACCCTGTGAATATTTTTGCAACAATTGGGATCTAACCCAGTGAATTGGACACTTTGGGATTCAACCCATTTATTCTTTTTCTTTTTTCAGGTAAAATATTGGCCAGGAACTGGAGTGCGCGCCTCACCCCTCTTTTTTTATGTGTAATTTGTGGAGATCCGGACTCCAGAGGCTGCAGCACCGGGGACATTTTTCCCTACAGTGGAGAATCATAGTTATGGTTTTCCCCCTCCCCCTGCTAAGGGTAAGATGTGTGCTCCTGGAGGGGAGTCTTTCCTTGATCACCTGAAATGAACAAATGATGTCACTACAGCTCCCATAATTCTTAGAGAGTGCATTAGCAATTTAAGTAGATTCACCTGAAGTGAAAGGCAACACAGCCTCCCTGAAGAGTGTTAGGACAGGAAAGCGCTAGGAGGAGGAAAACAGCAGCCCAAATGCAGCATAAGGGCTCCAACCCTGTGAATATTTGAAGGAGGAGAACAGCAGTAACAATGCAGCATGAGGGATCTAACCCTGTGAATATTTTTGCAACAATTGGGATCTAACCCAGTGAATTGGACACTTTGGGATTTAACCCATTTATTCTTTTTCTTTTTTCATGTAAAATATTGGCCAGGAACTGGAGTGCGCGCCTCACCCATCTTGTTTTACGTGTAATTTGTGGCGATCCGGACTCCAGAGACTGCAGCACCGGGGACATTTTTCCCTACAGTGGAGAATCATAGTTATGGTTTTCCCCCCTCCCCCTGCTAAGGGTAAGATGTGTGCTCCTGGAGGGGAGTCTTTCCTTGGTCACCTGAAATGAACAAATGATGTCACTACAGCTCCCATAATTCTTAGAGACTGCATTAGCAATTTAAGTGGATTCACCTAAAGTGAAAGGCAACACAGCCTCCCTGAAGAGTGTTGGGACACGAAAGCGATAGGAGGAGGAGAACAGCAGCCCAAATGCAGCATAAGGGATCCAACCCTGTGAATATTTTTGTAACAATTGGGATCTAACCCAATGAATTGGACACTTTGGGATTTAACCCAATTATTATTTTTCTTTTTTCAGGTAATATATTGGCCAGGAACTGGAGTGCGTGCCTCACCCTTCTATTTTTACATGGCAGGGAACAAGCCCTTTACTGGGAATGAGTTTTCCCTGTACCCTCAATAGGACAGCCCACAGACAAACTTTATATGTCCCATCCTGTTGATCACACCCAACCCTGCAGAGGAACCTCGCATAGGGGTGGCGATAGGTGAGAAAGCTTTTTCCTTTCTTTTTGACACAAAGGCGAACTGGTCATGCATTAGGGAAGGAACATTTACATTGTCAGGCAATTCCATGAACACTTAAGGATTCTCTGGGGCTCTGGAAGTGTTTTTTTTTACAAACAATATCTCACTTTCTATGGGAGATCACAATCTATCACTGCCTTTACTTTACTCTCGACATAGACCTGTAAACATACTGGGATGAGACATTATGGGTAGACTAAACATGACCATTTAATTTACAAGACAAGAGCATAGTGTGCTCTACACCAGGCACCCACATGCTAAATGTAAGACAGATTGTTTAAGCATATTGTGGACGCAGAGTACAGAGGGGGGGGTGCCTGTGGATGCAGAAATGTTCCAGTATGGGACAGACACTGCAATTGCATGGTTTCCAGGGATTGCAGGAAAGGTGTGGCGAGTACCCAACGAGTACCTATTCAGGCCTGAGTTATCATTGGACGAGCAAGAGGGAACAATAGTGCCATAGCAATAGAGGCAGTAGTGGCAAGAGAGGATTGAATTGCAGTGCACGGGATGGATGACACAGGGCGAGAATGGTGAGCAATAATTGCAGTCACAGAAGGGTGCAGGCTGACCACAGTGACACACAATGAACTATTCAAGGAAGAGAGACAGAAACTAGGGATGGTGTTCGAGATGATTGTAACCTACTGATTACAGATACACTAAAGAGAAGTACCACAGAGAATGGCGATGGCGCTGGAGGCGCCACACTCATTCTGAGAGGAGGACATGGATAAGGTACCCAGCAGTCTATGGACCACAAATCCCTATGACGTGGGTTGCATAAAGAGCATATGGAGAGTGAAGATCAAGCTGAAATTAGGAGCAATTTTAAGACTAAAGCAGTACCCCCTGACAAAGGAAGCAGATAAGGAGATTAATGAGACAATCAGAGCAAGATTGAAAGAGGCATTCTTGTAACATCAGAATCCCCATGTAACACTTTGGTGTATCCTGTGTGCAAGGCTAAGTGAGGGTCATGGCATTTCATACAGGCCTTGAGGCCTCTTAACCATATTATAGAAGCCGAGTATCCTTTAGCTGCAAAATTCTGTGCAGCATTCCAGCAAAAGCTCCCTGTTTCACAGTCATTGACTTAAAGAATGCGTTCTTCTCAGTATTACTTCATTCCGACTCACAAGACTTGACCAGCTTTATGTATAGAAACCAGAAGTGGAAACATTCTCCGCTAAAGTGTTGCAGATGGACCTGAGTAACATTCAGACGGAAAGCACAGTTCTGCAATATGTAGACTATATTTTGATTTGCAGCAAGACAGAAGATCAGTGTAGACAGGACTCAGTGCACATGCTGACTGTGCTTGCTGACAAGGGGTACAAAGTAGAGAAGGTAAAGTTACAGTACTGTCAGAGGAGGTGCTATATATTGGACAGACAATATCACAATATGGCCAACTGATTACCCCAGAGAGAGCAGAGACAATATGCAAAACACCTAAACCCACGACAGTGAGGGAAATGCAACAGTTCTTAGGGTTATGCAACCACTCCAGAGCATGCGTCTTTGACTACAGCAGATGCACAAGGCCCCTATTGTGCGCCCTTAAGGAAGCACAGAAGGGAAACAAGACACTAATGTGGACAACCGAGATAACTGAAGCATTTGATGAACTGAAGAAAGCAATATGCACAGCCCCGCTGTTAGGGATCCCAGACTACAAAAAGGAATTCTCCTTGTTCTCACATACTGACGGTACAGTGATGAAGGTCGTACTGACACAAAAGACAAGAATGGGCCATAAGCCAATAGCTTACTACAGTGGGCAACTGGACCCGGTGATGCAAGGACATTATCCATGCGAACAAACTTTGGCAGCTGCGGCCTTCGCAGTGGAGAAGTCAGCAGCAGTAACAATGGGGTGCACAACCACCGTTTACATGTAGCACACCCTCTTTGCGATACTGCAGAAACCGTGAGCACACTGACAATACAGAGAGCATCAGGGTATGAGGAGATACTATCAAATGTAGGCTTGAAGATAGTAAGATGCATGACTACAAACCCAGCAATATTCTTGGCAGATGTCCTTCAAGTAGGAGACTATGCACACAACTGCACCAAGAACATAGAGATGTTGAGTCAGACATGCAAGGTAGAGGAGGATGCACTTGAGGGGGGAGATATGCTTTACATTGACAGTTTTTCAACCCTTTGATCAAACTGATGGGGTCAGACATACTGGGACTGCAGTAGTAAGACTGAAGGAAGACAGGACAAGTGAGGTGGTTGCAAGTGCGTGACTACCATCCATTATTCAGCACACACAGCAGAACTTGTGGCCCTAATACTGGCACTGGAAGGCAGTGTAGAGAAGGAAGTGATGATCTATTCTGACTCTGCCTATGTGACGTCAACAGTACACTCAATATGAGCACGTTGGCCTAGAAGACAGTTCAGAAGAGCAGACAGGACCGCAGTGCAGCGTGCAATTGTACTGGGCAGATTGATCGAGGTAATTGCTTATCCAACAAAGGGTGCAATAGTGAAGTGCCAAGCCCACACAAAAGGGGAAGACCCTGTCTCAAGAGGAAATGAAGGAGCAGACTTTGAGGCAAAATGTGCAGTGTATTTTGGGGAATAGTGGGAGCTGAGAGAAAGACAAAATGCACAAGGAGGGACAAGAGCAATGGTACTGAAGGAGGGTTACAATGTATTACCAGAGACACAGATTATGGAACTGCAGGAAGCGGCACCGGAGGAGGAGAAAGAGCTATTGATGAGGAGAGGGTGCCCAATGTCTCCAACATATGCCTTATGGTGACAGAACAACACAGGAAAAGTGGTCATCCCACTAGAATTATTGAAGACAGTATTAGCACAAATGTACTATCCAACCCACACAGGGAAGAAATTCATTGCTACACACATTGGAGAAATGTGGTTCTTCCCGAATTTAAATTAACATGTGGGTGAATTTTTGAGTGACTGTTTGACCGTTCAACCGTTTCCAGCAGGACATACTTTGAGAGTTTTGAGAAGAGCAATACCAAAACCAGTAGGCCAATTTCTGCATCTACACGTGGATTATGTGGATATGATCCAAGTATGCCAAGGATACCGCTTCATGATAGTGGCTGTCTTCCCATTCTCCTGGTGGAATGAGGCAGGTCCCTGCTCATATGATGACACCTTTAGAGTGGCCAGGTTCTTGGTTAGGGGGGTCTTCCTGGGTGTGTAAGGTCCTGCGGTCTGACAACGGCCCTCAATTTACTAATGAAATGTTTCAGCACATCACGGTGCTGCTAGGCATTCAGCATAAGTTTGTCTGGGTGTACCACCCACAAGCACATGGGTTGTGTGAACACCTGAATGGACTCCTAAAGGAGTGCATAGCCAAGACATAGCAAAGCACCAAGAAAAATTGGTTGCACTGTTTGCCCCTTGCACTGTTTGCACTCCTCAATAAGCAAGGTTCCGCCCACCATTTAACGCCCCATGAGGTGGTCACAGGATGGCGCATGCATCTTCCCTTGGCTCCTCCCACAAGAGCACTGAAGGACTGTGTGAGTAGTGCAGATGTTTTAGGACAGGAAATGTACAAGTGTACAAGTACATTAATTCTCTAGTGGCTTACGTTTCTTTTATCTCTCACCAAATACAGTGAATCCAGGGGGCCCCAGAAGACAGCAAAGAGATTGACTGCGATGACGCACCACAAGACTGTGAACTAAAACAGCCTGTGAAATTGGGCAACATCATTCTCTTCAGGAAGTTCATACAGCGCTGGAATGCACCCAGGATTACCAGCCATCATGTGGTCAAGCAGGTGGCCAACCGTGCTGTCAAGTTAGTAGGTAAGGCGGTCTGTAAACACCTGCAGGACATCAAGCCCTACAAAGCAGTGGCCTCACCTGGCAACAATGTCTCCGTGACTGACAGGGCCAACGTTCAGCACCTAGACAAGCTACAAGTACATTCTGAACGTACACAACTAGGGAGACACAGGCACCCCATGGTCACACGATCCCAAGCTGCTGAAGCGGCGACTGGAACACTTGTAGAAATTGACTAAAGATACATTGTTTGTTTGTTATGTTCCTTTTCTGCACAAGCAGAGCCTACGTGAATGTGGTGGCGATTGTACTGTTTGTTTTCATTCATGTTACCTTCAACCCGTTAACCAAACACTTTCTCCTTCTTTCTATGTCCACGCTGTAAGGTGACCTAACCGATTCAGAGCACAATCCCCTGGAGTATATCTTATCTTGTTTTCGTAGAGTACCTGGCCCAAACATACCCACAACTTGAGCACAGGGAGCGCCCAGTGCTGGCCACATTAAGAGACCCATCAATGATTATTTGGTTGGCATTTCAGGCAGCAACTGTATCACTGAGCTGCAAGGATCAAGCAGGGTAAGTGGGAATGAAGGGAACAATGAAGAACATTATAGTTATGTTGTGTCTATTAATTCCCAGTGGATTGATGGGATTCATATTCTGGAAATGATATGTTGTTGTTACTGCTACCGTTGTACCCTCTGCTAACATTCCCCTGTCCCAAGCAAGTGGAACCACCATGCCAGCTGGACGCGAGTAAGATAAGGAGAGGGAAGTGCAGCATTGACACAGATATGAATGGAGTAGACATGTATCTCACCGACAGTGCTCGAGTGTCTAACAACATGTGGTACAAACACATGACAAAAGTAGGTAAGGAAACAACCGGGGAGAGCTGTTATGTCTGCTCTTTAATCCCCTACACAATGAGTGCCTCTAGAATGTTCATAGCAACTGAAATACCAGCAGCAAAAGCACAATGCCTGATGTATCTCACGCTGGTGCAAACGCGAGGAAGATTTCAGGGGAAGTCAGGAACATTGAGGTGGATGTCCAAAGGAACATTCCCGTATGAAGATAATTACATAAAGACATTAGACATGATGAACAATTACTGGCAGTTAGACAAACCTATACAGTACATAACTGATGGACCTGAGAAGGGAGAAACAAAGACTATTACATTGAAGGAACTGCCACGTCCCTGGACAAGAGTAAGGGAGATAGCGGGAGAGTCTGGCTGCTGGGTATACACAAATGATGGATGGCGAGATGGAGTAGTGGGAAGCAAATCACTGATGCTAGCCCATTTCTCAGTGAACAAGGTGCAGGAAGAAAATTACAAGTGCCTGAAGGAATGGGACGTGAGTGCAAAGATACTGACATGGGTGGAAAATGCCCATAATCCCTCTGAAGACATCAGCCCTGTGCTATCAGAACAATGGCAAGGTTGAAGTTGGTGAGAACATTGGGAGCAAGGAAGACGGGAACAGCAGTACTGATGGATCACTACTGGGCTTGCGGATCAAAAGCCTATGAGAAGTTGCCACCTGAGTGGGGAGGAGGTTGCTCATTGGTACACATCAACATGCCCTCGTTGGTCATAGCAAGGAAGGTTGTAAAGCTCAATGAGTTCCCAAAAATTAACAATAAGAGAAGGAAGAAATCGGTTGAGGTGGAACTAATGGCCATGGCAGAGGAGGTGGAGAAACGGGAAGGGTTTGGCAGAGTGAAGAGAGGAGGGAATTACTTCTCAGATGCATCAGAAACAGCACTAGATGAGATCCCAGCAGAGCACAGGCTGTTCAGCAGGACACAAATGTTCTTCGCATCAAAAATACCATCCATACAGACATACACAAACACCATATGGTTACAGATCACTCGCTGGGAGCTGATGTAACGATTAACTCTACTGTGAATGGGTTCAACGCAATAAACAAAGTGCTCAGGGTGATAAGGTTGGTGTCACTTCAGAATAGATTTGTTCTGGATCTCCTTATGGCTATGGAATGAGGAGTTTGCACAAAGATAGGGAGTTCCTGTTGCACATTTATACCCGCCAATGACAAATATAACAGAACTCTAATGGATGCATGGCAAAATGGAAGATGACGCATGAGGAACAAGGAAGGACAATAGCTGGCTAGCATACATATGGTCACGGATGCCATGATGGCTGTCGGACGGACTGTAGGTGATAGAGGGAGCTCTCGTGTTTGGAGTAGCATCAATGTGTGGGATCAAAATCTGCATGGCAAGAAGCCAGAAAACAGCAGAAGAGGCTGTCGGAATAGAGATCATGATGGATGTAAACATAGGAGGGACAAAAGACGAGATTGCTACAGAAAGGGACAGAGAGAAATCTGCACAGTGTCAACTATTCCCAACTGAATCCATGAAGCTGGACAATCCACACAATCCAAAGTACTATGGAGGGAAGTGGGTTTGGTGCAACCCCGAAGGAGTGTGCTGTTACATGCATGGGACGTTTGATGACCACACAAACTACTATGGACACCTCGGAGGAATAACAAAGGATATGGCAGCTCAGAGCCAAGGACTGCCATAAAAGGATGTGGTTGACAGGTCGACCAGAGGGGGGACTGAAGGGGGATGGAGAATGCTACCACCCCTGCCCCTCCCATGAAATTCATAACACGGAAGAAGGCCAGAAAACACTGCAATCACCCATTCTATTTCAGACCGATTCCCAGTGGTCCAATGATTGGCAAGCATGTTGAGAGTTACCCCCTCAGGCAGCTTCATGCCCTTAACCAGCCCTACAGACCAGGTGAAGAACGAATTTACCCCAGCATGGATGAAGAACCACAGGTCATAACCAAAGAATCCTCGATTGACAGTCTCCATTAAAGCGCCAAAAAGCGATGTTGCTGACGTTGTTACAGACACAATGACTTAGAAGCATTAGACATGAAGCACACGTGCCATCCGCACTCCGAGACATAAACACACACTCGAATGCATGAATAACATGAGCGTACAGCTCTATAGTTAGAGGACAGACACAAATACATAGGCCCTCATTACGACCCTGGCGTTGGACCATGGTGCTATTAGCACCATGGTCCATGCCGGTCTCCGCCATGGTGGATGGCGGAATTACCGCCCCCATCACAAGGTTGGTGGGGGCGGTAATTCCCCATTCACCATTTGCCCTTCCCCATTCCCATTTTGCCCCATAGGGCATAAAGGGAATGGGGAAGGCGATAATTACGGCACCGCTAATAGCGGTTGCCGTAAATATTGCCAAGGTCCCTTTGCGGCACCCACTTTAACGGTTGGTCTACACCAGCCGTTAAGTACTGGTCCCGCAAAGGGACCTTGTAATCAGGCGGTAATGGTTTAACGGCGCCGCCGCCTTTTACGGCGCCTTTAAACCATTACCGCCTGGGTCGTAATGAGGGCCATACTGTCATTACTTTTATTATTTTTGCCATTAGCCAAACACAGCAACGCAGAAACTGCAAGAAGCAAGAGATCCTGACCCAAGCTTGCAGATGCTTACATGCGAATTACCCTATGGAACTGCAGGAGCACCTATGGTACCTGACAGAACCAAGTGTGTCTAACCTATGGAGAATGTAGTATAGCATGAACACTGTCGAAAACACATTATTATGGTTTAGAAAAATTACAGCAGGCCACAGGCCTCTCAACAAGAGCTGAGCTGAGTTGGATTCAGGCTGGGCAAGAGCAAGGCTTGTGAGACAGGACCCGCTGACAAGGCCACAAGATACGGATGACATTCCATTCCCTGTACGACAAAGGCACCAGGTGACAGTAAATACAAATATTTCCTCATAATTCAGAGCTGCATAGCTCAAAATTGTGGTTTCTGAACACGTGACTCAACCGAAGCAGACAAAGGACAGTGACCAGGGCTGGGAAAGAGAGATGATCGCAGGCTAACAGACAGAGGACTGCAACAAATATGCTACACTATGAGACAAGTGTTGCACCGAGCAAAAAAGCACTCTCATAGACTAAGGTGGTACACAGAAGTTACAATGCAGACTCATAGTCATTCTTACTACCTTGAAGAGGTACACCGAGATCTGAGAATCTTTGCAGATCCCAGGCCTGCGGACGTCAGCTCTAGCCAACCACAATTCAGTATCCTAGGGGTGGGTAGCAATGGATAAGAACCAATTGTAAGATCCCCACACTGCAACATTATTATAGATAGTGAACTGAGGGATGGACCAGGCCGGCCACCTGACATGCCAGCGCCAGTAGAATAACTGTGTCCAGTATAGGTGGTAAGGGGCTCCGCATCCAATAAGGAGAGCTGATTGGTTTCCTGGAGAGGGGCTCAGGTCGTGTCATTATTTTGATGCAATTGTTGTGTAAAACCGGCCTGCAGCCCGAGGACGAATGATTTGAGCATGGATTCTTCCTGTTCCTGTGCTGATCCGTGTTGGTTTTGTATGTAATAAACTGCTGTTTGAACTTGCCATTTAATGAGTCCTTTGTTTATCCTGAGAAGGTGTTGGGCATTCCGAGAATCCCTGAACTCCTAGTGGTTCTCTGGCATACCTGGGAGTTTGTCCCAACAACTTTACAATTTAATATACAAATAGATTCTTATTTTGTCTATAAATTAATGTTTCACATAACATGTACAACGTCTACTCTTTGCAGCAAATTTAACATTCTTTGGTCACAGCATTTATCATATGACGGACCTTCCACACTTCAATAGCTTTCACTTAAAATGTTGCTTACATTGCGTTTTGCGAATCAATTTGTCCGATGTTGTAGAGGACCAATCGCTTCACAGCACATTTTTCTGAAATAGAAACTTTACTTTCCAATGTCTGCTTTTAATACAGTGAATCTTATAATTTCTTTGCAGATTGTCAACACATTTACTCTGACAAATTCTTAGTTCACTGTTTTGAAGGACACAAAATAATGCCACCCTTCATGTGGTGTTCACTGTGTGCCCGAGTCAGTTTCATTTCTGGAAACACATGCCACAACAATTAACACTATTACTGTCAAACAGTGTAATACAAAAACAACCAAATATTTCAAGTGAACCACATATCACAATATTTACTTCCATTTTACCGATTTCAACGTGCCTGTTTACAATACGTTTACATTTTCTTTCAAAAATACCCTTATCCACGGTGTACACAGGCACGTATTTCCCTATACGTCAGTAGTAATGTGCCATCTGCTCTGAGGTATAAAAAGCATTTCCCTAGCACACAGTTGTAGCGTCAACAACAATGTATCGTGAAGAAAAGTAGTTTGTCAGAAAGAGCTTTAGATAGTGTGTTTCCACAGGCCAGACAGCCTTGTCGACAATACAAGGATCTTCAATTTCATCCTTAAAGCAACCACCAAGGCTGCACACGTTGTCCAGCATAATTGCTGGAACTTCAAAGAATAACACTGACAAAATACAAAAGCAGTCATCAAATAAAAGTGTAAAAACACAAACAGTGCAGTACAAGCTTACCAGCTTCTCCATACATCTATTCCCGCAATCATATCCATTTTTGCATTTATGTACACACCCATCATTGCCCTGTGCAGTAAGATGTAAATTTGCAAAGTCGCATGTTCATAATGTACATTAGCAATATAAATTCCTTGGCACTTCAATGTTGGCAGCACTGGCACATACACTCTTCGTCTATTGCAATCTGCAGCCACTTAGCATACTATCAACTTCCCAGTGTGTCCAAACTTCATTTAATTCATGCATTTATTTCTTCGTTATTTGTGAAGCCCCTAAAACCAAACAAAAAACATTTATACGTCATCACAAGACCAAAAAACAGTGGTGGGGCAAGGAAACAAAACAACAATGATTTCATTTAATAAGTCATTTGTAATGCACCTCTACACAGGTGTTTCCAGGTACAACTTGACAAGCAAGGGAACTAAAGGAAACAGAATAACTGATCTTACTAAGCCTTCTGTCATTCATATCACACAAGTGCAACAGAAAAGGAGAACAGAAGTGGCAGGGAGATGCAAGGAGAGAGTGCAATAACAAACCTCCAGGAAGTGACGCTGGGGTACCCAGTTATAAATAAGTGCGAATAGGCATGGCACCATGTGCTTGCAGATATGGTCCATAGTGCATGGTGGGCCCTGACACAGTGCATGGAGCTACTGGTGATAAGGCAACCTAGTCCCCATAACATTTAGCAGGTGGTCAGGTAACCAGTTAGTGCAGCAGAACAAAAACTCCAGCAGGGGAGAGACACAGAGAAAGAAGAAGCATAAAGGAAAGTCTTCAATTACTTGCAGACCCTGAGGTGTTCCTGCCTAGTTTCAGATAGGCAGGGAATATGCGCCAAAGGAATTCACGCCATCGAGAAATCAACCCACCCCACTCTCTACCTACAGAAGTGCCTAACCCTCATAGAGTTGAAGTTTTACGAGTAGATAGCTGAACAACAAAAATGCTTGCGAAAAACTTGCAAGTAATGCAGTCCCTAGGCCCCGGAAGCCTTGTAAACAATACAGCCAGTCTTGAAATTGATACTTGCAGCTACTAATTTCCGCCAGTGTATGATATGATATGATATGATATGGCATTTATAACGCGCCTTTACACAAGTGTTTCAAGGTGTAAAGATTTCAGGACAGTTGATATTTCATCCCTTCAGTTAAGGCCAACCACAAGTCATGCAGTGCTGTTTGGATAAGTTGCAGAGGTTAAAGAGTAGTGGTAGTAAGATTTACAAAGAGGCTGTTACAATAGTGCAGCCTACACAAAACTACAGCTCTTGCGACAGTGACGTTCTGGGGGAAAGTGACAAAAGTAACAATACCTCTTAGTGGCTGCATCTGGTAGTGTAACTTCTTGAACACGTCCATAATGTGAGGACATACAGACAGGGTGGAGTGAAAGATAACACCAAGTTTTTTTTTTCACCCGAAGGCATAGGTACAGGACCCAAAGAGGACAGCCAGAGAGAAACAGGGAAAACAGTAGAAGGTGACTAATTTAAATTATCTCAGGCTTACTGGCATTAAGGTACACATTGTTGGATGCCCACCATTCATAATTTGCACATACACTGTGAGCAATAAGCGAAATAGAACAGTAGAGGATGCAGCACATCCGTATACCACTTAAAGTTATATAGCAATGTAGACCTTAGGGGCCCGATTCATGGAATATTTGCCCAGTTTAAAGTGAATTTGCATTGCCGAAAAGTGACTTTGCACTGCCAACACAAAATATATAAAGTGTACTTCCGCAGTGCAAAGTCTGGGCAAAGTCAGGGCATAGTAATTTTTGTTGTACAAAATGACTTTGCCTCGACACTGCAGAAATACACTTTGCATGGTTCCATGAATCAGGGTTTGTGTCCGCAGTGCAAAGTCACTTTTCAGCAGTGCAAATTCACTTTGATCCAGGCAAATGTTGCATGAATCTGGCCCTAGGTGTGCTACAGGTGCCAAGAAAAGGTAGAAGACTAAGGAACAAATATACGGTCCTTGGACTTTAGGTTAATGATAAGTCTGGCGCCTTAATTCGAATTGACTGGAGTGTGCCGCGAAAGAAAGTGGGTAAATTAAAGAAGAGGCTGTTGTAATAGTACAGGCTACAAAGTACCATTGCTCTACCCACATTCAGCTGCTAGGTAAAGGTAAGAGGAGGACAATGAGAATGGGGTAAGCACCATATGCCTGGGACAACATTCAATGGACTCATACATATGTTCATTGCAGTAACAAGGTCTTCAAATGAGAGTCTGCACACACCAGCACTGTGGTGTCCATTTGCAGAATAGTCAGAGATTGTACCACACCTTCAGTGTCTCCATCCACCCTGCCCCCTTGCGAACACACCATCACAGGTCCCAACTGCCCATTGATACTAGACGGGATACGTAACGCTAAGGCAAGTGCCATAGACCAATGCATGTGTTATTGCACACCAATATGTTACAATATGCTTATATGTTTGAACGTGTAGTGCACTTACAGAAGTGTCTCAAAACTGTTTACCTTCAACTATTTGTAATTTTTGTATTTTTACGTTTCGTTATCCCATATGTTTTTTGTTTCTCGCAATGGCTCAATTTCATAATCCCTCATGTTAAAAACAATGTATACTCCCACTACATTATGGACAATTACTTAACACATATTGCTACTATGATCATTCTGGCCTTACTCCTACTACATTACCTATAATTACAATACACATACTACTACTGTTGTCATTGTGCCCAGTGCACATATTCTGGGAGCCATGGCCTGCAGCCATGCCCCCCAGAAGCTAGCCACTGACCACAACACAATTAACTGCATTCAAAGTACGTATCACACACGGTCAACTAATGAAATCCACCCCCAAACACCTGCAATCAAAATTATGTCGGCGGACACCAAAATTGACCAAGGACCCGGCGGCATTTCCAAACCCTTTTTTTCACCTATAAAAACAGCTCTACATTATTTTCATTCCACTTCCCTACCATCACTACGCCCTCTTTCAGCCATCAAATAACCCCAAATGTCTTTCCCAAGCTGTCCGTTCAGAACGCTGCCCACAAAATAACCCGCGGGCAGCTACTGCACCTAAACTGCCTTTTCAACCTACAGAAATAGCCCCATATCAGCTTTTTTCACTCTCACATCATTCCCAGGCCCTCTTTCCACCACCAATTGACCTAAAATGTGTTTTCCAGGTGTTTTAAAATTAGAGGTCATTTTTAAATGTTGAAACCCCCCTCTAATGTTGTACCCTCTTAAGAAAATTGCACCAAATGTTTGCAAAAACATCATATCTAGATCTAAAATCTTTTTGCAGACTGATGTGTAGATTTATCAGATGGCACCACATTTATAAGCCTTTCAAATATGTTGTAAGCCCCCCTCTAATTGTGTTCCCTCTTGAGAAAACAGCACCACACTTTGCAGAACCATTCAGAGTGAGGTATAGAATGACATTCCGAAATTTCATGCAGTTTCATTGTGTAGCGCCAATGTTATAAGCCATCCAAAAACTGCTTTTTACCAACTCTGTAATGCACAAATAAGCATAGAGGCCCCTGAACATCTAAGATGTTTGAGGACATCACAGGAATGACCTGGACTGTTCGTGGACATTGGTGAAGAAAAACACCTGTTTTTTGGCTTTTTAAGGCCATATCCCATCCCATCCTCATCACCCCTCACCTCCCCAGAGATTGTTTCATTAGTTTGACAAGTGCAATGTTTTTAATATGTTTTTACTGCAATGTTCGCGGTCAGTGGTGTATCCAACATGGCAGGTGTGCCCCAAAAAATTGATGCATCTTAACCATTCAATCTAGAGTGCATCCCATGTCTGTGAATATCACGCCCGCCCCTGGGCCAATTGGGGGACCGTCCGCGGAACGAAGAGGGAAGTCAGTTTGCGGATCAAACCCATGAATCACAATTTTATTTGGGCCTACTTTTTGGATGTTTTAAAAAAAATACTCGACGGATTTACAACACATATAGAAAAACACGCCTTTGGACCCAAGCCGCCACTCCTGCGGCACATTTTGTGAAAATCGACCAGCGGTTTGGGCTGTAGACATGAGCAAAAAAATGTTTGACAAAATCTCACCAAACTTCACAGGATCGAACTGACAGGCGATATAGTTTTTTTTGCAACGATTTGTGAGGAGTCGTCGATGTGGGGTGAAGTTATAAGCCACCCAAAAAAGTGCTCTTCCTATGGGTTGAGCAACTTATCCATAATTACAGAGTTGCTACCGCAGGCCGTGTAGTATATATATATAAATATATATATATAAATATATATTCAATGAAAAAACTTTGTCAAGGGGACATTTGTGATGTCATCTTTGATGTCCTGGGTGTTAGTCTAAGCAGTGCACGGGGGTGGTGCCAGTTATGGTTGTTTAGCTTACCATAACTGGTGAATTTCTGGGGTTTTTCGATTTTACTTGAAACCATAACATCCCTTTAACAAAGTTTTTTCAGTGAATTTCAAAGGTTTTTATTAGTGCAACTTAACCATAGCAGCCACTTAACAAAGTTTTTTCATTGAATTTAATACGTTTTTATTAGTGCAACTTAACTATAACGTCCCTTTAACAAAGTTTTTTAATTGAATTTCATAGGTTTTTACTAGTCCAACTTAACCATAACGCCCCTTTAGCAAAGTTTTTTCAGTGAATTTCATACCATAACATCCCCTTAACAAAGTTTTTTCATTGAATTTCATAGGTTTTTATTAGTGCAACTTAAACATGACGGCCCTTTAACAATGTTTTTTTCATTGAATTTCATAGGTTTTTACTAGTCCAACTTAACCATAACGCCCCTTTAACATTTTTTCAGTGAATTTCATAGGTTTTTACCAGTTCATGCTATTTTCCTACAACTTACTAATATCATACTTACCCAATATAGCAATGTTTGTGTCCAATTTACAAAGTGTCACCTTAAAACTCTGACATTCCTCACTTTCTGGAATCATTTTTAACACTTCCATACACTTTTTGCAACTATTTCAACTAGTTTTGCATCCATAGACGTCTACGAACATCTGACTTCATAGCGTACCTTCGGGACAGTGCCACATGACCATACACTGGCACATTTGCAAAACCATGCTTGTAGGTCCTTGCCAATGCTCCTTACACAAGTTTGCTGGAAATCCACCCATGTTTTATTTTTTCAAAGTGTCAAATGTATGCACAAACAATCGTCATGTAACCTTGCCCCACTTCACAAAATGCATTCAGACTTTACGAAAACATCTATATCTAGATCTATAATCTTTTTGCAAACCTTTGTGTAGATTTGTCAAATGGCAGCACATTTATAAGCTTTTACAATATTTTGGGACCCCCCTCTAATTTTGCCGCCTCATGAAAGAATCCCACCAAACTCTGCATACTCAATCAGTCTCAGGTCAAAAATATACATGCACAATTTCATGCAGTTTGGTACCAAATTTATAAGCCCTCCAAGAACTGCATTTCACCAACCCTGTAACGCTGAGTTGTCCGCAAACTTTTCAGGACTGTTTGCGAACATCCGAACTGTTGGCGGACTTTCGTGGCAAAAAAAAAAGTTTTGTTGCTTCTTGCAGCCATATCTCATCGCATCCTCATCACCCCTCACCTCCCCAGAGATTATTTGATAAGTTTGACAAGTGCAATGTTGTGTTTTTTAATATGTTTTTACAGCGATGCCCACGGACAGCGGCCACTGTCCGCGAATCCAAGATGGCAGGCGTTTCCAAAAATCTGATGCACTTCACGCTCTTCACCATCCAATCAGTGAACACATCGCATGTCCGCGGACATGTCGCAAGCCGATTAACCAGTCAGTGTCCTGTCCGCGGAGCCAACAGGGAAGTATGTCCGCGGACCGGACATAAATATCACTAATTTTTTGTGACCTACTTTTTGGTCATTTTAAAAAAACACTACTGGACAGATGTTCACCAAATTCACAAAAGCACGCTTTTGGGACCAAGCTGCTGCTCCTGCTGCAAATTTGGTGAAAATCTGTCCAGCGGTTTGGGCTGTAGGCGTGAGCAAAGTTTTTTCTCCATTCAGTCTATGGGAAAAAAATACATTTTGGGCCCCCCCTGATAACTTTGCCCCCCTGGACCAAACCTCACCAAACTTTGCATTCAGAGTGGGCCATATACTTTTTTTTGCAAAGTTTGGTGTGAATTCGTGCAGGGGGAGCGAAGTTACCAATTTAACCATAACTACATGGCCACTACCGTATAAATATATATATATATATATATATATATATATATATTTGCAGTTCCCTCTATACTTCACGAAGGATCCACTGGTCTTTTCCTCCAGACATTTTCTTGGAGTTTCCAATCATAAGCGAGGAAATCTTGGCTTTAGAGCACTCCATATATCTTCCTTTAATACCACTAATTACAGCAAAGATTTCTGGAAGCTGTAGTCTTTACAGGCAGTAGGGAACCAGTTCTCCCACATCTTCTTAATGAGTCAAGCACAGTGGTGGTGCAGGGAGTAGGCCACAGTGTGGCACTCTAAAGCCGGGCATGTGCAAGTCATGGCTTTCAATCAAATGCCTGTATGGAAGTACCTAGAAACATATCTGGAAACAGGCATCTCCCCTAATTAACGAACAATATCTCTGCAGTACTGACTGAACAGTATGAAACGGTGACATGCATAGTATTATTCTGGGTTAGGGCGCACTTTCAGTTAAGGTTGTGCGAGATGAAGTTCTAAAATTGCATATCTAAAGCTATACATGTTAAGACATTCTATACGATGTGAAAATACTTCCATGCCCGGCATGTTGGGAGCAATGGACTTACATGACAAAAACATCTGAGAGGAAAACTGAAAACAAGGCTGCCACTGGATTTGTATAAGTCCAGATCTGCCTACATGGAGTGGAGGTGGGGTCTCTGTGAGACATTCAAGTTAAATACAAATATGTCTGGTATGTTAAAGTGTACTTCTGATGCTCCATTAGTGGAAGTTGTGTTTTAGACAGAGTACAATTTAAGGAATCATTTGACTTATTGGTTCTTTTTTTGGATGTCTTGGAGAATTTTCTAAATTTTAAATGTCCAAAGAGGGTTTAAATGTAGAATTGTGCATAGGTGTGATTTCCTCTTTTCCAAAAATGTTGACAAGTCATGTATTTGTTTCTATGTGATGGGGATCGGACTGCTACGGTAACTCTTCGTCTTCTTCTTAATTATCACATCCCTCTCTACGCCTATTCAGACCTATTTTGCCAGAGCTTGGAAGAGAGTGCTGTGTGTACATTGCTATAAGTCGTTTGTGAATTATTCCATTTCACACTTGACGACACGCGTTCTGCTTTTCCCAACTGTGTTATGTGATACATGTAGAGATGCAGGGCCACAGACGAGCGTCCTGCCGGCGTCAGGGAACTGTACATTCTTCACATCACAGCCAGAATGCACTCTAAAACGGTCTGTATATAATTTCTCGCACAACTACATACCTAGCTACTAGACTCATCAGCTCAGTTGGGTCAGGCTCCTCCGGGAATCAGCTTCTCTAGCTATGCCTCTGACTACTGGAGCACAATCCTGGCTGTAATCCAGACCATTCCAATGCTCTTGCAGTTGGAGACCTTACGCTTCAGTCAATACCTACGTGCCAACTAGGCTACTTGTGTTCCTGCATTAGAACCCACCCTGATTGCCAGAACATCCCATGCTCCATATTGTAACCACTCCTTCATGACCCCATGTGTGAGACTCATTAGCTTGTGCAGCGATCCATATTCCTAGCTAATGTTGCGCTATATAAAACCCCAAATATAAATATAACATGCAGATTAATCTGACATCTCAAGCTAATGTTTGGCAGTTCTTTCGTTTGTTCTTTAAAGCCTGTGTTTTTCTACTTGTGTCTGCCCCTCTGCTTGAATTGTCATGCTTTCCCTGGTCTGTGACATGCAAGTTACCTTCCTTATTGCGTCGTATGCGTGCCTGCTATCTTGTTTAGATCTTGTATCGTAAGGTGCTCAAACCTTATGTTATACCCATGCACTGAGGTTTTTAGAATACCTTCCACCACGTGGTTTGGTGGGGATTGCTTTTTTTTTTTAAGCTGATCAGTGTGCCCTCGCTCTAAGGGACTGTTCATGGCATTGTTAATATGTACTAGATTAACGCAGTAGCTATCTTTTCTAAAGTATTATTATTTTGTGTTTATTTTTTTATTTTTAATTATACTTGATTCAATTGACGTTAACCATTTTTACAAGTCTTGTCCCAGGAGATGAACAGGTCCTTTTTAATACTTTAGCTTTACTTCTGTCTCTGCGTTAGTGAAGTTGGGCGTCTGCTGACTAGTCCGAGTTTTTCAAAGAAACCAACTACTGCAACTATCTAGGTCGTCTTCGCCCCGCGCTTTAGCCGGCTCCACCATTCTTCTACGTCGTAACGCGGAAGATTGCTGAGAAAGAGTCCTAGATGTCGAGTTTGTGTAGGAATCAACTCTGGACAGATTAGCAGAAGATGTTTGGCTGTTTCAATCGCTTCTGGTTGGGTGCAGTAGTAGCACGTGTTTGTGTTGGATTGTTTCCTTCTTGCCTGGATTTCATTTGTGTGCAGAATGTTTAGAATGTTTTATTTGAGTAATATGATCTCAGCATTTTGTGGATGTTCTCTCTTAGTATTCTTTGCTTGACCTCAGTTTCTACCTTAGCTCCTTGGGCCCTTGTCGAAGTGGGTTACTTAAGTTGGTGTACAGTCGTTCCCCTTTATCGAGCGAGGTTCATGTGATTGACGCTGGTTGGAAAGCGATGCCTTGTCTGTTTTGGCATAATTCAGACTTTGCATTTGTACAATATTTCATCTTCCCTCAGCTCTTTGCTTGTTTGCATGTCAACTGGATTTACATTACATTCTGGTGTTATGTTTCCACTGACTGGACTTGCAGTGGAAGCCCTTCTGTGATAGTTGTGTCAGGTGTGTTGCGCATGTCCCTTCTCTGGCTGTGTTGTGTTTTTAAACATGCATTTTCCTATCATCGTATGGCCATGGTTGCTCCAGGACTCATGCTTGGTTACTACATGGAAGAACAATGAATGTAACATGCAAACATTACAAAGTGGTAATGCTGTGATTAATTGCTGCTAATCATCATTGCAATGAATCCTACTCTCCCTTGTAACAGTGCTGGATTCCCTTCGTCCCAACTGCCTGTGAGATGTGATTTCAACCAATAGGTTAGTGCTTAGGGAATATCAAACACGTGATTGGCCAGGTGCTTGACATCGAAGGCAGGGAGAGGGTTTCACTTTATTAAGACATGTAACGGACTAGCGTTGTTGCCCACATCCTGGACATCACTCACCATCATAGAACAAGGACTGTGACTGGGAAGAGAAGGACTGGAGGTAATGAAGATTACCACCAAGTAACCAGAATATACGACGTCCGATTGATAATCCGTCAACATTTAGGCCAGCGCCCAAAAATAAGAGCATGCTTTGTTGGCTGCAGTTTACTAGGGGACATATCAATATTTCCTTTAGCAGGATAACAGTTGGGCGTTTGTGTTTGTTTTAGAGGGGGAAAGTTGTGGATTTTCAGGGCAAATGATAACTTGTTTAGCCTTTATAGTACAAGAATCCTCCCTTTCGCTTGCATCTAATACATTATGCAAGGTTTATTTTCCCAGCTGGTCTGACTGCATATCTAAATCCATGTGTCCGGAAGAAAAGGAACTCATGCTCTGGACTAAAAGGAAAAGTGCGTATTACAGGGAGGGCATCTTCGGGGAAGAAAACTATTTTCAAATGAATGCCAGGTTTTTACTGGTGTGTTAGTGTGCCTCCTTTGCCTGGTGATACAGATTAGTGGCTTTGGAGAATGCTTTGGGGAGCCTTTCAACTGCAACAGATAAGGTCTGATTTGGAGATTGTTTTGCACATATGAATATCTTTCCTGCATTGTAATAGCTGCAGTTAGCCACTAAAGTGGACTGAGATTAATACTACCTGCGGTTTGGTGTTACAGGAGTTTATCACTCCATGTGTATTCTTTTTTTTTTTTTTAGGTGAAGGAGTTCCTGCATTAATTAAATCGAAGTCATTAAGAAAGGTAATTCTACACCACAGTATCGCCTAGGCAAGGAAAACGACTCAATGCAAATATATGTAACATGTTACCTGAGATTAAAGGTGGTGACTTACACTGAAGAAAATTAATTAAGCAGTCATATTTATTTACCTCTGTTCAGATAGAGAGTTCTTCAGTTAATGTGAAACTTGTTTCCTAAAATCCTGATGCTCATTACTTTTGACTCGTGGGATGGATTTGAAAGAGATTTCCCAAAAAGGAAATGGTACGAAAACCAAGAATCACTGTTTTCCGGCTAATCCCTTTAATTGTTCCATAGAGAAAAAGTGCTTTGATTGGACACCGATAGCATGCAAACCGCAGATCGATTTGTACCAAATAAGAAACAACTTGGGCAAAAAGCATTGCAGATGTGCCTTTTGATGATTTGGGTTAAATCTGTCAGGTCGTTTTTAAAATATTTGACAGGGAAGAGCTTGCCTACTCCCAAAATCACAAAGTAAAGGCTTTTCTGAATTTTGTTTTTGTTCAATATGCACGATTACCACAGTAATACTAAGGGAAGCAGAGAATGAAAAGTGCTCAAAATGATATTCGCAGTAGTAAAAAGGGCACCTTCATATCAGCGTAGAGGTGGGGAGGGATAAAGAGGACCACATGTGCAATGTGGGTGTTTGGGGTGGACTGAGATGCCTGTTTTGGGAGAACATTTTCTTTTTATCGTAAAATACGATCAGAAAAGAATATATGAACGGAAGAGTGAGAGGGGGTAATATTATAGGGCCAGAGAGATCGAACTCCAGGGAGAGGATTGGGGGACTAGAAAAAGAGGAGAGGTACACATGGTGAGTGCCAGTGAAGACGGGAATGTCTTTTTGAGTGTTTTTCTGTTATGTCAGGAATCAGCAAGTATTAGGATTCTCTAGAAATTGGTAAACGTTATGCTACTGAGGAAATGATTACTGGGAAAGACGTCTGCAGTTATTGAGGATGGCAGTAAAAAGGTTAGCGTGAGAAATTTCGCGGGCTTTGTGATAGTCCTATAAACCTGCAAAGAGGTGAGATCACATCTACTGGGTAGGGGCATATGGGTCTTTTGGAATCATTAGTGCCCCATGTGCAGTGGACGCTGGCAAAGACTGAAGAGCATTGGACCCTGAGGATTAAGTCCTTAGGCTATGGCTAGTGGGATCTGATTAGATACTAGGGAGGGGGGTACGGGCCTCGGCCGGTAGGCCTGGGCCTCTGGTCATGGCCAGAAGACATGGCTAGTGCACCACAAAGAAAGTATAGTATAACAAAACCCTTGAAATTCAGTGAAAAACTTAAGTTAAGCGACACTTTCAGTGATCTGATTTATCAACACAAAACCCTTGAAATTCAGCTGGTGTGCGAAGTGATGAGCATCTTAACTCAGCCTCCCCTCTGTCCTGAGGCAAAGCCCATGAGCACATACATGATATCACATAAGGGAGTTAAAATGAGACACAAAATGCCATCATGGAGGTTATCAATGGAAGCTGAGTTAATATGATCATGATTTCCCAAACTTGCTAAAATTCAAGGGTTATGTTGCAATAAATCAGATCACCCTAAATAACGTTTTTTTCTTTTTTACTGAATATACACATATACTAATCTTCTTACAGCAGGCAATCGAGTCGCACTCCCAATGGCCTGGAGTCCACAAATGTTCCTCTAAGTCTGGGTAAAGATTTAAAAATGTATATCTTTATTATATTTCTTTACAAATTGTACAATCCCCAAAACAGGCCAGGGTATGGCGGCATCCCAACGATGCATTTCACAACGATTCCATTGCTTGTTCACATTAACTAACCCCCAGTACAAGTCAAAATAAACAATTAATTGGAGTGAGATAGAAAAAACGGACTATTCCTGGAAACGAACTGTCATTGGCTTTCAGGATAGCATCCCTTGTTTTGTTTGGTCTCAAAGGGTATTCAGCACTGACATGCATACGATCCTGAAAACCTAGCCACCATCTTTGACTATCAATAGTATTTAAGGCAGTAAAATGTACCGCCCATCAAATACACAAACACCAGTGTGATCGACAAACAGTCCCAGAAGGTCCTCAAAATATATACAGTTAATGCACCAATACATATTTTCATTTTGACATAAGAGACACTCTTTAGATCGATACAACGTCCCAAGTGATACATGTGCATCTAATATTTAGTTTTGTATGTACGGCAGATATTCCATATAAGGTTGTGTGACACCATCAGCATTTGTTGCTATTTGGAACATATTTGCACCCTACTACTGATTACATTTCTTGAGGTGCGAAACAATAATCCAAATGACATGTGTGTGCCGAGCGCATTCGTCTTGTATACAAATAGTCATAATATATTCATAATGGCATATAACCTTGAGATGCAAAACATCATATGTGTGGACACACAAGAGCCTTAAGTAAAGTTTTACATGTTATAAACTTAATAAATCATTCAATGTTAGGGCGCAACCAGCAGATCACAACCCACATGCTGCTCAATATCAAATCGTGCAGCTATAAAAACATACTGTCCCACAGTGCAGAATGCAAAAAGTCACACATTCAAACGTATAGAAGCTTTACACAAAGTTCCACGTGCTGTAAACTTCATGACATGGAATATGATTCTGTCAGCAAAAGATCTTAAAGTGCATAGTGCAATATTATACCAAAATTGGTGTGTTTGCTCCGATATGATGGTTCAATGCATAAAAACACATGTGTATCATCATCCAGTGTAAAATGCAAACTATCATACATTGAAACATGCAAGGGCTTTATGCAAAGTGCCACGTGTTGTAAACATCATGGTATGGAATACAAACCTAGCAGCATAAGATCCTAAAGTATTAAATCATACAAAAGGCTTCATGCAAAAGTGTCACGTGCTGTAAAATGTCATGGTAGGGAATACAATCCTAGCAGCACAAGATGTTAAAGTGCATAGTGCAACATTATACCTAAAGTGAAAATAATTACTCCACTGGGATGGTAAAGCTTCAAACCTCATGGTTTACAGCATGAATCACTATCCACAAGTGGTGAACAAATTACACACAACACTGAACCTGTAAAACCACCACAATTCCTGCAGAAATGCAGTGTCCAATTTGCCTACCATGTAGTATCCTTGTTTCCTTAATTTGAACTGTATCTCAACCCTTGAGTGATCTCACATCCCAAACTTCCAACTCATCTTAAATGAAAAGGACAAAAATAGAAAATAACGAGGGGATGAAGGTGAGGAGGATACAAACTGTTGGAAATGTGAAAGGAAAAGAAGGAAAATATAACCAAATCTACCAGTATGTGGTTGAATCATGAAAGGGAGAATTAACTAGAAAGAAGGAGATAGCAGTAGGCAGAGATATTATTATTTAGGTAAAATGGCAATATTCGAGAATTCTAGGCTACATGTACAGTAAAGGTATTGATGTTCAGACTACATTTCAGTGGAAAAAATGCACAAGAATTGCAATCTATCTCCCTGACCCTTTGAGACCTTTAACCTAGAAATGTGTAATATGTTCAGTTACTAATGATTTTTCACGGAATAAAAAACAGTTTATTTTGGATTAACTAAATCCATAAAATTAAATGAAAGGGAAATACTAATTCATACAATTATTATTCCCTTAACAGGTAACATGACAGGTGGGAACATTACAATACCGTTTAACCCCATAAATATAACATATGGCATATAGTATACACAGCAGCAATCTCAATCTAAAAAACACATCATAAAATCAGTGCAAAAAAGTTTCTAAGCAGATTTCAAATAGAATTCACATTTAAAGGCAATCTTTACATCTGTATGGTATGGTATTGTTTATTTATATAGCGCTTATACACAGTCAAGTGTTTCAAAGTGCTCAAGGAGGGTGGGAACATGGGGAAAAAACAAACAGTTGCTCACAGCCCATTCTGAGAAGATAATATTCAGCACAGGCAGAGTAAGTGCATAAAAAGTACATTTAACAGTGTGGAGGACAGCATGTAGGCCTTTACGGTGATTCTGCAATTTTTGACAGTGCAATGAAGGGGTGAAGACAAGGGAGAACAGACAACGATCTTCGGCGCAGTGCTTAAGAATAAAGCAAGTGCAAGGAGGGCCACAGGGAGGGGGGAGGATCAAGTGCACCAGGTCAATTGGAACTGGGTTAAGTGCAGAGAGAGCCACTCTCTTGGGTTAATATCTCAAGTGCAATGAGTGGGGTAGAGTGTGGGGCCTTGAGGCAAGTGGGAGGGGGGACTGGCGGGGCTACCGGGGACCAGTGAGACTCTGAGGTACACCCAATGGCCAGTCAGCAAGCTGTATGGAGGAGGAGGGTGAGAGGGAAAACAATAAGAGCTATGTTAGCAAGGTAGAGGCAGAGAGAGAAGGAAGAGGAGAAGAGGAAAGCCTTGAGGGTTTTCTGGAATTTAAGGAGATCTGGCTCAAGACAGAGGGTGGCAGGGAGGCTATTCCAGAGAGAGGCACCTGCTGAGGATAAGGATCTCCCTCCAAATCTCTGCTTGGAGAACAGGCTCATTTGCAGAAGGTTGGAGGTAGATGAGCAGAGGGCTCGTGAGGGAGAGCCTTTAGGTAGGTAGAGAAAGAAGAGAAAGAAGCAATACAAAGGCAGGTTTCCACTGCCTCGTGCCACATCCCAAGTCAAGTAAGTAGCAATTCCTTAAATAATCATAAAGTGGGCAAAACAGTACAAAGAGTTTTGTAGGAGCTATACCGACAACAGTCAATGCTTTAACAGGGAAAACATTGAAACTTGGCCTTGGTCAGAAAAATGCAATACGTCTTTGTGAGTAAGGCAAGATACCCAGATGCCCCGCACAAAGGTGAAAGAGTCAGACAATGCCTCACTGAGGACTTAGGCAGGTTCATGTCTTCCCTGTGGTTTCCCCACAAAGTCACAAGCTTTCATTTTAAAAGCTTTTTTAAAACTCCAATAATATTTTTGGGGTTATCGAAACTCTGTCCGAAGTCCACAGTTCTCAGAGATGCTCTGATGAAAGCCAGTCAGATAATTATATCACAGTTACCTAAGAGAGAGCAGAGGTCTTATTCGTATTTTAGTTAAGCTCTCATCCTGACTTGACCACAAAAAATACCAAGATAGAATAGGTTTGAAACAAAAAGTGTCCGAAAGGTAAACTAATTCAGTTTCCAAATGAGCAACATACGTGGACGAAGAGGGGGGACAACCAAGAGGCACGCGAGAAAAGCATTTTCTGCATATTGTAAGACATCACAATTACTCACAGCCCTTAATTCACTGCCATAAGACCCCACTGCTACGCTCTTTTCTCTGTAAGCTGGCAGCATGTAATTAAATGAATGCTGCAGTAGTCTTTGCAAAGCTTAGAAGACCACCTGTAGCGTTTTTCATCTTTACGATGCATTTACTAATAGTTTCATTCCATGTGAGACACATATTAAAAGTAATTTCCAAATTCTCAAAATGTTGGCACTATGATGAATGTTGGTCATTTAAAATGATTTGGGTGGGTCGCTGGGGCTTGCTGGAGAAGCACATTACGTAGCATTTTCCAGCATTGATGTTAAGTCGCGAATAGTCATGTATTTGCCATAGCCCTAAATCAATACCTAGAGGGATTTCGGGGTTCTTGCTGTAGGAGCCGCGTCATCTGCATAGCTCAGCATGAGGCCCTTCTGACTTTGCATTTGGGTACATCTACATCCGGACTTTCTAAGTAAGACAGGAGAGGATTAGTATAAAGTTGAGGAGGGGTGCAAGCATGCACCCCTCCATTACCCCCTTCCCAACCTCAATGAGTCTACTTATCTCCCCACCTGCCCATATTGGACGCGGACCTTAGAGCCAGTAAAGAGAGATTCCAGCATCCAGAATAACAGTCTTGGGACACCCATCTCATTGAGAACCATCCAAAGAGATCCCTGTCCCATGGCCGAAGGCAGACCCAAAGTCCATAAAGGCCACATAGACATTGGTCCCCAGGAAATAAACATCCTTGGCCAAAATCAGATCTAAGTCGGCATATTGTTTGGTAGTGCCCAAACCTGGCCAGCTGTGTGTTGGACAGGATAGTCATGTCCTTCACTCTTTCCTCCAGTCTATGCATTAAAAATTCATTAAAGAATGCTGATGTCCCATCTACACAGGTGATGGCATGATAGGAGGAAGGAAGAGACTTGGTGTCTTTTTTTTGTAGAAATTGGGGCTAAGGTGCGAATCTTCCATCTTTCAGAATGTAGGTTACAGACAAAAAAACATTTATCATATTTGTCAAAAGAGGACCCCATACGTCAATACAAGAGGGGAGTAAAGCATTTGGTATCCAGTCCACCCTGGGCGCCTTCAGTAGTCTGTGTCGTTCAATAACCATCTCTAAATCTTTCATTGCAAGAGGCTCCAAGGTTCCAGAATCCGGGAACGTCGGGATTACGTTTTTACTGCTCCTTCACACCAAATCTGCCCAGAACCATATAAAGTGCAAAGGTTCTCAACTGACTCGTTCCCATGCATATGAATTTCTGGAACTTCAAAGAGGCCCAGGTCTAACTCATTTGCGTTTCTTGAAATAATATTCCAGGAAGATTTGTTATCATAGGAAATTGCAGCTGTGAATAGAGCTTCCCAGTGTCTGTTGCCTCTCTACCATTTTTTTGGATAATTCCTTTTTACAATCCTTTTTGCCTCTATCTGAGATCAATGACATTGGGAGAAGCCACCGTAAGAGCACTAAGGAGAGCACTATTTTTCTCTTTAGAATTAATTGAAAACCGTGATTTTTGTCATAGAGGTTGAATATGTTTATTTGTAATTAAAAGCTCTCTGCACTTTTTAAAACATTTAGTGGGGGCCCGATGACAGTGGGTTTTGTCTAGACAAGTTAATAGAATGTATTGATTAATTTCCATCACTCTATTTATAGTTTCCACATCACCATCCGCCTTCAAATATAGTACCATGTCTCCTACTCTTCTTAATAGAGGTCGGGCATATGAGCTGCAGAGAGCATTATCCGATTGACTGTCCCACGACCAGATAAATAGAAGCGGGTTGTGATCACTCTCACATTGGTTGATCATTTCAAGCCCACAGATATTCTCCCACAAAATCAATATAGCTACGAATGTGACCATTGTTAAATGATAATTCACCAGCAGAATTAGACTGGAATCTGTTATTTACAGCTCCATAGCCCATTTCAATCAGTATACCCCATAGTACAAGTGTTCCTTCTAAGGTGGCCGAGTCCACCAAGCAGGGGCTTGGGATCGAAAAAGCCTGGTATTCAAAGGGGAAATGTTCACACCAATGCCCAATCTACGGTTAAAATCCCCCCCCCACCCCCGCCATCAATCAGGGCAACCTCCGAACCAAAAGAAGCAGACATATTTACAATATTCCTGTGAAGGGTTTTAAGCAATTTGATGGAATGATTCCCATTTTTATTATTGTTGTATTATTGTTGAAATTAATAATACCAAGTGGCTTGGCACCTGGGATACGCTCAAAAATAATGATTATGTTATCATCTAAGATGGCTGAGTAGTAATTTCCCAGCCCAATGGTACAGTTATATACATTGCTATACCCCCAGAAGGTCTCCCCTTTGTACCCATTGTTAGTGCTGGCGTGCAAAATTAACTGAAGCCTTGTAAATTAATGTGTTCCATGGTCCATGTTTACTGACATACATAACAACCTGGCGTTTATTTACAAAAGCACACCATAGCAGATGATATAGTTTGCTACCTAGACCAGCAATATTCCACACTAGAATGTCAATATCCATCTTGAAACACAGGAATATTCCCTGGATACCTACACCCTCGCTTTTATGAGCCTCTCCACTAGTATTCATATTCCTCTGTACTTCTTCCCCTTTAACAGTAAGCTACTGGGCACCAGCATAAAACAGCACCTCAGGCACATCAGCTGTGGCAAGATCTGATTATTAGCCAACCTGCTCGAAGCTGCTCAGAGATGCAAATCTGTTAGTCAGTGTTATTGCAGCCAGCAAGCAGAATTGGTTTGGAATTGGTAAGGGGTGTGCATAATGTCATGCAATTAGCAGGGCTAAGCTGGGGCTGCAGGTGTACGGGATATGCATAGCTCTGATGCTGCTTACTTAATCAAGTGTACGGAAGACCCCAAGAGGTAGAAAATTAATATCAGACCTGGCTAGACAGTTGTGTGTTCTCCTCCAGAGTAAGTCAGATACCTTTGATGGATGATTTAGTGTTATTGTTATACAGAGCTCTGAATGGTTTTAGCACCTTTCCCAACCCAAGATGAGTGTTTTGCCATCAAGAGGTCTTTCCCTATAGTCAAGACTATGCTGCATACATTCATTACACAAGATGTTACCTTATTAATGAGCAAAACAGTATCCTCAGCAACAGTTGGTTTAAGCCTCGGAACATGTGCTTATACAATTACTAAAGGGGAAGCCTCGGAGGGAGATCCAATGAGAAAAGACTGACTGGTTGGAGCTGCATGGAGCTGTGAGATTTCATTCTGTTCCTGTGCCTTCAAATGACAAACCCAAAGTGAATGTAAACATTAAACACAGATCACTTAGGTGTAAGTCCTCTGAATTACTTTTTCCAAGTAGGCCACTGAATAGGGCTTATGTAAATTTGGTGTAAGTCTGTCCAGAAGTTCTTTTGAAAACAGCCAAAAAGAAGGTAAAAAAATGTTAGTGATATTTGGGTTTGGTCCGCGGACTCACTTCCCTATTTGCTCCATGAAAAAAAACCCTGGCCCAATCAGGGAGCGGCGTGACATCCACAGTCCTCGGATATACCCACTAATTGGATGGTGAAAAGCATGAGGTGCATCATATTTTTGGAAAAAGCCACCACGTTGGATCTGGTGGTGGAGAAATGACTGGAAAACACATTTGGGTTATTTGGTGGTCGATAGAGGGGCTGGGAAGGCTGGGGATGGAATAAAGATGATATGAAGCTGTTTTTCCCTGTGAAAAAAGTCGGTGTGGGTGTTGCCCGCTTCGAGACATGGAGGTAGTCCACGGACAGCGCCATGAATGAACAGCTTGGAAAACCCATTTGGGGTTATTTGATGGCTGAAAGAGGGCATAGAAAGGGTAGAGGAGTGGAATGAAGAAGGAAGATGGTTCACAGCTGTTTTTCTAGATGAAAAAAGGGCTTGCAATTGCCACTGAGTCCACTGCCCATTTTGGTGTTTGCGGATATCATTTTGATTGCTGGGTGTTGAGGGCGAGTTTTGTTATTTGAAGGTTTTTTGTATGTAGTTTTTATATGGTTTAATTCTTTTTTGGTGGTTGTGGCCATGCAGGATTAAAAAATCCCTATTACAATTATGTGAGTGTAATTTGATAGTATGTGTGTCTGAATTTTGTTGTGATTAAGGGAATGTTTCAAGTAGTTCGATACCTGTTGGCGTATTCTAACTACATTATCCTTTAGAAGAAGTGTTGTAGTAGCAAGAATTATGATGGCATATTTGAAGTGTACTATAATGAAGGATATTTTTGGAGTAGCTAGATACCTGTTGGCGTATTCTAACTTGATTGAATTTTGAAAGTACAATTGTAGTATTATAATTGTAATTAAATACCTGCTGGTGTATTCTGACTGTTGATTGTGCCAAAGATTAGTGGGTACATTTGGGTTGAAGGAACTAGGAGTAGGCATTTGTTAGGTTTGCTGGTCACCTATGTTTGGAGTAACAGAGGTGGTGTTACATTCAAACCAACAACGTATTATTTTGACATATGCATTATAGTGCTCTGAAGTGGTTGTGGCACAAGTGTGGTATATTATGCCTACTGCTGTGAAGGTTTTTTTGCCAAGAGATACTTGGATGTGTTTAAAGATATTGAGCTTACAGTTATTTTTTATACAATCTGCATTGTACATTAGAAGCATTAGTATGGAATATTGGGTATGTGAGTTTATTTGTATACTGGATAGTCTTAATTGCAAAAAAGGCATACTATGCAATGATTTGCATTCTGCAGAAGCTGGTGAAATGGAATGGATTCATAATTTGGTATAGAAACAGATACTAATCATTTGTTAGGGTTGTGCTCTTGCGAAACATGGTGGCAGAGAGTACATATATGATTCCATGTGTATGAAATCTAGAAGATTTCATTTATAGGGATGTGTTTTTTTTCTAATACTTGCAGTAAGTATATTAAACAATCTTGAGGATCTTCTGGTGTGTTTATGGTAAACTTTACCATTGCTGCACAGTAGTCCAATTCTTGCCTCATACCTGAGACACTGTAAGTTCTCTCAGGATTATTTGTTGCATTTTTATGAAGGACAAGCATTTGCAAACACAACTGGGCTGAGCCATTTAAGTAAATGTTGTGATCAACAGTGGCAATTGGTAGAGAAGATTGTTACATTTGCATAGCAATTTACTCCAGTTGTGGTGCTGAAATAAATTGGACCGTAGAGTTGTGTCTCTGCATCGTTTGATGGGTCTGCAGATATATTTGGAGAAGAGATATTTCTCTCTTTCTCTTCTGATGGACGTGCTGTTGAGTTTGTAGCAGACAGTTTTATGGTTGTATTATTTGATGTAGAGGCAATTGATTGTTGTTTCTTGAATGGTACTGTTGGGGGATCTGTTATAGTTTATGTTTGTATTACTTTTCTTTTTAAAGGTTTCCTTTTTTGAGGTACAGGCTACACATCTAGATGGGGGTGTACAGTGAACATATCCTGTTGTATTCTAGGATGCAAGGAATATCAGCGTTGACTTTGTTTGCATCAAAGTTTATTAGGAATAGTCCATTGAGTGTACGGAGATCTGAAAATGCTACGTAACTCATACCTTCTTTAAAGACTGTGCTGCCAATGTCAATCAATGCGTGATCCAGGGTTATACCTTACAATTTGTGAATAGTCACAGCATATGCAAGAGACAGACAGAATTGTTCTCTGTGTACGTACATGTCTTTGAAAAGAAGGAAACATGGTATTGTGCAGCCACATTTATTTGTTTGGAAGCCAACAACTGGACCGATTGCTCCATTGACTAAACCTTGTTCTACGTCAAGGTTATGTTTTAGAATTACTCTGCAGTTTAGACACAAAGTTAACATTTTCTCCAATCCAGCTGTGTTGGAGATACTTTTTTTAAGCTATTTAGTCGTGTTGTTGCTTGTTGACACATAGAGAGTGTCTTGCAATGCACTTCTAGTTTGTCTGTGCTGCTGATATGCAGTATGGGATGCATTTCTTTTTTTAACATTGTATTGTTGATTTGAGTACAGTTTGCAAGGGTTGGCATTAAGAACATGCATTTTATATCTTGTTGAGTAAAATGTTTCATGACATCGGGAGCAGATGTGTTTCTCCCATATAGCTCATGGATTAGTCTACTATTTAAGATGGATTTTGCATCTGTACTAAGCAGGCCAGTTCTAATGCTTTTTAAAATGTTAGCATAGGTGAGGTCTGCAGACTGATACATGTTTTGAATTAGTTCTCTATACCGAAAATGATGCCAGTGATTTACATTTCCAATGCTGCAGAGTGTGTTGTGGTATTGTTTGTGTCCTAATGTTTCGAAAATAGGTTGACCTTTTACTGGTGTAAACTATAGGAAGTCTCTGAGAACAATAATGTGTTTTCCTCCACACATTTCTTCGTAGTCGGTTTTTAGGACTTCTTGCATTCTGAGATGAATTAAAGCCAACATGAAGTTGGAAAGAATGCTTACTTCATCTATTAGGAGCACTTTCATTTGTTTCAGAATTCTGCGTACTTCAGTAGCAGCTTCTGCCTCGAAATTGAAATATTCTAATTTGTTTTGGTGTTCTACTGGAAGGAGCAGTAGTCAGTGTAAAGTTACACCTCCTATGTAACTAAACCTCTGGGGGCTGTTAAGACCACCAAAAGGGTGTTGTTTGTTTTTGTAGAAAGGTGCTGATTATTTTAATTAAGACTATTTTATCACAGCCAGCTTTACTACTTACATACAGGAGCAGAGGTTTATAATTTTTTACAGCTACAAGTTTTAGTTTAATATTTAAAACCATGTTCAATTTCTTCAGTGACTTCTGGATAGATGGTGAGTTGTTCATCACTTAGATGTGATTTGAGCACTGACAAGTCTTCTTCAGATTGTCTATATTGATACATGGTATTTTGCACCTCAGCCATGGCTATTTCTAATTCAATTAGAAGGAGTGGTTCTGCAAGTGGTTCTTGGTTTCCCTTAAGGGAAGGTTGACTGCTTTAAGGTGTGTCTTTATCTAGTTGAGCTTCAATGTGTTCCTCTTATTTCCGTTCATTGTCCAACATTTCTTTGTAGTGTTTGAAATTGATATTTGTTCTATTGCTTTCATCTGCTTTGAATGCAGCTTTAAATGAGTCAGAGTCACCTAATAATTCCTCTTTTCTCAAAGGTTTAGAAAGCTACAGTAGGGCTAGGTAATACAGTTCTCTATGTTGCAGAGATTTAAATTATTACTTTATATGATTAATTAGGCTGGGTTTGGTAAGTTTTACTAGGCTTCCTCCACAGGTTTAGACTGACAATGTGCCAGTTGTCTCATCTGCTATGACATTGTTTTTGTAGGAGTAGTTTTGGACAATGTTTTACAGGCACATGTTTTCTAAAGCAGTGCATTTGTTTGGGTAGTATGTGTCAATTAAATAGTTTTTTAAAATGTCCTGGCAGTGGGTATCATCTGTGGCTATTGTTTCTATCTCTTGATATTATTTTAGTACTCTTTTTTTAAGATGAAGCCGGACCAAGGTTTAGCCATATAATTTGTTCAGATTTGCCATGTAAGGCTATACCTGTTAAATGGTCTCCAGCTTTGTAGCACCTCCATTCTCTATGGGAGAGCATTTTTATACTGAAGCTGTACAACTTTTGTGACTGTTTTTGTCAGATGATATGTCATCCCAGAGGACTTTTATCTCTTTTAGCTCTGTTGTGTCAGCTTTGGTGAGGCTCTGACTTATCTTGCAACGGCAGGGGAATTGTCTGCAATGCATTGTATGTCTAATTTGAATTCCACAAGAGGGCAATGGCTGCATTATAATCATTGATGTACTTGGTTGCTTTGTCTCTATTAATGTTGAATGTGTTTTTAGGGGATTTGCCTTTCACACTGTGTCTAACAGAAGACATCATGCTATTTACTTGTCCTTATTTGCAAAGTGGTCTAAGGGAGCCAAAGCAACATTTGGTAAAGTATTTACCTTCGTTTTTATATCTACGTCAGCAGTATTTGCCAAACTGATGTTTTTGGAAGCTTAAGTTGTGTGAACGTATGCCCCTATCTGTGGTTTCTAAAAGCATGTCACAGGTAATTAATTTTTCAATCAACTGTATAACAGTAGCATCACTGCCATGGCTAAATTTGGGAGCATCTTTTATCCACAAAAGCAAGTGGATGTGTGGTGCTCCTCTGGATTGATATTCTTTTCTCCAAAAGAAGTGTTGCACTTCTCAGAGCAGAGAGGTGGTTTTATTCCAGATGAAGTGTAGCATGCTAATGAAGCGATGGTGAAAGTACCTTGATACATTGACAGGTTATCTTGGTGTTTTAAATCTATTCCATATTTATTTTGTTTGGCAGTGCATAAGAAGATATGCAAGTCATCCCATGCATACTCTCCACAAATTAAAGTAACAAAGCATGCGGGTGGGCCTAGGTTCTCCAGCATACAACATACATCAGTGTGATGTCAGAACCAGTATTCTTTTGAACCACGCATGTTTGCCAAGATATTTGTGATACTTGACTGCAAACATTCATCTTTTTTCTTTTCTTTTTGAAGCAGTTGGGATCGGATATGTTAAAAAGAAAATAGAGCCTGTTTTAATGTGTGTGCAACTCCATAAGATAGAGTTGCTAGTTCACTTTCGAACAGGAGGTGGAAAATGTATTCTACATTTTGTCTGAATCTGCGGTCTTCATAATACATTCCTAAAAAGCGATATTGTGAGGCATTAATTTGTGTGGACCTTTAATCATATCTGCCTCCTTTTCCTGTAGGAAAGAGTAGAGGAAAAGAACGTGCTCCTACACCATATGCTCATTGGGGATCCTTTAGCTTGATGCATTTGACATGTTTCTAATGCATCTTCATAGGTGTCTTTGGAGTGTAGTGGGTGACTTGTATACTGATCTAAAATGTTGGCTGCAGTAAGAGGATCTATACGTTCAAATTGGCTCTTTTTTGTAAAATGTTCTGCGACAACAGTCACATACTTTGTCTGGTATTTCCGCAGATGTGTTTTGAAACTTAGCTATTTATTTTTTGTATGAGTTTGTTAGGAGGTTGGTGTTTAGGAGGTTTTCGGTAATGTCTTCGAAAGTTACTGAATTTGGTAAGTCAACTTCAGTTCCAAAGTATTTAATTTGGATGTGCTCTATTTCTTGAAGGAGTTCTTTGGCCTTTCCATGTAGGAGAATGTTATTTAAATTGTGCAGTTGTAGAGCAAGACTTCATGCATAGTATAGTCTATTCACAAGATTCTGTATATAGCGGGATGGTGTGCTGCTAACATTTTGATGTGATGGAAGGTGCTTTTGAAAGCAGTTCTTAAAATGCAGGCTAATGAATGTCTTTGAAGTCCAGTGTGGCTGCGCACTGGACAAGAGTCCATGTTTTGTAAAGTTTTCATTTTACTTTTGCCTGTTAGATTCACATAGTGATTGAGGCATTGTCATAAAGATTTAAAGGATTGTTGCCGCATGTTACACATTGAGCTGCTTGTCCATTTGTATACTGGATGATTTTTTTGGGTAAAAGGAACATTTAGTTGAAAGATTGTTGGGATGTTTTTCCTATAAGGGTTTCTTTTGCCATAGTGGTGTCTCCTATATTTTCATACCCTCGGCCATCACTATCTGCGGCAATTGTTTTCTTTTTGTTCTTTTTTATAAGACCTGGGGGAGGAAGTATTGCTATGTGGGTTATAGGACCCGAAAGACAAACAACTAACCAAAATGCAGAAAAGAAACTTCATGGGGCTACTGATCAGAGTATAGTTGGAGATAGCCCAGAAATGGAAGCAGAATCTCCCACCCATGGCAATCGACTTGATAAGAAGAGTATGGTTCCATATAACATTGGAGCACATCACTTACAATCTGCAGGGGAATTATCAAAAATTCAGAGACGATTGGGCGGTAACCCTGGAATTCCGTTAAAGTGACTATATGGAACAGTGGTGCCCACACAAAATAATGATATTGGACATGTTTAGTTAAGCAGGTGAAGAGACACCGGAAATCCCCGGAAATCTGAGTCGACAGGTGGAAATCCCGGAGAGGGAAAAGGTAGAGAGGTTGGGGAATGGGGAGGTCTACAAGTTCATTGTTGTAAAACCAATAAAACTATTATTAAAAAAAAGAAAACTACTGAATATGAGGGTCTACAAACTGTCCACAATGACCTGTAAAACGACCAACTGTTAGACAGCTGTCTAACAATGCCCATACCACTGAAATCAATACCCACCTGCATGTAACTACAACCATATTATAGCAAAGGCTCTTCACAATAGTGAAAAATGGATATCCTCCAACAAGAATGAACATGCTTGAACACATACCATGCTAAACTGCTAAACTTTAAACAGTTAGAATACGCCAAATGGTATCTAACTGCAACCATAATACTGCAATATTACTTCCCATTACTACACAATTTGAAATCCACCAGCAAAAATGAAAGTTCTTCTGAGGAAACCCTTCAACACATATTAAGTATAAAAAAACAGAATACACCAACTGGCATCGTACAGCACCCGCAGTACTACAATATTACTTCCAGCAGACAAAGTGCCAAAATCAACCTTCAGCAATCACACTGCTAAAAACCTACCCTCAACAACTTTAAAACTAGCAATCATTAGAATACACCAACATGTATCTAACTGCCCGCACGATCCTGCAATATTAAGTTGCAATACTACAGTACTTAGAAACACTAACATCAATCAAACACATAAACAGATACTGCTAAAAAGAGGAAACAGATTAACAGTTAGAATATGCCAACTTGTGTCTAACTGCAACCATAGTACCACCACTTCCAAAAGGAACAGCATACACCATAGCAATGCCTATGACCATGCTCCCAAGAGACTAGTAGCTGGCCACAATCACCACAGCATAATACAGACATGCACCCAACAAGCTGTACACTGGCCAATACCCACACACATAAGCCAACCAACAGAGGCCCTGTCAATTTCTGTACATATACTATTGCAGTACTTGCAACCATTCACATTCCACTCCCCTACCCTAAACTGCCTGCTGCCCTGTACACTCTACACATACTATTTCAGTTCTTCAACCAGTGGTCAGACTCCCAAGTCTCCAGGAGCTTGCTACAACCACCTCAGCATGATACAGTCCATGCAAACATCCTCATGTAATCTACATTCCACTCACCTACCCTAATGAAGCCTGCCTGCAGTCACCACATAAGCTGCTCATTTGAGGACCTACCCACGAACTGCCACGGTGTCTGCGGGCACTGCGGACTCAACACAGTCTTCTTCCACCTAAACAAATACAGCACATGAACCATCTTTCACTCCCCCACCGTTTCCAGCCCCTCTGCCCAACATGAAATGGCCCAAAACATGTTTTCCAGCCCTGTTAGCCGATGCGCTATCCGTGAATATCCATGGATAAAACATGGCAGGCATTTCGGAAAAATGTGACACACATCACGCTTCCCTCCAGCCAATCAGTGGGTGCTTTTGTTTGTCCGTGGACATGACGCGGCTCTCCGTATCCGTTTGGGGTTCAGTCCCAGCAGTGAACCGGGAAATGGGTCCGCAGAGCGGAGCCAGATATCACACATTTTTTGACACCTATATTTTGCCTGTTTTACAAAAACTACTGGACGAATTTCACCAAATTTACAAAAGCAAGTTTTCGGGACCAAGCCGCCGCTCATGCTGCACATTTTGTGAAAATACATCCATCGGTTTGGCTTGTAGGTGTGAGCAAAGCTTTTTTCCATTTAGTCTATGGAAAAAATGAATGTGGGATATGTGGGATCTCCCTTTAACTTTCCCCCCTTTCACAAAACCTCACCAGACTTATCACGAAAATTCTGACCGGGTGATATACTTTTTTTGCAAAGTTTGGTGAAGATTCGTCCAGGGGGAACAAAGTTATAAGCCGCCCAAAAAGTACTCTTCCTATGGGTTTAGCAACTTAACCATAACCACACAGCCGCTACCGCAGGCCATGTAATATATACATATATATATATTCAGTGGAAAAAACTTTGTTAAAGGGACGTTATGTTTAAGTTGCGCTACTTAAAACCTATGAAATTCAGTGAAAAAACTTTGTTAAAGGGACGTTATGATTCCAAGTAAAACCGAAAAACCCCTGAAATTCGCCAGTTATGGTAAGCTAAGCAACCATAACTCGTGCCACCACTGTGCACTGCTAAGACTAACACCCACGACATCAAAGATGGCATCACAAATGTCATCGCAACTTAACCATAACGTCCCTTTAACAAAGTTTTTCGCTGAATTTCATAGGTTTTTAGTAGCGCAACTTAACAATAATAACTCTGACTTTATGTACATGTAATATGGAACATACTGAACCCCCTCTACTGAATTTGATGTCCGGAAGCTATTTTAACAGCAGCACTACCCAAAAAGTGTGGGGGGTATGTTTAATTGTTATATCATAACATATGAACATTTTACAAATTCACAAACCAGCACACATACACATTATATGTAGTAATAAAAAAGAAGTCTAACCCATATATATAACACACTAACCATTCATTTGAATACAATATTTTCTAAAATGGAATATACCAAAAGAAGAAGATAGGCTTCCAACATGATTACCTCACAGAAACTCCACAACTAAGAGCAACAGCAGATCTACAGACCACTCAGAACACACCTTACCTGAAATAGTAAGTGTACCGCATTTACTCATATATTTGTAAACTTTCTGTATTAGATACAAAAAAAGAATGATATTATGTTTTTTTTCTCACAGAAATGTCTAGTACTCTGGAGTGGCTAGAGGAGCATTTCATTAAAGACTCCTCAATATAAAGAACTATATTACATGTCCCTGCTCCAACTCTTTAAACCATGGAGAAAAGAAGGAGAAATACTAGATAACTATGACTCCTATGAAGACGCTTTCAAAGCAAATGAAAGCACTATAACTGATGTAAACTTTACACAGTACAAAACAATGGTGCACAATAAACAGCAACACGAAGAACTGCAGGCCCAACTAGATAAGGACACTCCTGACAGTAGTCAACCTTCTGTAACAGGAAGCCAAGAACCACTGGGAGAGCCACTAATAACACATGAGGCAGAATTAGCTATGACAGAATTAGAAACACCATGTGTCAGTATGAAGATAAAGAAGACTTAACTATAGTACAATCAAAACTAAACAATGAACACCATAGCATTTTTGAAGAAGTAACAAAAGAAATTGCACATGGTGTACAACATGAAAACAAAGAATGCACCTGCCAAAATTACAAACCTATACTACTGTACGTCAGTGGTGAAGCTGGTTCTGGCAAAACATTCTTAATCAAAATCATCAGTAAATTTCTTCAACAATTGACAAACAACAAACTGTCAGCTGTTGTCACTGCCCCCACAGGTTTAGCTGCCTACAACATAGGCATTGTCACTTTACACTGATTGCTACTCCTGCCAGTAGAACACCAAAAGAAATTAGACTATTACAAACTTTCTACAGAAGCTGCAATGGAACTACGCAGAGTATTAAAACAAATGAAAATGCTACTAATAGATGAAGTGAGCATGGTCTCCAACCTAATGTTGGCTTGGTTCACCTCAGATTACAAGAAGTACTCAAAACAAACTACGAAGAGCTCTTTGGAGGAAAACGCATTATTGTTTTCGGAGATCTTCTTCAATTGACACCAGTGAAAGGAGAGTCTATTTTTAAAACCTTAGGACACAAACTCTGCAGTAAAACTGTTGGCAACATTGGAAACGTCAACCTTTGGCAACATTTCCAATACAGAGAATTAACAGAAAACATGCGGCAATCTGCAGATCTCACTTATGCCAACATCTTAAAAAGTATTAGAGTTGGTATATTATCTCAAGAAGCACAAGCAATATTGAAAACCCAGCACATTCATGCACTTCATGGCCATAATGCATGTGCTACGGATGTTATGGAACAATTAGCCCACAAAAATGTCAATTGTATGGCCTTAATGCCAACTCTTGCAAGCTGTTTCAAATTTCAAAGAAACAATGTTAAAAAAGGAAATGCAACCAATAATTGCAATTAGCGCCACAGACAAACTAGACATACATGGTATGACACTACCCATGTGTGAACAAGCCACAACGAGACTAAATAGTTTAGAAAATTCAATCTCCAACACAGCTGGATTGGAAAAAATATTAAAATTATCCTTAAATTGCACAGTAATGCTTAAACGTAACCTTGACGTGGATCAAGGACTAGTTAATGGAGCACTGGGTACAGTTGTTGGCTTTCAAACATACACACGTGACAACAACATGCAGTTTGTCAATATTCTCTTTGACAAACTTTCAGAAGTGAAAAGGATAGGACGCTCAACAGCTCGATTCCTTCTCTTCAAAGACATGCATGTACGAAGAGAACAATTTTCTCTAACTCTTGCATACGCAGTCATCATTCATAAATCACAAGGTCTTTCCCTAGACAAAGCATTGATAGACATTGGTACCACATTCTTTAAAGAAGGCATGAGCTACGTAGCACTATCACACTTACGTACACTTGACGGTCTATTTCTAATCAACTTTGATACAAGTAAAGTAAACGCTGATATTTCTTGCATTTCAGAATACAATAGACTTCCTTCACTATACACCCCCCATCTAAAAACATATCCTATTCCACAAAAAGTAAAATGTTCTAAAAGAAAACTAAATCAAACAGAAATGCAACAGGATGTCACTGCAAATCCTCCAAAGAGATTAAAAGAAACTAATACTTCATCACGTACCACAATCAAAAAAGAACCTATTAGGGAAAGTAAACCAGGTACTTCTTCAAAGAAGGAAGACAAGCTCCAAAAAAAGCACTCAGATACAGAACTACCTGGTCCATTTAAACTTTCAAATGTAAATGGTGTTAGTTGCTACGCAAATGTAGCAATGAATATTCTATTTCAATTACCACCAATAGTTGACAACATTTACTTACACAGTACAGACCAATTGTGTTTGTAAATGTTAGTACTTCATAGAAACGCAACAAACAATCCTGACAACACGTGTAGTGTTTATGGAATAAGACAAAAATTGGACTACTGTGCTGGAATGGTGAAATTCACTATAAACTCACAGGAAGATCCACAAGAATTTCTAATGTACTTACTACAAGTACTGGAAAACAAAATCATACCTATAAATGAAATCTTCCAGACTTTATACATGTGGAAACATACATGCACTCTGTGCAACAATGTGACACAAGAACAAATCCCCAATGAGCGCTTTGTGTATGTATCAATACCTAATTGTGAATCCGTTCCATTTCAGCAACTTGTACAAAATGCAAACCATGGTAGATTATGTACTACCGGCAATTTGGATAATTCCTCCACCTTACTAATGCAAACACATAGTAAATACATAATATGGCCATGCTCCCAAGACTCTATGCCCTAGCCACAACCATTGCAGCATATCACACCCATAGAGTCAAACATTTTAACTATGCCATATGGACACTTTTAATGTCCGCGGACATCATGAGTGTCCTTAGAACAGTTTCAACTTGCCTACGAACAGTACAGACAGACATAGCGTCCTCAGAACACCCTCATTTCGTTTATTTACGAACATCCCAGGACACATAATGTGTTCTAAGAAAACTTTGAACGTGCTTGCGAACTTGTGTTCTTAGAACAATTTGAAATTGCTTGTGAACAGAACGGACAGGCATACCGTCCACAGGACACCCCCATTTTATTTATTGACGAACATCCCAGGACACATGATGTGTTCTTAGAACAGATTCAACTTGCCTGCGAACAAAACGAACAGGCTTACCGTCTTCAGAACACACGCATTTCGTTTATTTACGAACATCCAGGACACATAATATGTTCTAAAAAACTTTGAACGTGCTTGCGAACATGTGTTCTTAGAACAATTTGAAATTGCTTGTGAACAGAACGGACAGGCATACCATCCTCAGGACACCCCCATTTTATTTATTGACAAACATCCCAGGACACATGAAGTGTTCTTAGAACAGATTCAACTTGCCTGCGGAGAAAACAAACAGGCTTACCGTCCTCAGAACATACCCATTTTGTTTATTTTCGAACATTTCAGGACACCGCCAGTGTTCTTAAAACACTTTCAGCTTGCTTGTGAACAATACAGACAGGTGTAGTGTCCTCAGAACACCCCAATTTTGTTTATTTAGAACATTTTAGAACATCTGTGTTGTCCGCGGACAAAGCAAACACAACAGGGGGGTCTACCACCTAAATAAATAAAACATTTAACCCATCTCTTAAGCCCCCACCCTCCCCAAACACTTTCACACAACAACACACTCTACTAAATAGTATTTTTCAACAAAGTTTCACCGCGCTGTCCGCGGGCGTCTGCGAACCCAAGATGGCAGGCGCTCCCGAAAATCTGACACGCTTCATGCTCTTCACCGTCCAATCAACAAACACCTTGCATGTCCGCAGACATGACGCAAGCCGGTTGGCCAATCAGGATACTGTCCGCGGAGAGAACAGGGAATTGTGTCCGCAGACCGAACATAGATATCACTAATTTTTTTTTACCTATTTTTTGCTCATTTTATAAAAAATGATTGGACGGATTTTCACCAAATTTGCGAAAGCACGCTTTCGGGACCAAGCCGCTGCTCCTGGTCCAAATTTGGTGAAAATCCGTCCAGCGGTTTGGGCTGTAGACAACAGCAAAGTTGTTTCCCCATTCAGTCTATGGGAAAAAAATAAGTTTTGGGACTCCCTTTATAACTTTGGCCCTCCTAGACCAAACCTCACCAAACTTTGCAAAAAAATTCGGAGTGACCCATATACTTTTTTTGCAAGGTTTGGCGAGGATTTGTCCAGGGAGAGTGAAGTTATAAGACACCCAAAAAGGGCTCTACCTATGGAAACAGCAACTTAACCATAACTACACAGCCACTACTGTGGCTGTGTGATATATAGTATTATCGCTGCACTATAGTTAAGGTCAGATATGAGTTCCATAGGAAATTGAAAAAAATACTTGATAATGACTTTTGACTCGTAACGGATTTGGCTGACATTTTGTATGTATATTCCCCTAAATCCCCCCCCCCCCCTCCACAACCCCCACTCCTCTCCAGACAGGAACGTTTGAAAAAGTGAAAAAGATAAATGAAAAATAAAATAGATATTACGTAAACAACAAAATTATGCTTTTGGCCTAGTTCCCATTCATTTTTCCATTGACAAAAAAGTTCAATTTTTATTCCACTGGACAGATTCAGACAAGTTCCAAAACCACTTGGGCCCAAAGGATTTCCTCACAATCCTTTTGTGGTTTGGGGTTATTTGGACCAGTAGTTTTATAAAAGTTTGACAGAGAAGGGAGTTTTGCAATTCTAACAAAATTATAGCTATACCGCCATGGTGCATTGCAGTTGAGAGGCTTTTTAGAAATGAAAAAGCTGACATCTTTTTTTTCTGATGCAAGAGTTAGCCAAGGCTACACCCGAGGGTACACAAAAATGAACAAAAGAAAAATGCCATTTGGAGGCTAAAAACTGGTGAAATGGTGCCAGGGTAGAGTTGGGAGGGGGTATCATATGAAATATGGGAGTTGGAGGTCGGCTGGGTACTGAGTTTGCAGCACAAACGTTTTGCTTTAGCTGCGGTTCTTCGTGTGATAATCACAGCTATCAGAGAAAACGAGATTGGGAAATGAAAATGTGTCACATGGACGATATAGTGTTCGAGGGGGTAAGTAGAAAGCTGGAGAGGCAAATGGGAGTTGGTGGGAGTGGGGGACCCTTGGCATGAGCAGAGGAGCACTTGCTGAATGAGTGGTGGTCGAGGAGAGCATTTTGTTTTTGCCATTTCTGCCGATAATAATGACAATGCGAAAGCTACAGATCACTGCGGCTATAAGTACTACACTGAAATTATAGCTGTGGTTATGGGGAAAAAGTCCCATGGCCAGTGTCTTGGTAACATTTTAGACAGCTGAAAGAGTGGCAGTTTTGTAAATGTATAGTGTGGGACTGGCCATAGCCTGTGACACTGAGAAATATATGGTGGCCATGGCCAAGGGCCATGGCTAGTGGCCAGTTACTTATTTACTTATTTATTTAATAATATACTATAGGCACAGCCAAAGGCTGTGGTCACTGGCCATGGCCAAAGGACATAGCCAGTGGCGCTAAGAAATATACAGTGGGCACGGCCAAAGTTTCCCAATACAATGAATTTCAAGGGTTTTGTTACATTACATTTACTCACTTTAATTGTACTTTAACTAAAGTTGATGTCCTGTTCGCGAATGCATCTGCACTTCACGAACGAATCTGTGCTTTGCGAACAATTGTGAACTGCATTTTCTCCTGATCTAGGAACTTTGAAGCTCAAAATGTACCCTTGCACAGCTCCTACACCTATTCTTACTCATTATCCATTAACAATCTAGCACACAGCACATACATGGAAGAATATAAGCAAAACTACTATTGATCTTAAAAATTGGCATCAGCTATTGCCATCCCTCCTCCCTAAGAGCCGCAACCACCACCACCACCAAAACGAAAGAAGCACAATACTTCAGAAGACAATGAAGAGGACCAGGAAGATGAGGTAGAGGAAGTGCCTACCAATAGCACCCATAGAGAATAATAGGTGTGGCAGTTCTTGACCACTGTTGGGAATGTACCAAAGGCTAAAGCTACCAAAGTGAAACGTTGTACTCAGTCATGGGCTACCTGGGCGGTACTCCTACGGAGCCACCTCCATGCACCACCACACCAAATCCAATCATTGCAATGCTCTCAGAAAGCCTGTTCCTTTCTTAGGAAGTAGTAGGCTGTCTTCTTCTACCTGATCCTCCTCAAGCAATACTGTAACCACACAGCCTACTTCAGTGGGACACAAAATCCCATCAGCTACCTTGCAAGTGATAAAAGAGGCTGTTGAACCATATCTTTCGAAGACAACAGTACTCTGTATATACTACAAGACACCACTCTGCAGTGGGGAGCAATTTCAAAGTGCTTTTGAAGCTGTAATCAAGGAGCGTGATACACACTGCCCCCTACCTTAGATGTAACACACGCATAACCTCTTCCCCTGTTCACCTGCCCCTCCATATTTGTGGTTGGTGCCCCTTTCCTTATTTCCCTGACCACCTTACTTTCGGGCCTCTCCTGCAAATAAAATTAAAAAACGTAACAAAATGGTTCCTTTAGGATCCAACTTTCACATTGAAAAAATAGAACTATGAAATAAGCTTATAGACTGCATCTACTTAACATTTTTCAGTGTTTCAGTATTTAGCTTCAATAAGATTCTCCAACATTCCCATTCGCTTGTTCTACTATGCTAATGGAAATAATGGACAATTCTATGCTAGAGAAAAAAAAAAAGCACAGACACAATTTTCTGGCCGAAATTCTTCTCTCTAGTATACAATAAAGACCATAATTCATTGCCCTTTCTCACTATCCACAGTCTCCACATTACCCTGTTTAGCCCATGCCTTATTAGAAAACCTGGATTGCACATTCACACCATCACACAAGACAGCGATTCAACTCTTTTTACTTTTATGTTTGTGCCTGCTTTAACCCCTTAAGTGCCAAAGACGAGGTATCTCGTCCTTGGAATTCCCTCCAGGGTGCCAAGGACAAGATAGCTCATCCTTTTTGGCACTCTGTTTTGAGCGATCCCTGCTAAGCAGTAATCCAACCCCCGGCTATGTGAGGGGGAGGTCCTCCCTCACTGCCAGGGGGCTGGATTACCTTCAGTTTCACGTCGGCGCGCGTAAAGCACGCCGACGTGAAAGTGAAAGTAATTTTCACTGCAGCAGCCAATTTTCTGATGGGAAGGGGGTGCACCTCTCCACCCCCACTGCAATTGGAGGGGTGGCAAATCTCATGTAGCCCTCCCTGGGGGCAGATACAGGGGGGCTGCCCTGCACTCCTCCCTGGGCTCAGGCGTCCCTCCCTAGGAGCAGATATCTGGTCCCAGGGAGGGCTGCATGACCTGGCACCCACTCCATTGCGGGTGGGGGGGTCAACGCCCCATCCCATTAGAAAATTCCCCATTCCTTTGTGGTGCCCCACAGCCCCCCTAAAATACGTTCCACCATTGGCACTGAGGGGCACATTGATGTGCCGATCTGGACCCGGGGTGCCCAAATCTTACTGCCCCATCCCACTCAGTGTGATTTCCTTCTCAGGGTATGATCTTCATAAAAGCCTCAATCATGGTTTCACTAGCTATAGTGTTGCTTCCACTATAATAGTGAGCATTGATATACTGCACACCACAGGTACTTGTTCCCTTGATCTCTAATGGCAATTCTATTTGAAAACCATGTCCCACTTCCAATCTCAGTCTGTCTGGATAGAGGCACCTTCCTGGTAGCTTCTAATCTGCCTCTACTATCCATGCTATGGTATGTGTAGCTTTCTCCTTCCTTACAATTGGTCTACTCTATCCATGCCTGAACATTTTTGCATTCACTGAGGCAGCTAAATTGAGTTCTCTGTCTATTCTGGGTTACATGTACCATTTAAATACTGTCCTGCATTAATACTACAGGCTGCATACCTTCCTGGATGCTATTGATAAAAAGTATCCTGTTTCTATACTAGAACAGAAGTAACCTCTTGTAGATTGCTAATGTTGGCCTTCAAATGCTACTTGTTTATCAATCTGATTAGAGCAAAAATGAAGAGGGTAAGGGGACTTAAAGGAAGTAAATATGCTTATTTTGAATGCTGCGAGGCAGGGTTTTGCTCACAGTGGGGGGGAGGGGGATGCCACCAGATATACTTTCTCACTTAATTCATTTGGTTTGATTGAGGGGGGCCCAAAGATGTCCATGCCCAGGGCCCCAAAAAAGCTTAAGATGGCCCTGGTGCCACCACCACCCATTTGGGGGAGGAGGGAGAGGGCCACAAAAAATTGTGGGACAGGCCCCCCAGAGTGCGGGACAGTAAGGTTTGGGCACCCCAGGGCCAGATTGGCACACCAATGTGCACCTCTGCGCCAAGGGGAGTTGGGTTACCAAAGGAAAAAAGTGAAAATGGTGGAAAGCATTTTAGAGGGGGCTGTGGGGCACCCCAAAGTGATGTGGAATTTTGTAATGGGGTGGGGTGTTTATCCCCCACCCTCCAGTATAACAAAGGGGGGTGGTTACCGCCGATCAAATTTGAACAATTCTTAGATTTTAGAATGTTTTATTTAAAGTGAACTGTAGTGGTGTTTAGAAGTAATCACCCTATTTCAAAACTACAAGAACTTAAACATGGACTCGCATTTTTCTAGGAAAAAACAACAACAAAACAGAGTAAATCATGTCAATTGTTATACACCCTTTTCAATCAGGGGACATGTATTTATTAACATGTAGTCTAAAAGAAAATCACATAAACATCTTCAGGCAAAACAAACTCATTGTGCAACATATTGCCATGGTGTATAGATCAAAGAAAATTAGACAATGTTGAACACTAGGATTGTCCTCATTCAAAGCAAAGCATGGATTCTGTATTCAGGAGTGCAACCAACATTTGTATTTAGTTAGAAGGATATTACCTTTACATGAATCTGTCTGCAACAAAAATGGGTTCTTAATGTTTGAACCGGAAACTTTAAAAGCGTATATCTACACAATTGTGCTACTACTGTGGTTTGCTGACAGAGCTGAAGTATTCTCTAATGCAGTCAGTGTTTAAGGCATCAGAATATAATACAATTATACCAAACAGAAAATTCACACAGAAAGTTAAGTATATTGTGTTCTGTGAGTGCCATTAGGTAGCTGTGTACAAGACATTGTGGTCAGGAGAATAGGAGCACACATCTCAAGTGTGGCATTATTTGGAAAGTACAATTTGGTTAAGAAAGCCAAGTTCTGTTATTATATAGTGAAGTCTTGCACATTAGTGGGGTGATGGCCAATTCTTGGTCTACGTCGGGAAATGAAAAAATCCCTGATGTTTGACTGGAGGCAGGCAAAGGCCTGCTGCAGTGACGTTTCGGCTTTGGAATTGTCAGCCTTCTTCTGGGCCAAAAGGATTGTGGAAGCCTACAATAATGCATAAGAAGAAAGATAGATTTGTTTTAGATAAAGGACATGCTCGGGAGAAGGTATCCTTGGCAGGTACGATAAAATCAACAGTTAAAAGAAAGACCACTAGAATACACATGCAGATGTGTATTCTGGTCTACAAGGGATTAAAATAACTGACCTTGGATATGTCCAGGCTGGGGAGGGGAAGGAAGTGGACCAAATTTGCACTGGACCATGTTGAATGGGATCCAGAATCTGGATATGTAGAGTGCCCTGTTATGGCGTCCAGGATGATGGCTGTAGCGCCCTGTAGTGTCCGTACGCAGGGCTGCAGCGATAGCATACCATGGGAGGGAGCAAAAAGAGAGAGAGAAATATATACAAGGGTGCCGCTGTAACCTAACTTCGATGCAAGTTAAATACGCATTTGTATCTGATGGTATACAAAATATAGTATACCTCTGATTAACAGCCCATCCTTGGGGGAGTTGTTTGTGTGACTGGAGCAGGGGTGAGTCCTGTGGCTGGGAGACCGGTTATGCGGCCCGATCGCACGCCAAAGGTGCCTTCATTATAAGGTGCATCTGGAAAGAGTTGGAAAGCTACTGTGAGCAGGGTGCCGTGGGACAGAAAACAGATTGCCGATATACTGTGTGCGTAGCCCGGGAAAGGACTGCTTTGATAAGCAGCTTACCTGCGTTAAGTCCGCGGGAACGGCTATCTCGAGCGCTGCTGCCAACCGCGGGTGTGCTTTAGTGCTGCAAGCTCGCTCAACAGTGAGTGCACTGATGTGCGCATGTGCTGAAGAGCAGTGTGCGCTTCAGAGCGGGGAGCCGAGCATTCTGGCGCATGCGCTAAGAGTTAGTGGAATGGCTCAGTGTGTGCAGTGTCCCTAGTGTGGAGCCACTAATCCACTCACGCATGTACCCAGGGGCACGAGTCAGTACTGAGATGTGTTCGGCCGCGATGGGTGCCTGGCTGGGGATGTGGCAGCACAGACATATAGTCTGATCGTGAAGTACAGGCTTTTAGGGTGAGAAACTAATTGGGAAGCTGTGTGTGTTGTGCCTGGTTGTCAGAGTAGTAGAGCGCACAAGCCTGTGTGTCAGTACTATACCATGTACTGTGGATGTTTAGAGTTGCTGGAGCGGGGTGGGCTGGGCTGGGGTTACGGGTTAGGGGGGAGGGGCAGCATGGAGGGGGGGGTGCCTATGTAGGAAGTCTTGTAGGAGATTTCAGCAGGAAACAAGACAGAGATTTCAGTCTAGTGATAGTTTTCGGAGGGAGAGGCTTCATTTAGTCCGTGTTCGATTGTGTGCAATTTGAACATCCACCACACCTCTTTATAATTGAGGGCATTTTTGATGTTTGAGGTGAACTGGATTTTGTCAAGGACCCACCATTTCAGCTGTTCCTGTGTATGTTTGAATTCCACGTAGTGGGAGACCAGTGGTGCTGTGATAGAGCGGCATCTTATTTTGGAGCGATGTTCCCCAATCCGTTTGTGTACTGGTCTTGTCGGTTGGCCGACATACCGGAGCCTGCATGGGCACTCAATGGCGTATACCACATTTGGAGTTTTGCAATTGGTGAATTGCCTGAGGGTCCAGTCCTTACCTTCAATTTTGAAGGATTTGATTTTGCTCGTATATTTGCAGACTGTGCAATTGCCACAGGGGTGGTGGCCTGTTGGTGTTCTGAGGTCCCACAATCCTGTTCTGGTCATTTTCTTAGGCAGACGAGCATGTGTGAGCCACTCACTGAGGTTTTTCGACCTTTTAAGTGCCATCCTGGGTATTGGTTCGTCTGGGAGGTTTTGATGGACAAGTGGCCAGAATTGTTTGATGATCTTTTTGATCCTGTTAGTGTCTGGTCCAAAAGTGGTCACACAGGTGATACGGTCTTCTGGGGTGCCATGATCCTTGGGTTGGAGCAATGTCTCCCTGGGGATGCATAAGACTCTTTTGCGAGTGTTTTTGACCAGTTTTTTGGGGTAGCCTCGTGCCACAAGTTTACATTCAAGGTGTGATGCATGCTGGCAATACTGTTGTGTTTCTGAACAATTCCTGTGAACTCTGAGAAAGTGACCGAATGGTAAGTTAGTTCTCAGACTTTGTGGGTGGTTGCTGTTGAAATGGAGCAGTGTGTTGCGATCAGTTTCTTTCCCGTATAGCGTGCACTGAAGCCTATTGTTGTCTGTGGTGATTGTCAAGTCCAGGAAATTGATGGCTGTGTGCCTGTTGTTCAAGGTGAATTGAATTTCTGCTACTTGAGTATTCAGCCATGTGTGGAACATAGTGAGTTCTGGTATGGTTCCTTTCCAGACGAACAGAATGTTGTCTATGTATCTGTACCAATTGAGGATCTTATCAAAGAATGGGTTCTGTTGATTGAGCACAAAAGAAGCTTCATATTCTGCCATGAAGATGATGTTAAGACTTGGAGCGAATGCCGCTCCCACGGCGGTGCCACTGATCTGTAGGTAAAATGTTTCTTCAAAGGTGAAAAAGTTTCTTGTCAAAGCAATTTCCAAATGCTCAAGAATGAAATTGACAGGGACTCTGCTTTGCTCCATATGGTGAGTGAGATGGTGTCTTATACACTCCAGGGCTGCTGTCTGGGGAATGCTCGTGTAGAGAGCTTTAATATCCAATGTGACAAGGGTGTCATGGCTACTGTCAAATGGAGGATTTTCAAAGATGTTAATTGTAGACATAGTGTCTTTCAAGTATGTTGGTGTGAGTTGGCACAGGGGCTTAAGGAAGAAGTCTATGAATTTGCACAGTGGTACTAGGATGGATCCGCACCCTGAAACGATAGGCCTGCCAGGTGGATTGGTGGCGTCCTTGTGAATCTTGGGAAGTGCATAAAATGCCGGGGTTCTTCCCTCGGAGGTGTTCAGAAACGTTTCTTCATCCTGCGTGATCCAGTTTTGTTCTCGGGCGTATCTGGTACTCGTAGAGATTTCTTGTTGGGTGGCCTGGGTTGGGTCTTGATTTAGTTTTCTGTAGTTATTTTCGTCTTCAAGAAGTATTGCGACCATCCCCTTGTATTGGTTCAAACTTTGTATTACTATACCGCCGCCCTTATCAGCTGTCTTGATGACAATGTTGTTATTTGATGATAATTGCCTGAGAGCTTGCTGTTCTCCATTCGAGAGGTTGTGACGGAGTGGTTTTTGTTTCTTCTGGAGTTTTTTGATCTCCTGTATGACACATTTCTCAAAGCTTATGAGGGCTGGTTTAGTCTCATTGTCAGTAGGACAAAAAGTGGATTTAGGTTTCAGGCCTGTGCTTTCTTCCATGCTTGGAGGCTCAGAGTCTTGAAAAAAGGTTTTCAGACGGATTTTCCGAAAGAAACTTTGGAGCTCATTTTCCATTGTAAACCAGTTGGTAGGGTTGGTGGGTACATATGAAAGTCCTCTACCAAGGACGGCTGTTTCTTCGTCCGAAAGATTGTGGTCTGAGAGGTTAAAGATTGGCAAGGTGTCAATGTTGGCTCGCGTCGTCGGTTGCGGCGGCGTCCTTGTGGCTGGTGCCACTGTGGGTACATTTGCATTGGTGGGGGGCCCCAGAACATATTGCCGGGACCCCCTCTGCCTAAAAAAGGCGGCTGGTGTTGGGAATATGGGGGTCTCTGTTGGGGATGTGGTCTGGGTAGCTGATTAGGGTCTCCTGATCCGGACCCGGAACTAGAAGTATCAGAGAACGTAACCCATCTTTTTCTTTGTCTTGCTGAGCCAGCATTGCTTTGAGCTCTCTCCTTTTCCTTATTTTCTTTGTATTCAGGTGCTAGATATGGATACACCTTTTCCAGTTTGAACTCATTCATATCTTTAGCTAGTTTTTTGTGTTTTTTCTCTAATGTATCTGACATAAATTGATCCATGATTTTGTTAATTTCTTTCAATTTTTCTTTGGCATTATCCAATGCAGTGTTGCTTAGGAATTTCTTTTCTTCTTTTTCTAAGTCTAGTTGAATACGAAGATGGATTCGTTGTGCCGTCGTGATGGTTGAGACCATCAGGTCTCTGCTACATTTTGTTGCGATTCGGCTAAAGCCTAGCATATACTCCTGGTCTTCAAGAAATAAAGCTGGTTCATTGCGTACGGTCAGGCCCATTGGAACTAGGTTGGCTTTTAGATACTCCCTAAGGAAATGGCCATGAACCTGGGTACGAAAACATTTCTTTTTTAGTTTCAAAAGTTCATCTCCTGAGGCTGTGGCGGTGGTAATTTGTAGTGCCCCTGGCATGTTAAACAGCAAAGGGCCCTGTATTATTGCATTTATTTGGTCCTATGTGAAGCTCATGGTATGGTCCATTGTGTGAACGTGGTTGAATTGGTGGGGAGGGTGGGGGGGGAGGGGAAGGCGGGGGGAGATGTGCCGGACAATCTGGGTCAGAAGGAAAACATTCCCCAGTTGGTCAAGTAGCTAGTCTCTAAATAGAGCAGGTTAATGCTCAGAGGAAAGCTTATTGAGCTGGGCCCTTTTACAGCAGGTGCTGCCCCCCACCCTCCACCCACAATGGAGTGGGTGCCATGTCATGCAGCCCTCCCTGGGACCAGATATCTACTTCTAGGAAGGGACACCTGAGCCCAGGGACGAGTGCAGTACAGCCCCCCCTTATCTGCACCCAGGGAGGCCTACATGAGATGCGCCGCCCCTCCAATTGGGGTGGGGGTGGAGAGGTGCACCCCCTTCACATTAGAAAATTCCCCAGCAGTGTAGGGTGCCCCTCAGCCCCTTATAAAGGGCAGCGTGTCATTTTGAATTATTTTCTTTGTTTACTAAACTTGCCTTGGCGCAGAGAGGCACATTGGTGTGCCAATCTGCCCCTGGGGTACCCACACCTTACTGCCCCACCCACTGGATGGCCTGTCCCACAATATATGGGGCCTCTTTCCCCCCATCCCAAATGAAGGGGGGTGTACCTCACACAGCCGTTTGTAGGAGGCCCAGGGGGGTCTGCATGAGATGCCCCCGCCATCCATTTGGGGTGAGGGGGGAGAGGGCCCCCAAAAATTGTGGGAAAAGCCCCCCAGTGGGTGGGAAAGTAAGGTTTGGGCACCCCGGGGCCAGATTGGCACACCAATGTGCCCCTTTGCACCAAGAGAAATTGGGTTACCAAAGGAAAAAAGTGAAAATGGTGGAATGCATTTTAGAGGGGGCTGTGGGGCACCCCAAAGTGATGTGGAATTTTGTAATGGGATGGGGTGTTTACCCCCCACCCTCCACCCACAATGGAGTGGGTGCCATGTCATGCAGCCCTCCCTGGGACCAGATATCTGCTTCTAGGAAGGGACGCCTGAGCCCAGGGAGGAGTGCAGGACAGCCCCCCCTTATCTGCACCCAGGGAGGCCTACATGAGATGCGCCGCCCCTCCAATTGGGGTGGGGGTGGAGAGGTGCACCCCCTTCACATTAGAAAATTCCCCAGCAGTGTAGGGTGCCCCTCAGCCCCTGATAAAGGGAAGCCTGTCATTTTGAATTATTTTCTTTGTTTACTAAACTTGCCTTGGTGCAGAGGGGCACATTGGTGTGCCAATCCGGCCCCGGGGTACCCACACCTTACTGCCCCACCCACTGGATGGCCTGTCCCACAATATTTGGGGCCCCTTTCCCCCCATCCCAAATGAAGGGGGGTGTACCTCACACAGCCGTTTGTAGGAGGCCCAGGGGGGCCTGCATGAGATGCCCCCGCCATCCATTTGGGGTGAGGGGGGAGAGGGCCCCCAAAAATTGTGGGAAAAGCCCCCCAGTGGGTGGGAAAGTAAGGTTTGGGCACCCCGGGGCCAGTTTGGCACACCAATGTGCCCCTTTGCACCAAGAGGAGTTGGGTTACCAAAGGAAAAAAGTGAAAATGGTGGAACACATTTTAGGGGGGCTGTAGGGCACCCCAAAGGGACAGGGAATTTTCTAATGGGATGGGACGTTGGCCCCCCCACCCTCCACCCACAATGGAGTGGGTGCCATGTCATGCGGCCCTCCCTGGGACCATATATCTGCTCCTAGGAAGGGACGCCTGAGCCCAGGGAGGAGTGCAGGACAGCCCCCCCTTATCTGCCCCCAGGGAGGGCTACATGAAATGTGCCACCCCTTCAATTGGGGTAGGGGTGGAGAGGTGCATCCCCTTCGCATTAGAACATTCCACAGTGGTGTAGGGTGCCCCTCAGCCCCCGCTAAAGGGCAGCCTGCCATTTTGTTTACTAAACTTGCCTTGGCACAGAGGGGCACATTGGTGTACCAATCTGGCCCCGGGGTGCCCAAACCTTACTGCCCCACCCACTGGGGGGCCTGTCCCACAATATTTGGGCATCCTCTCCCTCCTCACCCAAAATAGGTGGCAGGGGTACCTCATGCAGGCCTCCCTGGAGGCAGATATCTGCCCTTAGGAATGGGCAAATGGGTTTTCAGTGGGGGGTGAGGTTCAATGTACCACCAGGGATGGCTTGCAAGGGGTGGGGCATGCTTGAAAATTATTTGTTTTTGCTGGTGTGACCGTAGGTAACACATGTTTTTTATTTTGTTCACAGCGTTTTCTACGCGAGCAGCTGCAACGTTATTTGAGTACTGTTTTTCATTATTCTATGGTTAGGGCCCACTGTCAGTGGGGTGGGTGAGACTGGGGCTGGATTGTTGGTGGTGTGGGTGGGAATGGGCCGTCTGGGCAGATATGTTGGTGGGCAGGAACACAAATGCAGGGGCAGCACACAAATTGCCCCCCATGCCAGCAGAACATTGGTGTTTCCCTGGGAGTGGCTCCCTCCCATGTGGGTTGTCCGTCTGCAAGCCCTGGCTCCACCTCTGGCTGTGCTACATTACAGATGTCACCTCCGGGGAGGAATTGGGATTCTGCCGGGGCTCCCTGGAGCTGCTGCTATGCTTAGGGGACGGTACACCCACATGGTACATGGATGTCCAAGGCCAGGGTCATCACCTCCAATCGTCCTGGAGTTGCGGCTGGGCTGCACTACAGATTTTCCTTTCGGGGAGGTATTGGCACACTGTCGAGACTGTCTGCTGGGGAGAAGCCCTAACGCAGGGCAGCCAGGGCTCCAGCAAAGTCTGCGGTAATATCCCTGGCCTTGGGCACCCTTCTCCCATGTGGGACTTTGCCGGGGTTTCTGGGTAATACATTCTGGGCCGATATGCGCAAGTCAGACCTCTGCAGATTCCCACAGCTGTCCTCTTTTTGGAAATGCATGGGGTTCCCTGTTTTCCTTGGTGGCTTGGACACCCTAGGCCCATATCTGTATGGTGTTCCCGTCTGGAAAAAGTGTGAAATTCAGCTATCAGAACAGACTTGGGGCTAGGGGTCTTTTAGGCTTTCCCCTTGGCACCTCGGTAGGTGAATCTACACATGTGAGGTACCATTTTTCTCGGGACACCTGTGGGAATGCAGGAAGGTAGGCCATGCATTGTTGGCAGTGTGTTTCGGTGGGTGAGCCGAGTGAAATGTACGGATAATGCATTTTTTTCACCACATTTCGGAATTTGCTGGGGTTTCTGGGTAATAAATTCTGGGCCGATTTGCGCAAGTCAGACCTCTGCGGATTCCCAGGGGTGTCCTCTTTTCGGAAATGCATGGGGTTCCCTGTTTTCCTTGGTGGCTTGGACACCCAAGGCCCATATCTGTATGGTGTTCCCGTCTGGAAAAATCGTGAAATTCAGATGTCGGAAAGACTTGGGGTTAGGGGTGTGTTCGGTTTTCCCCTTGGCGCCCAGATAGGTGCACCCACACATGTGAGGTACTGTTTTCATCAGGACACATGTGGGAACACGGAAGGTATGACATTTGTTGTGTTTGTGTGGTTTTCATAACGTTTTGACCCATTTGCTGGTGCCCTTTGTCACACTACCCTTTCATTTCCCAAATGTGCCCTACATTTAGTCGCTGCTTTAGGCACTATACACTTTTGTAACCTGCACAAGTCACCTACCCTTGGAAAGGGCTGCCTGTGCTCTTTCACAAAATGTATACTTGCCATTCCTCACCACATTGGTTTTCCTGATTTACACATGCGAAGTACGTCTGTTCAGGCCGTAAGCATACAACTCCTGTGCACCATGGCTCAGTGTTTGGCTTGTGGTATTGCTTGTTTTGTGAAACACTACAAAAAATGTGTGATTTCCTAACTTGCAAGAGTCGGGGGAATTTACAAGAGCATTGTTTTTGTCAAAATTCATAGAAGCCATTGCCGTACCAAGCCAACCATGTCCACCACATACCTTTTTTCGGCCATTTTTCCGCTTTACGCCAATCTATGGCATTTTCCCCTATCTAGTTGTTGCCCGACTTGCACAAATCACCTCTTCCTAAACTTGGAATTTTGTCTACTTTTCAGAAATGTATGCCTTTCTGTCCTCCATTTCAGCTTTCCTACCCTTTTCTTCCATTCCGTCCATGCATGTCCAATTGGCAAAAATGCCCAAAATCGCCTACCTCTCGCAAAATGGTTGATAACCACATCAAAATATTTTTTTTTGTTTCCACTCAACCGGTTATTGAAAGCCAGGAAATTGGGGAACTGAGCACAGTAAACCATTTGTTCCTAGCTCTTACAATGAAAAAACAAAAGGCTTCTTTGTTCATCATTTTTTGGGCATTTTTTGAAAAAACACAACATTTTTGCCCTTTTTGGTTATTTTCTCTCACTCCCCTACAGCAACCTAGGATTCCTGGCGTTATGACCGTCTACATGTGGGAAAAAGGGGCCAAATTTGTCCGAGATATCTCATGTAACAAAAAGGTTACAAGGCATTGAATGGCAACATACCGAAATCACCAAAATTTGGCACTGGGGGGAAAAACCCATGGCACTTAAAGGGTTAAACCATTCACACATATATCCACCAATCACTTAAACCATTCACATATATATCCACCAATCACTTAAAGAAAACTCTACATATCTACACATAGCCTATTAATATATTAAACTTCCATCCACAAACTGCCACTTAATAACGTTCTACAAATCTTTTGAATCTACATCTCCCATACTTATACCAAAACATTATACATAGTGTTCCTATAAATAAACATAAGCATTGTGCAATGAGAGAACTCCATAAATAAAAGGGGCATTACTGATAGACAAGTGCTCATGGGAGCCCAGGAGGAAAGTGCCAAGGGATGCCAAGTTGGGAGGTTTGAAACACCCTAGATTGGCTGAAAATGCTGTATGCCCCAATAAGTAAATCAGAGTAGGCCGTTGTGCTTGACGAGGGCTAGGCCCATTATCCATGCAACAAGCCTTTATCACTATTTTTGGTGCTTACATTTGGACACTTGGAAAAATAAAACACAAAACAGATTTGCAAAAGCATGCTTTCAGGTCCTTACTGATACTGCCCGCGTAGGTTTGTTGTAATTCAGTACAGCATTTAAGGCTACAGGCGCAAGCAAAATATTTGTTTTCATTCAAGCCTAGGGCTTCAGCCATGGTGCATGCCCCAATAATCAGAGTACACAATTATAAAGTAATTGTAGAGTGGTAGAATGGGTAGATCACTGCGCTTTATCTAATACTTTAAATGGATTACCCTGCTGCTAGTGATGGGGTTCTTTGTGAAGGTGCCCTTCTTCAAGTGTTAGTTTTCAAATAAGAGAGTGAGCACTGTTCACCCTAGCGCTGGGTTATTGAATAAATAACTATTGTCGTAATAAAGAAGTCTTGAAAATCATTGTTGGTGCTATATTTATTGTTAGAAGTCAGCTGACACGTGTTTCGACTCTCTAGGGTCTTTCTCAATGCATGTGGATTGCGGGCCTGTCATTGCTGCAAGGTTGTGGAAATGAGTCCGGCATGCTATCCCGATATCTTGTCCCGGTATGGTCGCAAATAAAGGTGGTTAATGATTTGAAGGGGTGGCCTGATGACCACATGGGCACCAGGTTCGGCATCCTCAATAATTATCTGCTGATTAGCATTGCCTCGGAGTGTATGCATGGGTAGTCACAGCGATCTGTTGATGCAATCCTGTATAGCACTTCAAACTGTAGCTACGGGCAGAATTTTAGCCACAGGCAAAAAACAATTTCCCCTTTAAACATATCCCGATTTGGAAAAATGTTACCACATAGTCATTCCCTGGTGGTCATGCCCTATTTAACCGAATTGCCAGTCCCTCGTGGTCATGGCCAGTAGCCAGATTGTGAGAATTGCCAGTCCCTTTGGCCATGACTCTGGCAATCTGGCCACTGTCCATGGCCACATTCCATGACTGTACAATCTAGCCACTGCCCATGGCCACAGGTTTTACCTCAGTCACCAAAAGTATACCACTATTGTTTGTACCTACGTTATGACACATCTGCAAAACCATGCTTTCAGGTCCTTGCCAATGCTCCTTGCATGACTTTGCTGCAAATCCGTCCATGTTTTATTTTTTGAAAAGTGTCAACATGAACATATATAAAATAGTCATATGAGTTAGCCCCCACTTGACAAAATCCATACAGACTTTGCACAAACATTCAAGGTTGGGTCTTTAATCTTTCTAAAATCTTTTGTACACATTCACCAAATGGCAACAAAGTTATAAGCCATCTAAAAATGTTCAAACCTCCCTCTAATTTTTCCCCCTCTTGACAAAATCCCACCAAACTTTGCAAAAATATTCAAAATCTTTTTGCAAACCTTTGTGCAGATTCATGAAAAGGCAGCAAATGTATAAGCCATTCAAATATGTTGGTACCCCCCTGTAATTTTGCTCGCTCTCATCACAACAGCACTAACCTATATAGAACCATTTAAGGTCATATCTAGAATGATATCAGAAAATGTCATGCAGTTCATTCAGTTATAATCCATCCAAAATCTGCATTTCACCAACCCTTTAATGCAAAAATATGTTTGAATGCCCCCGAACATCTAAGATGCTCGCAAACATTACAGTACTATCCAAAAATGTTCGCGACTTCAAAGGTGGAAGACCACCAATTTTTGGTCTTTTATGGCCATATCCCACCCTCATCACTCCTCATGTCCCCAGAGTTTGTTTAATTAGTTTGACAAGTGCAATGTTGTGTTTTTTTAAATGTTTTTACTGTGATGTCCGCGAACAACAGGCACTGTTATCGAACCCAACATGGCAACCGTTACAAAATATCTGACGCAGCTCACATTTTCTTACCATCCAATCAGTGGACGTGTCCAATGTCCGCAGACATCCCGTCGCCCTCCTCCCCGGTTGGCCCAGGCACCTGCTTGCGGAGCGAATAGGGAAGTGAGTCCACGGACCGAACCCAGATATCAATCATTTTTTTGTACCTACCTTTTGCCCATTTTCAAAATAACTACTGGACGTTTTACACTAAGTTTACAAAAGCACGCTTTCATGACCAAACCCCCACTCCTGGCGCAAATTTGGTAAAAATCCATCCAGCGGTTTGGGCTGTAGGCGTGAGCAAAATGTGTTTTCCATTGCGGCTATGAGGATTTCCACACATTTTGGGACCCCTTCTATAACTCCCCACCAGCCCCTTGGACAAAACTGGACCAAACTTCACGAAATAATTCTGAAGGGGCCATATACTTTTTTTTTGCAAAGTTTGATGAGGATTTGTCCTGGAGGGCAAAGTTATAAGACACCCAGAAATGCTCTTTCTATGAGTTGAGCAACCATAACTACAGGGCCTATACGGCAGGCCTGTGGTAGCAGCCCTGTAGTTATGGTTATCTGGGCCACTTGCTTTTGTTTACTTACATGATTAGGCTAGTTTATTGTTTTTACTGTCAATGAACATTTCCAAAGTTTAAATGGTGCTATATATCTACACATTAACCTTTTTTATATGTTCTTAAAGTACTTTCCTGAGGGTTTGGTCTCAGCTCATGGAGCACATGCATGGGACAATAAGCAGGCCCCAAACACGCTATTTATTTGTTTACATGAAGATAAACTTTAATGTTCTTAAAATGTTCTGGTGATGCTGTTTCTTTATTCCTCACTTTAGTGTCCCTGTATGTGCCACTGATTTGTATGCATTCTGAGTCTTCATATGTATTGTTTGTACTAGCACAAGTGTGTAGTACGTCTTGAATTATTAGCTAGTTATTACATGTTTAACATTGCTCAAAACTCTGATATGGTAGCATGAATTATTTTACTATTCAAAATTACAAGATTATAAATATTGCACTTCTATGGTGCATGTTGCTGCCATTGCCTATATTTGTGCATGGTTGGGTTCCTGTATTAACAACAGCACTCCAATGTAATGTTTTGTTTAGATGAGTACACTCTTTAATAGATTAAGTAGTTCATGATAGGTTTCCCTATCACCCATGATATCTTGATACCTACATTAAAAACAGTCATTAGCCGGGTCTGTAGCTCAGTGGACTATTGCATCCATTAGCAGGGCTTGTGTTTGTCCTCATGGTCACAAGTTCAAATCCTGGTAGGTCCGCTCAGCCCTTCATCCTTCCGACGTAGATAAAATGAGTACCATAAGTTGGGTAACAATAAATATCTGTTATTAGCGCCAAGATGCTCCTTTGGGGGTGAGCGTGCACTTTGCAAATATGTTTTCTGTTATAAACACAATACCTTGTAGGAGCTTTTCATCAAAATTAATGTTATTTGTGATGATCAGTGATGTCATAAATGATATTTGTGATGTCATCTTTAATATCCTGGGTGTTTTAGCAGTGCACGGTGGTGGTGCGAGATATGGTTGCTTAGCTTACCCTAACTGGCAAATTTCGGAGGTTTTTCAGTGTTACCACGTAACGTCCCTTTAACAATGTTTTTCATTGAATTTCACAGGATTTTATTAGCACAACCTAACCATAACGTCCCTTTAACAAAGTTTTTTCAGTAACTTTTCAGTATATATATATATATATATATATATATATATATATATATATATATATATATATATATTTTACACAAACAGCTCACAACAGTTGCTTAGCCTCCAAAAAGGCAATGGGTGCTAGGAGCTCAATGGAGCAGCCACTACACTAATAGTATGAACAAACAGAATTTAAGTGCTCACAATACATGTAAAGAAGCTCCAGCATTCATCGGGATGGTGCAAAAATAATCATCTTATTCCATATACAAATCCAACAGAGCACTGTAGGGAATAGCTCTCATGTTTAGAAAACACCACGAGTTCCACACGATAAACAGACTTCGTCATGCTTCAATATCCCAAATACAAACCAGCATAAAAAATGTAAAACACCCTGTGAGCATATCACATGACCTAACCCTGCCGACATCATAGCACCAACATAGAAGATGAACTACAAGAAATTTCCCATATATATACTTGTCTGATACTGTGGCAGGAATTACTACAATATCCATATATTACACATCACAATGATTTTAACTCTTGACTAACACTTCACGAACAAATTACAATTTGAACCATGTGAAGTAACTCACAGTGTGGATAATATCACATAAAATCACTCTTACAAAGTGTGTAATACACCAACATCAATATCATTTGTTTTGACCTGATCACAAATGCAATCATGGTCAAATGCTCAAATATGCAGGGAGCAAGATTGGAGGCAACACATTCATCTCTAATGAGCATACTTTCATCATAATATGATATACATCAAACTCTCTGAGACAATATTCAGCTCTAGTGAGCATAGATGTGCAAACAAAAAGTAAAGGAAATAGTCAGTCAGAGATATATGGCCTGATCTACCGATATGGACATAAAAAAAGGAATGAAATGTCCTGATCTTGCCCCAATGGGCAATGATTACAGTTTGCTTATCAAATCAGTCTCTACAGTCGAAAAACACACAGTTCATTCTCAACATTATTTCCATTAAGCTCCAAAGAATCAAAATACATGATGAGTCTTGACACAAGTTGTCCTAACTTCAAAGTTCAATTTCCCTTTCGCACGTGTTCTGGAATATATGCTAAACCAAAAGGGGTGTCTGCTACATTTTTGTATTTTTGCACCCTAAGTTACTTGGGGGAACCCAGACATGGACCTCAGAGAGGCACAGCTCCGCCTCACTGATGAGGCCTGACTAGGCCGAAACGCGTGTCTGGGGTTGCTGTTGGCACTCTTGTTCAAAGGAGGTTTGCCAGGCATTTCGGTGCTGGACTGCCCTTGTGGACGGGACAAAGACTGATATGAAAATGAATATTCCTCCTTTGTGAAAAGTACAGTGAGCAAAACGCAATGGCTGATTACTCTCAAAGTGGGTAAAAACCACAGAACAAGTTATCATGCCATGTTCCTTCTAGAAAGGGGCGCCTGCTATATTTTTAGTTTTTTTACAAGGAACTTGGGATTGGTCTTCATAAGTTACCTGGGGCAACCCAGACGTGGATCCCTTGCTCACTGTGCTCAGAGAGGCACAGCTCCACCTCACTGAGCATGCCTGACTAGGCCAAAACATGGTCTGGGGTTCCTGGTGGCACACTTGTTCAAAGGAGTTTTGCCAGGCATTTCAGTGCTGGACTGCCCTTGTGGGCGGGACAAAGACTGATATGAAAATGGATATTCCTCCTTTGTTAAAAGTACAGTGAGCAAAAAGCAATGGCTGCAGACTCTCAAAGTGGGTAAAAACCACAGAATAGGTTATCATGCCATGTTCTTTCTAGAGAGGGACGCCTGCTACCTTGTTTGTATTTTTGCAAGAACCTGGGGCTGGTCACCCTAAGTTACCAGGGGGAACCCAGACATGGACCTATTGCTCACTGTGCTCAGAGAAGCACAGCTCCACTTCACTGATGGGGCCTTACTAGGCCAAAAGACGTGTCTGGAGTTGCTGTTGGCACTCTTGTTCAAAAGAGTTTGGCCAGGCATTTCGGTGCTGGACTGTCCTTGTGGGCGGGACAAAGACGGATATGCAAATAGAATCCTCCTTGGTGAAAAGTACAATGAGCAAAAAGCGATGGCTGCCAACTCTCAAAGTGGGTAAAAACCATAGAACAGGTTACCATCCCATGTTCTTTCTAGAGCGGGGCGCCTGCTACCTTTTTTATACTATAAAGTTAGTCACCTCGAGACAAGGATAATGAAGGTGGTTTGACAACAGGGGTTGCTGGGAGTTTTAAGGCTTACAATAATCTGCAGAGTGAAGTGTCATTACTGAAGTTTAAAAACATGAAACTGGAAATTATGTTTTGGAACCTTAATCTACGTTTGGTGGGTCTGACAGTAATCCCTGATCTGGAAAATAACCTGATTGACAGAGCCCTTAAGATGTTCACTTAAGTTTTGGCAAAACTGGATTTTGCCTATAGGGTTGGCAGGCATGTCAGTGGCCGACCCCAGTACGTTATCTTGGTTTTTACAAGGTTGACCTCCAGAGAGGAGATCCTTAAGGAAGCGATAGAAAAATGGAAAGTGGTGTATGAGGTGTCTCCCCTCTCAAACTATCCTAACTATCCTAAAGAAATTGCTGAGAAGAGGCGAGCCTTTAATGAGGCAAATTATTTGACATGGGAAAAGAACATATGGGTTATTCTTGTTAAGCCTGCTATATTGAAGATGTATTTGATAATGCCATGGAGAGCACTGAAAACCCTCAAGAAGATGTGCAATGTATTAAGGAAGCACCTTTAAAGATTGATTTGTATTAACCTGAAGGAATATGGATGGCTGTTGTTATAATTAGTTTGTTTGCTGTTCATATTTGTTTAATGTCATGTTTCGTTGTTTAAATGAAAAGGTTTTAAAAATTATTGTCAAGTAGTTCACTGTTTTTTAGCGGCTCTCCGTGGTGTCCTGCATGACCATTTCCTTCCTTGTGCATCGGTGTGGGGACTGGGTTCCTTTCTTTAACGACGCATGATGGGGTAATCCTGTTTATGTGTGTGTGGGTTCCATTTATTTATACTATTTGTCAGAAGCAGACCCGAGTTAGATGTTGTGTGGCGGGCTGCTGAGACTGGCCAGCGGTTTCCTTCTGCCTGGGATGGGGCACCATTGGCACCGCCGCTGTGTCACAGCAGGATGGGGTGAGGTAAAACCCATTGTCGTCCGGCTATGGCGGGATTGGGTTTGTTGTGTCTGATTGGGTTGGTGGTTGGGCTGTGGGTTGATTTCAGTGGGTGTCATTTTCATTTACTTTGATATATATGGTACACTGACTCGATGCTAAGTATTCAACACAGGACATAGGATGGGGGCGCTTTTTCTGAAATTAAACTCTCATTATTAGAGAGCTGGTGCACATGCACATACTGTAAAAACTGGAGGGGGTATCTGCACTTCTGCCCTCTACATGGTTGGGACAGAGGCACAGAGCACCCACGCCAAGGCTCTCAATTGGTATCATGGAGGTGATGCAGGCTGGTTCTTAAGTATATTGATTCCCCAAGACCTGACAAAGGAATTTCCACACACTATGTAATGTGATAACACAGTCTTTTATTGCCATTAAGATTTTGATAAACAAGGTTCAAGTAAATATACCCATATAAATAATAAACTTTGTACTTTGGCATTCTATTCTAATAATGGCAAACATATATATACTCTATGTGGTACCACACAATAGATTCATTAATAATGCACCAGCTGCTGACAGTTTTTAAAAAGCATAGCAATTATAAGCACAGTGTAACTGAATAGAACAAGGAAGAAAGGCAGGTTAGTTTTAGAACATAGGCAGTGTACTTTCTTTAGACTTAAATAGTAATACTGTGTGAGGGTCTCCCCCACTTGGGCAACCTGTAAGGGAAAGGCGGGATTGTACCTTACCTTGTCTATTACACCCCAGTACATAAATGTTCAACAATGTTCTGCTTTACTTCTACAGGTTCCACCAACCCAAAGTACCTGCGATGCCATGGAACAACATGATCCAAGATAAATCTGGGACCTCTGAGTGATTCCCGAGGCTGCAAGATGCTCTACCTCATCACAGTACCTTTGGTGCCCTGGCCGGTGAAGAGGTGGAGGTTCTTGGCTTCACTCAATGGTACCCCTTGAGGATGGACTCCCTTTTCAAGAAGGAGTCACTGGGATGTCTAGGTCAAGAGAAAAGAAGGACCCAGACAGTGTTGGAAAGGCAGCACTTTTCTTCATGGTGGTCTCGGTTGGCGGGTCATTACTCCGGCTCTGGATGTCCCACGAAGGTTAAACTTGCTGTGTACTCTGAAAAAGCCTGGCTGAAGTCGTTAAGACCCTTGAGGACCTTAGATGCCATTCGGTGACAATGGGTGCAGTGGCAGAAATAGGTGTTGGGTTTCAGGATTTTGTGGTTTACCGCTTTTTGGTTCTTTGATGCTGCAGCCACAGCAAAGTCCTGTGGATGGCTTCTGGCAACCTCAACTTGACCACTGCACTGGACTATGGACCCTCACCAGGATGGACCCTCGGAACATCTTCTTCAAGCTTTAGAGGCAGGAACCCCACTGGCGGACCTTCCTCTGCACACAGCGAACTGGTATCTTCTTAGGTGGGGAAAAATGGTCAGATGTTGTGTCAGGGATGTCCCTTGAAAGATTCTTTGATCAGGTGGAACCTTCACAGCTCCAGATGACAAGTAGCACTATGCAAATGTAGCCCCTGTTTGGGGTAATCAATAGAAATCTGGCTTCCAGTGGACACACACACTCCTCCAGACCATGGGTGACGCAACTGGACTTCTTCGGATCAAGATGTCCAAGCACTCCTCACCTTGACTCACGAAGACCTCTTCTCTGGATGGCAGGCACATAGGAGTGACTTCCAGGGTACTTCTAATGAAGAGCATCAGGTGCACGATGGCTCCACGGAGCTCTGGAAGAGGTGTCCCAACCATTTCTCTCTTGATTATGTCCTTGGGTCAGCTCAGCAGTCTTCAGATTCCTTGAAGAAATGAAGCTACAGACTCCGCCCTCCGACTGAACCCAGGATTCAAGCTTCAGGTTTCAGCTTCAGCTTCAGAATGTAGCTTCTGATCAAATTGTTGAGTGAGAGGCCCCTAGTTATAGACATTTGCTCCCCATTCACTCAGGCTGAGACAGGCTCAGTCAGCCAATCATTCACAAGTGCATTCATACAATCCGGTAGCAAATCAGGGCCACACGCATTCAGGTCATTCACCCAGACCAGACACCCATAACACAGAATGTGGATTAGAGTAATCACTCAGCCTTTCAGCCTTCCAGAACACTACACTGCATTTCTTCCAGTTTCAGTCATGGCTGGCCCATGCATTGTGTCACTCAACCAAAACCAGACACTTCCAACACAGAATGTGAGTTGAATTCAGACTCCAGTCATACTGGTCCCATCTCATTCTGACAGCAGGCAGCTGGAGATTTACATATAGTCTTTCCACCCAACAGCCAGTCAGGGAAAAAGGGAGAGAGGCAGGGTTTCCCAGGTGTTTGAGAACCAGGTTTAAAAGCAATAGAAAACACAAGGCTACAATGGCCATCTTGCCTTTATCCAGGAATGCATTGATTCCTATGGTATGACCTGGCATCCCAAAAATGGAGGACACTCAGAGTCACTGTCAAGTCAGCATGTAGCTGCCACCAACTCATAACTCTGCTCTGTGGGCAATGCACAGGTGCCCAAAACACACATAGGGGGTATAAAGGTGGACCCCCGCCCAGGGGTGCCATAAAGGTATCCCGTGGTTGTTGTTCACCAAAAGGAAACATTGAAGATCTGCAATGCCAGAGGTCCAGGCTGGAACTCAGAGACATAAAACATACAGAAAACACACACAGTGAAGAGGTAGGACAAGGACTAGCAGGCCCTGTCCCTCCAAAAGGCATTTCCTGCATCACACAAACATATCAAATAAAGTATGCTGGCAGTGGGTCTATCACATAAGGCAATTTGAGGTTTATAATTTGATAACTGATAGGTGTGCAATTTCAACTATTTAATAGTGGCTTAGGAGTTTCCTTATTACGGTCGGGTGTATTGCGGCAGCCAGTACATGAAAAAAACATGTTTTTGTTGTTAAGATTATGACACGCAGAAATCCAATGGGTGGCAAAGTTTCTAATCAAGACATCTCACCCTTCATTGATGTGTTTGCGCTTATCAATCTGAATCATAATGTTCTTGTTTGTGGCGCATTATTAAACATTGAAAATAAAATAAAATGAAGAAAGTATGATGAGCATAAACCCCACAAATACTATTATGGCACAGGCATACATTCCCTGTTTGTGAACAATAGTGTAATGTATTTTACACTGAGACCAGGGGCTTAGTCTGGGCTTTTTTCAGATAGCGCCAACAGAAGAAACAACATGTGTTACCATGCTACTGTGGTTATTAAGTTAGGATTGAAGACTTGTAGTAGATTTAGGTTCGTTATCTAGGTGTTTCCTTGCGCATTTTGCAATGCGGTTGGTACCAGGTGGTTGAAGTTGGGCTATTTTCAGCTTGATAGGGGTGGAGCAGGGGTTGGAGTAGTTAAAGCACAATTAGGGCTGTGAGGCGCTTCTTGGCCTGGTGTGACTATACCAGGAAGTTGTAGGTGTTCTGCTGTCTGTTCTGTGTTTGTTGGTTTTTGTCTTTGTTTTTGTCCTTGTTGTGTTGTGTGTCTGGCTGAGGATCTGAAGTTTCATATATGTCAGGTTCCTCCAAGTGTAGCTTGAAGGTGATCTCTTGGAACTTTAACTGTATAAAAAGTCCTTACAAGAGGAGAACCATCGTGGACCACCTCAATGATTTTAAGGCAGATGTGGCCCTTCTGCAAGAGCCTTTCTTACTGGCCTCCACTGTAGATTAGTCAAGGAAAGGCTGGGCTGTCTCCATTTTTTGTTCCTCATATTACACAAATTCCAGGGGTTTTGTATTTTAATTAGGAAGGAACAGCCTTTGACTCTTCTCTCTTCAGACAAGGATAAGGAGGGTAGGATTGTTTTTGTGACTATGAAAGTTCAAGACTCCATTATTGGGATCTGCAATATTTACACCTCAAACGGAGGTGATAGTTCCTTTTTTAGATTGTTGGCCCAATTCCTCCAGAAAATTGGCCAAAGCAATACACTGTTGGGTGGTGAATTTAATGAAACTATTGGCCCGCTCTTAGACAGTGAGTGGTAGGTCTATTCATTCTGTGGGTGGAGGGAACCATAGATTGCTGTGTTCACTTTTGGATGAATTTAACTCTGTAGATGTGTGGAGACTTGCTCACCCTTCAGATAAATGTTATACATTCCACTCAGGCTGTCATGATGTTTACTCCTGCATTGATATGCTCCTGACTACAGGTCAATGTACACAGAATTTTCTTTTTGGAGATGTTGATGCTATACTTATATCTGATCACTCTCCAATTTCAATTGAAATGTCCTTATCATTTTCAATTCGTAAGTATAATTATTGGAAACTTAATACCACATTGTTGAATGATGATGAAACAGTGGATACAATTGTTAAAGAGGCTGAATTTTGTATAAACATTAACTGGTCTGAGAAAGTGAGTGTGGAATACACCTGGGAAGTGAAGTGTTATATTCATGGTCAGTGGATTGGTCTCCCAAGAAAAAGGTGCAAAAAGATGGCGGCTGAGATGAGGTCAATGAAGGAGGAGATTCAAAAGCTGGAGAAAGACCACATGGCTGTCCTGTCTGCAGAACTGAAAGAATCTCTAGTGCATAAAAAGTACGTGTTGAACGAATTATTATCAGAAACTGCAGACAGACTCCTCTTCTGCACTAGGTGCAATTATTATGAAGGTGGGGAGAAGTGTGACAGGTTGTCAGCTCACTGTTTGAGGATTCAAGAAAGTGATAGAACCATCAGTGCCATCACAAGTGCCTCCGGAAACTTGACATACAAACCTGTTGAGGTCATTAGGGAGTTTTGCGATTATTACATCAAACATTGCTGGTTAGAGGTGAAGCTTGATTCTGTAGACCTGGAGTGCAATGAAACCACAAAGAGACTTAAAAATACCACAGTCCTTTTAAACCAGTCATTAAGACTTAAAAAATACTATAGTAATTTTAAACTTTTCACTAAGAGACAATTTCATTTGTGGTACAAAGGACAAAATGCAGCCATATGGCTATGCATATGCTTTCAATTGCTTACTGTACGATCGGGTGACCTGAATTCTAAGCCTGGCTCCCTATATGATCACCAGGGGTGTTGCTAGGTCTGGAAAAGATCCGGGTGTACACTAATGTCGGGACTTGGGGCTAGCTAGGCCTTTTGGTTGTAACCCCATACCTTCTATCGGGAACTACAACCAAAATACCCGGGGTTATAACCCCCTAGCAAAGCCTCTGATGATTACATTGTTTGATCGTGGCAAACCCGTTTACCTTCCTCTGTCTCGATTTCCTTACAAGTAATGAGAATGAGTAAACATAGGCTAAATGTTGGAATGGAGGGTTGTATCAAAAAGTACATATGAATATGTACTTCAGTGCATTGTGGTTATTTGTCCATCATATCGATAGGCACGTTTTTATTGATTAGAAAAACAGTTTAGGCTCCAGGATAGTGGAGCACGATTAGGAACAATAAGGATATTGCATAATGGGAAAGAGAACATGGGATTGCAATCCCGATGCATTAAGGCCCTCCTATGATTCTGATTGCTTTCCCCAGGTCTCTGAGACAAATCAGTGAATCCCACCACGTGTACAGTGAACACTCCAGAGAATCAGATCTGCCCAAACGCTCTGTATGAGATCAGCAAAGATGGTTGTTTTTCAAAAAATCCCATTGTTCCAAAGGATTGGCCCTGGCTATTGCGATTGGAGAAAACATAGACACAATCCATTGAATCCCTACCCATTCAGAGGCAAGCACAATAAGACTGTGCCCCACCCCCTATCTAGATCCCAGACGGGAACCCGTCAAGGATCCTATGCATTCTCCCGGCCTATGGCCAAAAAAGGTGACATTGACAAAGCCATCTTTTCACCTTTCGAATAGGCATTTTATGGGCACTGACACTATTATTATTATTATTATTATTATTGGTGTTTTACATAATGCTGGACTCCTCCAGCTTCTGAGAGCCGGTTGTTCCTGATCTATCCTCCCAGGCCCCCGGTACTTACCATTTGCCAGCTGTTACCAGCATACAGCATGATAATATCATCATTTGCCATGTATTGCCATTATGTTCCTTGGGTACGTGCATTGTAAAGAAGAGGTTAACATCATATGCTCAGGTAGTAACATCATAAGCAGTTCATTAAATGTCGGGTACTCCCAACATTACAATCTCAATGTGAGTATGGTACTGTAGGAGGACTCTAATCATTTTGTAAATGACTGGCCCTCAATTCCTCATTATTGTTTTACTCGACACACCAACATCAGGCATATCAAATCAACACCTGAGTTGCAACTAATGGTTCAACAAGTTAGAATGGGAAGCTGGAATTTGGCGACAGTGCCAGCAGAAACCTATGGAATTGCCTCCCATATATAGTCAACCCATATTTAAATTGGGGTGCCCTACTAAACAACTGCCCTACAACCTAAGAAATCTACAGATGCCCACACAGTCCACGGAAGTTGCAATGTTTACTGAGGAGAGCCTCAGCACAGCCATACGACAGGACAATTCCTAAAGGCTGTTTGCAGGAATTGAAGCACTGCACAAACATAAAAGCATCCATCATCCAAGAAGCTCCCTTAAATTATGAGTTCATTCATACAATAGCCATGACACGGTGGAGGTGAAAGCATTGTGTATTGGACCCGTGCAAATTTACAGGTGGTACATATATGCAATTGGTTCAACAACTATCTAGGAGGTTGATGCATGATTCATTAAACCGTCCGGCTTGCGTTATTGTGTTTACCATACAACCAATATACCTGCAGTTCAAATTGCAAAAAACTAAAGACAATACTGTATTTAAGAGGACTCAGGTCGAAAAGGGTAGGTTTGAAAAATGATTGATTTTGGTGTGTAAGAAAAATTACACTGACATACATTAGCCCTCTAACTGGCAAACCCTATACCAGCGCAGTCTCTCAAATGATGCTGGGGAATCCTTTGCAATCGGGAGATGAAGAAAGAGTGATGTGCTAGCTTTATACTTGCTTTAGTTAGTGCGCTTGCAACTGTGTACCTAAACTCATTTAAATGTATTTATTTCGTTCAAATGCACTTGTTTTGATTCATTTTGGTGTGCCAATAGTTTGGGGCTATGCCAGAAAAAAAGTCATTTAGTAAGGGAGGGACAATATTGAAGGTTTGGGATTTGTGTTTGGACTAATTACATTGCTGTAACACAACAGTGCAGAACATCCTTTGTATCAATGGGACGGATTTGGCCCCAGAGGAACATGGTGCAATATGCTGTTTGTCTACCCAAATCAATCCTTAAATGTGGTGAGCATCTGATGTACAAATATGTGAGCTTTCTGTCATTCAGAGGCTTAGTCCCTTTTGGGGGTGATCAGTTATTCACCCTTCTGAGATCAAATCACTCAGTGCTATTACATTTTATTACAGCTCTTAAAAACTGAAGAGGAGATCCACACACAGATGGGGAAAGTATATGTAAGAGGGGTGTTTCTAATTTTTCGATATTATAAAAAGTAACTTAAATTTAACTTTCTATACCGTGATGCTCGTTGTATTACACAGCTCAGAAAACTAGCTTTCTACAAATTATATAGAGAGCACTTTTTATATTAAAAAAGCATTGTTTTGTATACTGTATATAAGCAACCAGTGAAGATGTAACATTTTAGTGACATATTCATGTCAGGTAAATATCTTTATAAAACACTTACAACATAGTGTGCCACATTATGAGTGTGGCAGTATTCCGGCGGAAAATCGACGGAATTATAACCAAGCTTGGTTACCGTTACCGCCACTCGGTCAGGTGGCATTACTACGGGAACACAAGTTGTGGTAAATCAGTGCAAAACCCCATTTTTGTAGTCCATAGGACTCAGTGGGAATTATCTACAGATTTACCATGAGCACTATTACTGCACAGTAAATATGCTGAGTTTTGAGGCAAAGTGGAGGATTTACCTCCAGTAAAATGTGGAAAGCACATCGTTTACTTTACCTCCAAACCTGTAGTGCGGCGTTGCAGCAATATAGCAGAAAAGTTGAGGTAACTGAATTACTGCGACTTGTAACAGAACACCCTACTATGCGGCCACTGTCATAACACACCTTTGCCAAATCTTCACCAAAGCCAAAACTGTGGCTTTGCCCATGGTAGCTTTAACTTGTGCCCTAGAACTGATTTCTTTAAATGTTCACTTTTGCGCTATGTGGCTTATTCTTTCACACTTAAATCCCATTAAAAATGAACGCCAGTTCGTAATGCTGCGCCAATGTTACACACCAAGACTTCTAACAAGCCGGATGTGCAAGTACTGCCTGTACTGCGTGACACAACCTTAATTTATATGCTCCCCATTTCGAAAGCCACCACATTACACGGTTCTCAGAACCTCCTTCTGTTAGCAATTACGAAAATCACTATTCAAGGAAATTCCCTGAGGCCATTTCTTCCCCTCCCCTCGAGAGTTGTCTGATACTTGGCAGGAAGACAACAGCTGCACGCTGTGCAAGAGAAAGACCCCGCACATGAGGCCAACTAACCTTTATCGAACACACATGCAAAGGATTAGTCTAAAGTGGTGCAATTGGTAAACTAACTCTGGCTACTGCAGTGATTGCTTGATTTAACCACTGCCGGCTTGGACGAAACGTGGGCCACGAGGAAGTGCTCATTTCATGTCTTTCAAGCTAGTTAATTCTGACAGAGTTTCCCTCTGCTTCCCAGGGTGAGATCACATTATGCTGGTGAAGGATGTATTTCCTAGTCTGAGCTGCGTGATTGTAAGGGAATATATTTAGCTTGTCCTGCTACCGCCTCTATGCATCATTGCTTCCCATATAGGATGAGGAGATTTGATGAGTCAACTGATTGCCTTTGATCATTGATAGGGCACTCAGGACTAGGGAAGTTTTGATTCATTTCAGTTAAAAGGATTGTACAATGAACTGTGATTGGATACTTAACGTTTCCCTCTTAAAAGAACCAGTTGGCCTTCCTTCTCTACCTTATTAATGCCCAGGAAAGGATGACTCATGGTTCATTAAGGATCAGCATCAGTCTGATTTACAGTGTTTTTAATAAACATGTGTAATATCGACTGAAAAAGTGATACACCATTTCCTGCAATACAGACCCTTTTCCTCAGTGAGTGTTGTCTAGCGAGTTTATTTAACTGAAAGGCCAAAAGAGAAACTCTCTCCACCCCCCACAGTGTGGCACTAGACGGTAAATGTGCTGCCCAAGAGCATGGCCCTCATTACAACACTGGCGGTAACCCATGGCGCTATTAGCACCATGGTTGCTGCCGGTGTTGTAACGAGTCCGCCAATGTTCAATGGGGAATTACCACCCCATTCCAAGGTTGGCGGGGCGGTAATTCCCCATTGAACATTGGCCCTTCCCCATTCCCATTTTTGCCCACTTGGGCTCAATGGGACTGGGGAAGGCGGTAATTATGGTACCGCAAATTGCGGTACCGTAATTACCTCAAAGGTCCCTTTGCGGGTCCCTACTTTAACGGCTGGTCCAGACCAGCCATTAAGGTCGGGTCCCGCAAAGGGACCTCGTAATTAGGCGCTAAGGGGTTAACGGCGCCGCAGCCTTTTACGGCACCATTAACCCCTTAGCGCCAGGGTCGTAATGACCCCCCATGTGTTTGCCTTAGATGAGTGCCTCACAGTGTAGGATGACATGCGTGGCTATGTTAAACCTTATGTAGGCTTCTACAGCCAAATTATGACATTGTTTGTGGAGTGGTTTGGATCCAGACCCACATAAAGGGAGCCGACATGGTTGCTTCGTTTGGATCCCACTCCCCCCATGCCTTTCTGAATTACCCTTGTTTTTTAATTTCATTTTATGTAGTTACTTTTGATTACCCGTTGGCAAGTAAATGCTGTAGAAAACCATTAAAAAATGTGGGTCAAAGCTTTTGTGTTATGTTATTGGGATTTGCACTGCACACTGCTTCCATTTGAAGGGTCCCCAGGCACTCTAGCGAATCTGCAAGAGTGTGTGGGGTTCGTTAGTTGGGAGTAGAGGGAAAGGTGAGATTGCAGTGCTTTGTGTTGAGGTTGCTGATCGGAAGGACCCTAGGCTCCAAGTGCTTGACAGCTTTTTTCTAGGTGTGCATTGAAGATGGCATTGATGGCTTTGTGTCCGGAGGGGTGGTCTTATGCCTATCACAATGAAACTAGCGCGTATATACCTACCAGTTATGTGCACTGTAAATAAATGCAAAACAAAAAAATAATAATGTCAGAGTATTTTGGCCAGATACTGGGTATTAAGTTGTAGTTAGAGGTGTATGTTTGAATTCTGGGCAAAGGAACTTTTTAAAGCTGTGTGCAGGTGGCATCTTTGCATCTGATTATGGTGAGTAAGGTGGAAAAAAAATTGAGGGAAGTAGGATGATGGTGAGTGTTTGTGGGTTTTACACAGTGTTTTTGCTAATGTTCTTACTGTCTTTTGCGTTTTGGTGAGAGGTGTTTATGGTAATCGAAGAGTGTAGAAGTACTGTGCGATGTTTCAGACATTCTGGAAGACTGTGTATGCTTGGGGCAGCAATTAGCATTGCAGGTTGGTAGCCATGGGATTCGGCCACAGCCTGTGCTCTCAGCTGACAGCTATGGGCATTAATTTCATGTATCAATGTGCCCAGGTTCTGAGCCTCCTTACAAACAATGCATGTGCAGACAAAACACTAATACTGAATAATCCCCTTGCTTGCGTGAGATGGGAGTTTAGATTCTATTAAAGACACAGAAGCGAGTATTATGAATAACAATCTTTACTAAAAGACACCAAAGCTGCAAGGAAAAAACAAAACTTCAACATAAAACAAGTTTAATTTTCAAAGACAAAGTTTGTGTTTTAACAAAATTGAAATGGGGTTAAGCCCACCCCTGATTAGTTTTTCTTATGAAAAAGGGTATTGAAATATGTACCGCACAGATCTTCCGAGACCCAATTGCTCTGACAATTAATTTAAAGAGATTTCTCACTGTTCACTAAGCACTAACAACTGTGTGTGTATTTTGTAATGAGGCTATCCAACCTTAATTCTCCCTGATGTTGGAATTTTACATATTTATTAGACCTATTCCAATTTTGATAGACTGCCAGCATTATTTTCTTCTGGCTCAAGAATACAGAGTTATAAACATGTTGCTTCTTCAAGTCTCTAAGATTTTTTCAAAGCTCTCTTTAGCATTTCCAGGTCTCCTGATCAAATTGACATTTATAATTTGCCGACCTCTTGTTCCTTCCCATCTGAGGTTTGTCTAGATCCCACAGAAAATGTCGAAATCCCTCTGGTAAACAGGCAGAGGTCAGTTGCTCAGTTGTTAAGGGCCGCACAGACTCTTTCAGATTTTTGTTCAGTCCACGCACATTTCTACTAAAGGTTGCCAACCTCTTACACCCCTGGTTTGCCACTAGATCTATTTGTTTACCCCTAGCTGCCATATTTTCTCCAACAAATAACCTGGCAGTAAGCATGTTGTGATCACTTTTTTGCGTAGCTCTAATCAAATAGATCTCTGGACAAGATAATGTAATCAATAACAGACTTGTCATGGTGCCTTACCTATGTAGATACCCCCTCCATACTCCAATTTCAAACCACAAGTCCCTGTCCTCAAAGAAGTTAAGCACGTCTCACATTCTTCCTGTTTGTAACATTTCCTTTCTGATTATACAGCTGGGCTAGGCAGTGTGAGTTCAAGTCTCCTGCTATTAAAATACTAAGAACTTCCCCCAAACCCACTGCATCTGTCAATAGTTCTGCAATACACGCTCTTCAATTGGTTATTAGAATAGTAACTGAGTTTAGATGCAAGGACACCATGATGAGAATTAGATAGTTTCACAATTTGTGTTATTTTGGAATTTCGTGAAGCAGTTATGAGCCCCCCCAGACGATAATACTAAATTCTAACAGCCAAATATTTCACTACTGGTGGTCTTATTAACAGAACTCCACTAACCCCTTGTGTTCCAGCATAGTAGATTCAGGTCTCCATTCACTAGAGCAAAGCATTGCTTTCTTCTAGCTTCTGAAAGACCTGCCTCAAGATCCCTGGTCTGGGATTGTACTGTTACTTGTAAACAGTTTTAATTGACACTAGTTGGAGCTGGAATAGACCGCACAATCAGCGGTGGCCCAGCTATGACAAATTCATGGTTCATATTGATAATGGACAAGAAACTGTATTGTTGTATTTTAGCATGATTGTTTTTTATGTTATAATTGAGTGAATTGATGAAGTGTTTGAGTATGAATGTAGTATGGTCGGTGTGTGGTTTGGGATGGTTTTAGATGGAAATGATGTATCGCACTAGTCCAATTATGAATTTGATGGATTGACTAACTAATTAATGTATTGATACACATATTTGCGACTGTTTTTTATAATTATGAGATCAGTCTTTTATAATGACTTTTTTTATATGTTAATAAATATGTTTAATAATGATTAAGTGTCCACTGGGTTGGATTGAATTTGTTTCATCTCAGCATACAGTTTTTTGAGAGACACGTCACCTTACAGGTGTTGTTTGAGTCGTTAATTTAGTGTGATCATGTAGATCGGTAGACTGCATCTGAACTCACCACATAAAAACAACAGTGCTCTGACCGTTGATGTTAAAATAAATATTGTGGTTCTATCCAGGCCAGGTCACAGTACCCAGATATGCCTGGTATCCCCTGTTACTCCTGTTGGTTTGTCCCTGGCAACAGAGACCAAATATTACTCTTATTGTTCCCTACTTCTCCATTCTCAATTACCTGGGACTTAACCAACTCCTGGCCATAGTTTAGATTACAGGTCTCATTCTGCTTATGATTAGATCTTTCCTTTACCACACTTTACTCTCTTTAGGTTTATTCGTTGAAATTTTAATCCCATTTAAAAAAATGCTTTTCCCACCATCAACAAGGTGTTTATGCCCAATCGAGAGTGAAGGCCAATTTCTACTATATTGCTCAGATTTTCATAAGGAAAGTGAATATAGTGTACATCGTGTGTGGATATAAAATATAGATCTGGAACATCCTTCACTTTTCTCACAATTGATTGCCTGTTTAAAACAATCTGGTCTTCTGCATTCGGCAAATGTTCCATCCAGAAATGTGGATGTTCCAAAAAATACTTTTAGAACTTCTTGCTCTCTCCTAAGTCTTGCACATGTTTGTCCTTTTCCCTTTCACTTGAGATCATCATACTGTTTGCTGAAGCATGTTGTTGGGAATTTATTATTTAGCAAACTTGTGGTTGACTAGATGTACATGTTGATCTCTCCCCTTCTATGAAATTTGACAAAGGAGCATTTTCAGGAGACCATGAAGCTTTAACTACAGGAGCCGACTTAGGTTTAATTTTTCCAATGCTGAAAATCGGTGCCCAACATTAAGGCAGCAATTTTTGTGGAGCCTTTACAATGTCTCTGGTCAGTTCTGACTGTGGTATCAGCTGTCTCCGATCAACTTGTTCATCTCCTTTCACTTTCTCAATCTCTAATTGAGGCATTCAATTTTTCTTTGTGTTTCTATTTGAATTATTTACATTTTCTATAACCCGAGAAGCTAAAATTTTTACAGATATATCACATTTCTGAGGCTCATGAAAATCAGCATTCCCTGATCTTTTCCTGGAATTGCTCTGCCCAGCTGATAACCATTTTGTCATTTTATCATCATCATGCTCTTTTTCACCACTATCAAGTACTTGATCCCGACATTTCTTGGTTCTTGCGATAATTACAGGAATCTCAGATGCTTTCTCGATCCTTTAGAGTTATTTTTCTGCTTCTTTTTTCCTTATTTTTCTTTTTTCCCCATTTCGTTGCTCATTTTCTCCAAAATGTTGGCTTTGTTCCACATCCAGATCTATAATGGTTTAATTTACCACATCAGCCTCTAAAACATTTGCCGTAAGAGTTTTGGAATCTATTATTCTGGATCTCCAACAGAGACGCTAGCGTTTCTAGATTGCATTGACCTAGCAGCTTCACTCAGTAGTGACCCAATTAGTTGGGCATTATTGCCTCTCTCGGCCAAATATTCAGCCGTTTCATCCCTTGCTACATTCACTTCAAGATGGTCCATAATCAAACAGTGATGACTTTCCAACATGTTTTCAATCCTTTCTATTTTCCAATTTAGGTGTTCTATGGATGTCAATTTTTTTATTTGATGTATTGAGCTCTTATTGTTCTGTTTTTTCCACTTCATCTTTCAACGTGTCAAAAGCCAGCTTTATTTCACTTGACTGTAGGACATTTGCAGACACTTTATCTTTTGTGTTCTCATGTAAGTTGGCAAAGGAACTCAAGACAAGATTCAATGCTGATATGGATGGAGTGGATAATATCACCTTGTCATCCATATCTTTTAAAGTTTCATGGAGACCAACCTGTAGATTGAGCTCAGGTTCATCGATTGAAATGAAAGTTAGATTTTTGGTAATACTGAGGCCGGGTCATACACCAAATCGATCCCAACCTCTCCCACAGACTTTATTTCGCTGATATCAGTCAAAATGGTGTTCTATCCTTCCAATGGGCCCAATTCCCTCACCACTATTGGCAATACTTCCAAGAGGCTTCTGTCTGAGATACCCAGAGCTTGCTCTAAATTGTCTTTTAGCAGAACGCTCCTAGTATTGGAGGACGTTGCTCCCAGTTTTATAAAGAAGTCTTTCATTCTTTTCTGGGATGTTGTTCCTACAACATCTGAGCCAGGAAGAGGTGTTGTTACAACCAGAGATTGTTGCGGTTGATAGTTTAATTTATGAAGCAGTTGTGCTTTGGTTTGGCCCATTATTTGGGTAATTATTTCTGTTGAAACCGGAAAAACCTCCTATGCATCAACAGATGCATAGGTTAAATCCAGTGCAGGTTGTATACAATTAGATAGAGTCCCTTTTGGTGTTGAAGTAGAAGTGGAGGTCTGCCTCTGTCACTTAGGTTTTTATCCATAGTCAGCTTTGTTCCTTTAGCTTGTTTTAATGATTCAATTCTCTCTGACAACATTTCACAGACTCTTGGTCTGGGCAGAGGCAACACGCTTTCTGACACGGCAGCCGCCACCCCCCATTCTTTCATGGGAGCGAGGTGCAAGCAGGGCAGTCCAAGATAGCGTGGTTATGTTGGTTTGACAAATCCTCGATACCAAATTCAGCTGCGGACATCCTCTCTTTGTAATGCTGTTGTCGTCCCGTTAAGCGTGTGTGTGTGTAATTAGTTTCCCCTTCACCGTGTTCCCGCTGTTTCCCAATTTGCAAATTGTACATACACCCTGCACGAGTGGTGTACACAAAGGGCTCAAAGGTATATACTCACAGTCACCCTCACGTAGCCCAATCAAATATGTCTCTTATGCCATATAGTATGGAGAGTCAAAGTTTATATCATTTCAAAGAATAAATGAGCAGGAGGAGTAGTTTTCCTTCTGTCACTAATATATCAGGACAAACGATCATTCCAAACCCTCAGCTCTCCAAATAGAGCAAAGAAGAAGATCAGGCAGTGGTGTAAGTTTGCAAATTTAGTTTTTCTCAGTAGTGGTGAATTGAAAGCAGTACTATCCACTGTCCACTGAGCAATTTGAAGTTTGAAATTAGCAGTATGTGTATGATCTGACTAAGAAAAAGAGCACCCAAAAGGCAAAGAGTCAGAGAACATAAAAGAGCTTACCAGCCCCTCAGACGCTCGACCACTGAAATGCCAAACCGCCAAACTGCTCACTTTTGCTCATTTGCTTTGAGTACATGTGCATGAGTGCGTGGGGGGGAATTAAATAGGATTTTCAAGTTTGTAGGTGTGTCCAGGCAATTAGCTCCAAGGTCTGCTTTCACAGCTAACGTCTGCCGCCAAACCGCTCACTTTTGCTCATTTGCTGTGAGCATGTGCGCATGAGAGCAAGGGGGGAAATTAAATAGGATTTTCAAAGCTTGCATGTGTGTCCAAGTCCAGGTCACAGGTTCATATCCCGGTAAGGTCAACTCCGCTTTTCATCCTTCCGAGGTCAATAAAGTGAGTACCAATTTCGAGTGGGTAATAATAATGTATGTACATATGTTTTATGTAAAACTCTTCAGATAAAGTGCTATATAAATAACAAATTAATATTCATAGTATTATTATTATTATTATTATTATTATTATTATTATTATTATTATTATTATTGTTAATAATAATAATAAATATACAATTAAATATATTAACGTGTTAGGCTCTGCATATTGTAAAACCTGTAGTTTTTATTTAAAAAATGTTCAGCATATATAATCCTAAATACACTGAATATGTTAATGAAATTATTTAAATGTTTGAGGACTCGACTTTACAGTTTTTTTTATTTAATATTATTTTTATACTCTGTGGAGAATTCACCCTATAGAGGGTAGGCTCGCAATGTGTGCATTCTCCCTCCAAAATTTCACTCACCCCTAAGCAATTAAGGGGGTAATTCATAGAATTCAGCACACAAGCGGCGCATGCGGCTGGCGCACAGTGTGCGCGTGCAACTTTCTGCACCAGCTGAGTGCGCTAAAATACATTACCGCGCACAGTGTATTCATGGATTTTAACATCCAAAACCAGCCGTGGCGCAGAGTGGCGCATCAACCCTGCAGCAGCGCCAGTTACGCCCCCAACCCCTCCCCGTGTGCCATGTACAGCGCACAAATCCCATACATGGCGCACAGGCTCACAACCTCGAAAACGCCTGTAAAACTCCTCGCACACCCCTCCGAATACACGTACCCCACTGATCGGGAAGTCTCACACGCGATTGTCCCTGTGAGAGCGGGGTATGTGTATTACTGGGGTTCGCGGGAAGTTTCACACGCGATTGTCCCTGTGCGAGCGGGGTACGTGTTTTACTGGGGTTTGCGGGAAGTTTCACACGCGATTGGCCCTGTGCGAGCGGGGTATGTGTATTACTGGGGTTTGTGGGAAGTTTCACACGCGATTGTCCCTGTGCGAGCGGGGTACTTGTATTACTGGGGTTCACGGGAAGTTTCACACATGATTGGCCCTGTGCGAGTTGGGTACGTGTATTACTGGGGTTTGTGGGAAGTTTCACACGCGATTGTCCCTGTGTGAGCGGGGTACGTGTATTACTGGGGTTCCCTGGAAGTGTCACACGCGATTGACCCTGTGTGAGCGGGGTACGTGTATTACTGGGGTTCGTGGGAAGTTTCACACGCGATTGTCCCTGTGCGAGCGGGGTACTTGTATTTCGGGGGTGCGCGTGAAGTTTCACACGCGATTTAACTGTCAGAGCCGGGTACGTGTATCCAGTGTGGTGCACGGGCAGTTCTACACATGAATTAGCAGTGTTGGTACTCCCAGGTGTCCCCTCTACCCCCTCCACGGCCCCTGCAGGCAGCCCACACCACAGGTGACTACCCTGCACCCTGGTCATGTCCCTCAGGCAGCCCATCCACCATGGGCATGCCCCCTAGCCAAGCCACATGTCACCTTGCAATATGATCACCAACTAATGTCCCCCTGCACCCCCACCCCCAGCAGTGAGGGACACCTGCCAGCAGGCCCCCACTCATGTCCCCCTGTACTCCCACCCCCCAGCAGTGAGGGGCACCTGCCAGCAGGCCCCCACTCATGTCCCACTCATGTCCCCCTGCACCCCCACCCCCCAGCAGTGAGGGACACCTGCCAGCAGGCCCCCACTCATGTCCCCCAGCACTCCCACCCCCCAGCAGTGAGGGGCACCTGCCAGCAGGCCCCCACTCATGTCCCCCTACACCCCCACCCCCCAGCAGTGAGGGGCACCTGCCAGCAGGCCCCCACTCATGTCCCCCTGCACCCCCACCCCCCAGCAGTGAGGGGCACCTGCCAGCAGGCCCCCACTCATGTCCCCCTGCACCCCCACCCCCGGCAGTGAGGGGCACCTGCCAGCAGGCCCCCACTCATGTCCCCCTGCACCCCCACCCCCCAGCAGTGAGGGGCACCTGCCAGCAGGTCCCCACTCATGTCCCACTCATGTCCCCCTGCACTCCCACCCCCCAGCAGTGAGGGGCACCTGCCAGCAGGCCCCCACTCATGTCCCCCTGCACCCCCACTCCTCAGCAGTGAGGGGCACCTGCCAGCAGGCCCCCACTCATGTCCCCCTGCACCACAACCCCCCAGCAGTGAGGGGCACTTGCCAGCAGGCCCCCTCTCATGTCCCACTCATGTCCCCCTGCACCCCCACCCCCCAGCAGTGAGGGGCACCTGCCAGCAGGCCCCCACTCATGTCCCACTCATGTCCCCCTGCACCCCCACCCCACAGCAGTGAGGGGCACCTGCCAGCAGGCCCCCACTCATTCCCCCCCCAACATGTCAACACGACCCACAATCAGGGCCCTCATGGCCACCAAAATCCCACGGCACGCCACCCCTGCCCAAATAACCAACCAAGCATAGCATACACCTCACATTGAAATGCACATTACATGAAATAACCCAAATGGCATGTATGTACATCAACACATGTCCGTCACACACACACACAATGGGTGCCAGTGAATGTGAAAACCCACATCGTGACATGCATGAAAATAATGAGAGAATACCACACATTGAAGTACGGGAAAAAATGTATTGAACAAAAAATGTGGTGAAAGAAAATCAAATACCAAACAATGGACATAAGGAAAACAATGCAGAATGTCACATAATGATAAAAAAAGGAAATCAGAATCCAAAATATATGAAATCAAAAATGTCTCCAAAGTCTCCTTCCAACAAAGCAAATCCAAACAGAAATGAAAAAGTAAAATCCATTGCTCCCTGGAAAAATCAAAAAAGAAAATGCCGACAAATCCACACTCCAACTATTTACAAGGATGAAATCCTGGGTCCATGAGCCCAACTGTCCAAATGAAACCTACAAAAATACACTAACTAATGAAGAACTATATACAAAAATGTGGGGTATTGTCCAAGCGCCACCCAAAAAAATGAAAACCAAAACGAAACCTAACACTAACGAACTAACTATTTACAATGGCAGGGGGCTAGTCCGATGGCTCACTTTTGGAAGTTCCGAGCCAGGGCATCATCGAACTCCCGCTCAATGTCCTGGAGGCGGTCCTCTTACATGGCCCGAGGGTTCGCAGGGACGATGACATGTTGGCCTCCAACTCCCTGCGAATTGCCTCGAGGCACTCGGCCCGCCTCAGTGCCCTCCGCATGGAGTTCTCCGCCCTAACCATTGTGAGCCGTGCCTCTTCCGCCCGCTTCCGCTCTGCATCTATGGCGTGGCCCAACCGCTGCCACATGGAAGACACTTGCAATCCTGCTTCCTCCTGCCCTCTGGCCAATGCCTGCCCCTCCAATGTTGAAGGCCCCCGAGCCATCATTGCTCCCACCATGTTGCTGCTGCTGCTGTGCCTGTGCCTGTGCACTGGCTCTTGCTGCCTGCATGTCCTCCTCTGGCTGGGGTGTAGCTGTCGTGGTGGCCACCCCTGCTGGACGTCTGACTCCCGACTGTGGCAGGGATGTGTCCTCCACCAGCCTGGCCGCTGGGTCAGAGGCAGCTCCACAGGGTACCCAGGTGATACATGGGTGGGAAGATGGCATGGAGGACGACAGGCACGTAGGGGATTCAGGTGAGGAGGGGGTCGCAAGAAGGTCCAGCACACGGAGGAATTCAGCACTGGTGACCAAGGTCCAGCACACGGAGGAATCCAGCACTGGTGACCCATCCCAGTAAATCAACGCGGTCAAAGAGGCATCCGAGATGACGTGCAGTGTCTTCACGAAAACACCGCAGGTCAACACGCATGCCCCGTTGACGCAACGCTATCCCAGCCAGGACAGGCTCAACATGGTCCCGGATAGCCACGTCCGCAGGGAGAGGAAGGCCAGTTCTTGTGCGCCCATCTCCTCCCTGAAAACGGTTTTGGACTTAGGCATCCCTGCTGGTGCCGGATGATGCAGTCACAGGATCATGGACAGGATTACACACAGGCATCTCCGTGGCGGCCTGTGCTGCCTCTTGTCCCTGCCCCTGCACTGCACCACTGGCATCAGTGGAATCCCCACCTCCAAACCCCGTGTGTGTCCCTTCCACGGCCTCCTCCTCCTCCAAACCCCCCCACCAACCTGGATGACTCCATGCCATCTTCCTCCGTCGGACCCTGTGGGGTCTCAGCTGCCCCTTCTGCTGCCGAGGAGTCCATCTCCAACCTCTGCCTCTTGGACCTACCCACGGCAGCTGCGGCCTGGGATGTGGCACCAGACTCCTCCCTCCCTGAAGAGATGAGAATCTGGGAGTGGAGCCGGGCCTTGCGTCTCCGGCTGGTGGTGCGATCCCTGCCGCTTTGCTCCACAGCACCCTCTCCGCCCTCTTCATCAGTTGACTCTGCAGACAGGGAGAGATAGAACACAGGCATCAGGGCATTGTACAATGGACTGATACACACATGACAGTTGTACATGAGTGCAGTGTCAAACTTCAGACATGGCATCACACTCCCTAACACACATGTCATTTCTACTCACACACATGAGCAATTCCACAGCAATATTGCACCAGGCAGCACCATCCATACACATACAACAGCATCAGCATCCGAAGGTGAGCCTGACGTCACATTTAACACGGGGAGTACACAACACATGCACACACACCAACACACTTACATGCATGTGTGCATGTCCACCAACTGTCAGAGTGATGAGATCGCCATCCATGTCACATCTGGCATGCAGCCTTCTACATGTCAGTGCCACATGCATCATGTTGTATCATAGTTGCACACTTGTCAAATACACACACATGCACATGTACATAGTGCATATACATGCAGCTGGAACCAACATCCATGTGTGACACCACAACCATGCCAACGTACATACACAGTAATTCAAACATGTGTGCTCCCACATCTGCATTTGGCCTGCATGCTTACCCACACGTACACCATCCATGTGTCTCACACATGAGAGGACTTGCATGTGTCAGCCTCACGCCCCTGTACATACACATCAATACATGGCCCTACAAAAACACATGTGCAACCTGCACACTTCTGGCACACCACAACACGAACAGCATCCAATCAGTATGCATGTACACTTACCGCTCGACTACAGACGGGTCTGCCTCTCAAGGACCTGGACGTGGAGCACTGGGCATATGCGTTCCAGGACCCTCATTTGGTGGTCGGACAGGTGGCCCCCGCGCCCCTTGGCATCCACTGCCTTCAAGAGGTGCCGGGCCTTGTCGAGGGTCCTGGACCTGAAGTCCTCCCAGCGCTTCTTGACATGTTTGATGTCGCGGACTGCCACCCCCTCCTCGTTGATGGCAGTCACGATGTCCATCCAGATCCTGGTCCGTCCTTCATAGTCGGCGCAAGAACTTCCAAAGAGGGCCTCATACTGCCCCAGGACTTGCTCCACCAGGACACCAACTTCCCTGGCACTGAAGCTGGTGGCCCTCTGCCTCTCTGGCCGGGGGTTGCCAGTGGTGCCAGATGGTGGTGTGCCCGACATGGCAACCCCAGAAGCAGGTGTGGGTGGGCAACTGGGTCCTGGGGCTGGGATGTGGAGCGATGATATCCCAGTCGGGAGTCTTCAGTTCCAGCAGGGGAGGTCACAACTACTGCACCGCTGCAGATGGATGATGTGCAGGCAGCAAAAAGCAGGGCACGTGGGCAGCAGGCAGGCAGGTAGCAGCAGATGGCAGGTGGGAGCGTGCTCAGGGCTCTGAGGGGCAGTAATTCAGCCTTCTAGGCATCAGCGTGGTCTTCCGTGTGTTGTTGCGTGGCCAGCTTGATACAGAGTGATTTGGCACGTGAAAGTCTTGCACGTCTGCGTGTAATTCAAGGAAAGGCCTTTAGCGAGTAAGCGCATCTGTGACGTTACGCGTGCGGGCGTTTCCCTCATGACGTGGGCATAGTGGCTCAATGGCGCTTGAAAAAACTGCACGTCTGTGTGTGAATGCGTGTAATCCAAGGAAAGGGCCTACGCGTATGTGACGTGACGCACGCGGGCGTTTCCCTCAACACCGGTGCATGTTCATCGTACACGTCCAAAAACTGCACGTCAGAGTGTCAGCTCGTGTAATTGGAGGAAAGGGCCTTAGCGCGTAACACGCCTAAGTGACGTTGTATGTGTGGGCCGTTTAAAAGGTACGTGTAGGACCACATTTCCTTGTACGTGCTTTTTGTGGAGAGTGAGTGGGTGAATTTTGTACTTCTTGTCGGTTCACAGGCGATTACTTCACAGCGTTTCAAGTTCGTACTCCCTGTTACCTCTGACAGCGTTCATTTTTTTTGTTGGGCCTGTTTCCTCAAACAGCATTCACTTCTTCTTTTGTCCTGTCTCCTCAGACAGCGTACAATTCTTCTTTTGGCGGGGGTGTTGCCAACGCGCACTTTTTCACGTTCTTTTTCCAGGCAGACGGTGAGTCACGCACGTATTTACCAACTGTGCTTGCCCCGTGTGTCGCGTACCCCTTCAGAGGTCATTGTAGGCTGCATGTAACACACGTACGCTTATTTTTGTGTTCCTGGGTGCCACAGCATAGTGCGGGTTCATTTTTCCACGCACATGGTCTACGAGGGGTTGCGTACACGTTATTTTTTGTTTTCGGGGTGCCTGTGCGTTGCGTGACCCGTCATCTTCCCCCAGGGATCACAGACAGCCTTGCTAGAGCACTAGGGTACGATTTCCATCTAGTACACTACCCCTTTCACCCCCAATTGCCCAGGACAATAATTTACTGCTACTCCCATACGCACAACAACATCAGTGCCATGGTTGGGAGGTGACCAAGCAGTAAAGGTGGCAAAGGTGGCCGACCTCCAAAAGGTGGGCGTGGTGGGCGCGGTAGGGGACGTGGCCAGGATTTGCAGGGTGCCCCTAGAACCCCATGTGTGCAGGACCAATCAGGGACATCCATGCCCCCCCCATGGTTGTGGGAAACGTAGCTGACACCATCCCAGCTCAGCCCTTGTTGGACCAGCCCATTGTGGCACCTGAACCGCCACAGGATGACTCCCAGGCTAACTTCCAAGTCAGCAAGTCTAAGCCACGTGTGGTGGTGCAAGTTGGTGTCACCAGGCCACGTGGATCTGGGGCAGCAATGTCATCTGCTGCCCCAAGTAGGCAGGGTGGGAATGCTGCAGGGGCAGCTGCAGCTCTATCCACCCCAGCTCTGAGTCTCCCAGCCGGGACAGTGTCGGTCCAGGTCCATCAAACCGACGTTGCCCCTGCCAACATCACACTTCAGCCAATGCCTGCACCAAGACCTATGGTCATTGTGCATTTGCACACTCCTAGTACCCTGTCCATCGGTGCTTCTGCCCCTACAGACCAGAGTGACGTAAGCCACTCAGGCTCTGCTCCACCTTTGGAAAAGAGGAAGAAAGGTGCTCTGGCACTACAGGCTGAGACCCCAGACACGGCTACACACTCCGGCACGTCAAGGAAGCCTAGCTTTAATGACGCCGAACTTGATGCACTTGTGGCCTATGTGTCAGCACATAGCCGCAAAATGGTGGTGATTGCATGGTGCAAGACCACACCTGGTCAATGTAGGGCACACTGGCAGACCATCGTGGACCGCATAAGTGCCCTTGGATTTGTGAGGAGCAGCTGATGATTGCTACAAGCGGTGGAATGACCTGAAACGCAGAGCGAAGAACAAGCTGGCCTCAAATCATGCCGCTACTCTGGTGACTGGTGGTGGGTCTCCACCAGAGGACAACAAACTCACTGAACATGAGTCTGTTGCTGGGACCTTCATCACAGAGGAACAGATCCAAGGCGTGGGAGACCTGCCTGATTACGATGCATTGTCCGGTGAGCGCCCATGCATGTGTGTATAATCTATGTGTATGTTGTTTGGGTGACATGTTCTGATTGAGTGCCAGGTGAGGGCACTCCTGAGTGTTATGGGTCACCCATGTGCTTCCTCCAATACATTCACATGCCTTTGATTTGGGTATGACAGTATCCCTTCTGCTCACAGTAGCCAATTAGCCCCAAATTACTGCTGTTGTCCTTGAACTATCATCTTGCAACAACATTGTTCTGATTTGTTCTCTGTTCATTCAGGCTGATTGTTTAGATCATCCTATTTTTCATATGCTTTTTTCATCCCTGATGCCACATATGTGACATGCTTCTGTCATTGTTTACACCCCACATTGTGCCACATTAGTTACCTGGTTATGTGAATGATTAGACCATTCAGGGCGAGAGGGTATTGGCCTGCTGAAATGTATTTTTAGGGCCTGTTTGCATGTAGAACATGATCGTGGTTTCCTGTCATGTTGAAGTGACCAACCATTGATGTGTACATCTGCCTACAATCACTGTATTATTGTACACTGGATGTGTTGCAGTGTGTGGCACATGCATATTTTGCAACACTATTCTGCATTAATCTTCTCATCATGTCCATGTGACATGGATGTGTGACAGTACTCATTCACTGACATATCGCTGTAGTTGTCTAATTTACCATGGCTATGCTACATGACATCTGTGTGCTGGCATGTGTCATGTTTGTGTATTGGGCATGCCACTCACAGGCTGATGTGTGATGCCAGTGCTACACAACAGGCTACAAATGTGTTGCTTTTCCATCTTGGTGTCCTCATTGTCTGCCATTGTGATTCTATTCTGTCCAACCCACCTGCACCAGGGGTAGAACCCTCTATGCGGATGTCAGTGTTGGTAGGTCCGCCTTTGGCGGTTACGGATGCAGGGTCACACTCCACAGCATCTGATCCTGTTCCTGGGCCAGCAGATCAGAGGGGGAATGCAGTCCTGCAGCCTCAGGCAGTGCCAGCACAGCAAGGTGCAGATCGCCTTGCCCCAAACAGGTGTGGTGCCCGCCGACGCAGGCAACACGTGAGGAGATCCGGGCATCACGCGAGGCCAAGCGTGCAGAAGTGCAGGCAACCCATGAGGTGCTGCATGGGGATCTCCGCACTTTAATCCTCCAGAATCAGACCTTCCAGACCCGCATGCTTGCTGCCATGGAGGACCATACCAGGGCTTTGCGTCGCTGCCTCCAATAGTGCCACCACCTCCTGATGCAGCAGCAGAGGGTGAAGAGAGCGACAGCAGTTCTCCCACAATGGCATAGCCGTGCAGGCCATGAGCCCATGGAGGTATTTTTTCGCAACATCCACGCAGGTGGGTGTTGGTGTGCACCCTGTCCTTGAACCTCCTGGGTGGCCTCCCCCCCTGGCCCCCACATGGGCATTTTTTTATTTTTTATTATTTTTTTGTTTTTTTACAGTGTGTTGCCTTGTGTGGCTCCCGTGGGCATCCACTGTATTCCGGCTGGGCACATGCAGGCTTGTCAGAGTTTGGGTTAGATGCTTGGGTTTGTGACACACACACCCCTCCTGCTTCCCGTTTCCATGGGCTTGCAAAGGGTGTGACCAAGTGACATTGACTTACACAGTGGCATTGGGCTCCCATGAGCTGTGTGGGAAGTCTGTAGTCAATACTGTGTGGACATCCCTAGTGGGTATTGTTGTTGTATTGTACACTGCATGGTGTATTGATATGTGCTTGTGCATCCATGTCGTCCTCCTAATTTGCAAGTTCCTTCCTCATGTCTTCACAAGGCCGTCTCCTTTGCAGATGGAGTTCATGTTGTATGCAGCACACTGACACATTTGCGTGGCAGCAACACTCTTCAGTTGGAAGGGATCGATGTGCTGGCTTATTCAGGTTGTAAGACTACCACTACTTTGACTTAGTACTGTCATGTTTTTGCAATGTTTATGGTGTTTTGCTGTATTGTGTTGGTGGTAAGTATTTGTTCATGTGTGCTGTTTGTTATTCATTACTGGGAGCATATTGTCTGTGGGCAGTTTTCTTTTGGGACAGTGCACTTTGTGACACTTGTGTCAGGTCTTGTGCATTGCTTTGTTTGCTTTCACATTGCATGACATGCCATGGTGTGTTGGGTGGTGGAGCTGGAGAGGGGTTCGGTGACATGGCGCTGTTTTCATGTTGTATTTAGCAAGGGGGTAATCAATTTAGCAGCATAGATGTATGTCTTATAATGACACAGCATTGGTGGTGTTTCGGTAGGTAGGGAAGCACACCATGTAACACTTCCAGGTGACCAATCTCAGGCTGGTGTGGTTGTGACAGTTGACTGTCCCTTATGTCATCATCATTTATTGTCAGCTGGTATGTGCCAGGGCTCTGTGCACTCCACAGGGGTGTGATTTTAGGTGAAGTAATTAGCCACCAGCTGTGTACGGGCTGCCTCACCACGTGCCCTTTCCCCTCCCATGCGCAGTAGCCGTGCATGTGGTTGGGGATGTGGGGGCTCCACCATGTCCACCCGCAGGCCCCGGCGTGTTGCAACGTTGTGCAGGACACATGCTGCCACTATGATCCTGCACACTACTGGGGGAGCGTATAGCAGCTGCCCACCAGAGCGGTCAAGGGAGCAAAAGCGTGACTTGAGCACTCCGAATGCGCGCTCCACTATGCCCCGGGTTGCAATATGTGCTGTGTTGTATCGTACCTCGGGTGGTGTGGTGGGGTTCCGAATTGGCATCATCATGTGGGTGCTCAGAGGGTAGGCACTGTCCCCTGGGGAGGTGGTGATGGGTGTCATTAGTGGCGTTGTGACATTACTCAGTATCTGACATGCCTGCATGTGCAGTGGCATTTATACTCACCAAGCAGTCATGTATCGCCATGCCGCCCAGCTTCTAGGTCCCGGTTTAGGGTTGACATTCTGTAAATGAAACTGTCATGGGTGGACCCTGGATAGTTAGCCTATACTGAGGTGATGATTCCCTTGTCATCACATACTACCTGCACGTTGATGGAATGCCAGTGCTTGCGGTTCCTATAGATGTGCTCCGTTGTCCTGGGGGGACGTAGAGCCACATGGGTACAATCAATGCCACCTAGCACTTTGGGGAATTGTGCCACCCCGTAGAAATCCTGGACGGCAGCCTGCCTTTCTGCAGGTGTTGTGGGCAGGTATGTATCACGGTACCACACATCAACAAGATTGCAGCAGGAGGTCGGGGCTTCCCCTACATAGCACCTAGACTCTGGAACAATCTCCCTCTCGCTCTAAGAGCAGAATGCTCCCTTACAGCTTTTAGAAAAAAACTCAAAACCTTTCTCTTCAACTAACTTCCACTACCCACAGCCAAACATACACACGTTGCTATTGTTTTTCTATTGTAGAAACCTGCATGCGTGTATGCCTCTAGGATGTAACTAAGTATCGCTTTCTTATTGTAACCAGCGCCACAATGCTTCAGGGCTGTTCCTGTGCGCTTAACAAATACGAATAAATAAATGTGCCTGCAGACTGATGGGCGTACAGTCATGATAGCCAATACCTGGTGTAGGCAGCGTGACTGCGTGGCCTGTGACACCCCCCACTATAGCACTTTTCCGCTGAAATGATCCAGTGGCCAAGAAGTGCAGTACATTAAGCACCATTTCCAGGGGGCTCAGTGCTTGGGAGCACAGGGTGGGTGATGTGAGGTCATCCTCCCACTCACTCATCAGATCGAGCATTATGTGAGGTGGAAACCTGTACCTCCCATACACCTGGTCATCAGGCATCCCAAAAAGGCTGGTTCTGGGTGTAAAAATTCTGGGCCTAACTATCCTCCTCCTCCTCCTGCGGTATCCCACGACCACTGCTGCAAGGAACGGTATATTCATCTTAGCGTCTTAGCTTGTTTGTTGTTTGCGTGCACTTTTATGCTGCACGGATCCACGTACGCCTGCTTCCTGCTGGTGTACGTGTTTCCGGATTAGCGCGTCTTTTTTGGAGCACGCATTAGCCCCGTTTGATTCCATGAATACATGTTTTAGGCGCGCGTGTGGGCGTTCCGTGCATTTGCCTACTGTACTTCCCCCGTGACGCCCACATTTTCACACGTTGTTCCCCATTCCACGTGTTACGCCCCGTGTTACGCCTACTTTTGTTGTGTGCGCTGCGCTATGTGCACTTTCGCTGTGTGCGTAGTGCACGCTGTTTGAAGACGTGTGCGCCAGCGTGCACCACGCAGGATTTTAGCGCACATCCATCCGGAAACACGTACACGCGCAGGGACTTCCATGAATCGCTGTGCACAGGTTTCGCTGCGATTTTCGCATTTGCGCTGCGATTCGCACACTTTCGCAGGCTTGCACGGAAATTTTCAGCACACATTAATTCCATGAATCGGCCTGTAAATATACACATTTGGTTCTCAAGCTAACCTTCTCAAAACATACCTAAAAATGTTAACATGATTCTGAACACTACCCTTCCTGTACAGTTCTTCTAGACACCTGTGTGAGAGTGTTGAATCGCTGACTAAGAAGGACAACGATCCAGCTGAAATGTCTGCTATCCTCTCTTCACAGGATGAAAGTTATAGATGGAGTAAACTATCATGTTCATCAAGCTCTTAATTAGAAATGGAGGACCATGATGTGAGTTAGATTTTACAGTTACCAAGGGCTGAGGGTTATGTTGTGTTTTTGTGAAATGCTTCTGCGACATGATCCGTTCCATTCCAGTCTGTTGGCATTATCTGGTGCCGGTGTTTGCTTTGCATCTGGGACTTGGAGTCCTGGATCTATAATGGAAACATTCTAGCCTGGGTCGTAGGGCTCTAACAGAAGAGGGGTAATAAACAGTATTTCATTCTGTACAATATTGTCATGAAATGTTTAAGTGTGAACAGTCTGGTAATGGTGTGTTTTTTATGGTCTAGGCGGTCACCTATGATCCATGTTGTAAATAAAGAGAAGTGCAACCGAGATTGCATTCAATGGAGTGGATAGACAAGCGAGGACTTCACTGGCATGCTTTTCATGGACAAGACATTGATCATGCTTAAGAGGTTCAACCAGATGGCATTTTGGAACAGAGGGCACCTGTCCAGTAAACCACAGCTGAAGCACCAAGTGAAAGTCCATGTTTCAAGTCGCATCTCAAGGATGGCCCAGGCCCCATTGCCATCTTTCAGGGCATAATGTATATGACCAGTTTCAAGGGAGCAATTGGCTGTGGGATGGTCGCTTCACATGCCAATAAGTATTATGCTCAGGACACCCTAAGAATAAGAAAAGTGTAGTGCAATGATTCCCTTTTCTGTAGGATTTATTGAGAGCCAGGGTCATTTTGAGTTTCTAGACTAGTATCCAATCAAAATGTTGCGGATGCATTAGATGCATCTCAATGTACAATTAAAGTTGGTTCATAAACCCACAATTAAGACAGAGCTTGTTGATGGTATGTACACGTTTTGGAGCCAAGGACTTAAAGAAGATTAATCTTATTTAAGTCCAACAGTCATCAAAAGGAATTGGGCAGCCATTAATATATAATGCTTGTGTATTGTATGTATATTTAAATACATGATCTATTTATTCTTTTCTTTAACTTCGTCTTCATTCAAATAAAGCAAATATGTGGTCCTGTATCATTCTCAAATTGGAGATTGTTTCTTGATTTGCTCCAAGCTCGACAAAAGGTACTCATCCTGATGGCAATGGACGCAAAGGGTGAGGGTAATAGAAAGGTGAAGGGAGGGCAGCGGAAAAGCTATTGTGAAGAAGGGTCAGCCTTGCCGGACACAACGACTCCGACAGGCAGACGTGTTGTGTGCCAGTCCAGTAACAACAGTGCCGGTAGGCTTACTGGCACCGTTGTTACCGGAATGGCACACTTATAATGAGGTCCATTGACACTGTTTTACTAAAATGTAATGTTCAGTCATTCGGTGATGATTGCCATCATGTCCTCCTGTATCAGGCTTGCTGACTTCTGTGTGGCTTCTCCTAGTTCTTTCAGAATCTTTCACATTTCTTTGTTGAGGTTTGACTGGACAGGTATGGCTCCCTGTCCGTGTATTGAGGGATAGCTCAGTTTTCAAGCCTATCTCTCATATTGTTGAATTTCTGTATGGAATCTCTGGGAGATCTAGTGTCACATCTGTTTTATGGTGGCACCTCTGGCTGACATCATCTACATCAGGGACTGTCTCCATCCCATCGAGGATCAGATGCTACTACGTTCTTTGACACGGCACCTTACTAAAACTAAAGGTCTTCTTGATTCCACCTCTTCATTTTTCCATTAAGAATGTCAAGAGTTGCTTGCTCAATTCTCTTCACTTGGCAACATGATTTACCCTGTGACCTTCTTTAGATCTGTAGGCTTCACCCTTATTTCTAATCTTATCTTAAGTCACATATCTCCGGCTTGGCTCAATCTTTAATGTTTGTATGTATCCCTTCTTAGCTCCCAATTCATCTTACTTTACTTTTCAAGCTCAGATGCATCACTTGTATGGTAATACTGTCGGGCTAACCTTCAGCCAAAGGGAACATTTCAATGGTATCTCTGACCACTATGAGCAATGACCTTGTGCAACCTGCGATTCATCATTTTAAATACTTGTGCTTCTCCACACAGGCTTTTTCTGTGATTGCCTGTGTACTTAGAATGCATTACTCCTCTCGATTTGTTTCTCTTTTCCTTTATTGAGTTCAGGAGGACTCCTACTAGTCATTTGTTTAGCCTTGCTTATCCTTAATTCTGTTTTTCACCTTGTCTTGCGTTATTCTATATGTGTTTTAAATGCCTATTGCTCCTCGATCTAAAATACAATTTATTTTGCGTTGCAAATTGTTTTTATAGTTGTGCAGCACCCTGGCATTCAGGGCCAGAGTTGGACCATTTTTAGGTAAGAGTTTAAATTAAATTTGGGAGAGCTGTTTTATAAAAATACTATCAAACAGTACCCGTACTCTGCATGGGTTCTATAGAGAGACATGCTAACACTCTCATTAATCTTTGAAAATCTATGATCCTGTAGGTCACTTTTCTGAGTTACTTATCGCTTGATGTGCTTTGCGCTCTGAAGTAAACTGCACTGAGAATGGGCATGTGTGGCTGGCTTACATACTGGGCCGTAGTTTGTGCTTTCCCCACCTGTCGTGCGCTCTCCCCACCTGTTGTAGCACCTGGCAGAGTGCTGTGTATTATGGTGTATTGCAGTGCTAATATCTCAGAAACAGTACCTCCTAGGGCCTTGAAACATGTTTTTTGAGGATTTTGAGGTTTTTTTCACACGTCGTAATGCTTACCCACCTGTCACCTCACCTGGGCATGGTGCTGTGTGTAGCGGTGCAGGGCGGTGCCAATATTTCAGAAATTGTGCATCCTACGGCCTTGACATTTTTTTTTTAAGGTCCCTTTAGGCCCTTCGAGTTTCGTTTCTCGTGTCAACATGATTAAAATGAGCTTTGTCCGGTCCTTCTGCGACCTTTGGCCAATCTCAGGCAACCGTGTCATGTGTTGAAGTGAGGAAATCTGGGAAAAGGGGTAGGGTGTGCAAATGTCATGTATCCAGTAGACAGAAATGACAACACTGTCATTAATTGTTGAAAATCAATTATCCAGTAGGTCTCTTTTCCAAGTCGCTTGTCGTTTGATATGCTATGCACTCTGAAGTAAACTGCACTGAGAATGGGAGTGTGTGGCTGTCTTACATACCCTGGGGTAGACGTGGAGGGGAGGTGAGATTTGGTATGGAGACCTTCTGTGCACTCACTCAACCTGTCGCCTCACCCTGGTGCAGTGCAGTGTGTTGCAGTGCAAATATCTCGGAAATGGTGGATCCTAGGGCCTTCCATCAAGTTTTGTTCCTGGCGATGAGACGTCTGAAATGCGGTTTGTCCAGTCCTTCTATGACCACATTGATGTTTCACTCATATCTCGGAAACGGTGCATCCTAAGGCCTTGAAATTAGGACTACAAGTGTTGTTCCCGGTGTTGAGATGCTTAAAATGTGCTTTGTCAAGTCCTTCTACGACCACATTGATGTTTCTATGATTGTGGTGCAAATATCTCATAAATGATGCATTCTATGGCCTTGAAATGTATTCTTCGAAGTCCGCGAGGGACCTGAATTTGTGTTCCTTGCTTCAAGACTCTTAAAGTGACGCCTACCTCGATGTTTCGCCACTTCCAGAAAACCATCTCATGTGTGCAGGGGCTGAAATCCTCGGAACGGATTGTAGGCAGTGACGTCAGGACATTCATCACAGGTTACTATACAATATTTTCTGCAGATTGGTTGAACGGTTTCGAGTTTTATTTATTTTATTTATTTTTTACATTTGTAGAGCACACTGCAGCCCATAGACATCGAGGCGCTATTACATGAAGGCGTAAGCAGCAAGATTATGTCAACATAGGAAACATAAGAGAGTGGAGCGGAGCATAGTTACAAATGACGTTCGTATGCCTGTAGATATAAAGGCAGGTAGGTTTAGACAAACAGCCTAGTTTTTAAGGCTTTGCGGAAGGCTAGGTGAGAGTCAATCCCCCTGAGGAGCGAAGGTAGGGCGTTCCAATGTGAGGCTGTATAAGCAACAAACAAACTAATAGATATTCCGTTTTATTTTAGGGTGGTTAAGGTGAGTCAGAGTTACATACGAAATCTAAAAAAAATAATCACTAATAACGTTTGACTCGTGTGATGGATTTGCCGAAATCTTGCACACAATTTTGTACATCTGGGCTCCCCCTAGAATGGAAACTTTGGGAAAGATTCTTTAAAAAAAAAAAAAGTTATTAAGAAAACAAAAAAGGCATCTTCGGCCTAGTACCCACTCATCTTCCCATGGACAAAAAAGGTCACTTTTCGCTCATCCGCACTGCCAAAACTGCTGGGCAGATTTGGACCAGGTTTAAAACAACTTGGGCATGAAGCGTTGACTTGCGAACCTTTTGTGGTTTGGGGCTATTCCGTCCAGTACTTTTAAATTTATTTAACAGAGAATGGGTGCCCGCATCTACCAAAAATATAGCTATAAATTATGTAATGTTATGTTATTTTGATTTATACCGTGAACCACTACCACCCTAGGGCAGTCTCCAGGGTGCTTTGTAGCAGAGAGGCTGAGAGGCATTTCAGAAATTAAAAAACATCAATATTCTCCAAAAATGGTGTTGCTAATAACCTTTGACTTGCTGGATGGATTTGGATGAAATAGTGAAAAACAGAAGTTTGTGAAGACCCTCCCCCCTCAACTGCAAATGTTGGTAACAAACTATTATAAAATGAAAATTGTATTAAGAACACAAACCACAAACACCACAGTTTCAGTTTTCAGCCCATTCACTTTTCCATTGAGAAAAAGTGTTGTTTTTAACACCTGTTACATGAAAACCTTTAGCCAGATTTGGACTAAATAAGAAACAATTTAACCATGTCCTTAACTTTCTTGACTGGTTTGGGTTAAATCCATCCAGTAATTTTCAAAAATTCAACAGAGAAGGTGGTGCCCCCAGGTCCTTAAAACCTTTTTATCGGCCTTGGTGCTTTTTACAGTAGAGAGGCTGAGCGAGGTGCATAACTTTTGAGTTGCTGGATGGACTTTTATGACATTTTCCAAATCAAATGGTTGTCAAGAGCCCCACTAAATTGGAGAGTTTGGGGACAATTCATTAGAAAATGTAAAAGTTAATAAGAAAACATAAAAACACTGTTTTCAGCCTACTCTCATTCTTTTTCCCGTAGAGAGCAAGTGCAGTTTTTGAACAGCCATAGAATGAAAACCGCTTGGCAGATATGCACCAAATAAGAAACAATTTGGCACAAAGCATTGACTAAATTTCTTTTACTTGTTTGGGGTAAATCCATCCAATAGTTTTTAAAATATTTGGCAGAGAACTGGGAGCCCCCTCTGCATTAAAACCTTTATATCATTCTTGATGCTGGATTTATTTATTTTATTTTTTGTTCGCTTGTAAAGAGCTTATACAGGAAGTGAATACTGTTTCAAAATGCCCACAGGACAACAGGGAGGGAACCTGGGAAAGAAACATAATAATATAAAAAGAAATATTTAGTACAGTGATGGAGGAACAATGGACAAACCTACTATGCCTTGTGAGTATTCAGAATGTGTAAGAGCAGCAAGGAAGAGGGCAGTGGGGGTAATTGCTGGGGTGTCCATGCTCGTGGTGAAACACAGAAGAAGTGAGAGGTATGGAAAGTTCTACATAGCATGGAGCTGCATTGGGTGGCAAAGTGCGAGCCTCCAGGGCGGAGGGTGTACAGAAGAAAGTGCTGGAGGCAGACAGAAGCTAGGCGATTGGGAGTGAGAGGTAAAGGGCCCCAAAGATGCATAAGGGCCCTGTACACCAATCACAGCAACTGTGAGATTAGCAGAAGAGAAAAGAGGGGATGGATGAGCTAAAGAGGAAAGTCTTGAGGAGCTTCCAGAATGTAGGAAAGTTCGGTTCAGGGTGCAGAGGGAGGGGGAGACTGTCCATAGGAGGGAGAGGCTGAGGAAAGAGATTGATTTTCTGGAGAGGGGGCACAAAGGAGTGCTTGACGGGTAGTGGTAAAGACCCCATGGCAAAGGGGTGGTAACAGAAGTCAGACAAGGCAGGGGTAAGAAAGGAGATGTTGTCATTGATAGTTCTGGAAGAGCAGGGAGCACCTGTTTGGAGGAGACTTTTTTAGAGTGGACAACTTTAGAGATCTCATCCAGTGTAATGGGAGAGAAAGAGGAGAGTGTGGGGGATGGGGAAAGGGGGCCAAGGGAGGCAAGAGGGGAAATGAGGTGGGGAGGGGAGAAGAACTGAGTGAGGAAAGGATGTTTGGCGTTTTGGTGGAGAAGCAGGAGGCCAGTGCGGTGCAGAGTGCCTGGGAGGGTGGAAGAGAGGTGGAAGCGCAGTAGGATTCACAAGTTCCTTTCAGATTTTGAAGAGTTCTGCCATATTATTGGAAGCCCCAGAGATGCAGGCTTGGACATGGGCCCTCTTCTAAGAGAAAATGGAGAGTCAGTATTGCCTTTGGAACAGGCGGTAGGCCAGTTTGTTGGAGGATGTGCATGAAGCCTGCCACTTCTGCTCAGCAAATCTGCACTTGCGTTTCAGAGCGGCCATGTTGGAGTCATACCAAGAATTGAACTTGGAGGCAGGCTTTATGCACAGGTTAGCAAGAGCAGAGTCAGTATGAGAGTCAAAAGCAGGAGTGAGAGAGCGAATGAAGGTGGTGGCAAATGCCATGACTGACACTCGCTTCATCGGTCGAATGATGGAGAAGGAAACTGGCAGTGCGGGTGAGGCACCGCCAGAGGGCCTGAGAGCTGCAGATGGGAGGAAAGAAGAGGATAGTTTAAACAGGAGACAAGTGTAGTGAACACCTAGGACCAACTAAGAGAAACGCCTACAAGAACAAGAGAGACAATGCTAGGTGGAACACAACACAAGTGTTAACCCCATCTGGACAGAACAATAGCAAACATGCCTAATACAAAGGCACAACCACCAACCTCACCCACTTAGGGTACGGACAGAGGTTGCAAGCATATCAATCCATAAGCTGGGATGTAGGGGCTGGCCAAATACAAAGATAGAAATGCAAATACCAGCTAACTTAAAATAATGACAGAGAGATGAGAGACAGCCTTATCATGCTGAAACGTATTCACTGAAAGGAAGTCAACCATGTCTAAATCGCTAAAGACACACAATAGGAATGTGCATTTCTCCGAACTACAAGGCTATTAACCAACCCCACAAAACTTCTAAAAACCTCACCACTCCTCACACACCTCTCACACGCTAACCAAACACAACCACATCTCTTAAACCGCACCAACCCGCACACACTTCACCACACTGAAACAACAAACACACCACACAAACCTTCACACAATAGCACACAATGGACTCTGACCGGATACCACACTAAAAGGTTCAGCAAACAATGTTAACCGAACTGAAGCTGCCAACAGTACATCACAGCTCCCTTGCTCCTCTCCAAACTTTGTCCTATTAACATGCCCCAAACCTACCCCCCTTTTCTTTCAGATCCACCAGAGAACCATGGGACCAGTCCGGTGGTGAAAGTGGGCGGAACAAATATCCTTTAACATTAACATTAACACCCACACCATATTACATTTCAGAATCAGCAGCTTCCATCTCACAGGCGCTAGCAACGTCCATAAACAACTTGTCCTCATCGGAAGATGGTTCTAGCTCAGGAGTCATGGCTGCCTCTGAAAACAGCTCATCTAAAGCACCCAGGTCCTCATACAGGGGCTCTTTAAGAGTCTTCATAGACTAATCCATATCTATGTAGTCTGCATCTGTGTAGCCGCCATCCGTTATAAGTGCATCTACACCATCCCTGCATTCATCAGAAGCCTTGATAGGAGAAACAGCCTTTGACATACCTTCAAAAGTCATCACATCAACGCGTTCACACATCTTATCCATAGCAGTGGCATAATCACGCTCACCATCAGTGGCTGTAGTTGTTTCTGGTGGACTTTCAGGGCTGTAGTTCTTTTTAATGGTGTTCAAATCATCAGCCCCTTGATTATTCTTAGAGTAGTAGCTGTAGCAATTCATTAATTCCGGGTATTGCGGGCGCTGCACAAGCAGGTTTTCCCAGGGCTTCAGGAGCGGTGTGTACTTCCCTCTGAAACACCCTCTGTATATATACACCCTTCACACCACACCCCTAAAGATGGCCCTGCACAGACATCATCTCCAAGTGCCACTGCGCACTATCAAACCTGCAACACACTTCTGGGTCTTTTGGGGGACATCCGGGCCAGAATGGTCATACCGCATACTGATAACCTAAAAGAGGTGAGTCTTTCAGGTGAAGCACACTAGGCCATTTCCGGAAAAGGTCAGCAATCATGTTTGGACTTCTGGGGGACCACAGGGTGGTGCCCTCAGTACTACGGGCTTTGTGGGGGCCTCACAGGTAGCACATATTATGTCACATCCGGGATAACACATCCACTAGGTCTAAGTTCCAGTTAACCACCATTACTGCCCTTCCGGTTTAGGCCTGTCGCAAGGGCAGGACTTACGGGGCACCCATGTGATGTCATTTCCAGAGCGGGATTTCCTCTGGGGCGAGACTTCCGCGGTAATGTGGTGTTCCCCCTTCAAGCTTAATTGCTGATGAAAGGTATCATTTTATACTACTTACCTGATTAGGCTCAAGCATATTGTAATGGGTAGGGAATTTCACAGGCCCAAACATGCCACTAGCAATATCTATTTGGCATGTCATCATTTTGTAGGGAACGGCACTGAGGCAGGTTGTTAGCTCTGATATGTCTGAATGTTATAAGGTGGATGTGCTTAGTTGTGTTATTGTGGGTGTATCTTGGTCCAAAGTTCCAGGCTGCTTTCATGATGACACAAAGGACTTTGTATTCCATTTAGAACTGAATTTGTAGCCAATGTTAGCTATTTAGTGATCCAGTGAAGTGAACATATTTTCTGAGTTTAAACAATAGTTGTACTGCCCTGTTCCGGATCACCTTTGGACAAGCTATTTCTTCCTTGAAGCTGCACAACAGTAAGATGCTTTCTTTTTCCATGGCGGCCATGTTTGCATAGTATTTTCTATCTCTGAAAGGGGCGCCACAAGGCCACCCATTCAGGAAAGGAAAATGCTTTAAATAGCTCTATCCTAGCCAATGGGTCAGATGCTAATAGCGTTAACCACCTGTGTCAAGGGTCGGAACTGGTGGTAATGTCCCAGGGCCTTGGTTAAACGCCCTCACTCTGCTTGGGCCTTTAACTCGGGCTTCGGGCCATTACCACCCATTCCAGCCCTTGGAATGGATGGTTAACACTTAATTATGGTGATCCTGGCATTTAAGGTGACACAGCTGCGTGTGAGCAGTATTTCACGAATATGACATTGAGTACGATTGGTTAATTTGATTTATTGTTAAAAGTCGAAAAACTTTCATTACACCCAGGAGGTCTTTTGCGATGGGTTTGTGCTTGAAATTGATTCAAACATTAAGGCATACCATTAACAGGATATTGTTTTGTCTGATTGTAATCTGAGGCCATTAATTCACCCCATTCTGGAAATAATGTAAGACTGTGGTTTGGATGTCCACAGGCAATAATGATCAAGGTGCATTTGTTTGTGGAGGGATAGATTTGTATACTCAGATACTCAAAAGATGTAACATTACTAAAGTCTATGATGTTGTATCAGGGTAGATCAATTAATTCAATTCCTCACACCTTTTTTCTCTTGTGACTAACAATCAAGATCTTAGAGTTGGCCATTAGTAGGGTGTTCAGGATGGTGGCATGTTTGTGTGATATCAAGCTATCGGATTTGAGCAAGGCTTTCATGCTCGTTGTATTCTTGCATGCTAAAGTTGTGATGATGCATCAAAAATTAAGGTTGTTCAAGTCTGCAGATTTGTGGAAATAATTACCAATTTGGCCAATAAAAAAGAGCATAAAAAAGAGCGATACGTACAATAAGTGAAACTATTTGTCTTTGGAGATTCGTGCTGCAGATCGGATTTGGTTTTGACAAACACTGTTAAGAATTTAACCAGAGGCAATGGTGCATTTGCCAATCGCTCCCTCGGTTTTAAGTGCTGCACCATCCTGTAAACACTGCAATCCCCCTCACCTGGCGTCTCATTCCAGGCATGCTGTGGTGCGGTCCAGTGCCGTCAAATGCACATGCTCACTCTGCTTTTTTCCTAGATTTTCTTCACATCAGCTAGCTATACCTGCTGCTCCATCACCCACTCACATCCACCTGACTATACACCTACAGAATTCTACCCACTCTACCTCTACCTTACCCCACCCCATTCTAGCCCTAACCCCACAAATCTCAATCCGAGCCCCCACACCACTCTACTCGACCTCACTATTAGGTCCCTCCGTTATATCCATCACACCACTGCACCCCACCCATCACTCTGGACATCTCCAGTACTCTGCCTAAACCAATGTACCATATGTCATATTTCTTTTTCTCCACCTCACCCTACTCATTCCTACTCCATCCTGACCCCGCTACCCAACTTCATCCCACTCCCCAACCACTTAAATACTCTACCGTTCCCACTGCTCTTCCCAACATCTCTACCTCCCCCAAAACATTATATCCCATCTCACACTACCACCACCCCACACTAACACCAACACTACTCTATCCACCGCACTAATCTCCCACACAGCTATTCCCATCCACTCTACCCTCGCACATTCTACCCAAAAATATACCCCAGCTGCTCCTCCTCCATAAAAATACCCCTGCACACTTCTTTACCTCACTGACTACTCTACTTCAGAAGCACAAGCCACTACCTTATTTTACCATAACACTTTACTCATCCCTGATAGTCTACCTTCTCTACATTCCAGAAACCCTACTGACAGTATCCTAACCCACTTTAACACACCAAACCACTCTACACCACCATACTAGCAAACCCTGCTACTCCACCAGACCCCACCAATCTATTCCCATTACTACCATACAGGCCCTACCCCACCCCACTACTATGCCCACCACTCTACCCACCCATGCTAGTCTACCTCCTCTACACCCACCCACTATACCATAAGTTTCTCTATCCCACTCACCCAGTCCACGCCACCACACTTTCCTACCCAAGCCACTCTACCCTCAACTCTTCCCACACTAGTCTCTCCTTATCCCACTTGACTCTACACACTTTGCTCTCACCCACTCTAACTTCACAACTCTACCCCACCCCACTACGCTACCCAAACACACAACTCTACCCGACCTCACTACTTAACCCTACTTCTTTTCTCCACCCTACTACCCTGCAGCAGTAACTGACTCCACGATTCTACCCCGCACCACTTCATCAATCGACTCCACTCTATTACTATAAAGATGATATCCCAGCAAACTACTCTAAACCACCACTCTAGCCCGACCTGACACTCCCACCCACAAGACCCACCTCACTCTACTCTACTCCTACCTCACTACATTCACCCCAACTGGGCAACACTCACACCATCAACACTGTCCTACTCTACTCTACTCCACACTACCTCTACCCACACTCACCTATAACATTATGCCCATTCCATTCTAACCTTACACATCCTACCTCAACTCACTCCAGAATTGTCCCATGCCATGGCATCTCTTTATTCCCTGAACCATCCTGCTAGATCAGCAAGCTTCTGCACTATACCACCACCCACCTCACTTCAATGGCACGACAAACTCACACTATTCTCATGCTATTCTACCCTCACCCCTCTAAATTTCCCTACCATACTATTCTATCCCACACCACTACTATATGCCACCCGACCACACTACCCCACCACTCAACCCCACCACTCTACCACAATCCTAAATGAATCTACACCCTCTTCACCCTACTCTATCCTACACTAACCTGTGTACTCACATACACCCTTCTCTACCCCACCTAACATTTCTGCCTAACCCCAAAACCTCACCCCCTAGTCTACCTCAATACTCTTCACCACCTTCTCTACACGCACACTCTACCCACAACTCACCCCAGCCTCCCCTCACCCTTAACCACTTTGCCCCCATCCACTCTGCCCTCACCCACTCACCCTTCACTACTCTGTCCCACTACTCTACCACACCTCACTGATCAACTCTACATCTATAACCCACCCCACCACTATACTTTAACCCAACTCTAATACTACCTCATCCCAATCAATTCTACCTATTCTAGAACAACCAAACCTTTCTAGCCTACTCCATCCACCTACCCTCAAAATATACAATTTGAACCCTCTATAACCTACCCTACTACACTTTATCTCTTCCCACTCTACCCATACCCCATCCCATACTAGCCCTTTGCCTACCCACTCTATACCAACATATCCTACCTCAACCCACTCTACTATATTCAACTGTACCCCCACATACCATCTTCTACCATCACTTACACATCTCTATCCCACTATATCATAACCCACCCTAATCTCTATTCAATCTAATTATACCCTCACTGCACTACTCTATCATCACCCCACTACTCTACACCGCCACTCTATCAACCCACTCTACACCACACTATACCTCTACCTCAATACATCACTCTATCCCCACATCATTTTATTGTACATGTAAGGAAGGCATTGTATCAACATAAGACAGACAAAAGTGATCACAGTTCAAGGGTGTTTATTAAACTGAATAGATGGGTGAGAAAAACACCCAATCTAAGGCTAAATATAAGATGGGAGCAAGCTACGACCATCAAATAATAATAATACCATCCTGGTGGCATCTTGTCAAATAAAAAGAGCTGATACTAAAATAAATCCTTACCGCTAAATTACAAATGAGTGTGGGATAGTGTTCACAAAAAAGGAAAGAAGTGTTCACAAAATAATAGGTCATGATGTTATGGTGGTGTCTCCCTTCCCCACATTTTTAGCACAGGAAAAGGCGGGACTCTCGAGCACAGCACACTCCTGAGCTTCTCCAGCACAAGTTTACGGTTCTTTTCAATGATATCAGGACCTTCTGTGGCCAAGTCTCTTCTCATACAAAGTCTCTTGCCTCAGAGGGCCTGATGGACCAAAAACAACAAACAAAAGTTCCTTTTCCATAATCTTTACGTTTGGTGATTTCTTTTCATCCTTGGATCCCCCTCAACATGGCTCTGATCCATTTTACAACGTTGGCCTCCCTCAATTGGGTTCACTATAGCCTTTCACTCAAAATATCAGCAACTTGTAACTGTCAAGAATCTCAATGTCTTTATAAACAATCATTCACTGTGGACTATCCTCAGCAGCGTTCACATTTGTCGTCACAATGTTCACGGGTGTATCATGGTTCATTCTGATTTGCAGGCATTCCTTCAGCCGGGTTCATATAGCCATTCTAACACCATTCATGATTCTAGCAACTGATCAAGAAAGTGGGGTTCCCTTACCCTAGCTTTCTTGTGGCATCCCCCCGTCGGGTTCACTAGACCCCTCAGGTTCTTTTCTTACCTAAGTCTGGGTCTCAGCCCCCAGTCAGGCTTCACATACCTCTATTCACACAATGTTCTCAGGGTGTTACTGGTCACCCTAATTCGTAGGATTCACTCAGTCGGGTTCACGTTTGACAATTTATCACAACTCACTTAGTTTTCACCATGTGTCAAAGACTTTTGATTGTACGAGGGATTTTACTTGACCCTCGTATAACCACTTTGACACTACCCACGGCCTTCCTTAATGCCTGTTGGTCTTTATAGTTTCATTAGCCAAAATGTTCTTAGTTCAATACTCTTCCTTTCTTTCAGCAAAGGAATACCAGATAGAGTCCTTCGAATGAGCACCCACGTGGCGGCGGACCACTGGACCTCATTACGGGTCCAGCAGTAACCATGCCGTTGATACCGGCGGGTTGCTGCCGGACACGTAATGATTTACCGGCACCTGACTTCCTGGTCACACCAGAGGATTACAACGCTGGCAAACCGGAAAGTCAGGCGCTGGTTAATTGTAAGTCCCCTTTCCCAAAGCGTTCCATAGGACTCTATGGGAGTGGGGACCACGGAAGCACCAGCACCATTAATAACAGTGCTGGTGCTTCCGTGACAACTCTGCAGGCCATTCCACCCGGCAGGTCTGACCTGCTGGGTGGGACAGCACCCGCCCGCAGAGTTGTATCATGCCAGTCCAGAAACAGCAGTGCCGGTAAGCTTGCCGGCACCATTGTTTCCAGACTGGCATAGTTGTAATGAGGCCCTATGTCTGGTTCCAACTTCCCTCACAAAAGACCTATGTCTATTATCTTTCTTTCTGTATATACTATGTTGCCACTGAAACCTTATGCTCAACACAGTCCGGTCCGCTATCAGTTTCTTCCGACTCACCCGCTGTGTTGAACTCGTTGGCGTAGTATATGATGAGAATAATTAAATCTCTATTAAAACTATTATGTGATTTAACACAGCTTAATAGTCCATACAGTTTTGTGGACAGGCGCACACACCAGGAAGTGGTCAACACCTTTAAATATCCATATTTGACTCCACACCACCCAACATCATTGCACTCTGCTTGTGCCAATCTTCTTCACCCCAGTTCACCAGCACTAGCCCTGTTCTACCAAAACCCACCCCAATCAACCACCCATCTCACTCTATCCTCACCCCACTACTCTACCCCATCCAACCTTTCTTCCCACATTGTACTCCTCTCACTTGAGCCCAACCTCTACCCTAGTCTACCCTACCAAATAATCTCTATCGAATTCTCTCTATCCTACCTCAACCCACACTATACAACCCTACCCCAACTCACTCACTGCCACTAATCTACAACACTCTATTACTCATCCTTAAACCTCTGCCCCACTGCTCTTTTACACCTATTACTCTACACCAGTTCCCCATCCCACTACCCTACCAATCACACTACTATACCCCACATTCTAGGCTACTCTACCTCTTTTATCCTCACACACCCACAGCCTCACCCCATCAACTACTCTACCTCAACCACCCTATCGCACCTCATCAAACTCTACCCATACCCTACTACTTCAACCTACCCCCACTCTACCTGTGTCTCTACTTCCAGAACCCTCTCTAACTCCACTATACTCTCCCCTTATCTGCTGTACCTCTTCACTCACCCCAGTCTAACATTTCCTCACTTCAACTCCATACATCCTACATCACCCCACTCTAAAATCACTCCACTCTGCTTCTTCCCATTCTTAACAATATCTATGAGGTCTACTCCCACCCACCATGCTCTACTCCTACCCCACTCTACCATCTCCAATCGTAATTAACTCTTCTAACCTGCCCCACCCAACCTCTGTAGCCCACGCCACTACTCTGACCCTCCTACTTTGCACAGTCTACCCCATTTCACCCACTGTATGCCACATACCTCACCCTCTCTACATCAGCTCACCCTACACTACACTATACACTCTACCCCCACTCTATATCCCACTGACCTACCCATCCACCCACTCTACCCACCACACTACTCTACCAATTCCACACACCTACACTATTCTATCCCACACAAAACAAAAGAGGTGATGGCTGGAAGGTTTAGAATGAATCTTGACTTCTGGCATTGCTCTGAGAAACCCTCCAGACCATTGTACTTCACCTTCCAAGCCATTACAAAAGGGGGAAGACCTATTCTACACCATTCCACCCACTCTACCCCAACATCATCCAATCCTACCCCCACGGTAACCCCTCAACACGATCTACCACTTGCATACCACTTCACCATATTGGCTGTGTCTAACATACCCCCACATCACTCTACCGCTCCCATATTTCGCCAAACATCTTCATCCTTTCCCTGGCCACTGTATCTCACCTCAACCAACTCTACTCCTTCCTAAAGCTAACCAACCCTCACCACTCTTTAACACAAAATTACCTCTCTAAAACCTACATCACACCACTTTATCTCACTCTACTGTACCCCTAACCACTCTATCCCTACCCCACTCCCCTCTATCGTCACCCTCTATATCCCTATGAACACCCAACCCTTTACCTATCCCCACACTAATCTATATCCACACATCCTACCTCACCCCACTCTAACCTTTCACCATCGGATGTTACCTACTCTGCCACCACACACTCCACATTATTACTACCCATCACATTCTTCCCCACCCAGTCCATTCTTTTCCTACCCTACACCTGCATTACTCTACCCTCACCCAACCACTCTAATACACCCCACCCACTGCTCCACCTCTTCTACCCACTCCCAGTCTCCCTCTACCCAGTCCTACCACTACACACTGACCCTCCCACCATACCGCATCCCTCGCTAGCCCCACCTTCACTACCTCAAACCCCTATACATCGTACCTCTTTATCCCCACCAACTGCTCTCTAATCCCACCCAACAGGACACCTCATATCATTCTACCTCCACTGAAACCTCATTCAATCTTAGCTACCTCATCCACTGTTCACAACCTCACTCCACTCTATTTTAATATACCCCACTCACTCTACCCTCACCTCACCCCACTCTCCCCCACCGACTTTACCCATGCTAACCTACCTAATGCTCTACACTTTTCAAAAATATTATTCTAACCAATTTCTCCTCCCAACTGTAATACCCCACTCCACAATTCAACCCCATCCTACTACTCTAGCCTGTCTACACCACCCCACTAATTTACCCATTATACTCTGCCCCCACCCAGTGTACCCCTATCTGACAGTATTCTACTGCCACCCACCCACTCTACCACCACCCTCAACACCCTTCCTCCACCCACACCATTCTACTCTTACCCAATGATACCTCCACCCCATTCCCTCTCCCCCACTACTCTATCCCCACTACTCAATCCTACTCTGTCCACACTTCCCCCACACCAGACCATCTACCCCCACACCATTCTACACCACCCAACTACTATAACTGTGTCTACCCATATACTCTACCTCCACCCAGTCTTCTGCACCACAATGTAAACCTCACACCATACTTGACATTTTTCTACCTCTACCAGCCCTACCTTACACCTTCATATATTACACCTCTATACCCCCACCAACTCCCCTGTAACTACACTCACTATGACACCTCTTCTCATTCTACCCCCACTCACACCCCACTCAACCCAACCCCACCTGCTTTACCCTCTCCTCACCCCACTCTGCCCCATCCAATTTATCAGCACTAACTTGCCCAACATCAACGTTCTACCACACCCCAATATACTATTCTACGACATTGCTTCTCCCACTTTACTACCCCACCCCACCATTTTACCCTATTATTTTACTTCAGCCAGTCTGCCCTATCCCACTACTCTACCCCATCCCACTCTACCCCACCAATTCTACCCCTATCTCACCCTAACACCCCCGCCCACTCTTCCCACCCTCACTTCATCCCTAACCCACTCTACTCCAACCCTGTACTATTACTTCTCTAACTGACCCCTCACCACTCTACTCCACTCTATGCATAGTAGGCATACCTGCCCCTAACTCACCCGACCCCACTCTATCCCTACCCCAACTGAACTCTACAGATAACCCCACACCACTCCACACCTACAAACCCTACTTAAACCAATACACCCATGTATATCACCCACTCTACCACAACTCACATCACACTTCACCCACCGACACCATTCGACTTCTACCTAAATGTAGCTCCACCCCATGCACTCACTACTCCACTCACACTAATCAATCCCTCCCTAGTCCCTCTACCCCCACAACACTCTAACCCATCCTACCAATGTACCTATTCTACTCCATCCACTCTACTTCCACCCACTCATCACCATCTATACCTCCCACCAAACCTCAGCCCTATTTACCCATCTTCCATACCTCACCTCTATGACTTACCATTCCCCACCACACCAACTCCCCTCTAAGCCCTCCCAGAAGCCCATGTCACCCCACTCTACACCTACCTCCCACTCCTACTTGACCCCGCCCCATAACACTCTAGACCCATACTACCTAACTCACCCTTGCTCACCCACCCTATTCCCACCTTACCATGCATATCCTACACCCAGACACTCACCCTCACATGAGCCTATCTGCACCGACACAACACATCTCAACCTGCATTGTCCCGCTCACCCTAGCAGACCCATATCTACTATCCTCATCCCTGCCCACTGCCTCTCACATTAGCTTCCCCGTTCCCGATGCCACCTGTGCCCATCCCTACCAACGCCAGCATAGCTCACCCCTAAAATCGCCATGCTTACATTTTAAAGTTGGAGACATGCCTGCAGGTTAGTGCTTGCTGAACATAACATTAGTAGTACGTACACATAATAAAAAGATTCCCATTCACTACAGTGAAGTCTTCTTGTATGCCTCTTATCAATGCTACTCATCTGCAAACACTGTTTTGCAGATATGTTTGGAATACCTGGGTAAGTGCAGACACATACTGACTATCAATAAATGTAGCATGCAATACAAAAATGCAAACACCAACACTGTTGATTTTGTCAATCCATGTTTTATATAGGGACAATATTCTATTGCTTTGGAGGGCCCTGTAAAGTGTTCAGTGACATTATGAACAAAGAGAAATTAGAAACGACAACAGCAATATATCAAAACACATATTTCGGTTGGCAAGTCGGGGGTGGTAGGATTGATTTCGTTCTCTGGCTTACTAGGGTAGAATATATTGAATTAAGAAAAAGAATATAAAAAACTGATTTAAAAATGTAATTTATTTGTAGCATGTAGTCAAAATAATGTCATCAAAAAATGCAACAATAGACTTCATGAGAAAAGGACACTAGTGTGATGTATAACTTGCTCACAGATTCTTTGCCTGACCGTACATGTATGTATCTACTTTGAAGTATTAAATGGGCATTATTGAGCAATTTAGACTGCACATATCATCAAATTACACCAGCTGTGCGTATGGAAATATATAATAGCAGATGGTGATTGTGCCAGGTATATGATGACATTTCTCAGGCATGTAAGGATGCACTTGACGTGGGAGTACCAACATCACTTGCCTTTGGAAACACTTGTTTAGTTCACTTAAGAGATATTTCAGAACATTAACTTGACACTGAGATTTTGACGTTTTCATGCATCATGACATGGAGAATGGTAATGAAGTCTAGGTAATTAGTGGGCCATTGTAATCTCACATTTGATTCCAGTCTGCACAAGATGACTGACCCAGTTCATTGCCATGTCTTTCTTAAGTATCAGTGGAAAATGTACCCTATCACCCCCAGCCTCATGACTCATTATGCATTGGTATTAGTGTAGGCCTGTATAATGTCTACCACCCTGACAGATGCATTTGTGTATCACTCTCTCGATTATTACAAGAAGGGTGGTAACAGTTAAAATGGGGCTGGGAGGATAGCTCCCAGAAACGTGTTTATCTTGGAAGCAAGATAACGCATAGCAATACAGGTTCGAACTCTGGTCCTGGCCTCAGAGACTGGTAACCTGCATTAAGTGCGTTATAAAATAATAATTAATGTATGTATTTGCTAAAGTAGCGTCAATTGTACTGACTTCCCAATCAGAAGCAAGAAGGGAAATACGCAGAGGTGTTCCCATGGGTTAAAGCAAGAGGAATAAAGAGGTGAATTTCCAAAAGGAAAATTTGTCACTTTTAACTCCTACCCCTGATTTGAGAATTGGCCCCTAAAGTAATTCAGATTCTGTCACTATACCTACGGGAAGCAGAGGCATTCAACGTCAATGCTATGAAAACATTATTACAATTGACCATCATATGGGGGTGGGAAGTTGGGAATCTCTGTTGCCACCTATAACTACTTTACCCTTTTAATGCATAAAAGGGTCATACTGGACATTTTCACACATTTAAAATGTGCAGTAGTGATATGAACCCCTACTATACATTATCCGTTTTCACCATCAATATACTGGTGGAAATCAATACAAAATTGCCAAACGCGAATGTGTTTCTGGAATAATTCTAGCAGTTCGTCTGGTATACCACTAAGTGAGCACTTAGCCTGGTGAAAATGGGGGATCTTCAGGGCCACCGTCAGTGGAGGTGAGGTTATTTATTTCTGTCCCTCTTTAAGGTTTACGATGTTAACATAATTCTGTGATTTGCACTGCGGGTGATCAAGGAATTCTGTCTGAATTCACTATGACACCTTTCATTGACAACGAAGGCCGCAGATGTTGCAGTTTAACTTACAGTGACCTTGTCATCAGATCTTAAGAATCTGTGTGTCTCTAACCCCTGACCCCTCTGGTTCCTGTTGCTTTAAGATTTGGACCAGATTATGTCAACCCTCAGGGAAGACACGGGTGGGGAGGGGGTGGACAGAGGGAAAAGAGAGGAGGAAATGGGAGATTCCCCAGTGAGAAAGCCCCTCTGATCTAAGCTTTATTCCAAATGTTTCTGCTGCTTCTGAATGTGTCTGCTCAGAGGAATACAAGTTGGCTGGAGCCAGCGAGCGCTATTACAGTTTCTAATGGCAAATTAAATGTCCTCGTTGCCTGTAAATAATAAAACAAAAAGAAAAGATCCTTTAATACTAAAGAAAGAATTTGACCACAGTAGAATGCAAAGTAAAAAAAAAAATAAAGACAGAGTTCCTGTTATAAACTACCTCTTCTAGCACAGCCTGGTTATAATTGCACACAAAAAAGTACAGTATACGCAAACGATATATATATTTTTATTAAATGTACACATCGATAGAGTCATGAATCGCCCCCAACACTCATTGCATTTTCACAGTATGCACTGACTTCTGCAAATGCATGAGTATATTGATATAATGACATGAGGAATATGACATTGAAGGTAGCATGAGAATGTTTTCACATAATATAGCCCATATCTGCTATGGATATCACTAATGTGGCACAACCACACACAACAGGCCATGCCATTTCCCCATAAGCAAAACATTTTTAACGAAATGAACCATGAATTTTCCTAGTATACCTCAGGAGATTCCCCACCCCCACATTGCCCACGTTCATCTAATGATTTCATTCATTGTTATGCCTTGCTGGAAACCATATGTCGTCAGTACGCTGCATTTAGGGAGACGGTTTTGCGAAATTGCCAAATTGTTGTGTTTCCACGTAACCTATTAATTCAACCCACTAGGTAGGCCCAATGTCTGCAGACGTGATTTTCCTTAAATGTACATTGCTCTTCTTCAATCCTAAGCAATCATTTTGGTCATCAAGAGCAATTAATTTCACCCAGCATTAAACACGCATTTGCATTGGTGAGTGCAAACAATTCGCTTTCCCCGCAGGGATGAAATAGCCTATATGAATCAAGAACTGGTCCCTGTTTGACCAGTTAAACTTCAACCCCATACGCTCCAGCTCTCATAGTAGACATGACATTTCGCTGAGTCATGAAGAACATGCAGAAACAGGAGCTAATATATCTGAAGTCTACAATAAGTGGAAAACGAGGCGTAGTTCAGATATCCTCTGGCAAGGAGGGGCATGATTCCGTAGAACAGAGGAATTGCTGCACACCTCCATCACGTCCCCAGCTGCCTAAATGATGAGTGCTGGAAAGTGACTGAAGAATTGAGGCGTGCAGCTGCAGTCATACTGGAAGGATAACAGCAGTCACTGCTGCCTAGCTCTGCCATTATTTATTTATTTTTTGATTGACGTTTTGAAATCCGTTTCAAACAGAGAAAATCTATTATAAGCACACGTGGAATAATGCAGGAGGGGGTCGAAGAAAGGGGATAGTGGCACATGGGAAGGGTTTCTTTTGAAGCATGCAAAAGCCACATTCCAGAAACCATGTAAAAATTGATGTACATACAATAGACAGAATATACATAACACATGATTACTAACATTTTTCGTCAAGATGTATGTTCTTAGTGGCTCGTGTGGCATTGGGGCGGTTATAATGAGGAGATCATAACTGAGTATCTTATTAGGTTAGGACCGAGACAGGGATTCAGTGGAATGTGGGGATCAGGGAGGCTGTTGAGAGCTGGCAAGGTTTGGCGCTCCAAGCAAGCCCTGCGGTTGCTCACTTTCATTAGAGAGGGAAGGCTTGAAGTATCAGTGGGACTTTAAGGAGTCTTTGAAAACAGAAATGTTTGTTTTCATGTTTTAGGTTCTGTGAGTATAAATTCCACCCATTGAGGCTTATAAGGAAGATCGTCCAACCTGCACAGCAGAGTTTCTTTGGTTTTCAGTCCTAAATCGCCTACTGTTGCTGTCCAATGGATCCTCAATACATTTGTAAGCTTGGATGAGGTCAAATAGAAACATAGTTTTGAATTCAATTGTTTACTTGGGTGGGACCGACTGCAGAGGTTTTAGTGCCAGGGTAACAGGTTTAGAATTTTCCCAGTGACGATCAGGCAAGCTGCCCTGTTCTAGATTATGTTCATTTGATTTATGTAAAACACAGGTATGCCAATCTAGAGGCTGTTCAAATAGCACAAGCTGCTGTCACTGGCACGATTTTGTCGCCAGGATCATGTAGGTGTAATACTTTCCACTTGAGGTGCAGCTGATGACTGATTCTGGAGGTCCCCATAGGAGGATAACCAGACCATGCTCAGAATACTCACTGAATCGAATTCTAAATCGAATTCTAGATAATTTTGGCAAATCTTAATAACAAAAAAGGGCATAAATCGGCTTGTCCTAGCAATGTTATACAGGAATCTATCTGGGTATCTTTCCTTTCGCAGAAATTCAGTATTCCTGTGACATTTCAAAATTATGTGGATCTTTATGGGGGATTTATCATCTATGGCCTTTGTCTTTGGAAGGTGGAGGATATTGAATGGGCCATAAGAAGTTAAAACCATTTAGAGCCCCTGGTCTGGATGGCCTCCCACCTTTTTTGGTGAAAAAATCCCACTTGCATGGGTTCATTTCCTCAAACCTTACTTCGACCAAACATATACAACACATATGATACTGGATTTTTGGTCATACTCCATTATTATTCCAATTCATAAAAAGAGAGATCTGAATGATCTAAGTAATTATAGGCCAATTGCCTTGATGGATTCTGTAAGCAAGGTCTTTGCTACCTTGCTACTGAGAGATGTTACTTTCTTTCTAAGTCAACACAACATCGTATTGCCCTTTCTGGTGGCTTTAGATGAAATCGGGGTACGACACTCAATGCAATTATGCTTAAACATCTGTTGTATAAAGTCAAGCATAACCAAGGTGGCAATATATACATGGCATCGCTAGATTTGACATCAGCATTCAATTGTGTTGTACGAGAATATTTATGGAATAAACTGCTTAAATATAAAATACCACCTAAATTGGTACAGTTGATTTCTCTTTTACATCACAATTCCATGGTGAGAGTTCATTTGAATCCTGGAAGTGTGGTTTCTCGTCCGATTGCTGTTAAAGTGGGACTTAGACAGGAGTGCATTTTGACACCAACCCTTTTTAATTCCTATCTAGGTGATATAGTGGATCTGTGGTGGGATAATGATATGGTGCTGGTAAAATTGGGGCACTTGAAAATTCACTGGTTGGTCTATGCGGACAATATCATTCTATTCAATAGGAATCCGCTTAGCCTCTAGAAAAAACAGAAACTATTCTATCAATACAGCTTAAGGAAAAAATTGTCATTTAATGGTACAACATCCAAGGTGGTAATTTTTTCAAAAAATAAAAAACCCTAAACTATGTGCTGGTCTCTGGGGACTGAAAGAGTTGAGCTGGTCTCTTCCATTCGTTATCTTGGCTATTTTTACTAATGGTTCATCTATAATTATTAGGAAGCTAGTGTTAAAGCCCCCTTGTTAGCCCATATGAAACACATATATGGAAAACTTTGCAGATTTTCCATCCTTCCTATCCTAAATTTTTACCTGGGCAAGATTGACCCAGCTTTATTATATGGGTTGGACAATGCATCATTGAATGTGGGTCCTCACCTTGACTCCTTGCAGGGTGTAATTTGGTAGAGTGTAATGGGCCTCTATCTTTCTATTCCCAAACACATCATAAATCATGAATTGAATATAGTTTCACTTCAAGCTCGATATCTTTGGTGTAAATTGTCTTCATGTAACTGGTTCCTCTCCCCACCGCAAAATTCATTGTACGTTGATATGAAACAGATAACGACTGATTGTTCCACACAGACTTTGACTTTATTTAGGGTTGACATGCAAAACCTTTTGTAGAAAATCGGCTCCTCTGAGTTGGAATTAATAACTAATCCTGATCTGTTAAAGAATAAACTCTTCCGGGATGAATGGAGACTGTTAAAGCTTTATCCAGTTATTCCTCATATTGTGAATATGCTAGGTTTCCCCAAAGGAGAGGTCATATGTCAACCTATCTAAAATGTTTCTCTTGTCCAAAGAGTCGCAAAATGTACATGAGATTTAAACTGACTCAACTCCAGACAAAAGAGAGATTGAAAAATAGGTCCACCACTCAATCCAAGGATGCAGTGTTATCTGGCCATTTTTGTACATCGCCAAAGAGAACTGAAAGCCTTAAACACTGGATCCTGGACTGCCAATTTCTGAATGTGATAGGATCTAACTATTTTGTTAATGAGCTGGTCTGCTTTTCATCTGACCATTCTAAGGAATTGTTTTGGGCCAGATTTATGTGGGGAAACATTATCTTTGACTATTGCTTTAGTTCATTTTTTGAATGAAATTGAGTCAACTTTAGAAAGAAGTGAGGTTTCTTAATATGTTTTTTTAAATGTATTTTTTGTTCAAATCTATGCATTCTGTTTTTGCATGTATGTTTTCTTAATTGTGTAAGTTTTTTGTGAACCAATTCACAATAATAAAAACAAAAATAATAATAAAAAAATGGAGGATTTTAATTTTGCCTATATTGATAAATATTGCTGTTGATAATGTATTCTTATATCCACCATAGATTTTGGGTAATAGTTCAAAGGTTGTTGTCTCCATGCCCTAGGTGCACCACAACCTGAGTGTAATCAGCATATAATTGACTGGATGCATCACGTGTCCTTTGAAGAGATACAGGATAGAGAAGATCCTAGGAAGACCACACAGGTTCATTGTCAGAAATTAAGTAGCTCAAAAATACTTGTGATTTTGCAGTTTGCCAGGAAAGAATGTATCCATTCCAGTGCTACCCCTACGATTCCCATGTAGAACTGAATACAGCCGGCAACACGGTATGGTCAGCAAGTCAAGTAGGATGAGCCAGGATCACTGATTTGTTTTCATCCGGGGTTTTCAGAATCTCCTCTCTAGAGCTGAGTAGGGTTGGTTCAGCCCCTCTCATTCGCCTGAAGCATGACTGGTGATTATTTAATATGCAGTGCCTCCTGGCATAGGCTTGGAGCTAGAAGGTGACTACGACTTCAAGAGCTTTGCTTCAGACAGGATGGTTGCTATCAGTTGAAAATAACAGACTCCATTGACTTATTTGAGAAGCTGAGTTATAATTGCTTTCTTTGAGAGGTCTCAGACTGAGCATGCATTTAGTGACCCACTATTAAAGGGCTTCAGTATAGAGGCTGGCATAGCTAAATGTTTCTTCATCATGTTTACAGGGCATGGATCTCTTTGGCCAATGTAATATTTCAGCCTGTTCACAGTTTTAATCAGATCATGTCCCAAGATGTGGTTGAATGTTGTGAAAGAATGCGTTACCATAAAGGCAATTTGGAACTGATATTGTCCTTTGTATGCCTATTTCAACTACCATTTGGGATGGTATCATGTTGTATTTCAACTGCATCAGGTTGCAATAGTTTGTCAATGATTTTAAAGAAGTCAATAGATCGATTTGTAGGGATTTGTGATTCATTCTTCTGATTACTTCATTGTCCTGCACCAGGTTCTTCCTGATACCCTCTCACATAGGTTAGGAATTCCAGTTTGTCTATTTGTTGTCCAGACTTTTCCCAGGGTCTCCTTAGTTTCTACCTTGTCATGGCTGTGGGATCAACAGGCAATGGGACTCATTACCATTTTGGTGGTATCTGGGCGGTAAATCCGCTCAGATACCACCAAACTGTATTACCATTACTGCCGCTAGGTCCGGCAGTATTACTGCAGGATTACAAGTGGTGGCAGCAGTTGTAAGTCCCCATTCCATGGAGTCCCATTGGACTAATATTGTTGATTTTTCTTGTAAGGCACCTGACTTACCTCCAACTTGTCGTTGGCTAGTGCAGTAATGTGCCAGTAAAAATTATCACTGGCACGTTATTACCGCGCCGGCCAACTTGCAATGAGGCCCATTTAGGATCACAACATAAGGTTGAGAAGAGTTTATTGAACAACACACATCTGAGGGTTTGGGCAGACTAAGTAAAGAGTGCAGGGTTTTTTGAAACAACTTAAGGGGAGACATTTCAGCTTGATTGAAGACCTTAGTTCCTCAACCCATCCACCAGTTTTCTGGGGTTCCATTGTCCGGTGTTGAAACTAAAGTCAATAGGGTTTTAAGTGTGACATTGTAGTATCTGGCTCATGTCAAGTGCACTGATGCAGTCAGTGGAATGTGATGATGTAGCCTGGAACCTCATGGGGCATGAAGGTTCCAGGACTGTCAGTTGGTACACAGGATGGGCGATCTGACTAGAGAGGATGCATTGTACATAGCTCCTAACGCCCATCACCCACTGGCCCTGTAGCACAAATAAAGTACTTTTCCTTTCATAACTACTAGTCTACCGAGTCATCTCTGCATTCCTGATGAACCCAGATACTTCAGTGGCGACAAGGATGTTCTTTCAAATGAGTGCAGCGGGTCCAGAGATGGCAGATGGAAGCCCAGAGGTGATGGCTCCCAGAAATCAGGAGAAATGAGAAGAGTCCAGGATGGTCCAGCCAGGAGGGGACAAGTGGACAGTGGAAATATTGCTGAAATTAATGAAAGCAGCCGAATTGTGGGTGCCCTACGTATAAGTCCTGTAGGGGAATGGTAAGAATGCTCCCTTGCAGGCAGCCGAAAGGAACTGAATATTGTGTACATATGGAGGCAACTGGTAATGCAGTGCAGGAAGAAATGGTTACTCTCAAGGTCCTGTAAAATTATGGTGTGGCTGGCAGCTGTGTGCAGAGTGCTGCCATACAAACATGATGAAAATGCGGAGGAGAAATTAGCCTTTGGCTAATTGTGTGACAAACAATAACCCAAGCCCCTTAAAGTACTGTAAAAGTACAGGGTATGTCAGGAGAAATAATGCGGGGCTATGCAATGGGTCAGAAGCAACGTTTATTATCGACCGTGCAGTAAGGAGAGTAAAGGTGCTGGTTTGATGAGACTTAAATGTTGCCCGTAGTGAGCTCTGTGAATTAAATGCTGGCCGTAGTGACTTCTGTGCCCCATCATTACTCGACGTGTGTGTCCAGCTGTGACCATTAACAGGTTGCATCACGGAGCTCTGTGCCGCTCGGTAACGCCAGTGGAAATGATGACGTGTCCGAATGGTGAGGGGGTGCTGGCGGAGCCCCAAATGTTGGTGTAAAAGCCATGAGTATGTCGCCCAATGTTGTAACGTGTGCGGAAGGACCGCATCCAGGGGCCCTGTTGGTGCGGGATCCTTCCGAAAGGAATATGAAGCTCTACTCTGTGATGTGCCTGTATAAGGAGTAGATGTGCGTGTATTGTGCACAATCTGTTTCACAAGTCGGAAGGCTGACGCTTTCAAAGTCAGATTATGGTGCGGCACAGTGACTGATCTGCGGATGTCGGAAAGATGCAGGCACAGGAGCTGTACAGCATCGGATGTTGTCGGAAAAGGAAATAAGGAACTGTTATTGTTTAGTTTCAATTGGCATGCAAGTAAAAGGAAATAAGGAACTGTTATTTTCAATTCACATACTAGCAGGATGAGCAATGCAACAATGTGGTTTCTCTACAAATGAAATGTTTGCAGTGAAGATCTACAAGCAATGTATGGACATTTGGTAATGTGATTGTGTATTGTGAAGTGCAACATGCGGTCTCACCTTTTGTTAAGGATTCATGATGCAGTGTTCATTACTGTTTAAAAGTAATGGTTGCTCTAATGTATTATTACTGTTTTTGGGATATTGGTTGAATGAGTGGTGTGCCTGGCTGGGAAGGTGCATAGTTTAAAATGTGTTTGGAATGGGAGTGACTGTGAAGCGCACAGTGTGAGTGGATGGTGTTATAGGAGGATATACGTTGGGAATGTGTATGTAATGTTGAATTATATTAATGGTAAATGCATATGGTAGCATGTTAGTCATTTTAACATTTTGGAGGATTTTCAGCATATAAAGTGCACACACCATGGTCTTGTAGGTGATTTAGATGACAGGTAAATGGAAAAAAAAGTAATATGCTAGTATTTTAATATATTCTGAGGATTTTCAGGGATTAAGGTAGACGCACCATGGAAATTTAGGATTATTTGATGATTTTTTAATTTTATCTGCATTTTTTTAGGAAACGGATGGGGAAATATGATGTTATCTGATGAATATGGTAGAAAATGTTTTATGCAATGTTCTAATATGTGAGGTGAATAGTAATTAAATGAAATGTATTGGTATATTTAATTGGGCATTTAGATGTGCATGAGATTGCCATTGTACGTTCATTATAGGAATGAAGTATGAGGTGTCACAGAACAGGCAATTATATGGCAATGAGCAAAATAGAGTTAGATGAAGTTTGAGCCCAGATTGAGCATTGTAAGATGTTAAATTGTGTAGTTTATGATATATGGTGAATGAGAAGCCCAAATTAGTAGTGAAATTATTGTGTTATTGTGTATGGGCAGGTGTTATGAGCGGAACAATGGAAATCTGTAATTGCGCATATGTGTTAGCTTTGGGGAATGCATCCCATTTGTAAGATTGTGATGCCATGGGGGTTTCTGATCAATTCCCTTTGTGGTGTTTCTTTCATGTGCTGTGTCTGTGCAGCCACAGTGGTTACATGTGTTCTTTGCATAGTTTGTATCTTTTCTCTCTTTTCCCACTTTTAAATGTTTCTTTGTGGCTAGTGTATGAGAGTGAGTGTGCAAATGACAGGTGTCTTTGTTGAGAATGAGTGGTGGTTCTGTATGTGGACAAGTGTTGTACTTTGTGATTGTAGATGAGTGTTAGTTTCTGGTTGAGTGCGTATGTGTATGCATTTGTGCTGCGGGCGTGGCAGGCCCGAGTCTCTGTGTGGCAGATGGAGAGGAAGGTGTGTAAGCTGAGAAGGTGGTGGAGTGTACTTTGGTTGAGGTTTGTGCTTGCAGTTGGCAGATGCAAGACTCGGGAGTGAGAGTTCTGAGTAAGTGGTTGTTTAGTGTTTTTCAGGTTGTTGGGGAATGTTAAATACGTGAATGTTAGTTACGCTGAGAAGGTTTTGGAATGAGGTTGGTTTGTCTGGTGGTTATAGTGGTTGTTTGATGTGTGGATCGGAGAGCCTGGTTTATGATCATGTTGTGTGTGTGTTTGTGAAAGAGAGGGGATGTGTAGTATCTGGCTTGTGTCAAGTGCACTGATGCAGTCAGTGGAAAGTGATGATGTAGCCTGGAACCTCATGGGGCATGAAGGTTCCAGGACTGTCAGTTGGCACACAGGATGGGAGATCTGAATAAGAGAGGATGCATTGTACATAGCTCATACCTCCCTTCACCCAACTGGCCCTGTAACACAAATAAAGTACTTTTCCTTTCATAACTACTAGTCTACCGCGTCATCTCTGCATTTCTGATGAACCCAGATACTTCAGACATGGACTTCTTTCTGGGTCTGCCTAGATCTTTCTGTTGATGAAGTCACAATGCAGAGGTCTCTCCAGGTAGTCTATCCAATCTGGAGGACAATTGGGATGCATGTTTGCTTTAGGTTCTGCACACTTGGGTCATCTTCCTCCAGATTTCACTGGGACAAGGGAGCTAAGCGTAGGTGCCCTGACATGCTGGTAAATGAACCCTGACACTATAATTGCCAGTACAGGAAAGACAGGTGCTGCCTTCCCATGACCTCCTTTCACCCCTTTTTAGCCTTCTGTACTAATTGGCTTTCTGTTTGATTTGCTATTCTGCTCTTCCTATTTCATGTCCTGTGAGTTTCAAGCCCTTTACACTTCCCATCCTAGCTTCTCTTCTTCTCTGGGTCATTGTCATTTTTTACCCCTCTGGTTCCTCTCCCTCTCTTCCTTGCTTAGCTCATTATTTATTCTGGGATCATTCTTTCCTTCAATGTCTTCCTCACTCTTCCTCACTGCCACTCGCTTTCTGCACTCTCTTCTTCCGTCCACCGGTATTGAAACCTCCTTCACTCTATCTTCTGCCCTTTGGTGTATGCCTACATCTGTTAATATCTCCATTCCCTCCAGATCTTTACCACCTTATTGGCTTTCACTTTCCACCTCTAGATCATTCCCACCTTATTTCCTCTCTCTTCTCTCCATCAAACGTATGACAGTTGATTTTCGTTCTAGGTCTGTGCCATCTTCCATATCCTCTCTAGTACCCTCAAGAGCTATGTCACTTGATTCGTACTTTCTTTTCTTCACCTAACCTGACCCATATTCTCTGTCTCTTTTCTTCTCCAGGGCTACACATGCTTTGTCTTCTCCACCAACTCACATTAGCCTCCTTTCTCTCCCCATGTCTACTGTTCTCTCCTGCTCACTCCAAGTTCCTGCTTACTTATCATTGTGTTGCCTCTCCCGACTAATGCTTAATTCTTTCCAACACATGCTACACAAAACAAAAATTGCAGCAACCTTTTAATTGCCATTGACCTGCCAGCTGGAGCATGATATGATATGATATGATATGATAAGATATGAATAGTTTATTTATATAGTGCCTATACACAATGTGTTTCAAAGTGCTTCAAGGTAAGGGAGGGACAAAGGAAAATACAATGACATTCTTACAGGCCATGAACAGTAAGGATGTGAAATTAACTATCATACTCGGCCTGACGACATTTCAGGTAGTGCAAGAGCTAAGATATAGATAAGGAAGGGAGGGGGAGAGTGGTAAGGAAATGGAAAGGGACAGGCGACTACCGTACTAGGCCAGACAACATTTCTGTTAAAGCCGGAGAAAACAAAAGGTGAGGGGTAGGGATGCAAAAAGGTAGTTAAGGAACAAAACAATCGACTATCGTACTAGGCCTGACGACATTTCAGATAGTGCTGGAGGGTGGGGGGACAAGTAAGGTGAGGGGAAGGAGACAGCCGAGGTACTATCATACTAGGTCCAGGGACAATTCTGATAGAGTAAGTGCATAGAAGAAAGTAAGGGGAGTAGGGGAGGAGATAGGAAAAGGGAGAAAGGTAGAGGAGGAGAGAACAGAGAGTAAGCAGTCAAAAAGAGTGGAGAAGCAAGAGGGGAGAGTGAATATGATTGCAGAAGCCAGTAGTAACACATAATGCTGCAAGTCTGGATACAAGATGAAGATGGGAGCAGCATGAGTCAGGCCACCATAAGAAAGGGTGATGCACCATAAATAAATGAAGTCCATAAAAGTAAATCCAGCATTTGCCACAAAACGGTGATGGTGAAACCAGAATGCATCAGGACAGACTCCTTCAGAAGTAGGCTGGAGAGGGGAGGGGGACCAGGGTAGAAGAATCAAGCAAAACAGGCAACACCTGGGTGCGAGAAGGGGTGAGGGGCACAAGGGAACCTCATATAGGGGGAATGCAGGGGGGTGTTAATGGCTGTGGGGACAGTGGAAGTAAACACATGTTGGTGCATGCTTACCTGCTTCTGAGCAGGGGTTCAGTCCCTGGAGTATCCTGGTCCGGCCAGGTCCAAACAGGAATTGCCCTTTTCTTTGTCTGCCCTTCCCTTCAGACGTCCGGGCGAGAGACACCCTTGATCTAAGAGTTAAGAGCAGGAAGGAAGAGGCAGGCCTAAGAAGGCGGGTGGTGCTAAGGCCAAGTGACCTAGATCCATTTGCACCTGCTCCACATCTGCAAAGGAAAAGAGTTTGGCGAGCTCCTTAAGTATGGAAAAAGAGTAGCAACCAGGAAGGCACCAGGTGGGTGGGGCTTGCTAAGTGGGGAAAAAGAGCGTCAACCAGGAAGGCACTAGGTGGGCGGGGATTAGGCCAGGTGACCGAAATCCACTTGCACCTTTTCCCAATCTGCATGGAATGACTAATCTCATTTGGCTGCAGTGCACGGCCATTATGGGGCAGGAATTGGCTCCTGAAATGCAAATTTGGATTCCCATCCGAGTTACATTGTGCCCCTATTTGCATCACTGGTTAGCTAAGAGTACTATGAAGAGGGGCATATGCCATCTTGTCCTCCAAAGTGCTTAAGTATTCACAGCTCTCTGACTTGTCCACAGCACACAGCCATACTGTGTGGTGCTCATCCAACTCCACAGATAGACTGCCTAAGCTTCTGTCTGCCAAAACAGAGGAGTACCTTGCTGGATTCCTGCTATAAGTCACTGCCCAAAGTGATCCATTCTCACACTGCAGAATATCACAGTCACTATCTTCTCATGGGTCCTGCTCACACATGTCCATTCTCTCGTGCACCAGCTCACTGGCTGTCACAGATGACAAATTATGTAAAAACACATTCACTGGTTCTTAAGGCATCTGTCGTCACATATGGCTTGGTTGTTCTTGTAGACTTTTCCAATTACTGGGGATTTTAAAAGAAATGGATTTGAATTTGTTGTGCATTGTAAGTTTTATGGGGAAGATCAGAGTGATGGGATAAGCAGGCTCTCACTGGTTATGTGGACTTTTAAAATTAACAGTAACACTTATTATTTGCCAACACCATGCAAAGTATTCTGAAGTTCCCTAATTTACCCAGGTAGAGTTCCCGAAACAAATCCTTGCAGACCAGGGAAACCCCTTTATGTTCAAATTCCTTACAGGTCAGAAGAACTTGCTACATATGGAGACCATCTGAACCTCAATATATCACCCTCAGAGAAATTACTTGGTGGAGCATTCAATTATTCAATTAATTATCGAGCTTTTGTACTACACCAAAGCACTACCGTAGTGGTCTCAAAGCACCTATCCTTGTCTGAGATTTAAGGGTGTACTGTGTCCCCACCCAGGGATTGCTAGACCATAGTCTGCTGCGAAAAATGAAAATAGGGAATTAAAGATGTATGTGTTATAGAAAGAAGAACAGGAAGAATGGAAAGGAGCTTGATCTGTTGGAGGGAGTATTTATTGTATTTTATATTTTTATTGTTCTTTTAATGACATTGTAATATTATAGTCTGGATGCATGAGGGGCTCAAAATGTGCTCGGGCTAACGTAAGTATTGTGAAGGCATGATTGACAGGTTGACAGCTGAGAAAGACGATGTTCATTAAAGCTCCAGAGAAGTAGGCTGCCAAGGTCCAGAACAAAAAAGTCTGAAACATATATGTATATATATATATATTACATGGCCTGCGGTGGCGGACGTATAGTTATGGTTAAGTTGCTCAACTCATAGGAAGAGCACTTTTTGGCCAGTTTATAACTTCGCTCCCCCTGGACGAATCCTTACCAAACTTTGTAAAAATGTATATGGCCCGCTCCGAATTTCATTGTCAAGTTTAGTGAGGTTTGGTGAAGGCGGGGCAAAGTTATAGGGGTATAGCTACATTTTTTTCTCTTCCAGAGACATAGTGGAAAGAAAATTGTCTCATGCCTACAGCCCAAACTGCTGGAAAGATTTTCACCAAATTTGCGCCAGGAGCGGTGGCTTGGTCCTGAAATAGCGCTTTTGTAAATGTTGTGCAAATCCGTCCCGTATTTTTTTTTCTTTTTTTAATACGACCAAAAAGTAGGTCCAAATAAAGTGTGATATCTGGCTCTGCTGACCCATTTCCCTGTTCGGTCTGCAGACAGGCATCCGATTGGCCTAGAGGGTCCATGATGTCTGCGGACATCAGACGCGCCAATTGATTGGATGGTGAAAAGCGTGAAGTGCATCAGATTTTTGGAAATGCCCACCATGTTGGATTTGCGGACATCAGCGAGTGTCCGCGGACACCGCAGTAGAAACATATTAAAAAACACAACATTGCACTTGTCAAACCTATCAAACAATCTCTGGGGAGGTGAGGGGTGATGAGGATGGGATAGGATATGGGCAAAACAAAAGAGGTGATGGCTGGAGGGTTTGGAATGAATCTTAACCTCTGGCATCGCTCTGGGCAACCCTCCAGACCATCGTTCTTCGCCTGCCAAGCCATTACCAAAGGGGAAAGACCATATGCAAATCAGGCTTGGTCCCACTCCCAAAGGGGTAGTCCAGCCCGAACTGCTAAGCCACATCCCTTCTGCACGAGACCACAAGCATCCCCAGACATGTTTCAGCCTTGTTGGGCGTCATCAGTGAGGGGTAGCTTGGGTCTCTAGGCCCAGCAGGCAGGGGACCCACGTCTGGGCATAACCGTCCCACTCGGGGTGACAATAGCAAAACAAAAGAGGTGATGGCTGGAGGGTTTGGAATGAATCTTAACCTCTGGCATCGCTCTGGGCAACCATCCAGACCATCGTTCTTCGCCTGCCAAGCCATTACAAAAGGGGAAAGACCATATGCAAATCAGGCTTGGTCCCACTCCCAAAGGGCTGGTCCAGCCCGAACTGCTAAGTCACATCCCTTCTGCACGAGACCACAAGCATCCCCAGACATGTTTCAGCCTTGTTGGGCGTCATCAGTGAGGAGTTTCTGTCATCACCTTTCTGTTTTGCTAAAGTCACCCCGAGTGGGACGGGTATGCCCAGACGTGGGTCCCGAGTCTGCCGGGCCTAGAGACCCAAGCTACTCCTCACTGATGACACCCAAAAAGGCTGAAACATGTCTGGGGATGCTTGTGGTCTCGTGCAGAAGGGATGTGACCTAGCAGTTCGGGCTGGACCTCCCCTTTTGGGGTAGGACCAAGCCTGATTTGCATATGGTTTTTCCCCTTCTGTAATGGCTTGGCAGGCTGAAAACCGATGATCTGGAGGGTTGCCCAGAGCTTTGCCCGTGGTTATGATTAATTCAAAACCTTCCAGCCATCACCTTTCTGTTTTGGGATAGGATATGGCCATAAGAAACCAAAAAACTGATGTTTTTCACCCCAAAAGTCCACCAATATTCCGGATGCCTATTACTGCATTATAGGGTTGGTGAAAAGCAGTTCTTGGATGGCTTCTAACTTTGGCACCAATCAATGCGACTGTATGAAATTTTAGAATTCTATCCTACACTTGATTCTGACTGGTTTTGGAAAGTGTGGAGCTGTTTTGTCAAGGGGAACAAATTTAGAAGGGGGTCCCAAAATATTGTAAAGGCTTATACATGTGGTGCCATTTGACGAATGTGCACAATAGTTTGCAAGACGATTTTAAATCTAGATATAAATGTTTTCTTAAAGTTTGGTGGGATTTTCTCAAGAGGGGGCTAAATTATATGGGGGCTCAACATTTTTAGATGGCTTATAACTTTGTTGCCATTTGACGAATGTGGGCGAAAGTTTTCAGAAGGATTTTAGACCCAACCTTCAATGTTTGTGTTAAGACTGAATGAATTTTGTCAAGTGGAGGCTGAGTTATATGACTATTATATATACATACATTTTGACACTTTTGAAAAAATAAAACATGGGCGGATTTCAAGCAAACTCATGTAAGGAGCATTGGCATTGACCTTAAAGCATGGTTTTGCAAATGTGCTGTGTTTTATATTTTGACAAGTGTCATAATATAGGTATAAAAAATAATGATATACCTTTGGTGACCGAGGTAAAAAATGTGGCCATGGTCAGTGGCCAGATTGTCCGGGTCATTGTATAAGGTCATGACTCGGGCAATCTGGCTACTGGCCATGACCGTGAGGGATGGAAAATGGGGTTAAAGTAGCCATGTCCACTTGGGACCGGCTATGTGGTAAAGTTCTTCGAAAGTGGGATAGGTTTGAAAGGGAAAAAAATGTGTGCATGGTAATATGGTCATAGGGTTCTGTCTTCACCTTCTGCAGGCTGCCATGGAAAGGGAAGAGGGGCTCTGTACGGAGCCACACCTTCCCTTTCTATGGTGGCCATTGGCGTCCGGGTGTAGGAAAACAAATCTACTTTTTAGCACCCCGGGTTCCTGCTTTGGGAACCAGGGTTGCTAATGGCCTTTATCCCTCATTGCAGGGGGTGCAATTAAGGATAATGGTCCTGGGCCTTCATTATTTATTTATTTATTTATAATGCACCAAAGCCCACAGGCATCAGGGCGCACACAGACACACTTCGCTTGGGCAGTTAACTTGGGCTGCCGGGCCTTTATCCCCGTTCCAGTCCCTGGAACGGGGACAAACGCCACATTATTTACATTAGCATAACACAAAATGCTAATGGAAATGTTTGAAATCTGTATTGAGTCTATGGGCCTCATTACGAGAATGGAGGTAGCCATGGAGCAATTAACTCCATGGCTGCCTCCGTTCCAGGCTCCATTACCGGGTTCCTGCAATGGGGACTTTCCGGGTTACTCCGAGATAGGAGGACCCGGTAAGTCCTCCATGCAGGAACCCATCCCCATTCCCATTGAGCCCCCATAGGGCTCAATGGGAATGGGGAGGGAGGTAATAACGGGCAGAGTACAACTAACCCGTTATTGCCTCCCTCTTCCCCTCGCGGGACCCAGAAAGCATGCCTGGTTTTACCAGGCATGCGATTCGGGTCCCGCGATGGGAAGCTCGTAATCGGCGCTCCCGGATTGAACGGGGCCGGTCCCGTACTGGCCGCCTTCAATCCCGGAGTGCCAGGGTTATAATGAGGCCCTATGTCATTTACTGAGAAATGTAAAGTAGATGGAGTCTACAAGATTTTGTTTTAGTTCTATTTTTTAACTGTGACAGGTGGTTCCTAAAAGAACATTTAATTTTTTGTTTTTAAAAAAAAAAATGTTTGCAAGAGAGGTTACAACGTAAGGTTAGGAGGGAAATGAGGGAAGAGGCACCAAGCACTAATATGGAGGGGCAGGTGGACAGAGGAAGATGTTACACGTGTGTTACTTCTAAGGTAGTGGGCAATGTTTCTCATGCTCCTTGATTACAGCTTCAAAAGCACTTCGAAATTTCTTACCCGTGCAGAGTGGAGTGTTGCAGTATATGCAGTGGACTGTTGTCTTCCAAACATTTGGAACAACAGCCTCTTTTATTGCTAAGAAGGTGGCTGGTGGGATTTTGTGTCCCACAGAAGTAGGCTATGTGGTTACAGTATTGGTTGAGGAAGATGATGTGGAGGAAGACAGCCTACTACTTGCTAAGAAAGGAACAGTCCTTCTGGGAGCATTGCAGTAGTCAGATTTCGTGTGGTGGCGCCTGGAGGTGGTCCCGTAGGAGTAATGTCCAGGTAGTCTGCGACTGAGTACATAGTTGCACTCAGTGCATTTCACTTTTGTAGCTTTAGCCTTTGGTACATTCCCAACATTGGTAAAGTACTGCCACACCCTTGATTCTCTCTGGGTGTTATAGGTAGGCCCTTCCTCTAACTCATCTTCTTGGTCCTCTTCATTGACTTTGAAAATATTGTGTTTTTTTTTGTAGTGTGGGTCCTCCAGCTGTTGGTGGTGGTGGCTCTTGGGGAGGAGGGATGAAAATAGCTGATCCCATTTTTAAGATATATAGCAGTTTTGCCACTATTCTTCCAAGTATGTACTTTGTACTAGATTGTTAATGGACAATGAGTAAGAATAGGTGTAGGAGCTGAGCAAGGGTACATTTTGAGCTTGAAAGTTCCTAGATCAGTAGAAAATGCAGTTCTGAACTGTCCTCGAAGCAAGGACCCGAACGCAAAGTGCAAATGCATTCATGGACATGTCATAATGCCGCGCACAAGCGCATGGTCACGTGGCACTGTCCGGAAGGTCCGTGCTGACGTCAGATGTTTGCGGATGTCGATGGAAGCAAACACAGTGGAAAAAGTATAAAATTGTTAAAAATTATGCTAGGAGGTGGCAAATGGCAGTTTTAAGGTGGCACTTTGTAAATTGGACAAACATGTTGCTATATTGGGGTAAGTATGATATTAGTAAGTTGTAAGAAAATAGCATGCACTGTTAAAATCCCATGAAATTCACTGAAAAAACTTTGTTAAAGGGACGTTATGGTTAAGTTGCACTAATAAAAACCTATGAAATTCAATGAAAAAACTTTGTTAAAGGGACGTTATGGTTTAGTTGCACTAATAAAAACCTATGAAATTCAATGAAAAACTTTGTTAAAGGGATGTTATGGTTTAGTTGCACTAATAAAAACCTATGAAATTCAATGAAAAAACTTGGTTAAAGGGACGTTATGGTTACAAGTAAACCGAAAAACCTCAGAAATTCACCAGTTATGGTAAGCTAAGCAACCAAAACTGGAGCCACCACTGTGCACTATTAAGATTAACACCCAGGACATCAAACATGTCAATGACGACATCACTGATGTGCATGGCCCATGCACCCAAGAGTCTAGGGGCTGGCTACAACCACCACAGCATAATACGGCCATACAACCATGAATGTGCACACTGACATAAGCATTGCACAAACATGTGTATAGAAATGCAATTTGCCCAGAGAAGCATGACACCAATACACGTATACTCACTATACATACAGTTGAGGCACTGCATAATTTTTAGAACACAGTGACAGAATACCATTGAAGTGTTTGGTGCATTTGGAAATGCATGAGAAATGTCTCTTTCATTGGGCCTCATTTCGACCTTGGCGCTCCCGCAATGAAGGGTGCCGGTACGGGACCGGCACCCTTCATTACGGGAGCGCTTATTACAAGGATCCCTTTGCGGGACCCGGAACAGACGTCTGGTAAAACCAGACGTCCTTTCTGGGTCGCGCAAGGGGAAAAGGGAGCTAATAATGGGCCTTTTGTAATGTGCCCCTTATAACCTCCCTCCCCATTCCCATTGAGCCCTATGGGGGATCAAATGGGAATGGGGAATGGTTCCTTCAAGGAGGAGTTACTGGGTCCTCCAATGTTGGAATGACCTGGTAATTCCCCATTGAAGGAACCAGGTATTGGAGCCCGGTATGGAAGCAGCCATGGCGCTAATAGCACCATGGCTACCTCCATACTCGTAATGAGGCCCATTGTCTGTGAAAAAAACAGCATAAGATGTTAAGGAAGGTACTTCATTATGTCGTATTGTACACAACTTTACATATTCATGTACTTTGTGGACCCCCATAATTAATACATGTCAAGTACTATGCTTCAAACAAGTTACCGGTGCAATGTGCTTAGTTCCTGTGTAAGGTTGCATAATCATTGGGTCTGTGGGAAAAAAATCCATGCAGGAAATAAAAAACCTAGTACATTTATTTATTTTGTTTATATTGATGTTACTTGTCATACTATGTTTCATTGAAGTGTGCAGTACTTACAGGAATGTTGAAGGTGCATATCTATGTGGTTTTGCTGTTACAAGTACTGTTGCAGTAGGAGGAATCAAAATGGTGTATGTGTTTTGCTTTTCGGAAGCAGTGGTGGTATGGTTGCTGTTAGATACCAGTTGGCACATTCTAATTGTTTATCCGTTTCCACTTTTTAACATCCGTTTTAAATATCCATTTTTAAATATCCGTTTATGCAGTTATACCTGTTGATGATTTGTAAGTACTGTACTACTGAAAACTAATATTGCAGTATTGTGGGGGCAGTTAGATACCTGTTGGCTTATTCTAACTGTTGCTAGTTTCATAGTTTTCAAGGGTATCTTTTGAAGTAGTTTCATTCTTGAAGGTGGATGTTAGCAGTTTGACTGCGGAAAGTAAGATTGTAGTACTGTGGGTGTACTGAGATAACGTTGGTGTATTCTGCCTGTGGATACTTTAAGAGTCTAGAAGGGCATCTTCAGAAGAACTTTCATTTTTGCAGGTGCATTTTTACTTTTGTAGTAATGGGAAGTAATATTGCAGTATTATGGTTGCAGTTAGATACCAGTTGGCATATTCTAACGTTCACAGTTTTTCAGTTTTGCAGGGTATGTTTTGAAGCACCTTCATTCCGGTTGGCAGATTTAAGTTTTGCACTATGGCCAAGAATTATGGGTGCAATTAGAAGGTAGTTGCCATATTTATTGCAGTAGTATGGGCACTGTTAGAGATCAGTTGCCTTATTCTAACAGTTGGTAGTTTTACAGGTTAGTGAGGACAGTTTGTAGACCCTCATATGCAGTACTTTTTGAGCACTATTGGTAAAACAATATTAGTGTTTGTTTTCCACAGTTGTTTCTATGTCTATAATCATTGGGTCATTGGGGAAAAAAACTGTACAGCAGCGCAACTTATGTACTCATGGGCCAGTTGGTGTATGCTAAGTTGTTACAGTTTCACAGGGCAGAAGGGTATTTTGTTTGCAGTTACATACCTGTTGGTGGCTATCGGGCAGTAGGCTATGCTACTTTTATAGGCCAGTGAGTACATTTTGGTTTCAGTAATATTAAGTAGAAATGTATTAGATTTGCTGGTAATCTCTGCTTCAGAGCAATGGAAGTATTGCAATCAAACCACCCACATATCTTTTTAATGTATGCAGTATAGTGACCTTTTCTGATTGTGGCACCTGTGTGGTAGATTATGCCTACTGTTGTGGACTTTTTCTCGCCAAGCGATACTTGGCTATGTGTGAAGCTAGAAAGCTTGCAGTTGTTTGGGGTACCATCTGCGTTGTATCTTAAAAGATTTACTATTATGTATTGGCTATGTGAGTTTATGTGTAAAGTGGGTCGATTGTCTGAATTTCAAACAGTGCATAATATGCCATGATTTGCATTTTGCACCAGCTGCTGAAATGGAATGGATTCACAATTAGGTATAGATACATACACAAAGCGCTCAGTAGGGACTTGCTCCTGCACCACATGGCTGCAGAGAGTGCATGAGATCCCTCTGGCTGGTAACTTAAATTTAAAGAAGACCAAAGAGAGGATATCTCTGTATTTCTACTAGCCCAAGATGGGGTCTGATGTAGATAAATTCTGTAGAAGCTGTCACACTTGTCAGACTTCTGGCAACAGTGGAGCCGAGATCGTGGCACCCTCTGTGCCTTTCCCAGTGGTGGGAGTTCCTTTTGAGAGGGTAAGGATTTACATTGTTAGTCCCCTTGCACCTCCCACATCTTCAGGTAACCGATTTATATTGGTTGTGGTAGACCACACTATCAGGTATCCTGAAGCCATACCTGTGAGGACAGTTACTGCTCAGGCAGTGGCTAAGGACCTCCTTGGTATTTTTTTTTATCACAGTTGGTTTTCCTAAGGAGGTCATCTCAGTCAAAGGGATCAGTCTTGTGTCCCACAACATGCAGCCCATGTAGAAAAACTGTGGGGTGACATACAAGTTCTCAACCGCCTACTCGCTCAGAGCAGAACCCTCCCCGTTTTCCTTTCGCAAATCACTGAAAACCACACTATTTACCTAACTCTCTTCACCTCTTCCACCTCACCTCACACCTTAAGATTGATTGTATCATTTCACGTCTGTATCTATACTTCATCACGCAAAATTGTCCTGTAATGCAAATACTGATGTAACCACATTGCCCTCCACTGTAACCAGCAAGCTTGTCTTCTCTGTATCAGCACCACAATGCCCCGGGTTGTTGTGCGCTTTAAAAATATGAATAAATAAATAAATAAAATACCATCCCCAAACCAATGGGTTGGTGGAGAGGTGTAATAGAACTATAAAGAGCATGATTAGTGCTTTAGAGGAACCCCTTAGAAGAAAGTGGGACCTTCTACTGCCATGCATTCTCTTAGCTTATAGAGATGTCCCTCAAGAAAGGGTTGGTTTCAATCCCTTTGAGCTGCTCTATGTTCATCCGGTTAGAGGTCCATTGGCCCTAATCAAGGATGGGTTGGAGAGTGCTCCTTCCCTCAAGCCAGTGAGAGTCACTGACTATGTGCTAGGTCTCCGAAGGAGAATGGCACAAATGATGACTAAAGCTTCCGATAACTTGAAAGCAGGTAAGGCTTTGGTAAAAAATTGGCATGACCAGAAGGCCAACATGGTGGAGTTTACTCCAGACCAGATAGTTCTAGTAATGGTACCTACAAGGCAGAGGGCCTTACAGGACAAATGGATTGGACCCTTTGAGGTGGTGGGAAAACTTGGAGAGGTCAATTACTTAGTGGACTTGGGCAATCCCAAGGAGGCCCCTAGGGTCTTTCACACTAGCCACCTAAAGGCATATGTATCCATACCAGAACTAGGAGATTTGCTCTTAGCATCTGATCAAGAGGAGGAGGAGAGTGAACCTCTACCTGATCTTCTCAGGGGACAGCCTTTAGATGGAAAAATAGAAGGAGTTTATCACTCCTCTGATTTGACTCTGCAACAACAGAAGGAGTGCAAAGTTCTGTTGAATCTGTTTGTCTCCCCGTTTTCACATAAAACCAGGCTTGACCACTTGGGGCCAGCATGATATACTCACTAGTGACTTTCTCCCTGTCAAAAGCAGGGGCTACAGAATGTCAGACAAGGTTTGAAATACTGTGATGCAGTTAATTCGTAAAATGTGTCTTTGCTTGGCACTGTTCTGTATTCTTCTGTACTGTTTGGTATTTTGTATTGCTCAACTGATAAAGATAAATAATGACAATAGAAAATAATCGAACATAAAAAGTATACATATAATCTTATAGATAGATAGGTAGATAGATTGATTGATAGATTGATAGATGATAATGGGCAGGTAAGTGTTTTGCTAGTGGGATTTATGAGGAGTCATCACTTGTTCTGCATATAAAAGTGGACAGCTCATTTCCATTTGTTTTTCTCTCAATAATATGGAGCCTAATTGGTATCACACACAGACCTCTTAAGTTTCATTTCATGTCAACAATGTTAAATACTTAGGGCGTGATTAATGGAATTTTTTGTGCGAGAAATAGGGAACTTGCATGCCAAACTGTGTGCAAAATCTGGTTTGTCGATTCATGGAATCAAATGCGTGGAACTTTTCGGGACTTGCGTGGAGTTTGCGGAGACTTGACACATCTCTGCGAGCCATCAAGCGCCTTGTGCGAGACACCACGCAGAGCGTGGTTGTGGCTTGAGCAGAGAGCTGGGAAGGAGGCGGAACACAGAAAATGGGGAAGAACATGAGAAAAAATGGGCGTTAACCACCCACGCAGCCTCTTGGCATCGAAATGGGCATGCAAATCCCTCGATCACCACGTCACCCGAAGGCAGGTGTAAAGAAACTTGTGCATAGGAATCACAGCGTGGAGGTGGGTTTGCATGTCGGATTTAGGGGTGCGTGTACGCAACCAGAGATCCTATCTAACTTAGGGGTGCGCATATGCAGTGTAAAGGGGTGCTGGAACGGGGTCCTATGCAGGGTCCCCGAGATGCAAGCCTGCTTGCGAGGGATCCAACTCACTGTTTGAAGGGTGCGTGTATTTGCGCCAGGTGGAGCACGCAAAGGTAGCGGTTCTGCCAGTTCATGCTTTGTGGGGGACGTGTCAGGGACGTTCCGAGCATGACTTGTGAATACAGTTACGTTGTGCAGTAAATTCCATGAATACACGGTGCGCACATTTTCTATTCCGCGCACAAGCATGCGCAGTGTTGTTCTCTGCGCTCTGCAATTGCGGGAGGAATGTACACTTTTCCATGAATGGGGCCCTTATAATCGTGTAAGAGCTTTAAAAGGGTAAAGACTGCCTGTAATTGCATTCAACCAACACCGCATTGGGACCATAATTAAATTGAATTGATATTACATTATATTTTATTTCTATCACGCTCATACATAAGTGTTACAGAGCGTGACATGTCAAGGGTGGGGAACAAGGGAGAACAAAACAACGATATTACTAGGCCCAGTGACACTGAGAACGCGCAACTACATGGGAGAGGGGAGGGGAAAAGTGCAAGGAAGGGGAGAGAAGTGGAAAGTGCGGAGCAAAAAGAGAACAGAATAAATTATAATAAATAAATATATAAATAATAAAAGCAACAAAAGTGGTAGTGCAGCCAGCAAGTGCTGAGTTTAAGGCAGCAACTATGTTGAAAGGCGCTATACAAATGTGAAAATGAATTCATGAATATATTTGATTGAAGAAGTCGCATCTAAGGCGCTGGTGTTTTACTTAAACTGATCTATGAAAAGGTGCCTGTCCGCAGCTCGTCCTGTGTTTATTTATAGCGAGACTCGCTCATTAAATGCCGCTGGAGAGCTGAGTCACAAGGTTTATTTCATCCATACATTACAGTGGATGGAGTTCTTCATTCTTCGTCTCGCAGCAGCATTGCGATTAATTGGTTGTTAAGAATACGCATGATTCTGATACATGATGGGTAGTAGCACCGTGTCCCTGGACAAGACTGGCAGGCTCGTTAGGTCATAGATATTGGCTAAATGCCTTCTCATTCCTTGGGTGGCGAGATGAAAAGTCCTCATCTCTTCCCCCTTGCATGTCATTCCGTTGCTTGCGTCTGGACTTTTCTATTCGGCCGCCTCCGTTGTGATGATCTTCTGACCTCTTTCTGGTGGGGGTGAAGGAGCATCCGAGCTGACCGTGAGATAAAACTGACATGATAGCAGCTGCCTTTGGATCCTCCAGCAGGTAAATTAGATCATGTCACCAAAAGCCCCAAGAAGCAAGTCGCAGTGTTAAAAGGTCAGACCTCAGCACAGCAGGTGGGATATGTTGTTGCTGTATGGCAAAACCATCAGCGTCTACTGGCTTCTGCACACATCTCTGCAATTAGACAGGCTTTCAAGTGAATGCATCTGGATACATTTCCTACCGTTTTATAACGAAGCATTCCTCCTGGAAAAAGCCATGGAGGTGGAAAAATTAAAGCCCTGGACTCATCTGTGGCTGTGTACGCAAATAGCAGCACCGAATGCAGGAGCATTGGCGGGCCAATGTGCATTTCACCAGATAAAAGTAATGCTCTTTGAGCCTCATATTTAATTCTCGGGTGTGGAAATAATTCTAACGTGTACAGCAGCTAACATTGATACACACATTCATGCGGATTGTTCTCATGATGTGATAGAAAAGCTAGCATGAATCATAGCGCTTTTGGGCATTGTCTGACCATCAATTGATTTTTCATTCAGCAATGTAGACATTTGTGGATTTGAAAAATGTTTTAAAATCTGAAACATAGTGGAACAACAACGGATTACATTACTGAACAAAAGGAGACACGGACGTTAATCAACAATTTTCGAATATTGAAAATCACACAAAATCCAAGTTTTGATACATTTTATTGGACTATTTGGAAATATTATACTGGGCTGGTATAACTCATTAGCTTTCGAAAGTCCATAGACTTCTATATCAGTGGCAGTCAAAGAGGGACACTTTAAAGTAATGCCAAAGAGAAGTGAGGTCATGCACCGGAAGATAGGCTGGCTTCCTGGTTGCCTAATACCTGAGTTCCTGCACGATCCCCCACAATCCTTCCCAAATAAACTTTAATTTGCCACAATTTCACTGCTGTTCGAATACATAGGCGTCGGAATGGGCACTGCATGGAACCGTTTGAGTACTATTGTTTCACTGCAAGACGCAGTGTTTGGAGACACCGTAGGTAAATGACTGAGGGGTCCAAGATGGCCCCTGCAACCTCTCTGGTGCTGGATAAGGCCCTTCAGAGGCTGCAGTTTGCATGGGGTCTGTTGTGCGGCTGGCCCTGCAGGACTTGTAGCAGAGCTTGTGTGCTCCTGACACCTGGATCCCAAGGCAATCAGAGGAGGTTTGGTGCAGCACAGTAGGAGGAATCCCTGCAAGTAGATATCCCATCCAGAAGTAACTGGCCCACGATAACATTGAAGTGTCAGCCGGTCCGGCAGCATTAGGAGCATGAGTCCACATGCCCACAAACAGCTATTGGACATCAGAAAATCGAGTGGACAGGGGCCGAGACTGGGACTGACTCACAGCCGGGCCAAAGATCCTGCAGGTGATCGCCTAAGGCTTGATGAGACTGGTGCGGCCTGGGTTGCACACCGAGGCCTGCCTAGTCGATGCGACTGGAAGAAGAAGCCCTCTGTGGACAGCGCCACCGTTGGGGCACCGAGGCAGAGACGGACGCCAGAGCACAAGGGCCAGAGCAATGTTCAAACCAAGAGGCCTGTGGAGCCCTCGCTGAACTGGGGACGGCACTGAGAGGAGGGTGCGTTCCAGCAGGCGGCACCTGGCCCCAGGCTCTATGCTGAGAAAATCACAGGAGGAGCCATCAAAGCATAACCCCCTGGGAACACTGAGGCAACTGAGCAAGACAGGTACCAAGGATTCACTGTTTGTCTGAGGCGGGGGCATGAGGCCCCTGACAGGCATCCGCTGCAACATCCGGATGTGGATCTGAATACAGAAAGATTCAGGGCAGGCGACGCAAATCCGTTTGGTAAGCAAGCACATTGCTGTTGGTACACACAGTTATAATGTTTGATGGAGATAAAAAGTGGCATCTGAAAATGAAGATTCCTAGGGCAATGATAAACATCAACTGGCAGTGGGTACGAGCATCTACATTGTGAAGGGGCATGAGGGAGGGATTCCCCTATCACCAATGTTATTCACCCTTGTGATACAAGCATTTGCAGCCCTATTAAGAGAGCTACATTTATAGGGTTCCTCCTGGCATATTCCCCTCTTCCGTGGGCTTGGTCACGGGAGTCTCCTACTGTTCCCTTGTTTGGGGATGTTGGGTGCTAAGTAGCATTGTGTGTGTCTTGGGTCCCCTCCCCCTGGACCCCTACATTGGTAATGATTGAGTCCGTGGAGCGATTGCACCAGTGCCTCCTACTTTGCTCCCTCATACCCTGAAGACCTGTGGTTTCTGACTCCTGGCTCTGTGTGGCTCTGGTGTTACAGAGAGGCGCCTGCTTGGAAGGTCTTGTGCTTTGCCTGGCGTTGATTTCCTGATTCCTAACCTCCCCTAATGTTGGGGGGAGCAGGGACCACTGCTTGCTTTCCTTGTCTATCAAATCACTGCTTTTTAACGGACTGTGTGCAGTTGGGCATCACAGACAAAGAACTCTGTCTCCTCTGTGACGCCTTCACCTGTGAGGAATTCTGTTTACCGGAAGGCATCACTGACTTAAGAACCTAAAACATTCACCTGCTACATATTTGCATCTGTTCCACTAGAAGGAGGGACTGACTGGACATACAGCCCTGATAATTATGGAAAGGACACCGTCTGCCCTTGTCTATTGGCATCTGTCTGCTGCTAGGCCGCCTGGTGAGTTTGTCATAGTTGTGCAGTTCTCCGTTCTCTCTCCCCTCTATCTTTCCTTCTCTCTCCCTCCATCCCTGGTGCTCTCCATCTCACCTACTTACTCTAATTGCTACTCTATCACCTATTCTACCTCTCTCTCGAAGCATGGAAGAAAAACATTCAAAAAGGATCTCATTGTCTCCAATCCACTCCTGCCCATCGCTGACACCTACGTCAACGCTTATTCACTTTTTCCAGACAGACTGTCACTGACATCCTCTTTGTCACTCCCTCCCCGGTCCTATGGACCCTATGTATGGTCTCTGTCCTCTCTCCTTTCTCCTCATCTGCCATTAATGGAGGCACTTGATGGGAAGTACTCTTGGTGGGCTTCTCATCCTCCATGTGCATCCTTAATATCTATCACAATGGCACTATCATAGGCCAGGGCTCTCAGACCAACCTTCTCCTTCTTGATAGGCATTGTCTGTCTGTCATCCATTTCCTCCCTTCTCCCACTGCTCCACCCCTGATAGGCATACCATGTCCCTGTAACCCCCCCGGAAGACCTTCAAAGGTAGTAACCAGGTCCACCTAGCTACCCTCAACTCTCGCTCTGCTGTCAAACATTCTTCTAATATCTGTCTCCTTCTCAAAGACTTTGACCTCAATGTTCTTGCCCTTACCAAGATGTGGTTCACTGCCAGTCTGTCACTGCTTTTGGCACACTCCTGCCTGAGGGTTACAAGATCCTCTCCAAGACCAGACCTAACCGTTCTGGAGGTCAAGTGCCCTTGATCTTCCCTGACTGGATCCCTGCCACTATCATTCCCAATCAGTCCTACTCCTCCTTTGAATGCCTTGTCTACAGGCACGGCATCTCTACCACGCTTTTGCTGACTCTCGCCACCATCTACAGGATGCTTTGCCCGGTTGCCCTCTTCCTCTCAGAGTAGTCTGTCCTCACTTCTTCCCTTCTTGCCTCTACCTCCAAGCCTCTCCTGCTCAGTGACTTCAATATTTATCTTGACTCTCCCAAGATGGCCACTGGACTCCTCCACAGCCTCTGCAACATTCTTTCCCTCACCATTCATCCCTCCAGCAGACCGATGCACTCTACCGGACATATTTATTTATTTATTACATTTATTATACGCCCAGACCCTGAGGTATCAGGGAATAGTTACAGACATAAGCAAAATAAAATCTTGGTGATGAACACAGCATTAGAACAACAGATATAATTTACATTTCTATGTTATATACACTGGTGATTCATTTATGTACAGTGGATGAGAGGAGTATGCCTGGGATGTGGTGTGCTAGGGAGTATCTAAAACTGGTTGAATAACCACGATTTAAGTAGTTTTTTGAAGATCGGGAAAGATGTTTCCTTCTTGATATTAATGGGAAGGGCATTCCAGTGCCTGGGAGCAAGTACTTTGAAACTGCTGCCTCCTGCTTTTTCTCTTTTGTACCTTGGGATTCCAAGGTTTTCTCTGTTGTTAGATCTGAGGAATCTTGTCTGGGTTTTATTGGTGATAGTGTTAAGGAGGTATTTGGGGGTGCTCTCATCTCCTCCGACATCCCTATCTCCAACCTTCTCACTACACCTCTCTCCTTGTCTGACCATTCCCACCTTTCTTCTCATCTGCATCTCTTGGGTCCCCCTGCTAAGCTTCTGCCTGCAGTGCCTGTTTCCTTCTCTGTCATTTGACTGATGAAGCAAGTGTCAGTTGCTGCCTTTGCTGCCACCTTCATTCCCCCTCCGTCTCCTGCCACAGACTCCCAGACTGAATCTGCCATTGCAAATCTTCAACCCTCTATCACCAAAACATTGGATAACTTTGCCCCTATCATGAGGATCCGAATGAAGGCTATCGCAAAGTGCAACACCTGGTATGACTCCAATTTATCCTCTCTGAAATGCAAGTGTAGAGTTGCTGAGCCGAAGTTGTGGGCGTCAGACACATCTTCTGACAAACTGGCCTGTCGCCTGCTCTAAAGGCAATACGGACTCTCCATTCACTTGAAGAAGAGGGCTCACATCCAATCCCTCTTCTCTGGGTTCACCACACAAGTACTTTCCAGAGCACCCATGGCCCAACAAACCCTCCTCCAGTATACAGGCGGAGGACTCAACAGGGGGCAAGTTAGAACTGTCCTTTATTTTCCATAACAGACAGGGATCATACAGGAAATAGAATAATCTCCAGCAATCACAGCTCCTGAGCCCGTGTCAGGGGCTTTTGCTGCTGTATCACGTCACAAGTTTGGACTCTTCTCCAAAAACCTACGAGCAAGCACGATTGGGGTGGTATAGCCTATGGACAGCACCTATAGAGGTTAGCTGACTAGTCCTCACACGTCAGGTGGCTTTGCCTGAGCCTTCATCAAAAACTATCTTTTAAATTGTTGCAGGGTGACAGGATTACCATTGGCCCTTGCCCTTTGCCATCCACCCCTGGATTTGTGTTCTCTGATTGGCTGAAGCGAGTGTCCCCAGGCTTGGGACCCAGCTTTGTTCTCATTACTCTGTGTACCTTCTCAAGGTGTTGAGAAAGACCATGTGTCCCCATTGTTGCTACTGGTATAAGCACTTTGCCTTAGAGAGTGCCTGCAGGTTGCAACATTGTAAAACAACACATGTATCAGTTCTTGTCTGCCTCACTAGGAACTGCTCTTCTTCCCACCTTGGGTAAATGGCCATAGTTCAGCTCCGCCAGATCACGTGTGTGAAAACTCCAAAATTGAACTTTCTGTCTGCAATTAGTGAGGATTTAATATGTTATTTTGCAGGTGACTCCTTGTCTCTGGGGCAAGGAATGTTCTGCTCGTCTCTGACCTTGGATGCGAGCACCAGCCCTGGACAGTGTGCTGCAAACTCTGTTTTCCTTTGTCCCATATTCTGAGGCCTGTGGCTTCATGTAATTCTACTATAGTTATGCTCTGATTTCTATATATCTATATTGAATTACTTTCCCTATGGGTTAATGGTACTTGCTCCTTCCAGGTTCCTTATATGACCCTGTAGTTCCATATGGTTAGTTGCAATAAGAGACTTCAAGCTTGCGCTGCATCTCTTGCTTTTCTTGAGTTACTGCATTTCTACGTCTTGCTAGTGAAAGAGAAAAGTTACTGACAGTATGCATATATATCTGTTCTCTACAGAGCTGTGTAAGCATGTTCTTCATGTGTGCACGCATGTGTCCTGTGCAGGGATGTGAGTTTGCTTCATGGCTAACGGTTTATAGTCATTTTTTCGAATACAAAAATGTTGAAAGTCATTTTTTTTCGAAAAAAGAATGTCGAAAAAAAAAGTCGAATTTCTTTTTTATTATGTTTTTTGTTCGAAATGGGGGGGTTCCCCCCCAACCCCTGTTTTTTAAAAAAATGTTTGGTTTTACCCATTTTTTTTTATTCCCGGACCCCAAAATAAATATATAATTTAAAAAAAAGAAATTTGACTTTTTTTTTTCAAATATTTTTTTTTTTACATTATTGACATTCGACATTTTTTTTAGAAAAAATGACCGACCACCATGGCTAACGTAACTATTTTGTGGTGTCTCTAATGACGGCAGCACAGCTGAATATTTATCATTAGTCGATCAGGTCCAGTGTGGCACCTGCATCCATGACGAGTGTTGAGGCACCCAGATCCAGGAAGACGTCACCTGGATAAGGTTTGAATGGTTGTCTGAGAGAAAACCTGTTTGCATATGTAGATGTCATTGGCCCTCCTGGGGGCTGGCCAAACAGTGACTGACATCTTACATTTCTGGCTCTTCAGGCTATCATGCTCATGGGGGCCAAGAGGGGTATTCTAGGGACCCTCTCTTCACCTGCCCATCGCCGACACCTACGTCAACGCTTCTTTGCTTCTTCCAGGCAGACTGTCACTGACATCCTCTGGACCCCACATATGTTTTCTGTCCTCTCTTCTTTCTCCTCGTCTTCCATTAATGGAGGCACCAGATGGGAAATACTCTTAGAAGACTTCTCATCCTCCAGGTCCATCATTGATATCTATTACAATGGCACTGTCATGGGCCAGGGCTCTCAGCCCAACCTTCTTGATAGACATCTTCTGTCTCTCATCAGCTTTCTCCTTTGTTCCACCACTCTACCCCTGATGGGCAATCTGTTAAGGATTTCAATCAGGCACACACCCAGGTCTCGCCTAGCATGTAGTGCACAATGAAATACTTATTTATTTGTGTCTATAAGTTCAAAATTCTGAACGATATATCACTCATATCACACCCTTCTCAAAATACCCCCCTAGGTCACAGTGGATCGGGAATCAGGCTAGTTTATAAAGGAAAAGATTTATTTATTTATTTAATATTCAAATCACCCATACATTTTAATATAGATATGTGGGGCAGCAATCAATCACCAAGCGGTGACTGTTAGGCAGAATCCTGTGGAGTTCCCATAGGGAGCACTACAGAAGATTAAGACTACAGGTATGAGCAATAAATCCCTTTTGGCATCACTTTGTACCACAAAGATTTAGTTGGTAGCTGTGGCTAAGCAGTCAGACTTATCTCAAGAGGGAGATGAGCAGTATTCCGGGTTTACACAATAGGGCTATTTACGCACTTCTAGTTCGACACATTAAACACAGTTAATAAAGCAAGTTAAATTCAGTCAAGAAAAGTATACACAACTTAATTTGTAGACAAGTTTGACCAAGAGTGAAAAATGAGCAAAACGGCACAGTGAAAACCAAACACAAATGGCACTCCAGCAATTTCTCACAAGGTAGGGAAAGTACAAATTATACAGCAATATCTTCTTACACACCCTAGCAACACTTCCCATAGGTTTGTGAATATGTTTAGGCAAGGCAGTACTTTAGCATAGAAAATACTTAAATGAAAACCGAGCAAAATGGCACTTCACAAGTTTAAAAAGTGGGAAGGAAAAGGTGGTTATAAGAAGTAGGTGCACCAACACAGTTCTAGTTGAGAAGCAATCTAGAGAAGGCAGTTCTAACAAATTTAGCCAGAGTCAATAGGCCTGTGCCAGAGTCAGTGGTACAGGACAAAGGGCCAGGAGCAAAATATGCTTGTAGCTGCAGTCAAGTATTTGGTTAACGATTCGAAAAGGTGGATGCAGAAAGTGAAAGACAATGTTTAGAAGATAGGGGCGGCCAACCCAACAAGTAGGTAAAGGATTTAAAAAACCTTTAGCACTACCACGCAAAAAGGGCAGCCTGGCAGAACAATGTACCTTAATATGAAGAAGTGGCTCCTGCGGTGGTGGTTGTTCCTGGTAGTTCCTGCAGATCGGGGGATCCAGCAGAGGAAGAGAGGCTCTCATTGTGGAGGAAGGTTCGAGTTACTGGACTACCCAGGGATGAAACCAGCCGTGGTGCTGCCCGACGAATTAAAGGTACAGTCCTTTAAATCGCAGTCCGGGTGGACGGGTGCCTGGCTATCCGGTCTCCGAGTACAGGGTACTGGTGATTCGACCAAGGCAGGTCCAGGAAGGCAATTGGCAAACTGGTTGGCCCCACCAGCTGAAGGGAAGAAGGCTCTTGCAGATGAAGATCTTCTCTCGTCGTGTGGAGAAAAGTGGTGAGACGCTGCAGCAGGGCTTCACCGGTGGTTCAGTCGTTGCAGGTGTCTTTGGCTTCTCTCCTCTCCGGCTTCTTAGTTCTAGTGGCAACGTCTTGCTCTTCCAGTACTCAGGACCCTGCTTTTATGCAAAAAGATCCCCATTCATACAGCCTAGCTGTCACTCACACAGTGGAGTGGTCATCTTGGCGGGAGACCCTCCAGCCTATCAGGACAGAGTGCAACCTGGGTTGCTGAGTCACCCTGTCCAGGGGTCCTAGTCCCCTTCCCACACAATGGACCCACCCCAGACTCAGTGGCGGCGAAAGGAGGGCTTATTGGCAGAAGCCCGCCAAAAGGACGAACAAAGGATCCCCGACCTGGGTTAGGAGTTTAGAGAAAGACACGAGAAAGAAGTTATTTTAAAGTTTTGGCAAATAAAACCTACCGGAGTAAAGTTAATTTAAAAATAAACCGGCGGTATGTCAGAGGCTGTAAGTAAATGTGGTAGCCTCGAACAATGGGAAAATCCCATAGGGAAATATTCACGGTGGAATAATTTTGGTAGTAACCACTGCCACCAGCCAGAAACTTTTGAGAGAGGGACTGTACGGTACCCTCTCGAAAATGAACACCAGGAAAAAACTATTAACCCTTCCCAGTACTTCCATGGTAAGATGGGTTGTACTGGTTTAGTTCATAAAAATTGACTAGTAAAGACAATTGGGACTTTACATGCTCTGGGAGACAGTAGTCAGTCCCAGGGTATGGAGTCTATGTTTGGGGGTCGCCACAACACCCCTGTGTCACTGCACGGAGGGTGCTGTGTAACACATGTGGATAAAGATGGTTCCTATGGGGGCGAGAAAAACCCCATAGACATTAAACACAAAAATAGCCTAGAACACACATAGCAAAAATGCCTAAGAGTGGGGAAAAAGAGTCTCACTCTTAGCAGGAGAAAAAAACAAACCCTTCAAATCCAGCAAAGCTGCTGGGGGACTCTATAGGTAAGGGAAATTAGCCATAACATGAGAATTCTCCCTAACAGTAACAATACAATTCAAAAATAAGTAAAGAAATTGAATTCACGTATATTAATGCAGAATAGAAAATATAGGAAAAAGAACAGTTTTGGTTTGAGAACAGATAGTGTTTAGGTTAATATTTCCCCCTGCAAAGTACTGAAGATACAAATGAGCAATCCTACACAGATGTCAGTAATCATCAGGTATTCAGAAATGACAGACAATGTCTAGAGTTGGAATGCAATCTTCCCTCCCCAAACAAGAGAGAAAACCGTTTTTGGAAATTGACACTTTTAAAGTGACAGGAGAAAATGGCGTTGTTTAATAATGTAATAATGCAAATGGGTGTAAAACTGCTTAAATTGATAGAAATTCTTAGGAAAGCAACACTAAACAAGTCCTAACAAACATGAGTTACAAGCTAATCAACAGTACACACTTTAAATCCGGATGGAATTTGAGAAACACTTTGGAAAGGAAAAAGACATGTGTAAACTTTTGAAACTTGCAAATTTGCAGCAAAATTTAACTATCCGATTTTTGATAAAAATGGGTCAAATACATTGTTCTGCGATGTGAGTAGCGTTTTTGCAAAATAGGCATGAAAATGAAAACAGAAATTCGATTTTAAAAATGACAGATAGGATTCATTACACTATATTAATGACTATGAAAAAGAGAATGCCACCCATGAATTTCCACAGTTACGTGGGCAGTGTAACCCTTCACGTGGTGGATATTCTGTTTCTTTCTGGGATTTAATTTAGTTACTCAAAATCACAAACGACTTATGGTTTTGTGACACAAATGAGAAAAATAAGTGCAAGAATAGTTGTGACAATACTAGGGTTCCGAAGTTAAAGATGGGATTGGTTGAGATTAGGCTAAAACAATGGAAATATACTATGAGTCACTGTTCTTCCTATTAATACTTACAGTCCCTTGTAATTAAAATTGGACCGTTAAGGTTCTGGTCATTGGATCGGGTCAGGTCTACCGGCAGCAGGGTACTTTTGGAGGGATTGGATCAGCAGCAAGGTTCTGGTCAATTTTGGACTGCAACTCAGACTGGATATGGATGGGCCCTTCTGGTCACTGGACACGGCAGATTTCAGGATGCAAGTTTCAGCGGGAAAGCCTTAATGGTAGCAAGCCAGACTGGATTACAATTATTCTTTTAAGTTTTGGGATGGTTGAATTTGGGCCTAGCTAAAAAAAAAAAAGATTTCAGAAAAGCTAAGGCCTGGATTCTGCAAATAAATCTGGAGTCAGCTGCAAGATGAAGAGTTCTGGACAAAATGAAGAAGTCAGGAACAAGACGCTGCGCGGAAATCTGGATGTGTTCTGGAAGCAGTGTGTCTTATGTGTGGTGAAGTTCCTATATTTATACTACCAAGTGGCGTGGGAAGAATTTCAAAACAGTTGAGATTTCATTGTGAGCATTTGTCTGGGACCTAGTGAAAGCAGTGACCTGGATTTCCCCCAACAGGGACTCGACCTCAAGTAGATCCCCTTGGATGGCTCCAGTTTTGACCAGCTGATCAGCTAAGTAATTTCCAGTTTTGTCTGGTCCCTCTACTTTCAAATGACCCTTGATCTTTTTTCCAGTAGATGGTCATCCCACTAGAGGTGACCAGATCATCAATATTCTGTATTAGTTTTCCATGTTTTAGTGGTTTATTGTTAGCACATAGCATGCCTGTGGTTTTTCAATTAACCAGGTGCTCCACGAACCTGTTCCAGACATAATCTGAATTAGTGATTATGGCCAGTTCATGGAGTTGGTGTTGGACCGCAGTGAGGATGGCTTGATGCTCTGCCACTTGACTACTATGGGGATTGATTTTGTACCCAGCGGAGGGTTCTGGGGCATCATTCACCCAGGCATTCCCCACGTCAGCCACTAGTTCCTTTTCCCCGTTGTTGTCAACATGGTAGGAGCACCCATCCACATAGACAGTGGGCATTCCCTCACACTTGTCTTCTTCATAGACTTTGTGTGGGGAATTGAGGTACGCCTCCATGTTGTCCTTGATTTTAAGACTTTCGTCCTCGAGACAGTTTTCTCTAGCGCAATCATGCAAGTCAGCCAGACCTTGCGCGAGGGGACTCTTCTTGTTTTGGCCATATCTGACCTCCACAGGAAAGCCTTGCATTGAAAGGATCCAGGAAGTAATTCGGGAATTACTCACATTTCCGTCCCGGATTCTGTCTCTTTGAAGATATTGCAGGTGCTGGTGGGGAGTCTCCACTATGATGTGTTCCCCCTGGATGAACAGGTGGCAATTCTTCAATGCCCACACCATTGCCAGGAGTGCCTTCTAACAATCGTTGCATTTTTCCTCCAGAGAGGATAAAGTCTTACTCGCATAGGAGAAGACTTTATTTACCTTGTCATGCTTTTGGTATAATACTGCAGTCAAGCATGTATTTGAGAACCCTGTCTCCAAGAAGAACTCCTTGTTTTTGACAGGGGAAACTAGGCAAGGCGCTTGTGAGAGGCTTCTTTTGAGTTGTCTTACTGCCTCAGCTTGTTCTGGACCCCACTCCCACTTGACCCCCCCTTCAACAGATGGATCAGGGGTCTTGTGATCTCTGTGTAATCCTCAATGAACTTTCTAATGTAATTAGTCAGTCCAAGGAGGCTCCACAGCTCACGCAGAGTTGTGGTGTCTTTTAGTTTCAGGAGGGCTTCCACTTTCTTTTTCTGGGGACAGAGACCCTCAGGATTTATCTCATGCCCCAAGAAATTGACACAGGTCGTGCACCACTGTGCCTTTTGGAAAGATAGTTCTGCTCCGGCAACCCTCAACTGGGTCAGAACATAACGGTTCTCCGCTATGTGTTCCTCCACAGTTGAGCTTTGATCAGAACATCATCTACATAAGCCAGGTTACCCCTTGAACCCAAGTGAGTCATGGCCTTGTGTAAAAAGATATTAAATTCATTGCCGGAGTTGATGTATCCGAAGGAAGTCTGGGTCCATGTGTACTGCTCCCCCCCGAAGGTAAAGGCCAGCTCGTATTGGTCCTCCCTAATGACAGGTACGGTCCAGTACCCATTGGTCAGGTCAATGGCAGTGTATACCTTTGGCCCCTGCATCTGGCCCAGCCCTGGGTCAATGTAGGGAAGAGGCCATCGGGACGTGTGGACACATTTGTTTAGCTCACTTAGGTCAGCACAGAGTCTCCACTGGATGTTTGGTTTCAAAATACCCAGCACCAGATTATTGAAGGTGCTGTTTACTGGATGAATCATCCCACAGGTCTCAAGGTTTTTAATTATTTCTGTGAGGGACTCCATGTATGCTAGAGGCAAGCGGTATTGCTTTACAAACACTGGAGTCATACCAGGGTACGTGGGAATTGTTGTATGGATTTCGGTGCAACCACAGTCATATGAGCCCACCGCAAAGAGATCCTGAAAATCTAAGACAACTTGTTTCAATTGTTGCGTTTGCTCCAGAGTCTCACAGGCATCAGCTAGGATGACTCTCTCTTCAACCATCTGCCTGAAGCCCGGAAAGACTTCTGGTTTGGCTATCTCAGCGGCCTCCTCCAGCTGGTTGGAGGAGTCCCTGGTTAAAGTATTGATTTTGACTGATGGTTTCTTGAAAGATCACCTCATCCCTCCTGAAGTCACAGGTCACCTCTTCCTGACCATAAGGGCAGGAGGAGTACACCAGGAAATTCCCCACATGCCGGGTGAAGATCCTGTCTGGTGTTGTGTCATTGTCGCTATCACTGTCAAAACAGTCATTGGGGATTGGTCCTATCAGTTCATTACTTAATCTATGGAAAAATGTCGGTCATCAACCGCCATTCCAATAATGGTGCCTCCGCCCAGAGTGATACTCCTAAGGTTGCTGTTATCCACCACTATTGGAATGGTGTTTTGTTCTGTATTGACTAGTGGTGTTGGATTTAACCCCAACCCTTGCTGTTGGACATGGGCATTGAGGTGAACATATGCCTCAGGATTTCACAGTTTCTGTCCTCTCTTAATTTTTACTTCAAGTGCGAATTGTTGGGTCCATTCTGGGATGGTGACTTCCTCTCCAATCTGAACTTCAACTGCATATTTGGGTCCATTCTGGGATGGTGACTTCCTCTCCAATCTGAACTTCAACTGCATATTGCAGCAGTTGAGCTGACCAAAATGCTTTCTCTGAATCATCAAAGTCCATGGGATTACCGGCTAATCGGGACCAGGCTTTGAAGTTTATCAGGTCCAAACAAATGGCAAAGCGATTGAGAATGTCACTGCCTAAATTAAAATGCAGCCGGGACATCACGCACGACCCAACAATTATGGACTATGCTCTTGTTGCCTATGGACATTTTGAGCATACACCTGCTAGGCAGGAGGTGTTTGGAATTGAGAGTTTCCAGGTCCTATTCCCATTTGTCTATCAATTTAAATGTGGGAATGGCTGGATCTTCTGGGAGTTTTCGGACCATGGCTTCGCTGATGAAGCTCTTACCGTTGTTCACGCAAGCTCGGGCTTGAACAGAGTCGTTCCCCTCATTTAACTGAATAGGGATGAACAACTGTTCTCTAATCTTCTGAATGTCAGCCAAGCTTTGAGCTGGTTTCTCATCATTTTGGACTATGGAAGTAGGATTTTCTGATTGTGAATTGGTATAGAATTTCAGAGTATTTCCTTCCAGTGTGAAATGCCAGTTGAGACTGGAAGGAAGGTTGATTTTCAGAAATAGAGAGGACTTCCTATCACCAGTTTGTTGTCCTGCTGCAATTACTGTCACATCAGGGATTTTGTTGTTTTGAAAATGGAATTCAATATGATCTGGTTTTTGTTCAACCATGTGGCATGTGCCGTTTGGACTAACATGGTTGACGCTATGTTTGTTTATTGGTCAGTTAGTCTGGGTCCAGAGGACCTTGTTTACACAATCTACTAGGGGCGACAATCTACGCAGGATGTCATTCCCCAGTAAACATGGTGTGCCCTCTGGCGTCACAATTATGACCGGGTGTTTCACCTTCTGTCGCCATATTTAAATTTCCAAATCCGAAGTCCCCTCGACAGGAATTTTATTCCCGTCGAAGTTCTGAAGTTGTCCAGGAAGAGGGGTGAGAGGGATCTGGTATCTTCTCTCCCTTTCTGAATTCAGCTGATCAAAGGCCCTCTTTGACAGAAGGGTGGCTTGGGTTCCAGTGTCCACCAGTGCCAAAAATGTACATTGCCCTTGTATTTGGACTGGGGCATAAAATCTTCCCTCCTTCTCCTCAAGGGGGCAAAGACATTTTGGGCCAATTGTTGGGTTAATTTCTTTACTCTTGATTCTGACACAGGGTTGTTTGGACAGGATTCGGTGTGGGAGCTTGGGAATCTGCAAGAAAAATATGGCAGTTGGATATTGGGGAAGGTTTGGGCTCCCCTGGTTCTGATTCTGGGCCACCCCCCCCCCCTTTTGGAGGCACTCCCCAGAGTATGTTTGGGCAAGGTGGCTTTCTGGCTGATCATTTTGGGGTTCAATGATGGGTGGTTCTAACTCAGTCCCCACATTTACCCAGTCTTGATTTTTCTTTGGGAGGAGTTCCCCCATCACTGAAGGAGACAATCATTTTCCCAGAGTCCTCTGAGGACCCCTTTCCTTCAAACTGGAAGACTCTAACCTCCTCCACATAATGTGTTTTTTTAGGCCTTTTATTTCTGCTACCCACCCTCGTTCCTTAGGTTGCAGACTTTCGGGGGCAGGAGATTCTGATTACGGTTCCTGTGTTTCTAGGGGCTTTTCACAAGTGGGGAAGGAAGCTTCCTCTAAGGCTTTACAGCTCCCTTCCCCCTGTGCCTCCTCCCTTGGAACCGGTGGGCTGTTGCGGTTCTCTCCCCGTCATTGCTCTGGAGTACCAGACCCTTGATTTGTGGGATTCTGAGTCGCCATGCTCATCTGAGGGTTCTGCTGAGCCCTCAACATGCGACCCAGATCCTGTGACAAGTTCTGGACCTGACGCTCCAGTTGGGACACCCGCTCTGGCTGGTACGGGGGTCTCTGTTCCATCCTAGGTGGATCAAGGGAAGGGTAACTGTCCCTTCTCCCATAATACCCTTTGTTGGTATAGTTCTGGTAACCCTCCACCCTTGGCCTCCCCTCTCCCGGATTGGGCTGTCTGGGCTCAGGAAAGTGGGGAAAGAAAGGAAGGTTGTTTTGTGGGTTGAAGTTTGGCAGGTACCGGGGAAAGAAGCTCAACCCGGCATTTGGGGGATTACTGCCCTCCTGGGCAAAGTTAGGAGGGAAGTTTCCTGGGTTGGTAGCTACCCGTTTCCATCCCCCCTTGGGCTGGGGGAATCCACACATACCCCAGGATGGGTCTGTTGCCCTTGTAATGGGGGCTATATAATCAGGGGAGTTAGGGGTCCCATTTGTGGGTTACCTCCCTGACTACTTGTTTGGGATTGGCCCGAGGGCCTTCTGGTTCTTTGGTTAGAAGATGGATTCTGTACAGGAATATTTTTAGCCCCCCCCCCCATCTCCAGATCTAAAATGGGAGCAATCTTCCCCTCGCCACCTTAGCAGCAGCAGGGGTGTTGGCTTGTTTGTGGTTTTTATTCGTATTTTTATTCTCTACTGGTTTCTGCACGTCATAAATACGAGTCACCTGTTCAATGACCTAGTCTAGTGATCTCTTCTCGTGAAAGTCCCTCACCAGCTGGGTCATGATGTATTTAGGGAGTGCATGAAAGAAGGTATTAATGAACTCCCTACTGTTTGTGTGCACCCTTCTGGTGGTCTGTGCAAAGGCACGTTTTAATTCTTGCACAAATTCTTGTGGGGCCTGGCCTTCCCCACAGTGCAGATTGAAGGCCGCTTTGCGGGCCTCTTGGGGGTTCCTATGTACAGAACATTTTTTAAGATGGCTGTCCTATAGATGGACCATATTGAGTGGTTCTGATCCTCCAGCCCCGCAAAGAAGCTGGAGTATTCAGGGGTAAATTTCCACTTGACATACTGGCTGCAACTCTGGCTATCTTTCAGGTGGAACGTATCCATCATTTGCTCGTATAACTCCAGGTCCTCCCAGACTGAATACTTGGCATTTTTGTGATAGGGAGTTATGACGCTCCTAATGGCCTTGATCTGTTTCAGGGGATCTTTTAATAGAGCCCTCTTAATTTTGTTGGCCTTTTTAATCTTAGTCACCCTTGTCCACTCATCCTCTGACTTAGAGGCACTGCTACAGGAAGTGGCTATCTGATCTTCTAGGCTCTCCCTGATTCTGCGAACTTGAGAATGGCTGGCAGAATGTGGGGGGCTCGTTTCTTGTTGCCTGTGGCGCTCAGAAGAATCTTCTGACTCTCCCCTGCTCCCAGGATTGGCTGGGTACCCCCCCCACTGCCCTAGCCAGGAAGAGAGAGATCTTTAGGATACTCTTTGTGGTCTGCTTTCCTGGAGTTTCCCCAACAAATTTGACAGACTGATCCTTTGGTAGGCAGTATGTTTGAAGGTCCAATTCCCTGATTCTCCCCTCACAGGAGTCTTCCTGATCAGAGAGGCTAGCCCTAATATTTGGGAATCTGGACAGAGATACCCGCCCATCCATTTCTGGGAGGCACTGATCCGTCAGTCCCATGTTGCCAATTCTGCTGTATTCTACCATCCCCATGGCCCTTGGTTCATATGAGCCAGTGGACATGAAGGTGGCAGAGTCCATGGTACTAAAGGGGTAAGAGTCCCTGATTCCAGGGGTCCTGGTGTTATGTTCACGGGTTTCTCTGTCCCTTCCTACCTCTTCTCTTCCAGCCCCTATTCCCTGGTGATATGCCACAATCTGACTCTTTTGCTACTCTATTAAGGGCTTACTGGTCTCATTGATTTGTTCTTGCATGACTATTTGTTTGTGGAGCCTATCATTCTTTTCACAGAGAGCCTCATTGTCTCTCTGTGCTTCCTGCCTGGATTGGAAATACTGGGCCAATTTTTGCTGCAGGAGACTCACCTCCTGAGTTTTGTCATTATTGGTCTGTGTTCTTTTCCAGAGCATCCTCCACCCGCCTGGTGTGTTCTAGTAGCTGTTCATATTCGGTGTTAACTTCACTAAGCTCCTGGAGGGCCAGCTTTCTTTTCTCTAGCTTACTTTTTAATTGGCTGACTTCCTGGCATAAGGCGTCCCTCTCCTGACTTAGAGTGCCCTTCTGTTCAGCCAGGTCGTCCCTCTGTTTTTTAAATGCGCTGCACTTCTGGTGCTCCTCATCAAATTCTGCTTGAGATTCTAGGTCTTTAATAATTAATTTATTATTTTCCTCTTTCAAAGTTCTATGTAATTCTGTAATGTGACTATCTGTTTAACTGTTGTGCCAGCTTCTGCTGACCCTGTTGTAAAGAGTCAACCGTTTCCTGACACTCATCTTGCAGTGTCTGTAATTTGGTATCTTGCTTTGCCCTTTGTTGCTGTAAGAGAGCCAGATCTTCTTTTAGTTTTGTCAAGTACTGCCTAGCTTCTGTTTCTGATTCTTGGCACTTCTGGAGCCTTTGCTCTGTAGAGTCCAGATTAGTTTGGATTTTCTACAGTGTTTTCCCTTCCTTCTTTGCCAGAACAATTTTTTCTGCATGCTTTTCCTGTATTACCTCTATGCGGAGGTACAGGTAGGCCGTTATTTTGGCAATTTTACACTGCTCCTCTTTTATTTTTGGGGCAGTTCACTGAGCGCTTGGTGTAATGGGCCCTTGTCATGTCATATATCTAGGTCTATGGCAGTGACCTGATCTTTGATTTCTTGTAGCCAGATCTGCTCATTCTGTTCTGGCCACTCACCCCCAATGAACAGTTTGTGCAGGAGGTGTTCCCTAGCAATATTGATTTCTACTGGGATCGCCATTTCAGAAATATCAATTTCCTTATGACTTATATTAGGGTTACTTTACTTTTACAAACAGACCCGATTTTTGGAGTATATATTTTGAGAGGTGGTTGTACAGTGTAGCACAGTACCCCAACCCAGCAAGGTGTCTGTACCCTGCAGGCTGGTATGCTGTGTTAGACTGTCACGGGTGGTATCTCGAATTCAGAATCCCAGCCCGAGCACCCAAAATCTGTTAAGGATTTCAATCAGGCACACACCCAGGTATCGCCTAGCATGTAGTGTGCAATTAAATACTTATTTATTTGTGTCTATAAGTTCAATATTCTGAATGAGATACCACTCATATCACTCCCTTCTCAAAATACCCCCCTAGGTCACAGTGGATCTGGAATCAGGCTAGTTTGTAAAGGTAATGATTTATTTATGTATTTAATAATCAAATCACACATACATTTTAATATAGATATGGGGCAGCAATCACCAAGCGGTGACAATACAATTAAAAAATAAGGAAAACAATTGAATTCACTTATATTAATACAGAATAGAAAACATAAGAAAAAGAACATTTTGGTTTGTGAACAGATAGCGTTTAGGTTGATATTTCCCCCCTGCAAAGTACTGAAGGTAAAATGAGCAATCCTACAGGGATGTCAGTAATCAGCAGGTATTCAGGAATGGCAGACAATGTCTAGAGTTGGAATGCAATATTCCCTCCCCAAACAAGAGAGAAAACCATTTTTGGAAATTGACACTTTTAAACTGACAGGTGAAAATGGTGTTGTGTAATGATGCAAAAGGGTGCAAAAATGCTTAAATTTATAGAAATTCTTAGGAAAGCAACACTAAAAAAGTCCTAACAAACATGAGCTACAAGCTAAACAACAGTACACACTTTAGATCAGGATGGGATTTGAGAAACACTTTGGATGGGAAAAAGACACGTGTAAACTTTTGAAACTTGCAAATTCGCGGCAAAATTTCACTATGCGATTTTTGTTAAAAATGGGTCAAAATACGGTTTATGGTTTTGGATGTAGCTAAGGGTCTTAAGTATTAGTGAGAGTTGAAATTTAATTTCTATCTATAAAATTGAAGAAGTTATAGATGTTTTAGTGAGAGGCGTTTTTGCAAAATAGGCACGAAAATGAAAACAGAAATTCGATTTTAAAAATGACAGATTGGATTCATTACACTATATTAATGACTATGAAAAAGAGAATGCCACCCCTGAATTTCCAGAGTTATGTGGCCAGTGTAACCCTTCATGTGGTGGATACTCTGTTTATTTCTGGGATTTACTTTAGTTACTCAAAATCAATAATGACTTATGGTTTTGTGACACAAATGAGAAAAATCAGCACAAGAATGGTTCTGACAATACTAGGGTACCGAAGTTAAAGATGGGATGGGTTGAGATTGGGATAAGACAATGCAAATATACTATGGGTCATTGCTCTTCCTATTAATACTTACAGTCCCTTGTAATTAAAATTGGACCATCAAGGTTCTGGTCATCGGATCAGGTCAGGTCTACCACCAGCACGGCACTTCTGGCGGGATTGGGTCAGTGGCGCGGTTATGGTCAATTTTGAACTGCACCTGAAACTGGATTTTTATGGGCCTTTCTGGTCACTAGACACGGCAGATTGCAGGATGCAAGTTTCAGCGGGCAAGCCTTAATGGTAGCAAGCCAGACTGGATTAGAATTATTCTTTTAAGTTTTGGGATGGTTGAATTCGGGACTAGCTAAAACAAAGAGTTCAGCAATGCTAAGGCCTGGATTCTGCAAAGAAATCTGGAGTCAGCTGCAAGATGAAGAGTTCTGGACAATATGAAGAAGTCAGGAACAAGACGCTGTACGGAAATCTGGATGTGTTCTGGAAGAAGTTTGTCTTATGTATGGTGAAGTTCCTATATTTATACTACCAATTGACATCACAAAGTTTATGGTGTGGGCAGAATTTTAAAACACACCCCCATGGCTGTGAGTGGCCACAGGCACTTGCCTTGCTCTGGTTGGAGGTCAGAACAGAGCTGTCATCTTTACAATGGGATTTAGGAACTCCCACATTGATTATGACCAAAACTTAACTTTTGCACAAATGTACATTTCTAAAATGATGTTCCCTTATAGAATCGAACATATACATTTCATATTTGATGGGCTACATTCACATTCAATCCTCATTTCTTTGAGAGCTGTCTTTCTCATTCTATAGAATTTTATCAATTTTAATCATAACAGTTTGGATTAATAATTTCTAATCCAGTACATCTCTGGGTGATTATCACTGGAGCATGAATATACAATTTTAGGCTTGCTACATTAATAGTTCTGCTAAAATGGGGGTTTCCCTGTAACTTTGATTCCTTAGGTGGTACAGGTTTCATCAATGTCTTCAAAGCAAAAACTTAAAATTAGGTTAGCATCTACCAATTTTTAGATGTATCCTACTTCAGATTGCACAGTTAAAGAGTTTCAAACTTAACCACAAATAAAGATTTAAACACCAAAAAGTTCCTTTGAACAGAGTGTTTTTTCTCTCCTTTAAACAAACAACAGCTGTCAGATCCCTTTGATCAGGGTGGGGTGTAGAGGGAAGCATCCTGCCCCTCCCCAGCAGAGGTCAATGTTCAGGCTGTCCTTTGTTCTTGGCGCAGCCGAAAGCCAAGTGTCTAATGAAGTCTATTGCGCTCCATATGCCGGAACCTCCAGCATCCCTAGCCTTCCTGTAGCAAGGGAGTGTCAAACTGAAGTGTCAAACGTTCCCAGGTTGCCGCTGTCCAAAAATAATTAAGCAGTTATTTAACTCCAGTACTGGGTTGCTTTAAAATACAAAATAAAGTATTTTCTTTAACACATACAAAAATAAGCACAGTTTATAAGGGATTTGGACATTTAAAAGAATGAAGCCCTTCACAAACATGCTTTAAATAGGTACATTTTGCAATTTCTTCAGGAAAAAGAAACACTTTTAAATTGGGTTTGACATCTAATTTTCTTATGCAGCTGTCAGGCAGTGAGGCCTGGATTTCTCTGACTGCACTGGATGATCGGTGGTTCCAGCACACTTTCCATTTCAATAGGTTACCTGGAAAATTACTGAAATTAGCACCAAAACAGCACTTTGAAGGTTGCAATTGATTGGGAAAACTGTATTTTAAAGGCATTTTTGGACTTTAGGCCACTTCTGTGGCCTTGCTTCATGTGACAGGTAACAGCACCCATGGCATTCTCCTGCAGGGAGTTCTGTTGTGACATCAACTTTGCCTGTGGTGATGCAGCCTTTTTGTGATTTATGAACCATGCTCAGTTTTGAAAATTTGGTGCACACAGGGGTTAGCGGCTCCATTTTTGACAGTTTCATTCCCCAATTGGCAAAGGGGTGTAGTAGGGTGCATTGGCATGGTTTGAAATATCCCACAATATCACATCCTCATACCTTTAAAGGTGGTAACCAGGTCCACCTAGCTACCCTCAACTCCTGTTCTGCTGTCAAACACTCTTCTGATATGTATCCTTCTCAAAGACGTTTTCCTCAATGTTTTCACCTTCACGTAAATGTGGTTCACTGCCAGCTATGTCACTGCTTTTTACACAGTCCTGCCTGAGGGTTACAAGATCCTCTCCAAGCCCAGACCTAACTGGTGGAGTCAGAGTGGCCTTGATCTTCCCTGATGGAATCCCTGCTACTATCATTCCTAATCAGTCCTACTTCTCCTTTGAATGCCTCGTCTGCAGGTGTGCTGTCTCTCCTACCCTTTTGCTGACACTCGGCACCATCTACAGGACCCCTGGCCCGGTATCCCTCTTCCTGTCTGAGTGGTCTGACCACACCTCTTCCTTTTTTGCCTCTACCTTCAAACTTCTCCTCCTCAGTGACCTCAATATTCACCTTGACTCTCCCGAGATGGCCCCTGGACTCTTGCACAGCCTCCGTGACATTCTTTCCCTCGCCATTCATCCATCCGGCAGACCAACCCACTCTGCCGGACAAACTCTGGATTCTCTCATCTCCTTAGACATCCCTATCTGTAACCTTCTCACTACACCTCTCTCCTTGTCTGACCATTCCTGCCTTTCTTCTCATCTGGATCTCTTGGGTCTCCCTGTTAAGCTTCTGCCTTCACTGCCTGTCTCCTTCTCTGCCATTCGAGCGATGAAGTGTGTGTCAGTTGCTACCATTGCTGCCACCTTCATTCCCCTCTGTCTACTTCCACAGACTCCCAGACACACTCTGCCCTTGCAAAACTTCACCTTTCTATCACCAAGACATTGGATATGTTTTCCCATGTCATGAGGATCCGAATGAAGCCTATCTCGACATGCAACAACTGGTATGACACCGACTAAGCCTCTCTGAAACGCAAGTGTAGCGTGACTGAGCAGAAATTGTGGGCATCCGACGCATCCTCTGACAAACTTGCCAGTAGCCTGCTCCAAAGGCAATACAGACTCTCAATTCGGTTTTAGAAGAGGGGTCACATCCAAGCCATCATCTCTGGGGTCACAAACAAATCAGGCGTACTGTTTAAAATCTGCAAGGAACTCACCAATCCTTCTACAGTCTCCACATCTCCCCTGCCATCCCTAACCCTCTGTACCTCTCTGACCTCCCACTTCCTTTCCCAAACCCACAATATTCTGTCCTTAGTCACCTCCACCCCCTGCATCCCCCCTTCCCACCTGTCACTCCTCCTTTGACTCCCCTGCCATCCTTCTCTCCTTCTTCTATCCCATAGCACCTAATGACATCTCTAGAGTAGTCCACTGTTTGAAAGTCTCCTCCAAAAAGGTGTTCCGCTGCTGCTCTAGAACTATAAACGACAGCATTGCCTCCCTTGCACCTTCCCTGGCTGATTTGTGTAACCACTCCTTTGCCAGGGCTCCATCCCCCAGCCCCTCAAGCACTCCTTTGTGAATCCCCTCCTTAATAAGACCTCTTCAGACCCCTCTTGCCCAGCTAACTATCACCCTACTTCCATTACATCCTACCGGGGAAAAATCCTCGAGAAGCTTGACTGACCCAATGCACCAAATCTATTGGCTGTCTCCATGACCACCAGTCTGGCTCCAAAACTGCCAGAGGCAGGGAACATCCTCTAGTGAACCCCCGTGATGACTTGCTCTCTAATCCTGACTCAAACTCTCCTTCCATTCTTATCCTCCTGGATCTGGATCTTTACTCTGCCTTCAACACAATGAATCATGGCACCCTCACTAATCAGGTCTGTGACAACCTGAACATCATGGGCCTGGCACTGGACCGGTTGACCTCCTTTCTCTCCAACCAGCCCTGCCAGGTTCAACTGGGCCCGTTTCTCTACCCTATCAAACACTCTACCTGTGCCGTCCCTCAAGGCTCTATCTTCTTGATTTCAAGCCTCTGGCTTTTCAACATCTACCTGGCCCACTTGGCCCACTTCATGTCTTCCTTCTCTCCTCACTTTCAGTGTTATGCAGATGACACACAGCTCTCCTTCAAGTTTCTCTCCCCTTCCACCTCTTCCTCTTCTCTCATCCCTGACTATCTGACAGCCATTCAGTCATGGGTTGCTGTCAATGATCTCTGCCTTACTGCCAGTAAGACTGAGATCCTTTTCATTGGGACCCCCAGCTCCAACCTTCCCTCCCTCCCTCTGGCCACCCTCTATGGGTCCATTCACCTCACCCTCTTGTGAGGCAAAATAACCTTGGTGTCATCTTTGTTTCTTCTCTCTCCTTCTCTCCTCACATTGTGGACCTTGCCAAGAAGGCCCTCTATCAGCTGCACCTCGTTAGAAGTGTTCTCCCTTTCCTCACCTTCCCCCAGAAAATCAATATCTCGAGAGCTCTGTTCCTCTTTAGGCTTGACTACTGTAACAGCTTCTTGCTCAACCTTCCTTCATGCTCCCTCTGGCCCCTTCAAGTATTCGAGAATAGGACTGCAAGACCTATTCTTGGCCTCAAGCCCAGGGACCACATCTATCCAGCTCTACCTTCTCTCCACTGGCTCCTTTTTGCTGCTAGGATCAAATTCAAGACCCTCTGCATCATCCACAAGGCTTTCTGGGGCCTGGTACCCCGCTACATCCAGCTTTCTCCACCTAAATATCACTCTGCTAGAGCCTGTTGGTCTGCTAGCGCCAACTTTCTAAATCAGACGCTTCTCTAAGTGAAGAGTGGGGGGTAGATGTCTCTCATACTATGGAATGGTCTCCCAACCCCACTTAGGCTTGAGGCGGATCTACTTAAGTTCCGGGAGCTCCTCCCCCCCTTTTCTCCTCCTTCTTCACTTTCCCCCTCACCTATTAACACCTTCTTCTGCCTGATGGACTGCTTGGTTCCCTCTGAGTACTACAGGACCCTCTGCCAAATTCACTCCCCTTTCCTTGCACTTACCTGCATTCCTTGGCACATACCTTCTAGCCTCCCGTTAGCACTTGCACTTCACCCCTTCTCCCTTTTCCCTTTCCACCTGAGCACTTCTTTTCGCGCAGACCGGCACTTCTCCCCCCTCACACTTCTTGTTCTGCACTTGCATGGTCCGAATGTCACAACACCTAGTAGGACCGTTTTTGTATCTTTTTCCCCCCATTTTCTTTGTCTTGTTGGGCCTTGAAACACCATTTGTTGTATAGGCGCCGTACAAATATCCAATAAATAAATAAGTAAAACAGAACAGCTGAGGTGAAACAATGATATGCATTGGAAGATAAATTAATGTATTAATATGAATACCTTGATTATAAAATACCAAAATGTGATAATTGCATATTTATTAAAACCAAAGCACATCTCCATCGTTATTTGAGCCAGTTGATTGTACGCAATAGACCTTACCGGTCATATGAAGTGCACAAATAATTATGCACACACCTTTTTTTTAATTTTAAAGCCCAATTCTAATATGTATTCTTTCAACAAAACACACCTGAGTCACAGGATGCTAATATATTCTGATGAAAAGTGTTATCATATTTGAGACAAGAACTAGAATGTATTGCTGTACCCATAGAGCAAGTTTTGGAGACTTTATGTAAAACAGCACTTCAAGATAGAAGCCGTTCCAAGTAAATGCATTTCATATGAAATTGTCATAGTGAAATGTTGACTGCCTGTGATGAACAGAATGATTGTAGAGGCAAACATGACAAAAGCACCTATCCATAATGGAAAAGCAAATATGTATTTATTTATTTATTCATTTATTTATTTTAATAGAAGTAGGTTGGAAGTAAGGTGGTCTATCACCTTTTCATGATATATGCACAAATAAAATAATGACTAATATGTCCTGGAGGGGGTGGGAGGATGTTGTAGTTCCGATATATATATATATATAATTGTTTCTGCTTAAAATGCCATGACTTTTTTTCAAGAAATAACAAATTCATCTACAAATAAGCACTGCCAAATCAATGGTTTGGCTCATCTGTAGGCATTTAGAATCATCTCCTAATGATATACATAAATCCCTGCAATGAGAGGAACTGTACGGATGCCCATAGGGGTGGCTGATAACGCATAGAATGCTTTGGTGTTTAGCGTAAAATGCACCTTGATTTCTCACTATATTCACACCCAAGTGAGATCTGATGTGTAGAACAAATAGCATTTTCCTGCACACAGTGTGCATTGTCACATCAACAATAACCAAGTGAATGCAAATAGAATATTGTAGCATCTTAGTACGAAATATATCCTGCTTTCTGAGGATATTCAAAGGAAGGGTAGGTTAAACTGGAATCTGAAATGAAGAGAGTTCCTTTGGAGGCAACAAGTAAGGTTGTATGAAGTTTCTTTATTGAATATCTCCAACTAATCAGGTATTATAAAGTACATAGGAATATAAGAGCACAGGAAAGCCCACTGGCTCCCACCACCCAGGCTACATAGTTCCAACTGCCTGGTGTGGAACATTCACTCAACTACAAACATTACATACACTCCCAAACACACTACCATGACATTATATCACTCAAACAGGGAAAGGCCAAGATACAACCCACCTCCTTTCCTTGCAAGAACCATACACAAACCTCGGGAGGATAGCTCAGGGGCAATTCGCTCGCCTTAGAAGTAAGACGACACAGAGCACCACAGGTTCAAATCCTGGGTCCGCGCTTAGAAACCTCTGGTTATTAAGCATGTTACAAATAATATATCATATCATAACTAAAGCAAGCAGAACACAACACAAATCCAAGCAAGCAGAACACAGCATGAATTCAAGACACAACACAACCCCTTTCCTTGCACTTGTAACAATGAACCATTCACAAACCAAGGTAAGCAGAACACAACACAGCATCTCTCCTTCAATATTCAAACAGAGCACCACGCACATGGGACATCGACCACCACCACGCACCCTCATGTACCACCATTACCTGCGGGATTAAGAGAAGAAGTGGTCCCAATCAAGCGTGACTGACATCCAAACAGGCTGCACCACAACTCTACATCCACAACCATCATAAACGTATGCATCACCTTCCACCCACCACTGCCACCAGTGGATCTGAAGCCTGCCAGGCTTCAGTGAGAACCTGCTCCTTCCAGGCCTACAAACTACTTCCAACCATCTATCAACAAGACCATGCAACCCCCGTTCACCACTGCCACTGGTGAACCTCTAGCCTGCCACACTTGAGTTCAAGCATGCCTCTCCTTGGGCTGGCACACAATCCTGCTGGACTGATATAAATACCTGCTAATATCCAAAGGCAATCCGATCTCCATAAAACACTACACACAGGCAGTGGCGGCTGGTAACTTTTACAAATGTGTTGGGGTGTAAATATCTCAGGGTGAATTAGAGAGCGAACGAGCGCAACAATCGAGCCCAATCCACATCAAGTGAAGTACAGGGGGTTCTCCCACCTGCAAAATATTTTGTAAAATGGCTTTCAAAATGTGCAATTTACTGTCCAAACCCACAGAAATATGACATAAAAAGCATTTGTTTTTACATAGTAATGGTGGCATATTATTCTTACTTGTGTAAGTGTGATGGTGAATTTTACAGCAGCTTGCATTGAGAATAGCTGGTACTATGTTATATGCTTAAAGATATTCATTATATAGATAAACAGTAATGATGGGAAAAACAAATTGTCATGCTGTTACTGGCATTCGTATTTGTTCATCCTCTTACTAAGATGGGATTTTAGACATTACCTGAAAGAGGAGAAACTAAGCAAAAATATTACTTGTTTACCACTTGATTAATGCAACATTTGTCGTACCTCTATGGCTGTCAGTTTATTACGTTGAAAGTGCAATATATGGAAAGTATTTCAATTCGGTCTGTAGAAATATTTTCAAGACCCGCCATACTTTTTTTACAAGTGTTGCAGCAATTGGGCTATCAAATTCCCCATGAATGTTCTTTTTTATAAAAGGAAGCACACACTCACTTTAGGGTATGTATTCTTTAAGACCCCAAATTAAAATGGCAACTCATCCATAACATAGAGATTGCTTGCTTTAAAGGTGCATACATTCAGCAGTTACTTTGCATGCATATTAATGTTCTAAAACAGAAGAGAAAAGCAGAAGAGAAAAGTGTTGGATTTATCTATTGCAAAATCGCACACCAAGAAATAGAGCACTTTACAAAAAACGGGGAGAACACAGAGAGATAGCATCGAGAAAGAACTGGTGGAGGGGAAGCCAACTAAGTGGGTTTATCCAGTGGAGACAGGCACACACATATATTTGAATAGCTTCAGAGAAAACCAATCATCCATAACCCAAGAGACTATTACCCCCTGGCATTTTCGTGCAATCATGATTCTTTTGTGAAAACCGATATTTAATATATTCTGCAAATAAAAATGTCCTACGAGGCAGTGGCAAACGAAAAAAAGAAAATAACACGTGAATAGGTGAACAGGTGAACAAGAAGAGATATTACAAGATAGTTCTGAGAACAGGCGATGACAGCCGCAGCTCTGAGGAGACTCATCTCGGCTGCACATGTCAGCATGGCCGTGTTCTACAGTAAGACATGATCAAAGCTTTTTCTGGCAGTACTCAGCAATCTAGCTTTGGCTCAGTTATGGCATTTCATGGTGGCTGAGGACGGAGTCCTAACACACCAGCCAAATGCGGCATTTGGCTGACAGTGATGTGTTAGGACTCCGCACTCAGGCACCACAGATATTCCAAGCAATGCTCTTTATTAGCAAGCAATTAAAAAAACAAACTTAACAAAATGAATAATGTGCGGCCCGACCATGAACGTAATGAGAACATGTGCGGTTTTAAAACAAGTTAGCAGAACTCATGCTTTACGATGCTTTGTAGTGAGCTGTCATTTGTTACAGTGGATAAGCAAAGCACAATGCCAAGGCGTGTCTAGTGACAGCTAGCTCGAGAGTCCACGCAAGAACCAGAGGCAGGGGCTCGTGTCCTATTAGGCGTAGACAGTCACCATTTGCTACAATGTGAAAGAGACACAAAATTTCTCTCGGACGCGTGTTAGTGCCAGGGCACGCCACATTACCCCTTTGCTGCCCGTCTTGCCATCTGAAACCTGCCCCTTCCCTCCAAAGTGCAGCGTTACACCGACAGCTCATGGCCCTACTTCCTTTTCCATCAGGAAACTGGGCCGTGTCTGAGATCGCCGTTTTAAAGAGATCAGAGGCGTTGCTAGGGGGGATGGGCTTAGGGAGCTATAGCCTGGGTATTTTGGTTGTATCCCCAGATAGAATCTCAGGGTCTACAACCAAAAGGCTAGCCAGCCCCAAGCCCCGACACTCCCAACATTAGCATAGCCCCGGGTCTTTTCTAGACCTAGCAACACCCCTGAAAGAGAGCTTCAAGTCATACGCCCTTATGGTGGGAGAGGATAGTGTATTCAAAACCCAGGAGGTAATCAATAAGTGGGAGCATCTTTATTTCAGCTGGGAGTCTGCAACTGGGACAGCGAGGTTCTGGTGCAAATACAACCCTTGCCAAGAAAAGGCCTAAGCAAAGGACATGTCATTACGGGCAAGCCAAGCAATATTCTGGGAAAGAGAAGCGTCACATTCCACTATGCAACCCATTTTACCAGGGAAATGTATGATGTCAATGTGGGACTAAGTTCTGGCACAGGAGGACATTTTATATATCGAATTTGAGCCACAATACTTCCCCTTTGGCAATATCCTGAATTGGAGAAACTGAACGCATGTGGTCGTTCAACCTCTTTATTTAACTCTACATATTTGTTACACAATGCATGACAAATGAAATAATTTGACGGGGTTCATGTGAATTTAGAATGAGTGACCTTTGAGGTGATCAATGGAAGAAGTGCCCTTAGTCATGAGACAATAATACACAAGACAAGAAGTTGTGCGACTGGAGAAAGAATGAAAATGCACCAGCCCATGGTGGCAACAGATATCTGACCAATGAGTGGTGAAGCCCAAAAGTAACAAGAATAAATGTGTTTAACAGTGATCAATTAAGACCTTTTACTGGCATAAATGAGTGGGTGTGAAATATATGCAGCCTATTGCCACCGTTGTGTTTGTATGGTAAGGAGCACTGGCACCAGCTGTTTGTTAACAGTAGGTCTGCTTGAAAGATGTTGCAGGCAGGGCTTGCTTCCTCTCCTGGGTAATTGATTGATTGGGCCTTTGTTTGCTGTGCCCTCTGTGTGGTGTTTTTCCAGTCAGGTTGTTTGCTTCCGGCCTAAGTTAGTTGCTCCTGTGATTCAGCCAGTGGGAGTCTTTAGTTGCCTTCAGTTTACGAAATGTGGGACCTGGGAGCTAAAAATGTAAATCATGTTGGAGTGCACAGAGAGGCAGATGAGCTGGCTCTGTTAAGCTCAAGTGAACCTCACTGCTTAACCGGTCATGGTCAGATTAAGTTTAACCACAGAAATTTAAATCCATGTTTGTCACTCGTTTTTAGCCGAATCGAGCACTGATGGTGGGTTGTGTTACTACAGTGCATGGCAAACTTCAGACTTTCTCACTGAGTTTCGTGACACACCCATCTGGTAATAGACGAGACCCTCAGCCTTGTCACACGTGTACAGGCTCAAATCCACGCATACAGGGTTGAAATGAAAACAGTGCCTGTGGGTGGCCCGGTCCTAGGGCCCCTATGGCTGCTTAAAGTAGCTACTGGTATTCCGCTATACATGTTGTAAAGCGGAACAAACATCATCTACTTTAAGCAGCCCAAGTGTTACAGTCCAGACTGGGTGAGAGCCGAGCATCGATGCAGGGCCTATTCAGCTTGGCCTAGATGACATTGACTGGGCCCTGCATTCCCCAGGGCAGGGCTCCGGGACAGTCCTGGAGCACTGTGCTGGGGAATGAAGGCCAGGCTTCAAGTTAGTTAAGTCTTCTTCAAGTTACTTTACCTACCGGCGGAGTTGGCAAGGTAGTCTGTGCACATGGGCCCTGGCCTGTGCTGTTCTTTCTAGGCAGCTCTTCTTCTGCAGTTCCCTGTACTCAGCAGCATGAAGTGAGAAGGTGGCACGCACCGTCACGACATGCATGCACCCATCACCCCACTCACACTCAAATGTCATTGGCTGGTAAACAGCCAATTGTCGCAGTTTACTAGGCAGTCACACTCAACTCAGGGAATTCCTTCCCCCCAAGCAAGGTGGCGCCCAATTAAGCACTTTACAGATTCAAGTGAGGCCTTTTGCCTGTCTCGCACCTCCCCATCAAGCACCCTACCAATGAGCTAAGAACCAGGCCGGTGTGTAGCCAGAATATATATTTATTTAAGTTTGGACAAAGAATAACAAGACAATCCCAACTCAGCCACCACCGCCGTGGCTCGACACATTATCACAAATTTCAATAGTCTCCACCAATTCACTAGTATATATTTCTACTAAGCTGTTTGTTACTACAACACACAGTTAGATTTTCAAGATTTGTAGTCAGAATTAAATTCAGGTTTTGTTGTGAAGGAAACAATATAGCACATTCACAATATAATACAAGATACACAGGTATGGCTTAATTTGAAACAATACTTTTCTCCCTGCAACCCCCACCCTCAAGGCTTCAATTAAGTATAACCTCTTTGATTTAAAAGCAACGTGCAGGGAGTGAGAGAACAATGGAAAAATCATTTTGGCTTCTTACTAGAAATGCAATATTAGGGAAAGGAATACAGTGAACAATTATTTTTTTTTTTGCAACACACATGAAATGAAAGGCAGGGCTTTGTGATTTTGGTCCGAAAAAAATGGGAACAAAGAGGAAATTTCGATTTGCAACACACATACAGATGAGATGCAATGCATGTAATTCTGACTTTGGAATCACTGGGAATAAATAGGAAGTTTTGTTTTGTAGCCCCTGCATTCACTAGAAAGATAGCATTTATGATTACTTATTTTGGGATTATGGACACCCCCCTTTGGGACAGGAGTAAGGGGTTTGAGAAGGACAGTCAACCAAGTCTTTATAGTCCACAGCGCTCTAACACACTGGGCATGAACTTTGTTAGTTTTTAATTCTAACAACACTCATCCTGTGATTTTCTAAATGGGAATTAATTGATTTAACTTCAATTCAATGTGCTAAGGATTTACACAGCTTTGACCCTTCCTGCACAATTTAATGGAAAGGATGAAGACAGGCAGTTCCCAACACAATTCATTTTCAACAGAGAGAGTGGTTTTCTATGGGGAAATAATTTGAATGAGATTTTATAAATTGTGCGAAGGGCTTACCCAGTTTCACCCTCCCCCCCCTTTACCCACTAATGGAAAGGGATGAAGGCAGATAGCTCCCAAGACATTTGATGGCCTTTGGATTGGTCTACTTACATGGGAGGCTTTGGTCAAGGAAACAGCATGGCTCCTCTTAGGACAGCGCAGATCTGGTCAAGAACTTCAATTCAAGTATTTTCTCCTGCATCCAGACTCCTTCTGCTCCTCTGATGGGGTCCCAGCTAACGTATGGATTTCCTTGTCACTGTCTCCAATGCAAGGATTAAGATTTCTCTTCTAGTTGTTCCTTGCAAGGCGCCGTCAGCATGCTATTTCCCGGAATGAAGAGAAAAAGCCCTGTTCTGATGCAAAAATGCTCTCTTATGGGGCTGATGACATTCCAACATTGTCATAATTCCGACGGTAAGGATTGGCTAGCACTCTCCCTTCACCTCCCTCCAAGATGCCCATTGGCTGCTGATAGGACCAGATGTTGGGAGATATGTATGATGTAGGCTGAGGGAGGAGAACGATTTGCCATCCCAAAGTGACATGTGGATTTTACATTTTGTGTTCTGAAAAATCTCACAATGTGGCTATTCCCTTAATCTTTCCGATAACCGAATTAATATATATATATTCTACATTTTATGGTGAGTCAGACAATACTATTTTTCTATCGGCACACCCTTCCTGGGCAGAGCTTCAATTTTTCGCAGTTTGCTGCTGCACCAAAATAGTTACAACTTTGATACTACATACATCCAACAATAATTTCCCCGTCTATTAATCTATCAATATTTCCAATTCCTCAGATTTATGAAAATGTCATAATCATAAATTCGATCATAACTTAAGTTATGCATATCACAAAAATGTTGTTTTTGCATGGTTCCAATTGGCTTTTTATCCACATTAAAATGAACCCAGGGTGGGCTTGATAGGACAGACAATGCACTTTATATTCAGGGAAATGTGTTGAATGTTTAATCAATGTCACTGCAGGCTATGAGAGGTAGTTTCATGTCTCCTCCAAGTTTCAATTTCTCCTTATACATGTGACCAGCCGTCTGCTCGGGCCAATGTTGATTCTGCCCTCCTCTGCTGATCTTCAAAGGGTCTTTGTTTAGAGCTAATGAATATTTTATGTGAAACCTGGCCTTAAAGATCATTTCTGTTGGTCATGTTATCTGTAAATGCCATAATTTCAATCTACTACTTTGTATATCTTAGCATTTAAATTGACAAGCAGACCTGTTTCCTTGGTAGGCCCAGCCCCAAGGTCTTGGGTCCAAAGTTTCAGCTTAGAGAGAAAAACAAGTTGCAGTTCACAATTCTGAAAGGCTAGCATATTGCATTTACCCACCGTGTACATGTAACTTTCAATACTGCACCAGGGTCTGTTGTTCACAACATCATTTTTCTTCTTTATATACTGTATAAACAGAAATAAGTTTACTCTAGGAATTCTTGACAAAATATGGTACAGTTATATAAGAAACCAGTGTTAATTTCTCTAAAAATGTAATAGGCCTTTCCTTATAAATGTTGTCATTTCAGGTGCTGAAATTAAGTCTCTTTATTCCTCATAAAGGCAATTTGTCATTTGACTTTATTTTTCAAATGTAAGGCATCATTCCTCCTTTTTAGCTTCCAAATGCACAGTGTTTCAAATGCTTTGTTCATCCCACGTGCACTGTTACAGTTTTGAATCTGTTAAAGTGGGCATTTACACAGAGTCAGCATCTGCAATGCCACATGTCCATCGGACGCAGTTAACAATATTTCAATTCTAAGTCTCGCTCTTTTCCGGCTGAATGCCTGTACACTGTAACAAATTGGAGGAAGACCCTTTCACACTCATTCACTAGACATCATGTTGAAATCACTTTTTTGTACTGGCTTTTATATTTCAATGGAACTCCACAATGAGCTAGCTTCATTTCTCACAATGGGGCCTAGAATGGCCTCTCCATCTCTGGTGCTCGGGGTCTGTCTTTTTACCCCACACAATGACATTCAGCAAATGATTCTGTTGATATGCTTAACTGTAATGATCAGATCAGATACTGCTGGTGCGCTATTTGTGCACAGAAATTCTGGAGGGGCCACACCTCTAGGTCCCCACCAGCCTGCTAGATTGTGATGTCTTACGTAAAGTGCAGGGAGCTCCATGCCTTTTAAATTAGAAAAAAGGTGTGTGAAACGGGACTCACACCTGTGGCAGCCGACCCAGCCATGAAGACAAAACATGGTTGCACACAGAGAGCAGCAGATCATTGTACACTAAAAGTACACATTTGATTGCCGCCACGCCACACTGCTCACAAATGATACAGAACAGTTTCCGAACTTCTAAATCTGTTCTACAGAAGTTGTAGAACACTGTTTTCAAACACTCCATGGGTGGGTGCCCTGAGTTGGGGGGCACTGCCCCTCCCATCCCATGAAAGCGGACGCCACTGCACACGGGCATCCACAACCTAAATACATACCTACAAAACACATGCAACAGACACAACACCACACCATCTCACAGACCAAGAACACCATAGCATCACACAATACCAATCTCATGCTCATCATCACACTCACACAGATGGCAAAACTCCAGGCAAAGAATTCCCCTAGCAAACAAACATTAGTATTACCAAACCCAACTACTGGCCAGGCACGGTAGGAACCACCATAATGCACAGCACAAACTCCTGAATATGATTTCTGCCGACAAGGATAGAGCACCGTTGCCAAGGAGACCAACCTAAGATGTACAGACAACCACCCAAAAGAGAAACATCAAGGGAAGTTGTAAAAGTTGATCAAATAACAAATAATAAGATTAGAAATCCTGACGGGGATCAATAAACACATTACATAACCATGCAACATGACCATACATCATTAACTCATTAACACACGTCTGAGCCCCATCACACATCAACACCAAGCCACTATTACAAACCAACTAGGTAAGGTGTATCCGCGTATGCCTCCACCAGGCATAACTCCACCAGGAGTAACACACATACATCCTGGCATGCACATCACCATGCTCCTTCCAAAGTAATGTGCATGAAACGCCATAATACTTAAACTAGCAAATAACAACACCAGGTTGCTACTTACATAAATAACAAGAATTGTATTGTGGGAGGTGTCCACCCCACACCAGCCATCTCACCAACAAGCTACCCATCTACATTCAACATCAATGTGCTGAATCTACTAACTCTAATAACCAACCAGTAACTACCTATAATACTTGTTATCGCATCAAACATTTTAACTACCTCGACTCTGACAGTGAAACACTAACTCCTTTGAAGGTATCTCACCTAACTCCCAAATCGCATGCCATGCATTGGCACGCAATTTGAAAAAATTCTCCAAAAACAAAATGAGCATTAACATTTGAAAGAAACATGTCAATAAGGCTAAATGTCCTTGCTGCTTCAGAGCAGCTTAACTTGCAAATCCCCAATTAGTTAAACTCTTATAATTACTACATTATGCACACACCACATTTCAGCACATAAAAGCATACACCTTCTTTTTGAAACATGCACCATGCTTAAAGGTCTATGTTGCATCTTCCCAGCTTAACTGGTAACAATTGCCCATAATGTTATCTCTGGCATACTAATTTGCAATAAATCACCATCAGCACAAATAAATACATATGTTCGATTTTAAAAGCATCCTTAAAAGCAACCTTGAGAGCTAAATGCACTTCCTGCCTTTAGCTGCTAAACTGCACATCTCCAACAAACAATCAATTTGAAGCAAGTTTACTTTGCTTCTACAATAGCTAAGCAAATGATGTTATTTAACTGCCGAAAAGAAAAGTTCCATTACATGTAACATTGTATTAGAAAAAATCCTGCCCTGTCAGCATGTCACCAGCCTCTTTGCTCCCTCTGAATACAGCAGCCCAGCCTGCAGCGTGGCAGGAAACAACAATTCTCACCATCTCTCAAGATAACATAGACAGAAATCCTATAATCCTTCAGTTAAACTTGCAGATAAATAGAAATAGTCCCCCAGATTAAACATCAGAAAATCTTGACTCGTGCCAATGAAACTGCTTACAAATATCGACGCAGTAAAAAAGTTGTTTGACTCTTACTCTTCATCATTGCGTGAGTATAAACAAATCATCATCCCTGACTCATATTGGAATGTTCGCTCTCTGTTCTACACCTAGATATATGACCTCTTCCAGAGCAGTTCCTGCAACCTACAACATCAAGTAGAGAATGTTGATAGGTCCTATACTCTGATGCCATCACAGCCACCTGGTAATCATCACGTCCTCAGAATGAAACGGGGATCCAGCAACAACCCAAGTCATGATGTTATTGGGCAAACCACTGCGCTTTGGAGTCAAAGATTGCCAGACCCTACAGCAGCCTAGTCACCATTTGAGTCAGAGATGCAGAACAAAGTGAAGCTCCTGACCTCCAACTGTCTCAAAGGTCACTGACAAGACCCAACACAAGACTGTGAAAGGTATGCTGGCTCCCATATCTTGATCTGGTATTTTCTTACTAGGGCACTATACAGTTCAGATTCCTGGACCAGGCTTACATCTGGCCACAAACTTCCCTTCGCCTGGCCGACCATGTTGGGCGAACACCAGCACTCTCCAGGCATTGTTTAACATTGGGTTACTCTGTGGTCCACCTTCATATCTGGTACCCATGACACTCTTCAATTAGCAGACCCACTGCCTTGCTAAGCTCCTGGGGTGCACAGCAACACCTCTACTCGCTAGAACACTTGTCTCTCCTGGCCAATAGCTCTGGCCCTTCTTTCCATCCTCGTGAACTGTTCACACAGCCCAGGGACTCATCAGCCTGCCAGGTGCACTTCGACACTTATCTCCACCTTATTGTCTTCCGCTGGATGACAGGCTGCCATGGGTAACAGACTGCTCTGGGTGGTGGGGTATCTTCTCTGGGGGGGGGCTGGGGGTCTCCCTCTTCTTCCTCCTTCTTCTTGCTCCATTAGTCTGCATCCCCACAGCAGTTATACCTCTCCTTGCTTCTTGGCAGGTACCTGATTCTCTTCTTTTCCTTTGCGTTACGCATCAAATCCAGCTCGTCACCAGTGAAAAGAAGTGAGTTCCTTTGGAGGCAGCATGTAAGGTTTATAAGTTCTTTCATTAAACATGTTCACATGGGAGGCCACCAGGGGGCGCACAGGCAATGGCTGCCTGATTCCCAAGCTCCTGCCGAAGCGAGGTCGCAACGGGGATTGAGCCCCCCCCGAGACCCCCTCAAGGAGAACAAAAGAGCCTGAGCGGGCAGTGAAACCCGGGGCCCCGCTTGAGAGAAACAGCGACGTTCGGGGACCCCCGAAAGGCAGAGAACCGGAACCGCGGCCTCAGCAGCAAAGACGCCACGGGAGACCTGAGCAGCCGTGGGGCCGGAGGAGGAGCCGAGGCCCGCCAAACCGGGGGGACTGCTCGGGAGGGACCGCCCCCCCGTCGCGACTGGCACCCAGCCCCCAAGTGAGTGGACCACAGAACGGGGACACCGATCCCGCCGTGGACCGGGCCCACGACCCCCAATTGAGGCGGCAGCCTCCCTACACCTCATCCGCGCGGGCAGACACCCCGGATAGGAGGATGGCTTATTCCCCCGGACCAGGCCCCGGAGAAGAAGGGGTGGCGGTGCCGGGAATCCCTCCTCTGCCACCGCACCTGCCAGCCCCGAGGGGCGACCAGCATTTCGGCACTGGGTGAGGGGACCCTCGAGTCTGCACCACTGCATGCCCACTGGAGGGGCTCCCCCCTCCCCTCTTCCTTCGCCGGGGCCCAGCTCCCGACCCCACCACCAGAGGAGGAACAGACAGCAGGAGAGTGGGCTCGGACAGGCACCCGCTAATATCATAAACAGGACGGGACCCACACACGGCGAACGAAGCAACCTTCCCTCCCCGCAGTGCACAGAAGACGCCAAAGGCCCTGGGGCATCTGCACTGGGTGTGAGGCCCCCGCCAGAAGTCGGCGGGGCTTGTGCCGCGAAGGACCACCGAAGTGAGGGGGTGGTCCCTGTTTGCCCCCCTCCCCCCAAGGGTGCCTCCACCAGTACAGCACCCGCCGGCCTACGAGGTGATCCCGTGGCCCCCACAGAACTGAGGCATACCCTACGGCGAGCCCGAGGGGTAACCAGATGAACTGGCAAAAGAATCTACAAAAATATTGCTACCAAGAGGCAGGACCCCACGATAACAGCCCGTCTCACGACTGAGAAATGGCCCACTTGGAAGCCTCGGCACCCTCAATGGTGGCAATAGAGAGGGGCTTCACCTCAATTCTACAGGAGATAAGGGACATGCGCTCCGACATTGCCCAAAAATTCGAAAAAATGGATCAACGGGTTGACAAAGTCGAGGACAGGCTCCTTCAGATTGAAACCAACCAATCTTCATCAGCAACCCTAGAGGTAGAGACAAATATGAGGCTATCTGCCCTTGAGAAGAGGGAGGAGGAGAGGTTGAGACAAAAGTACAATTTTGAAAACAGGAAACGGAGGAACAACCTTAGATTTTTCAGGGTCCCCGAGGCGGAGGGGGAGACGGAGGTCACTCGAGTGGTGCGAGACATTATTGCCCTCCTCTTTGAGGAAGAGATGACTACTGAACTCACTTTTGATCGGGTGCACAGAGCAGGAGGACGGGCAGGGGGACCCCGGTCGATTCTGGTCCAGTTCCATTTCTACTCGGAAAAGAAGCGGGTGCTGGAGGCCGCCAGGAAAGCTCAGGTGATTACCTACAACAATTCCCAAGTCTCCATCTTTCAGGACCTCTCCGCAAATACACTGGCCAAACGTAGGATTTGCTGCCCCCTCACTCATCTGCTGAAAGAGAAGGGGGTACAATACAGATGGGGCTACCCCTTCTCCCTAGCCTTCGAATACCTGGGCCAGGGGACGATGTTGATCACCGAGGAGGACATCAAGGGAGCCATCCAGGACTACGTGATGGAACCGAACCCCCGAAGGGGACCAACAGGGCCTGTTCAGGGTGGAGCAAATGACCCGGCCCGTCGAGCGGAAGAAGAAAAAAGACCAGCGCAAGGAAATTTAGAAAAATGAACACGCCTTCTCCGGCGAAGGAAGGAGAGCGGAATGACTCTGAGGGATGAGTACCTATGGGACCCAACCAGCAAAGGTCCGAGAATGAGGAACACGGAGACGATCGGAGCGACTTGACCACTTGCAGGTCGGAATCTGAAGAATTGGTGGTTAAGCCAAAGCTAAAGTCCCCTTGAAAAGCAAGTAAAGCGGGAGCGACAGAGGGGACGACGCTGGGGGGGGTCTCACAAAAACGAGCTTAGCAATGAACGCCTGGCCGGGGAGGGCAGGCTGGTGGTCCGGCTAAAATGCCAGAAATGGCGGAACTAACTGGCTGGACGCCGGGGAGGGAGGTGGGGGCACACAAATTAGTTGGGGTTTGATTGTTTGGGAGGGGGTTTGAGGGGCAGTTGGGGCAATGTTTTAAAAGTGTCCGAACGGTGAGACAATGGGAGTGAGAAGGGAGTAACGATGCGATGCTGTTGACCAATAGAGAGGGAAACATAGATTATGGCTGATGGCCGGCCGTCCCTGGGTGTGGGTACACTGAATATGCGGGGGCTGAACACCCCCACGAAGAGGTCCCTGATTTGTAGGGAATTCAGGAGGGCGAAACTAGACCTGCATTTCTTGCAAGAGACACACTGGGCGAGGGGGAAAGAACATAAAATGCGAGTGGGGGAATCAAAGAGGTCTTCCACGCTTCTCGTAAGGTAAAGAAAAGAGAGGTGGCCATACTGGTTGCAAGGAACATAGGGTTCGAGAAAGAGGCCATCCTGAAAGTCCCCGAGGGCTGATACCTGTTTGTACGGGGCTCCCTACAGGGCTCCGCCCTAACCCTGGCAGTAGTGTATGGCCTGAACGCCCAATTCTGGGAAGAAGCAAGGGACAGGCTCAAACTGTTTGTACAAGGGCGCTTGGTGGTGGGGGTATTACAATATGGTTCTAGACCCAACCAAAGATAGAAAGCGGGTAGGCCCCCAAAACCTCAGACCCGCAGATTAAGCCATGGCGCGAAACTTTTAGAGGGTCAATGAGGATCTGGGCCTGGTGGATACAATCCCGACCCCCAGAACAGACGTCCCCTCCTTTACTTACTACTCGACCATCCACAACTCGTTCTCTAGGATAGATTACATCTTTGTGGACGAGATCCTCCATCCATATGTCGCAGTCTATAGGATAGACCCTGTCCCTTGGTCAGACCACGACATGGTCCGAATTACCTTAGCGGTGGGTTGGTGTGGAGAACGCAGAGGACGCTGGAAATGTAATGATGCCCTATTAAGAGACGAGGTTCATGCCCAAGAAGTCCTGGAAGCCATAACAGAGTTCTTTGAGCTTAACGATAACGTGGAGGTGGACACGCACATGCTTTGGGACGCCTTCAAGGCAACCTTACGAGGAGTCCTCATAAAAATAGGAGCTCGGAAGAAAAGGGAGAGAGAGGCCCAGGAGAAAGCCCTGCGAGAAAAAATAGCCCGTCTCCAGCCAGGGGGCTCCCCGGATCAGGCCCTGGAGCGCGACCGGGTGGCCGCACTGGAGGACTACAGGCTCCAGCTAAAAGACCTACTCCTACACAAAACGGAGAGGAGTCTCCAAATGGTCAAACAAAAATATTATGATAAAGGGGACAAAGTGCATAGGATCCTAGCCTGGAAGTTGAGGGAGGTCCAGAGAAGTAGAAGGGTGAAGGAGGTGAGGGACGCCCAGGGGTCCCTTGGCTGTAACTCTCCCCATATCGGAGAGGCCTTTCGCCAATACTAGAAGACACTCTATTCGTCAGAATATGACGGAGATGATACCCAGATAGAAAACTTCCCGAACTCCATACAGATCCCATCCCTTACGAGGGAGATGGCAGAGGGGTTGGAGGGCTCGGTGACCGAGGATGAGGTGGACAAGGTGATTAGTGGGATGAAGGTGGGAACTTCCCCCGGGGAAGACGGCTTTACTGTTTATTTTTACAAGAGATTTCACTCCTCCCTGGTCCTGTACCTAGTGAGAGTTTTCAACGCTGTGCTGGAGGGAGGCATCCTCCCCGAGTCCATGATGGGGGCCATAATAGCAGTTTTGCCCAAGGAAGGGAAGGATCCCACAGAATGTTCCTCCTACCGCCCCATATCGCTGTTAAACATTGACGTTAAGATCCTGGCCAAGGTGGTGGGGAGGCGGATGGAGGGGATAATGCCGAAACTAGTCCATGGGGACCAGGTGGGCTTCATTAGGGGAAGGCAAGGGTCAGATAATATTCGCAAAACAATAGACCTGTTTCACTTCGTCCAAACATCAGTGCTCGATGCATGTGTCCTATCCCTAGACTTTGAGAAAGCCTATGATAGGGTTGAGTGGAGATATATGGTACTCCTCCTCCAAAGAATGGGCTTCGGGACTCACGTTATGAGTTGGGTAACTGCCCTCTACAGAGCCCCAACGGCAAGGGTTAAGGTGAATGGGAAGCTGTCCGAATCATTCCCCCTCTCCCGAGGGACAAGGCAGGGCTGCCCACTCTCTCCCCTGATATATGTCCTTACGATGGAGGCATTAGCCATAGCGATCAGAGCTCACCTGGACATCAAGGGAATTAGAAGGGGTGAGGTTGAATTCAAACCGTCCCTGTTTGCGGATGATATTTTAGCCTATCTGGTAGACCCTGGCTCCTCGTTCCCCCCCTTCCTGACCCTGGTGGCTGCGTTTGGGCGCTTCTCGGGCCTGAAAATTAACACCGCAAAATCTGTCTTGCTCCCAATGAGGACAACGGACCCAGAGCTAGACCCCCCGGACACGTTTCACGGGATTACAGTGGGGAAGGTCGCTATACGGTACCTGGGGGTCCTTCTCATCAGAGACATATCGAAATTGGGCACCACTAACTATGACCCCATAATTGCAGAGATGACATCTGATCTGAGGAGATGGGGCAAGATGATCCTCTTATGGAATGGCCGGATGACTGCTGTAAAGATGAACATATTGCCTCGGCTCCTGTACCTTTTCACAGCTCTCCCAACCACCATCCCAGCACAGAGTTTTAGAGAACTACAAAATGCGGTATGAGACTTTGTATGGCAGAGGAAAACCCCAAGGACCGGGAAGGCCACCCTGACTCTACCGAGGGAGGAGGGGGGATTTGGGTTGCGGGATTTTCACCTTTATTTCTGCGCCGCCCAACTGCGCGTCCTCTTGGTGCACATGAAAGAGGGACTGGGAACGTATTGGTCATACCTAAAAGATATGGACGCGCGCCCTCTAAAGGTGCGTGACCTCTTATGGGCCCCGCGCAAGACAATCCCGAAACACCTACAAACTCACCCGACATTGGACTGCATACCTTACCACATGGCCATCCCCGATGACTTCTCTCTGGGGCCACCCCCTCAACTTGGGTAGTAAAGTGTTCCGGCATTCCCAAACCTGGTCAGACATGGGAATGGAATGGGATGGGAAGATGTTCAGAGAGGGCAAATTCCTATCCTATGAGGACCTGAGGGACGCTCTCAGACGAGGGTCTCTTTCCATTTTCGAATACCTCCGCCTTAAGGGCATCCTCTGCGACCAGTCATGAGGTCCAAACCTGAGGAGACAGTTAACCCCCTTCGAGAAGCTCCTCGACTCGGCGACCTCGAGAAAGGGTGCAGTATCTAGTATGTATAACATTTTAAATACTTATAACCTTCTGGGTAGGAGGAGCTTCCGCGCGTTCTGGAATGATCTGGTGGGAGAAGAGATCTCAGGGGACGCCTGGGCCAGAATATTCAAAATAGCATTTCATGGGAACTTATTCACCTCAGACATGGAGCATAATTTTAAGATCTTACAGGGGTGGCACAGGGACCCAGCAAAACTGTCAAAGATGTTACCGGGGGTGTCACCAAGGTGCCCAAGGGGATGCGGCCAGACAGGCTCCAGAGGCCACATGTGGTGGCACTGCCCGAAAGTACAGGCCTAATGGGGCTTGGTGAGGGGCTGGATAGCGGAATTAACAGAGGAACTTTTACCACTTAATCCCCTAACGATGTTATTGGGTCTCCCCCCGGAGGAAACAGAACTATACCGATATCCAAGGATGTGGGAAACCATGCTGAGGGCGGGCAGAGTGGCTCTCGCTCAGAAATGGAAGAGCCCGGAAACCCCCTCAAAGGAAGATTGGCTGAAAAAGGTGAAAAACATGTTTTTGATGGACAAACTGACTGCTATGGTGAACAATGATATTAGTTCATTCCTCACAAACTTGTATGGATTGCAACAATCCTGGGGTTGGGATGTTCACTGAATCCGAGGTATGTATCCCGGCCCGAACGGGGCGGGACTAGTCCCGAGATGCATGACAATCGACCGGGGACCCACGACCCGGGGAATGGCGGCGCTAAGTCAGTCGGCGACATGGTCACTAATCGCATCATCTCCGAGGCACAGGATATGGAGAGAACATTAGGAGCCTCCCTAGACGAATGCACGGATCTGGACACAAGGAACAGGGGTGGGCTGGGGTGGGGGTATTGGAGGGTGGGCGGGGTAGGGGGGTCACTCAGTTTTTATTGTTTGTTTTATTAAAAAATGCTAATAAAAACCAAAGTTTAAAAAAATAAACATGTTTACGTAATCAGGTATTATCAGGTACATAGAAGCACAGGAGACCCCACTGGCTCCCACCACTAAGGCTACATAGTTCCAGCTGCCTGGTGTGGAACATTCACTTAACTAAAAACATTCCACACGCTCCCAAACATTCTACCATGACACCAAACCACAAAACAGGGAAAGGCGCAGATACAACAGAACCTAGTAGCATTTCTATGTGGGGTGTGCATCCCTTGTAGCCAAAGCAAAGTTCATTGAACCCTGATCGTTTTTACACATGTAGCCAATAGCTGAGACTGTGCACCAAGTTGCATGCTTCATAGCTTAATAGAGAATTCATAAATCAACACTTGTAAAAACCTAGTAATTTCAAAATGGGATGAAAGGGGGCTTAGCTGAACCATTTTCATTTTCATAGAGAATGATGCAGTTTCAAATGAACAGTAACATTTCACCAATTACTTTGTGTTGAAGTGAGATATACCCCAAAATAGACACACGCAAATCATCCAAGGGATTAGGGCGGATAGTTATCCTTTCAGAAAATCATAATTTTGGGTTGACACATAGTGCAAATATAGCAATATGCTGTACATTCTAAATTGATGTCATAGCTCCCTAAACTCAATCCTGTATATTGTGATTGAAGGTACGCATGCATATGTAACGTTGTGCTCACACTTGGAGTTTGTACTAATCACCATATGTGTTAAATGAATGTACTTTTTGCTAAAAGAAGAGGCCTTCTCTTTTATACGGCGGCGTTTAAGACCTGCTGACCAGGCAAGAACTTGTTTTTAACAGAAGAATTGTGTTTGGTCACTGTATGTCGAAGCATGCTGAGCCTGCTAAAACTATCTGCAGAATACGGGTGGGGGGAAGGAATGAGTAAGCATGGCCTCGAGCACAGAGATACGGGCACAAAGGGGCACGAAAGAATGTGAAGACCGGGATAACAGGAAACCACGATAGACCACGATAGCAAATGTGCAATGGTTGTTCATTAAACTCCAACTGGATACTTCAGATAAACTCCAACTGGAGATCCGCCCTGGGGTGGACATGTGCTATGTGCAAGGCAATGTAAACAGAAAAGTATAAAAGAGCACGATGTGTAGAGGAAGGCGCGGCACTTCGACGACTTGCTTAGCGAGACGTTTGAACTTGCGGCCCATTCGCGAATGCTTGTGCATTAATAAAGTAATGTTTACTTGCCTCTTTTCTGTCTGAGTTATTGCAGGGTCCCTCATTGTACTGGTTATGGTGACGGCGAGAAATCGCACCCACAATTTTGGTGTCAGAAGTGGGATGCGAAGGAGCGACAGTCCGTCACTGGGTGAGGAACGCCGCGGCGGAACCGGAGAAGGAATTGATCACGGGGCCCCAACAACTGAATCCGCACCTTTGATTGCAACCAACGCGTCATCCTTGTTTTTCCGGCTCCGTCGGCGGTGGAACAGCAGGCTGTCGCCCTTCGGGTCCGGAACACTCTGGCAGGACCCTTAAGGTAAGTGGTATGGATGGATGTATGATGGAGTAAGGAAATAACGATTTAGGGTTTATGAAGAGGATGGTGGTATGTCCGTCTATGTAATAATAATGATGAAACGTTGATGTATTGATATTGGTATGGCGATATATGTCAGGAGGATGTACTGTTAATGTTAGCCTATTAATGCACATTTGGGAAAGGTGAGTGTTTTTAGACAATTGCGGTATACCAACAAAATGGGTCAAGCGGCTTCCAGCAAGAGTGGTACAGGCAAGAGACACTATGCCCCTCTTGAAGGAACCCCTGCATTTGATATGTTGATTAAACATGGATTGAATTCAACATTGTTCTTAAGGGAGTGGTCTGAATATACAAAAGATTCGATTGAGCATAAATGGCCAGACACCGGGTCCTTTGATGTGGACCGCATATCCAAAGTAGAAATAGAATTAGTAAAAAGACGGGTCAGACCCGCACAGTTTGAGGCTATACGACTATGGAGGGTAGAAGCAATGCGCAGGTGCAATGCTCAGAACAAACAAAAGGCAAAGGGGCAGAAGAGAACAGTAAATCAAAAATGACGTGACCTAGAGATAAAAGAGAAGGATGAGAAACTAGACCAGTTGGATAGACGTCTGATGATTAAGAATAGCGGGGGTATGTATCCTGCCTTGCCGGCGCCTCGGTATGAAGATGTGATAGGACTAGAAGCAGAACAAACAACGACTGAATTGTTATTTCCAGGGGCTACGGCTCCTTCGAGAGAAGGTGAGGGTGAGAGGGCGGAATTCCCAATGAAGTATGGAGACCCAGATAGGTTGATAGACCATAGGAGAACGACTACTGTAGAAAAGGATAGAGATGGAGACTTGCAAATCCTTATGACCGGGCTGTATGGCACACCCCTCAATGACAGCCTACGGGACCTTTCATGAGGGTAACTGTAAATTGAGAGGACAGAGTACTGCGGATCTGCCCTCAGCATATCAGGACACTGTCGCGTTACTACCAGTGACTGCGTCCAGTGTTCAGTTATGGGGATGTATGTCCGACATAATAGCGGAAGTCATAAGGGGCGGTGTTGAATGGGAGAAGGAAAAGAGGGCATGGGAAAGAGAGGTGAGGGAAAGAGAGGCTAAACTCAAAGATGCAGACCAGGCGGGCCAAAACGTAGCTAATCGTATGATAGCATCCATACACTCGCAGTCCATGTCCACCCTGGTGAGTCTGATGGAGGGCCTTGGCTGGCCTATACAAGTAAACGTAATTAAATATCTTCTTATTAGGGTGGATGATATAGAAGAGGAAAAGGAGCCTAGATATGTGTCCCAGTGGAATAGGATTAAGACGGAATCGGATAAGAAACTGCTACCCAATATAAGAGTGGATGATTCTGGGGCGGAAGAATGGAGAATGGCTAAGGTGGAGAAACTGTTAAAAGATTATAAAAAAATAAAAGAGAAAAACCTTAGTCACCAGTCCTCTGCTTCATCACCAGTGCAGGCCCTTGTAAGTGAACAAACAAACACGGAAAAGTTACTATCAATGCCAATGAGAGAGTGTCAACCCACCATAGATGCAGTTACTGGTAACATGATGCGCACCTATGTGTATGTCCCCTTATCTCGAATAGAATTGATGCATATCACCAAGTCCATCCCCGACCCCCGTATAGACCCGGCAGGATTCTACAAAGAAGTAGGAAAGCTATTCAGACCCGGGTTATTTACTGTAGAGGATGTAGATAACATATTGTTAGCTATTGTCCCAGAGGAAATATGGACCCCCTTTCGTGCCAAAGACAATGATACAATAAAATGGAAAGATGTAATGGAGGCGATTAAAAATAGGAAACTGCATGAGGAATATCCCGAACCCCTAAGGGGGCATGGCATGGCAGTCCTGAGGGCTCTAGAAAAGGTATTACCCCCATTTGATGTGAATGTGGAGAAACTGTCTGCTGTGATACAGGGCGCAAGTGAGGAAGTAGCACAGTACTTCCTGCGTTACGAAGCAGCATTTAAAGCACACAGTGGGCTAGAGATAGGGTCTGAGACGGGCCAACGGTACTTTGCCACAAACTTTATAGAAGGGCTCCACGGGCCAATCTAGGAGAACATTAGGAAGGCAGAAAGTACGTGGATGACTAGAAACCCCCGGGATCTCCTCGAAATGGCCAGGTATTATGAAAGAGGGGAAAGAGTAAAGGGACAACAAAAGGCACGACAAGAGAAGGATCTAAAAACCAAAGTGTTGATGCAACAGTTGCATCAAGGGCCCCAAGGCAGGTATAACTACAATAATAATGGCCCGTCACAGGGCTATAGTAGCAACATGATAGGGGGCCAAGGGACAGGTAGAGGTACAGTGCAAGGAGGTGCGCTATATGGGAGGAGGGATGGGCTACCCCAAGATGTATGTGCCTTCTGCAAGAGACCCGGACACTGGAAATCCCAGTGTCCCCAGAGTGGTGGGAGAGGAAGGGGCGTACGGCCCCCTTCACAGACAACATTTGCCCCAGGAAATAGGACTGGTGGGTACGGCAACCAAGACAATAGAATGTTTAAACCCCCTCAACCCAATGCCTTTGATGGACAAGCAACAGGGGATGTTCCTTGGCCGGCCCCGCCTCCCCCCAATCTACTGTATCAGCCACGACAAACAACACAAGTACAAGGTGTATGCCAGGGCGAAGGATGTGGGGAAGGGGTATACTATAATGACGACTTCCAGGATAACACAAGTGATATGTCCTGAGGAGGCCGAAATGAGACAGCGGGAGTGGTACAAGTACCTATAGATCAGAGGGGGCATTATGCCTCCATTAGGATCGGCCCCCACCGAAACTTGAGATGTCTGGTAGACATGGGAGCTGGAAACAGTTCCGTGAATATCAGAGCCGTCCCCGCTGTCCCATTATCGGATAAAAGCAAGGTATCAGTTGGATTTGGGGGAAATCCAATAAAGACTCCTGTAAGTGAAATAGTAGAAGCGGAACTTCATGGGGTAAAATGGGAGAATGGGTGGCTATTGACCAATCACTGCCCAGAAAACTTGTTAGGTATTGATGCATTAAAGACACTAGGGGCCACAATATATTGCTCCCCTGAGGGGGTGAGAATGACTATAAGCAAACCTATGGGTATGATATGAGTAACGCAAACCCTGCCCCCGGAACTCCAAGACATCCCAAATGAACTATGGGCCACTCATGGGAATGATGTAGGGGTGTTGGATGTTTCCCCAGTAGTAATCAAACTAAAGCCCGGTGCCAGGTTGCCCAGGATAAAACAATATTGCATATCACACGAGGGAGAGCAGGCACTATATCAAATAGTACAGGATATGATACGGTTAGGGGTGGTAGAGCCAACAAATGATAGCCCTTGTAACTCTCCGATCCTTCCAGTACACAAGAAAGGTGATGAAGCGGTACCCTATCGTTTCATTATTGATTTGAGGGAGATAAACAAAATAGTAGAACCCAGATATCCAGTTGTCCCTAATATTGCAAGTGTACTCACTTTAATTCCCAAAACAGCTAAATGGTTTACGGTAATTGATTTGAAAAATGCCTTCTTCAGCATTCCTATTGCCGAAGAAAGCAGGTACCTGTTTAGTTTCACTCTTCGAGATAGACAGTACCAATTTACTAGAGCCCCGCAGGGATATACAGAAAGTCCCGCCATATTCAGCCAAGCACTAAAAACACAGATGGATAACCTAGCCCTACCCGCTAACACTGCTCTGATACAATATGTTGATGATTTGCTATTATGTGCAGCCACCGAAGAGGAATGCCATTATGTGACCAGATTGGTGCTAATGCACTTAGCAGAGAATAAGCACAAGGTAGCCCTAGCCAAAATGCAGTATGTAAAACAAAAGGTCCATTATTTAGGCTTTGAGTTGTCCGAAGAGGGGCGAACTCTGTCTACTGATCGCATTGCTTTGATACAGTCCATAAAAGGCCCCGACACGGCAAAAGGTCTCCGAAGGATAATTGGTGTTTTATCCTATTGTAGGCACTGGATTCCTGAATTCTCTGTATTGATCCAGCCCATGCTAAAAGCCTTAAAAGAAGTACAAGAAAACGGACCATTAGAATGGACACCTGAGATGGAAAAAGCCCTGACAGCTATGAAAGATGTTCTATGCCACGCACCGGCCTTAGGCACACCTGATTATACCAAGAGATTTTGCCTTTTCGTTGATGAACAGGAAGGTTGCGCTGTGTCAGTCTTAACGCAGGAACAAGGGGGTAAACAGAGACCATGTGCATATTTCTCCAGTGCTCTGGACTCAGTAGCTCGAGGCCTACCCCCATGCATGAGAGCAGTGGCCGCAGCAGCGGCAGCCCTAAAACAAAGTGCAGGTATCATCCTAGGGAGCGAAGTGACAGTAAAAGTCCCACATGCGGTGGACGTTCTCCTGAATAGAGTGCATACACAGCATTTGACCACAGCTAGACTCACACAGTATGAGATGATTCTGTTTGCCAGTAATGTAAAAATCGAACGATGTAACACTTTGAATCCAGCGACACTGCTTCCTTTGCCCGTCTCACCTAATGACATTAGGCACGATTGTGTGATCCAAATGGAAGAACACACTAAGGGTAGAGCAGACCTGCAAGACACCCCGCTGGTTGATAATGAGGGTATATTATTCTGTGATGGTTCCTGTTTCAAACTGCCAAATGGGGAGACAACAGCAGGGTATGCTGTAACCACAGGGGAGCGGTTGATTGAGAGTGGGAAAGTGTGTGAAAAATCGGCCCAGGCAGCAGAATTGATTGCGCTAACGAGAGCATTAGTGTTAAGCAGCGGTATGAAAGTGACAATTTATACTGATTCAGCCTACGCTCATGGGGTGGTTTCCAGTTTTGGTAAACTCTGGGGAGAGCGTGGGTTTTTAACCTCCCAAGGTGATACTATTAAACATGCCCAATTGATTGCTGAATTATTACAAGCCCTTACGTTGCCCAAGATGGTGGCCATAGTGAAATGCCCAGCGCATAAAAGGACTCTAGATTATGTCACGCAAGGAAACTCCTTAGCCGACCAGATGGCTAAACTAGCTGCCACAAGGGATACACGGTGGGAGGCCCGACAACTCATAGTGGGGAGGGATGTGACTATGGAAGGGACGAAGGAGCGCGTAGAGGAAATCCAAGCAGATGCAACCATTGAAGAAAGACTATCTTGGCACAAGGATGATCAATACGAGGAGACGGTAGATGGGCTATGGGCACATACCAATACGAATACTTGGGTACTACCTGATGCATACTTACCTGTGATAGTGAGTGTGGCTCATGGTCCAACTCACGTTAACGCAAGGACTATGGAAGAAGTTTTGAGTGCTGTGTGGTACAACAAAAGATTGGGAATGTATTGTCGTCAATGGGCAAAACAATGTGAAATATGTGTTCTATACAATGTGGGGAAAGGTGTACCAGCCCCGGCGGGCCACAGTAAGTTACCCACCTGCCCTTTTGAGGTGGTGTATATGGACTTTATACAGCTGGAGCCTGTAAATAAACATTCCTACTGTTTGGTGATGAGATGTGGGTTCCCAGGATGGGTGGAAGCATATCCCCTGCGGGACAATAGTGCCACCTCCACAGCACAATGCATATTGAAACACTGGCTGCCCTTGTATACGGTCCCCAGATATCTATGGTCTGACAATGGGACTCATTTTACTGGTGAAATAGTACGCAAAGTTTGCAAGGCCCTTGGTATTGATCAACGTTTCCATGCAGTTTTTCATCCTCAACCAGCTGGGATTATAGAGGGCACAAATAAGGTACTGAAGAACAAACTGGCAAAGGCTTGTGCTGAAACGGGACTGAAATGGCCTGCATTACAACAGTACTGTATTGGGTTAACTAATAGACTGATTTCTATTAATGCACAGGTGAACGCAGTAGCTCCATCTCCTCTGATAGGAGAAGGTCACGACGTGCAGCCCGGTGACTGGGTTGTTATAAAAGCCTTCGATCGCACCAGCGGACTGCAACCCAGATGGAAGGGCCCGTTTCAAGTGCTCCTCGCGACACAAACTGCGGTAAAAGTTGATGGCAAATCGCACTGGTACCACGTGAATCACGTCAAGAAGACGCTTCCACTACTGATTCCTCCAGAAAAGGGAACCAACCAACCCCAGGTTGCAACAGTACTGCCAGACGCCATTAGGAGGTGTGCCCATCGTCTCCGATCCCGTGACGTGTATGTGCCAAGCAACGTGTAAGGACACTGTTTTGAACTTTGATCATTAGGGAGATGAACATTTGGACTCTCTTGTTGGTTTTAGCAGGATTGTGCCTTACTGAAGACAACGGGCTTGTAGCCTGAAGGGCCTCCAGCGTTCCCCTCATGGGACAGGCACTACGAGGCATGGGACAGATCGGATGAAGGTTTTCAGTGAGACCTACCACTATTAGAGTAATAAGGACACTGGTGTTTTAAATAGGAAATACAGCTATATCGCTAGGTTGCATCTGACACGCATACGTACCTATAATTGAGCCACATACTGAATTATGTCTGCACCCGTATATGCTGGTTTAATCCCTGAGCAGATAAATGTATGCTCCCCAAACACAGAAGGTAAGAGAAAAACACCACTTTGCACCACAAGGAACAAAATCTTATTCTTTGTATACTCGATAGTAGTATTAATAGCGTTCGCCATATTATTCTGGTATTTGGAACATCCATCTAGATATGAATTAAAGAACTTGTTACCCGTGTCAAACGGAACAGGGAGAATAGATCGGGTCAAGAGCAGGAATCGAGATGCCTATGACCAACACGACCCGGAAGACTATGCTAAAAATGAATACGTGAAGATAATAAACACAACATATGGGGTAGTGAATAAAACTGATTGCTGGATCTGCACCCACATGCCCCGACATAGCAGTGAAGGCATCCCAGTGTACGCGTCGCCAGTTACTGAGGATGCCGGGTGTACATTAATTTACATGAGAATAGTGTCAGCACAGCAATACATGATACCGAATACCGCTTGTTATGTTAGAGGAGAGAACAAAACCCTTCTAATGGAAAAGATACGCTATAAAATCAAAACTGAGGGAATCGGGCTTGCACCTGCTATGGTACAGATAGTAAGAGAACCTCCTCCCCCTATCACCATCACACAAGAGTTTAGGCCAAAGAATATATGTTTTAAGAGAAGCGCAAGAGGTAATCAAAGAATGATCTCGGGGTGCAGTCAAATGGTGAATCTAAATAACTACACGAAGGGATTGTTACAGATAGAAGGACATGCCTACGTCTGTAACAAGAGGGCTTATTTGTGGTTAGCGAAAGATTTTGTTGGGGTATGTTACATAGCCAGAATAATGCCGGCTGTGATGGTATATGCCCCGTCTACTCTGCATAAAGAAATACACAGCAGAAATAAACGAGCAGTAAACCCAAAAATTCCTACGTATCAACCTACAGGATGGGAAACGTTTATAGATCTGATGGGGGCCCTGGTTCCTCCAGCGGGTATCTTTATGAACAGTCAAGAAATCCAAAAGCTAAGCAGGGCCCTTGAGTTCGTAATCGAAGAATCCGCAGACCTAATGGAAAACATCACTTATGAAATGAAAGCAATTCGGCTAGTGGCTCTCCAGAATAGGTATGTCTTAGACATACTCACTGCAGAAAGGGGCGGGGTCTGTTTCATGGTGGGGTCCCAATGTTGTGTTTACATACCAGAAGAAAGTACAGGAATCTTAGATGGAATAAACAAACTACATAAAATAGCGGATAGTATCCACCAGGAGGAAGGGTCAGGAGATAGCTGGTGGATGAAGCTCCTAAAAGAAATCGGGTGGCAGCTCTTTACGCCCATACTGGTTCTAGCGGCAATAGTTGTAGGAATTTGTCTCTGCATCCAATGCTTCCCGGTATGTGTGTCGTGCTGTGTTTCCATGTGTTCTTCCAGCATAACGCGCCTAAATCCAATGGATAAAAGCCATGTACAACAGGATTTTTTGACATGGGAGGCCTGGAGAAGATTATGGTACATACATTATGTAATGGTGTTGCTTTCCTGCCATCTGCTTATGCTAGGACTGCTTAGATTGATGCTCAAGTGTGAGCAAAGGGTGGATTGAAGGTACGCATGCATATGTAACGTTGTGCTCACACTTGGAGTTTGTACTAATCACCATATGCGTTAAATGAATGTACTTTTTGCTAAAAGAAGAGGCCTTCTCTTTTATACGGCGGCGTTTAAGACCTGCTGACCAGGCAAGAACTTGTTTTTAACAGAAGAATCGTGTTTGGTCACTGTATGTCGAAGCATGCTGAGCCTGCTAAAACTATCTGCAGAATACGGGTGGGGGGAAGGAATGAGTAAGCATGGCCTCGAGCACAGAGATACGGGCACAACGGGACACGAAAGAATGTGAAGACCGGGATAACAGGAAACCACGATAGACCACGATAGCAAATGTGCAATGGTTGTTCGTTAAACTCCAACTGGATACTTCAGATAAACTCCAACTGGAGATCCGCCCTGGGGTGGACGTGTGCTATGTGCAAGGCAATGTAAACAGAAAAGTATAAAAGAGCACGATGTGTAGAGGAAGGCGCGGCACTTCGACGACTTGCTTAGCGAGACGTTTGAACTTGCGGCCCATTCGCGAATGCTTGTGCATTAATAAAGTAATGTTTACTTGGCTCTTTTCTGTCTGAGTTATTGCAGGGTCCCTCATTGTACTGGTTATGGTGACGGCGAGAAATCGCACCCACATGATTGAACCCACCAGATCTTGTATTTCATATACATGCATATGGTAGACACCAATCACACACCATTGCACATGGCAACACATTGTTAGTGGGAAATATCTATTAAATGAATTTTCTGTACAGCATTTCTCTGATAACTAGTGAGCCCACCCACAAGTCTGTATCTCTGGATCCACTAGCAACATGGCAGAGTTTTTCAAATTCTGCAAGGAACTCGCCAATCCAGCTGCAGTCTCCACCTCTCTCCTTCCTTCGCAGGCTCTATGCACTGCTTTGGCTTCCGATTTCACATGCAAAACTCAGAATATCCTTTCCTCACTCTCCTCCGCCACCATCTCCACACCATCTGCACACCCGTGCCTGCTCCCCTGCCTTCCTTGGCTCCCCACCTTCTACCCCAATCACTCTCCCCCCTCCTGCCCATTGCACCAGACAAGAGCTCTAAAATAGTCTGCTAGTTGAAAGTCTCCTCCAAACAGGTACTCCCCTGCTCTTCTAGAACCATTAAGGACAACATCTCCTCTCTTGCACCGGCTCTCGCCGACTTCTGCAACCACTCCTTTGCCACTGGCTCTTGCCCTCAAGCACTCCCTTGTGCACCTCTCTTAAAAAAGCCATCGACTGACCCCACCTTCCCAGCTAACTATTGCCCTATGTCCACTACCCCTTTCCTGGATAAGCTCTTGGAGAAGCTGGTTCTCTCTCAACTGGCCCTCCACACTGAACATGTTGGTTGCCTCCATGACCATCAATCAGGATTCAGGGCATCCAGGGGCATGGAAACTGCTCTCCTGAACACCTGCAAGGTCCTGTTCACAAACCTCGACTCCAACTCTCCTGCTGTTCTCATTCTCCTTGACCTCTCCTCTGTCAAACATTCTATCCTCATAAAACGTCTCTGTGATATCCTCAGCATTACTGATCAGGCACTGGGTGGGCTGACCTCTTTTCACACTAATCACCCTTCCCAGTTGCAACTGGGCCCTTTCTCCTTCACCACCACACTTTCTACCTGTGGCGTCCCCCAGGGCTCTATCCTATTACCATGGCTCTTCAATATCTATCTCCCCCTCTGGCTCACCTGATCTCCTCCTTCTCTCCTCATTTCCAGTGCTATGCTGATGACACTCAGCATTCCTTCAAACTCTCCTCTACTACCATTTCCTCCTCTCTCATCCCCGATTGACTGGCCGCCATTCAGGCATGGTGTGCAGCTAACAATCTCTGTTTTAATGCCAGTAAGACAGAGATCCTTCTCATTGGGACACCTGTGCCCTGCTTTCCTCCTACCCTCTGGCTATTCGCTCTGGGCCCTCTACCCTCACCGACTTTGGAGGCCAAACATCATGGGGTCATCTTCAACTCTGCTCTCTCATTCACCCCTCACATCATGGACCTTTCCAAGAAGGCCCTCCTCAGAGGCATTCTCCCTTTCCTCACCTTCCCCCAAAAGCTCAAAGTCTCTAGAGCTCTGGTCTTCTCTATGCTGGACTACTGCAACAGTCTCTTTCTCAATCGCCCTCTTTCCCCCCTACGCCTCCTCCAGCTATAGGGATGCAAGACCTATTCTTGGCCTCAAGCCCAGGGACCACATCTCTCGAGCACTAACATCTCTCCACTGGCTCCCACTGGCTGCAAGGATCAAATTGAAGACCATCTGCATCATCCACAAGGCTTTCTGGGGCCTGGGACCACACTATCTCCAACTTTCCCTCCATAAATACTCCCCTGGTCGAGCCCTCCGCTCATCTAACTCCAACTCTTTGATTGTCAAATGCTTCTCCAAGCAGAGAGTCTCTTTCCTTAGCTGGTGCCTCCCTTTGGAACAGTCTCCCTGCCCCTCTCAGACTTGATCTTGATCTCTGGTGCTGAGGCTGGTGGCCTGGTCCTCAGGAATCTCACAGGACACCATGCCTTCTACCTAGCCGATACCAGCACCTCCCCCCACTGCACTGCCCCTGCGGTCCCCTGATTGGCGGCTCTACATCTCACCCTTGGGAGTCACCCGCACTAGCTCTTAGTCTGAGGCCTCCACCTTGACTCCCCTTGGCAATTGCCTCCCAGGCCCCCCACCAACACTTGTCCATTCCTTGCCCCCCCCCACCCATCCCTTTCTCCTGCACTTCTTCACTGCACTTGCACGTCCGAATACCATGAGGTCTAGTAGGCCCATGACTGTATTTTTACTGTTTTGCCAATGGTTTTTCTCTCACCTTTTCCCTTCCTATTTAGCCTTGTGGCGCTTTGAAACATCATTCTGCTTTATAAGCACCTAACACATGGTCAATAAAATAAATAAATAAATAAATACTAACACTTTTGATGTTGGAGAAAATATAGTATTCTGAAGACTCTGTCATTCATTAAAACAATGTTGTGTTTATGTATATATGTTGTGGGAAGTATTTTAGCACACTGGCCGATAGGTGGTGATGTATGGATTGAATTAGACTGTATTGATAAAGAAAGAATATTGTCCTATTAGAATTAGATTTTCAGAAATAAAATTATCTGATTCATGCAATGACTGTGTGTATTGCACCTTAGTCAGAATTTCAAAGGCAGGTTGATTTTCATATAAATATATAATATATTGTGATGACTTCGCCAGCAGAAAATTAGGTGGCCACCTTTTATTAGACTCTTTATTTTAATAAACGAAACGATGATACGTAATAAAGTCAGTTTCTTGTCCCACAATTGTGGGGAGGGTTTGTATATCATGGGGAGTTGAATCAGAGGGCAATACTTAGTGAGATTAAGAATAATATTTTCAGTAATTCTGGTAGATAGCACCCAGATTATTTACATGGGGGAAGTTAAGGAAGCAACGAGGTAATACCTATTTGCCGAAAATGACATTAACAGTCTTTTAACGTTTTAGCTCCTGAAAATCCCGGAGTTGACTTGCTCATCTTCAGGATATTGAGATGGTTATACCATAACAGCTTGGATATTTTGTAAACCAGTTGCACGCCTTATGTGTTAAGGTGCTCGGATTTTCCACTACCCTCATTTCCATGTGGGCACCCTTGCTCAAAATGATGGTGTGCAGAGTAGCTCGTAGTTGTGAATCCAACGAGAAATAAACCCAGTTTGTAGTGTTGTCATTTTTTGGTATGCATAAGGGTGTAGTTGGGGGTTGGAACACTTCTGAACAATACAAATTGTTCCCAACATTTTCAATAGAGGAGCACCCGAAACTATGCTCACAAGGGTCAACATGTAAATGTGTAATTGGGATAGTATGATTTGGTCTACTGGGGAGAGTGGGGGTATATATTGTGGCTCAAAGGGATGACGATTCATGGCACAATGTTAACATGACTTTACAAAGGGATTCTGAGCTGGCTGTGAGGTTGACGAGCATGAGATCAGGATTGCAGGGTTGTCTACAGCTAAAGACGTTCTGTCTGTTAAATGTTCCTCTTGATTGTCACTCATTTCTTATGTTTGTGACCATTAATATATTCCAAGGTAATGATTGTTTGTAGACATTTAACAGTAGCTAGGTCCAAGTGTAAAACCCCAGAGTGGGATCTATAGTAGGCAATGAATCAATGCTAAAAACCTCGGGTATCTGTTTGATCATTTCTCTTTTTCTCATCACCTACAGAAGAGACCTTTTTGCCATTTTTTTTATTTTGCCATTTGGTTTGTAGGCAAATAGCCCTAGCATATGCCTTAGGCTTTTACACTTCATTTTAGAGTTAAGGGAACTATAAAATGCCCCCAAGCATTTTAGTTTAACAAAGTTTGCTATGGCTGATTGTTTATCATGTTGGTGAAATAAGGTGTACTTGGCACACTTGAATGTGAGGGCCAGCATTCAGTAGACTCAGGTAGGGACCATAGTCACCTTTGTATAACCCTCAGAATTGTGTTACTCGTGTTATTTTCTTCTTTTTCAAGAGGGGGAAGTAGGGATTCTGGAATGCTACCGGATCAATGTATTTGGTTGTGCTATAGTGTTTTTGGGTGGCTGATAATGTTTAATTACCATTCAAAAACCTGACCTTACCATCACCATGGAACTGGATTATCCGAGGGGAGCAGAATGTGTTTTGGAGTAGCTTTTGACCTGGTTAGGTTTGGGGACATCTCTTCATAGTATGATTGCATTGCCTAATTTTTACTATTGCTACTTTGTCCTATATCTGTCCTTGAGGGTCTGCACTGGCTCCTATAGCCTGGCGGAGGAAGACTGGTGCTCTTGTTTCTCTCCCTTTCGGTGCATCAGAGTTGTGCCGTGTGGCACTGTGGAGAGTCTAATTTGCTCTTGCACATTTAGTAACAGTCTTGGGAACTTGTGGATGCCTGTGGAACTCATCTCGGTAAAACAGGCTTGATCTGGGCTGCCGGTAGCTGCCCTGTGAACTTCCTGCTCCCTTCCTTCAGCAGTTCAGCCCTCCCAACCCCGCCCTCACATTTTCTGCATGGCACACAATGAATAATACACCCACTTACCATTTACCCTCCTCTGAACCCTGGCAAAAGAGCACACATCTAGCATTTCTTTTTTATTAAATGTTTATGGTTTGTATCTTAAACTTTACATTTGATTGTTTACATAAAATTCACGTTTTTAACATTTACATTAATTGTTACATTCAATTCCATCGTCTGTCTTATCTTATATAAAGCCAAATTCGGCCAGTCGGCTATTGTTTCGTGTGGAAACGTGTCGCTTGCAACAGTCTTTGGGTTATTCATGCTTCTGCAAAATATCCATAAAAATAATTGTCCAGAAGTGTACAATGGTGGTGACCATGCGTCTGTTGTTTCCAATCAGTATCTCGGACCAGCGTTCAGATTTTTCTAGTTCTGTCGGGGCACTGGAATATTTTCGACTAAATGCAAGACGTTCATTATTTAGTGCTTCGCATTCCATGATGATGTGTTTGATGGTTTCTGTTATGTCTTCTTTTTTGCAGAATCTGGTTATTTCCTTATTGGGACATCTTTTCTCCATGATCTCCCGAGTTTGCAATAGGTTCAGTCTGAACCTTAGGAACGTGTCTCAGATGTGGCGATCAGGAAATAGACTGAAATACTGTGGGAGTTCATTCAGCACTCGTGCTTCGCCATCGCATCTTAACGTTAATTTGTAGAGATTTTTCCTGTTTTGGGTTTCAATCCAGTCATTTCTTGCAAGATGTTTTTTTTGCTATCTGGGGCCTATTTATCAGCATGTCCATAGTTATCTCTTTTTGAGTGCATATCTTCATGACGGCTTCTTTCCATCTAATCAAAACGGTATCGTTGGCGTGTAAATCCGTTGTTCTCAGAATATCGAGTGCAGGTATGGAATCTCCGTTATTGAGCTTTCTGAAGAGAGCCAAGATTTTCCACATCACTATTGAGTGCAGAGACTGCAGGCCTAGTTCATATCTTATCCTGGGAATAGGGGTTGCTTGGGATAGCGCTAAGACTTTCCTCCAGTAGATTGCCTCTATTTTCTCCCATATGGCTTGGTGTATATTTATAAGGGTTTCCCCGCCATAAATCAGTATTGCTGTTACCTTTTCTCTATAAAACGAAACAGCAAGCTTTACAGAGAATTTGCCGTATTTTTGGTGTATGATCGCACCTTGCCTTGCCAGAGATTGGCTTTAGATTTTAACTGTATCGACCAGCTTTGTTCAGTTTCCCATTGATTAATCCAAATACCCAGGTATTTATAAATGCATACTTGCTCGGTTTTTCATTCTTAAAATAGAAGACATGGGGGGTCATTACGACCCAGGCGCTAATTGCGCCAACTTTACCACCATGGTGTAAACTATGTTTACAACATGGTGGATGGCGGATTTACCGCCCCATTCCAAGGTGAGTGGGGCGGTAAATCCCCATTTCCCATTTTCCCTTCCCCATTCCCATTTTTGCCCCATAGGGCATAATGGGAGTGGGGAAGGCGCTAATTACGCCACCGTAAATTACGGTGGCGTAATTAGCATCATGGCAGGTTAGCGCCATGGATTTTAACACCTGCTAAGAGCAGCCGTTAAAATCAGAATAGGCGTTAAGGGTTAACGACGGCGTTAACCCTTAACGTCTGGGTCGTAATGAGGCCCATGTTGTTTCCTCTTTCTTTGTAGTTGTGGTGCGAGGGTCATGATTTTGGTTTTGGTGACATTAACAGCCAATTAATTTCTGTCCGTATATTCTTGCATTCTGTTCAGTGCGATTTGTAAGCCCAATGGTGTTTTTGCCATTATAATAATGCCTTCAGCGTACATTAGGGTTGAGATAGTGGTAGCATTTAGTTTAGGAGGGTTCTTTAACGGGGTATAGAAGCTTGCTTCGAAATCCGAGGTATAAAGGTTATACAGGGCAGCGGCTAGCGGGCATCCTTGTTTTAGTCCGTTCCAGGTTAGTATGGGTTTGGTAACCAGTCCATCAGCTGTCATTTTGTCTTGGAGCTTGTTGTGCGAGTATAGTAGTTTTATAGGTTCGAGGATGTCATGGGGGCAGCCCCTTTCCTCTGACTTCTCCAATAATCTCCTCTGGTTGATTTTGTCGAATGCAAGGTGCAAATCTATGAAAGCTGCATGTATCTGAGTTTTGGATTTAGCCGCTTCATGTTTAAGAATGTTCATGATTATTAAGTTTACATTAGTACCAACATGTCTTGTAAAGCCAGTTTGCCTCAACGTTTGTAGTTTTGCTTGTTTGGACTAATCATTACGTTTTTTTAAAAGCATGTTTGCAAATATTTTTCCTAAGGGGTCGAGCAATGCCAGGGGGCAGTAGGTTGAGGGTTCTTTAGTTGAGCCCTGTTTGAAGATTGGTACCAGGGTTGCTAGTTGCCATGATATAGGGATAGTGTTCGTCCGATTTATTATTATGAAAATCTCCGTACAAATATCAGCCCAAGCTTCTGGGTTCTTTTTTAAGGTGGCATTCGACAGGCCATCGGGTCCAGGAGCTCTCGATATGTTTAGTTTTTGGATTATGTCCAAGATCTCTGCTGGTTCCCATGTTATGGTCCATCTCTTTCGGTTTCATTGCGTGACCATTTCCTTGGTTGTGTGTCTTTCCTTATATAATTCTTCAAAGTATGTAACCCAGACATCTTCTTGGACGTCGACTATCATTTGGTCTTTCCTTTCAGGGTCCGATTTTAATAATTCCCACAAGTTCCTGGTGTTATGTGATTTTAATGCGCCAAGCATAGTTTCTGCATTCTCCTGGTCTTGCATCATTTTCACTGTAGTTAACCAATTTTTATATCTTTGTTTAGCAGCTCTTGTCTTGGTCTTCTTTGTTTCAGGGGAGTTGAATTTAGCTAGCTTCACAGTTTTTTTTCATCTCTCGCTTTTTCTCAGCTATGGCTTTAATGTAGACATAGATGAGTCGATTTTTTGGCCTGCGATTTGGGGCAATAGATAGCTTGAATTGGTCTAGTATCCATCCATACTTCATTTTGCAGTTATCTTCCATTTTAGTGTTTTTAAATACTTTGAGCAGAGTGACCATGTCATTCTGTGATATTCTAAGTTGATTCATGCCGGCAGTCAAGCTTAAAGATATAGCAGTTTTATTCCTTTCAGACTGCCTCCCTTAAGATATTGTGGCATCCTGGGTCCTCACGTCACTAATGTTATTCCCTCTGCAGTAGATTCTGATGCTCTAAGGCTTATTTATACTTGTTCTCACACGTGGAATATAGTCATGCCTGAAGTTGTGGTGGAGGTTTGTAAATATGTCTACTTGTCTTAATGAGTAGACTTACCTAAAATGGGAAGTAACCTAGGGGAAAATCTGGATTTACAGGGTTAGGATTGCACAATACTGAGAAGCCAAATAAACTCTGAGACTTCAACCCCTCCCACAGTATCAGGACATTACAATCATACTCTATAGAGATCAGTCATCTTAACATTATAGTGAACTATATCCAGCTCACAGATTCAGAACATATTACTATTGGGAAAAAGTTCATCATCTCCCCTTTTTCCCAACGTATTCATCTAAACATGTCCAGCTCTCGGCACTGGCACTTCTGTCAGCTGGCTTGGAAACCCAGCTCCCTTCCCTGTTTCAGGGAGTGTTTCAAAACAAACTAAGCTAGTTAAAGCTTCCACATTAATAGGACCCACTTGAGTACCTCTCAAGACCATCACACACCAACCATATTCAGCACCATGTCTGGTCTAGTTGCTGACAACACATTTAAATATTCCTTGTACAATGGACAACACATTCCTTAAACTTTCTCTCATTATTATAACTATTCTTACCAATACCTAACGACTAAGTATTATTTTATTTTTTTATTAGTGCTTTTGGAAGAACTTTGTAGATTTTTACACTTTAAAATGTGTACAAAATTCCATAACATTGCAAACATCTAATTCGCTAGATACATTCAAATCTCAATAAAATTACTCATATAAATAATATTCATGCTTAAAATTCAGGGACAGATTACCCAGGTATCATATAACCACTCACTCCCCCAATTTACCTGACGTTAAGCAGAGTCTCTGTTGCCGCTTTCAACTTTTCCAAAGCTCGCAGCTGGATGTGGAATGCTGCTGCTAAAGTCTCTAGCGATTCCGTCCCGAAGATCATTTTCCAGCATTGATCTGCCTGCTGCATTTTAAATTTGGCATATCTCTTCTCATAATCCCTCACTAGTTCCATCATTTCGTGAGTATGTGCCACTGGGATTCCACTTGTTCGGCACACAGGCAGCACTGCCTGTCAATCCAAGGGATCCCCTTCCATGCATAGCATTTTCCAAAATGGGAGAGTATTTAATCAAATTGACAGGATGAATCGTGTTAAAGCAGGAGTACTACGTTTTGTGAGGAAGGATCTTGTTGAATCCCTGTCAAATCCCTGCTGTGAAAATGTTACATAGCTTCGCAGGATAGCCAGGTGGTTCACCCCTTGCGAGATGTCATGCTATCTAGTTTTTCACTTCAGTTTTATCAAGTGGAGGTCTAACCAGGTTACCAGAGGATTTTTGCTTCTTCAAAATGCTGTGTTACCATGTTCTCCAGTCTCCTGTACCAATTACTTTTCTTACATCGGTTTGAGTGGGGGATAGTGAGGCTCAACAGCGTCAACTCCCTAGAGTCACTACGCTGGATTTTGACCCACAGTTTACAGGCTGCAATTTTCCAGAGAGAAAGCAGGGAAGGGAGCCCTAGTTCCAGGAATACAGCTTCAACTGCTAAGTTTTTTGTTCAGTGGCTAGTCACTCATTTTTTTCACCGCCTCTGCCCCAAGCATTGCTCTTCTATATCCACAGACCAAGGTTTTATGACACCATGGCAGGGTCACAATGGCAAACTCTCTGGACAATGTCAGGGTCAGGTTCCGTAAGACCACTGCGATGGAGAAGGGCACTGTATGAATACTTAAAACATAGTATAAGATTATTATTAGTCTCAGTTGCATTTACCAGAGGTGTCTTATTGTCTTGATGATCCTGTTGGTGGGTTCAAACCTCTTTTTACTAATTGGGTTTCCATCAGGGGCAGTGGTCATCACCCGCACATAGGGAATTAGATGAGGAAGTATGATCAGGAAGTATAAACCTGGTTTGTGTGCCCTGTATTCTACAAGCTACAATGTGATTTCATCTATTTTTAATTTGCTGAAGATGGGCTTTTGACTTCCCCTACAGTCTGTTATTGGTATAGCCCTTTTGATTCCTTTGAAGCCTTTGTATTAATTGTCCCAAAAAGATGAATGGAATTGCTTTTCTTTTACCAATGCTGAGGGAAAGGTAGCTGAATATGTACAGGATAAGGTGATATAATTGCAATTTAGGTAAACAAGAACTGGCCATATGGCAAAAACAACCTTTAGTGCTATGCCACTGTGCAACAACCTTGCTGCTGACTGACACAGTCAGGTTCACCTTTAGTAGAGGAAATTACATTACTATCTAAAAATTAAACAAAAATAATAAATTGAGTAAGTTGAGTAGGTAATTAACTTATGCATTCATTCTTTCATTATGGGTGAGGGGCCCTTGATTGTTTCAGGTCTTAATTCCCTGAATAGGGTTACCAAACCCAGAGAAGAATGGTTCCTGCTCAACACACACGGAACATTATAAGGTATTAATTGGGTTAACCCATTTGAATTCTTGGAAATTGGGCGTAACCCATTTGAACTGGATATAAGGCAAGGGAACATTCTTGAGGAACCTAAACCTTCACAAAACAATATGCATTCATTATTTTTGCCAGTGAACATAGCTGGCTAGAGCATAATCATGCATTTCATTATAATTCGATGTGTGTACACATTTTAATACCTTTTTGTTTCCAGTACTTTTTTCATCTGACTTAGTACATAGATCAGCCAACATCGTGTGCATATGTGGGCAGTGCCTACTAACAGCCCTCTGAATAACTTGCAATTCAGTGGAAAGTCTGAATACCTTCAAGGCTGATGTCATGGAGGAGCTTCCCTCACAAATCTCATCATCTGAGCAAGTCAGTTTTGTAAAAGTCTTTATGAGGAGAACATTTGCACACTGCTGATTTTCTGAAGAACTCCTTCGTTTAATAAAGGCACAGTCAAGCAACGCTGCAGTAGCAGTTTTACACAAATAACCAGAGTGCACTGCTGTAAATTATGTTATGTGACTATGCTTTTGTATTGCGCCAAATCCCCATTGTAGTAGTTTCAAAGTGCTAAATACATGTCCCAGGCGTAGTGTACCGGTCTCCAGGAAACCAGACCGTATTCTGCTCGGACATATAGCTTGAGTGGGGAGTTAAGCAGGACTAAATTAGTATGAATGCATCTTCGTCCATTACATATGGACTATCTACTAGAGAGAGGTGACAGAAAAGTATGTATAGAGATAATATATGCACTGGGATGCCAAGGAGGTTTTGGAGTTTATAAAATAGAACTTCAGCAGTGTTGTAAGAGGAATGAGAGTGTAATCGGGCAATATTGATATCATAATTATCAAAGGTTTACTTCAGTTAAGAGACATAAAAACATTACAAAAATCAAAACAATTAATTACAATGTACAACGTGCATACAAAATTCATTGTCATGCATAATCGTGTGTCAAGTACAGATTTCTTCTTCCATAATGTGATATTGTCAGCTTGGATCTAATATCAAAATAATTTAAAGCACATGTGCTATCAAAATGTATAAATCAGATGAAACACAATGAAAAAAAAAATCAAAGGTAGTTTTAGTTTACAAAAAAGTTGTTTCAGTTGACAAAATACCAATAACTGCTTAATTAGTGCCCTCAACAAAAAACTGTGTCCATCCTTCTCAGCCATGCCTTGTTTAAGAAGCTGGTTACAATCGATACTCTATTGGAGCCTGCCAGATTCTTTTTTTAAATCTATTTTATTCTTTTTATTGACATTTTACAGAGACAATAAAACAATAAACAATTAAACTAAGGCAGAAAAACCAACAGCAGAGAAGGAGAATCCCAAGGGAGCAGGATCTTTTACAATTCACCAGCTCCATCACCTAGGACCAACCAAGACCCTGTCTTAAATCTCAGTCCTGTCTTCTTCATTGGGTGAGCACCTCAATTGGCATGCGGTTAAGTTGAATTGTATTTTGCTGGTTTTGTACACAGCGTACCAACCTACTAATGAGAAACGAGAAACATCTTCCCTCCCCATACAACTCGCATCAGCAGGAGTGTCAAACAAGCTGTGTTCCAGCACACTTTCACGTCTTACTTTGTCTTATGTCCACCTGTTCCTGGGAGTATGCGGGTCTACTTCCTAAGAGGGGGCCTTACTGAGGGCCCTCTACTTCTGATTTAATGCACTCTCTAGCTGGTAGCGTGTCTGCTCTGTTCTATCAGGCATGTGCGTGTCCGCTTCCTGCTCTGTTGTCTCTGTGCTCCTCTCGCTGCTGGGTGCAAATAGTTCCTGTACCAACATGTTCCATTCTGTTATTTTGATGCTGCTTTCTCGTGCACCCCTCTGTAATGCCACAGTCCAGACCTTTGTTTCTGTCATTGCCCATTTCTTTAAATCTGACCACCGTGCCTCCACTGCTGGGCCTATATTGGACTTCCAGGCAATCGCTATCTGCCGTTTTGCTAGAATGCAGATTAGGTCTTTCATTTTTGCCAGGTGCTCTTTATGCCTGCCTCGCCTTGAGACCAGTCCCCGGCCTGCCAGTTTCTTACATAAAAAAAGCACATCAACCAGAGTAAGGGCCTGATTTACAAAATGCTTTTAGAATGGAAAGCCCCCATTGAAGAAGACTTTGTAAATCAGGCCGTACATATCTTATGTTTATTAAATAATGGAATCAACCATTTTCTTCTAAGATCTGTAAGATGGCGACAAATGAAAATGAAATGTAATTCGATCTCATTTGGTGACCTAGAGAAATTAGACAACATAGCTTAGGGGAATTGTCACTACAGCTATAAATACGTCTATTAAGGGGTCATGAGTTAATCCAATTTATGTCAGGCTCATACCACCAGCGACTGCTTCATTTGAAAGTATTTAAGTTATAAAGGTTTATGACTATCCCTTCACAGGGTGTCAACTAGTGTCCAATCCCAGTACATGCTACTTGGTGCACAGCTATGTAGGAGTCAAATACCTGTCATGCCTATTAATAGTACCACTGGTACATTCCTGAATAATACACATTTTAGGGCTGCCTAGTTAGTTCAGAATGGGACCAAAAGGCAACGGGTTGGGATGGTCAGAATGAGTAAAGTATGTTATGTCTTGCCTTAAAAGTAAAGTAAATCATGTTTCTGAAATATATAATGCTTAATTCCAGAGTAAGGCCACATCATAGCATTGAGGACATGGGAGGGAATAATTCAGGCTTCAAGTCAACAATGTAACCATCAAAGTGTATTTTTATATTTAATGAATTTATAGCGCAACACATCTTCCTTTAGCCAGCCAATACAGAATTCTGCCATTTTATCCATTGAAAAGATTAGCTATTTTATATTACCATTTTGTTGTTTACATTCTTAAGCCAGGAAATCAAGATAATTCCCAATATTAGATAGGGAAAAATACAAAGGTTTGTTGATTTTCACAACTTTGTGTTTGGAAGTTCAACATATGAGCTTGTTAAAGTCCTAGCACACTTCATTTCTGAATGCAGAACAATATCGTGGCAGGTGTTTTATGCAGGTTTTGAACCTTACTTTTCTACATTAGACCTTATTAGAAGAAGGCTGATCCGATAAAAGATGGAATCAAGGGGTCTGGCATGTCCCTTCTAGATTTAGATAGCTTTGTAAACTATTATCTGGAATACAGTTAGTCTGAGAAGGAATGGCACCAGCACTGCCAACATTCCTGTTCTGTATGGGCCGGAAGAAGGACTTGTGCTTCTGATGTTCTTGCTTTATGCAGGTCTGACTGATCTACCAAGTCTTTTGGAGGCAGTGGATGGACCACTCCCTACAAAAGATAGGGATTTCTTTGCTTTATTACTTTATGCTCTCGACAGGTTGTCCTTTCACAGACACAATGATAATTAAAAAACAGATAAATAGGTTACACGTGTACTCCAAAGATAAAAAAAAGTACACTAAATTAATTATGTTTGAGAATGGGTAATCAAAATTGAAATGATTCTATGATGAGACCTGTGATGGATCAACCCTACTGAAAAAAGGAGGGATGGAAAAATCAGAGGTCTGTCTTTTGTTTTCGTCAAAACGTGACTGTATCTATGGAGCAGCAAGTCTTTCTTAGAGAGGAAATAGTGTCTGAGAGCGAGCAGTCACATTAAACAGAGGGGAGTGAGTGTCAAACAGTAAACTTAGCAGCACTCTGGGAAGACGACACTGACCATAACTTCATAATTGTCACTGACAAGTAAAAAGGATATATCACAATATACCAAGGAGAAACACTGAGGAAGGAAACATGGAGTAGAGACCAAGAGCATGGAGTCATTCTGTGTGACAAAGCCTGCCCTTAAAAGACATAAAAAGAATCAGTGTGGAACAGGACACAACACTCCAGTCTCGGACAGCAGAGGTCTAAGAGTGAAAGGACTAATACATTTTAAGGTATGTGGTCCAATTGACTAAGTTTAAGAGAATTCAATACTAGAAATTAAAGGAAACAATGTCCAGGTTGAGTATAACGATTCTATAAGTGAGATAAGCAAAGCATGTTGGGAGACATAGTCATAGTCTGACGGGAAGAGACATAAACACATAAGTAAACTAGGAAATAAAGTCCAGGAAAAAAACTAGCACATTTGAAGAGTGAGAAAAACAATGTATTTTTGGGCAAGTAGCGCTATTGTCTGAAACAAGAAGACTTGGGCACAAATATAGGGAATCACTTGCTTCATAAATTGTAAGAGTAAGAAATCTGATATGTTTGGTTTTCCTCTATGCAAAAGGGACTTGAATATCTGAAAGGCTTGGAACCAAAGTCCAGGACAAGTCTGTTGTACATTTTGAGTGAGAAAATGATGCAGGCTGAGAAAGAAAGTCTATTCTAATTTTAACATCCATTTAAGGAATAAGATGAGATGTATGTCGGGACACAAAGTCTATTTTAAATCTAATGTTCACTGAAGGAATACAAAGTGTTGTATTTGGGAAAGCAAACTATGGTTCCACTAAAAGGTTAATTGAAAGAATAGAAAGAGATGCATGTTGGAGGGCAGAGATTGTTTTAAGTGTAGTGTCCCTTAAAATAATACAAAGTGATGTATTTTGGCGATCCAAGTAATCTCTCGAGAGGCATTTTTGAGATTATCTCAGCACTGATGGAGCAAGGTATTCTGGTACCATCACAGTCATTGGGCAATACCACAGTGTATCCTGTGAAGAAATTAAAGGGAAGGTCGTGGAGATTTATACAAGATCTGAGACCAGTTAAACAGATAGTAGAGGCAGAGTTTCCTTTAGTTCCTAATTCTGTGACAACACTATGCAGTATCCCGGTAGGAGCATGATATTCACAGTGATTGATCTGAAAAATCTGTTTTTCTCAATTCAGTTGCACAAAGATTCACAAGACTTGACTTCATTTTTGTTTCGTCAAATCTGCCTGAAGCACACAAGGCTGCCTCAAGGGTACTGTGAGTCTCCATCGATCTTCAATAGAGTCCTACAGCTGGAACTGGGCAATATTGATTTGAAGAGTGTTGTGATACATGATATTTTGATTTGTAGCACAACAGAAGATGAGTGTAGACAAGACTCGATTCAATTACTGACTATTCTTGCAGACAAGGGTTACAAGGTAGACAGCGAGAAACTACAGCATTGTCAAGAAGAAGTGTTGTACATGGGCCAGTTGATCTCACATGAGGGAAAGAAGGTTACACCTAAAAGGGCTGAAACGATTATGAAAACTACAAAACCACACACGGTGAAGCAGATGCAAGAATTTCTGGAATTATGTGATTATATGAGAGCATGGGTGTTTCACTATGGTTCGTACTCAAGACCCCTTTTGCACGCTTTAAAGAAAGCACATGTGAATAAGAAGAAAATAGAATGGATTGAAGAAATGGAGGGGGGGTTAAAAGAATTGAAGAAATCAATTTGTTCAGATCCTGCTTTAGGAATTCCCAATTATCCTGAGGAGTTTTTCTTTGTTTCACACACTAATGGGACAGTTATGACAGCAGTGCTTACACAGAGAACTATATTCTGGTACAAATGTCTAGCGTATTACAGGGGGATTTTAGACCCAGTTATGAAAGGGCATTTTCCTTGCAAACAGTCATTGGCAGTCGACGCGTTTGCAATTGAAAAATCGACAAGTATTGTGTTGGGTTGTTCTAAGTCGCTTTTTGTGGAGCATGATTTGTTTGCCATTTTGGAGAAGCCTAAGGGTCCATTGACATCTCAGAGAGCTTCGATATGTATGAGGTGATTATATCAAAACCAGCAATTACATTTGTCTGGTGTAAAATAGTGAATCCTGCCACCTTTCTGGCTGAGCCAGTGGCAGAAGATGAGCATGTGCATGACTGTGCTCTGAAGAGTTTTATGACGACATACGGCATGTAAAATAGAACGCACTGTCAGGAGTGGAGATTATCTTTATTGATGGTTCTTCAAAAATTGATCAAACAAGTGGGGAAAGGCATTCTTGTGCGGGTGTAGTGAGGCATAGAGCAAGTGGTGAATTTGAGGTTATGGCAAGTGCAAGATTACCATCTCACTTTTCAGCACAAGCAGCAGAATTGGTAGCACTTATTGTTGCGCTCGAGAAACATGAAGGACAGGAAGTGACGGTGTACAGTGACTCCACCTATGTGACATCAACCGTACATGCAGGGCTAGCACATTGGAAAAGGAGGGGCAACCTCAGAGTGGATGGCACTCCAGTGCAGCATGCATCATTATTGGACAGGCTTATTAAGGCACTACAACTCCTAGTAGCCATAGCGATAGTTAAATGTGCAGCGCACACTAAGCAAACTGACTTTATTTCTTGCAGAAACAAAGCCGCAGATGTAAAGGCCAAAAGGGTTGTGTATTCACCAGATATTTCAGGCTCTGATACTCCAGATGTTAAGGAGAACATAGTTATTATTATGGTAGTGAATGAAGGATTTAATCATTTACTGAGAGCCTAGTTAATGGAGAATCAAGGCAGTGCACCACAGGAAGAGCAGGAATTATGGAAATGAAGGGGGTGTTCTTTATCCCCCGAAGAAGCATTGTGGTGACAAGACAGTACTGGAAAGCCAGTGATGCCAGTAGCCTTGTTAAAGGTAGCGCTTGAACAGCTGCACTACCCTGTGCATGTTACTAGGGAAAGTCTTGCTGCAGAAACTGCAGAAGACTGGTTCATACCGAATCTGTTAGAACACATTGCATTTTATGTATTAAATTGCATCCTATGCAAATGTTTACAGCTGGGAATACACTGCGAATGATTAGAGGAACAATTCCTCAACCGAATGGTCCTTTTCAGCATTTACATATTGACTAGGTTGACATGCTCTAAGTATGTAATGGATAAAGGTATCTGATAGTGGTGGTGTTTCCCTCCTCCAGGCGGATCGAAGCAGGTCCTTGTACAAACCCCGATGCCAATTGTGCAGCAATGTTTTTAGTACGAGAAGTCTTTCCCAGATAGGGAGTGTGTGAGGTGCTGAGATCCGATAATGGGCTGCTTTTTGTTAATGAAGTATTTGAACAAATAGAATTATTGTTGAATATTTAACACAAGTTTGCTTCTGCTTATCTCCTGCAAGTGAACAGGATTATGGTAGAGACTCAATGGCCTCCTAAAGGAAAGAGTTGTCAAGCTTGAATTGACACTGAAAAAGGGATGGCTATATTGCCCACCCCTAGCTTTATATGCCCTAAGCAATCATCCTGGGTCTGACAACCACATCACACCCCACGATTTAGTTACAGGAAGGAAAATGAGAATGCCTTTAACTCCTCCATCGAGGAGTTGAAGTGTTGCCCAGAGCACTGCAAAATCGCCAAGAAATGAATTAACTGAATATTTGACATGTATGACCGCTATTATCTCTGTCATTTCAGATCAACTCAAGCATCAGGGGGAATGGTCTCAGAACACAGATGGAAACCAGCAACTGGATTTTCAAAATTATTATCACCACCTGAACTATTAGTTGCAGATACATGCTGATCAATAACTTTACTAGGAAGTGGCATGAGCTTCGATTTGTTGGACACTATTTTGTGGAGGACATTACTCACTCAGAAGTAAAAGTTGAAGGCAGACGAGCTTAGATTCATCTCAACAACGTTAAACTCTACACCAGTGAGACCGTTGCACCCCCAATGATTGATCCAGACGTAAGACAAGAAATGGAATTTCAGCATGTGCAGACTCAATCGATGACGAGGAAGAAGGACGATAAACCAACGGATTGACTAATAAATGCAGATTTGCATTCGGACTGTAGTTCTCACTGGACACTCCTTATCGATATTATATCAGGCATGCACATTTGTTTCTTGAGCCACAGAATTCTTCGAAAATGAACTTTAGAAAGTTGTTGATGCATCATAATTATGCCTGAGTTGGATTTTGAATTTAGTTTAGACAACTGGAAAAGAGAACAGTACACTGATTTGTTCCTTACTGAATACTTGTTCAATTGAGTTTATGGTTATGCCCGAGAGTAATGTACATCGAGTCGTGCTTGCTATTTTTGTGTTTATTCTCCGAGCTTATTATTATTAAAGAAAGCACATGTGAATAAGAAGAAAATAGAATGGATTGAAGAAATGGAGGGGGGGGTTAAAAGAATTGAAGAAATCAATTTGTACTTATTATTCCTGTACTTGTTAGAAGGGATGTGGATATCTACATATTTTTACACGATCCTAAAAACGGCCGTATAGTAAGGAGGCTGCTTATAGCAATAGTAGAGGAGCTACTGCAAATACTGAATATACTGCAATTGCCAGAGTAGTGTTTTTCCTTCCTTAAATTGAGTATAAGTAAAATGAGGAATCTTAAAAATGGTAAGATTTGGGAGACTGAGCATGTTCACCTAAATCCAGAATGTCGCAAAAGGTGGAGATTGATACATTGGTTTATAATATAGATGTGTGCCACCATACTCAATGTCTTTCTTTTTCTTCTCTTTAGCGTTCCTTTTTTCAGTAACGCTCCTGTTGAGACAGTGACTATTATGATACCTCTTACGACAAGTACTGCTCTCAATTTATTCACTTCTATTAAGGCAGAGACTCCTTTGGGTCTATCCAGAGAGAGAACTCATTATGTTATACTTCATGATTATTATCTGAGCACTTATTTGATAGCAGTGAGAAGTCAGAGAAATGCAGAGGAAGATAATGATGGGATTAACACATATCTAGACAGGACAATACATTTGGGTAATAACATGTGCTATCAGCACATGAAAAATGTGGGAGAAAAGACATCTAAGGAGAGTTGCTATATCTGCTCGTTCATACCCTATGCCATGGATGCAACACAAACTTTAATTTCTAGAGAAATTCCGGAGTATGATGCCAGATGTTTTGTTCAAGAGGCCAATTTTAAGGAAGTTAGACCACCCTACGATGGAGATCGAAATAGTCATTTTCATTTCAGGATGATTATATAAAAACTACAGAATATTTGCCAGAAGTACAGAGATTGAACAATGCTTGTTTAAAGTCATGGTCTAACCACACCAGACTGTTGACAACGGTAGAAGATGAATCAGGTCTGATGATATTGGTTCCATTGATAAATGCAACATTATTCTTCCAAAGAAAGGGGAAGAATTATGTGGGAAGAAATAGAGGCAGCAAAACTACAATCAACATCATTAGAATGGGAGCAGGGACAGCCGTCCTGATGGATCAATATTGGGCTTTGTGGATCTAGAGCTTACATGAAGCTGCCCAAGGATTGGTATGGGACATGTTCCTTGGTACTCATAAATGTTCCAGCATTGGTGATTCCAAAAGTGACCTGAACATTGGAGGGTTTCTAAAAGCAGATGCCCATTTGTGGAAAAAAAGATCACTAGAATTCCTCAACCGGAGAAAGAGGGAGAATTACTTTTAAGCAAAATCAATAGAAGACTTGGATGCCATTCCATATGAGCACAGGTTGTTCAGCCAGACTTCAGCGATGTTTATGACTATCTTTATGCCTGGGATCCAGACAATGGCCAATAACCAAATGGCTACAGATTACCTGATGGGAACTCCTGCAGACAATCAACACTATCATAAAGGGAATCAACGCGATCAAGGAGGAATTGAGGGCCATAAGGCTGATGACACTCCGGAACAGATATGCCCTTGATATGTTCACAGCAATGGATGGAGGAGTTTCTGCCAAAATCGGGCCATCATGTTACACGTTAATACTGTCTCATGATGACGAGAATGAGACCTTGACAGAGGCCATAACATTGTTGAAAAACTGCACAACAAGATGAAAGATGAGACAGAAGATATTGCAGATGACAGCTGGTCTGTGTCTATCTTCTCATGGGTCAAATGTCTTCAGATTCCTGGGAGCTATTCTAGTGATGGTGATGTTTGGATTCTGTGTGATCGGGATAATGATTACACAGTGCAAGAAGACAGCAAAGAAGGTTGTAGGAATAAAGATTATGGTCGATGTCGAATCAGGGTTTGGGCCCAAGGAGCTGATGGATGAAGAGATCAGAACATATATAGAGGCCAGTGTTTTAGCACCAGAGGGAAAGACGTTCCTGCATCCAAGAAATCACAGAAAGTATGTGGGACAATGGATCTACTTTAATCCAAAAGGACAATGCAGTTGTATGACCTGGAGCATTGATGAACATGTAAAATCAGCAGGATCTCTGAAGGGAGTGGTGAAAGTCTGGATTCCAAAGAGGCACTTTTTTAAGAGACAATACCAAGATGTGGAGACTGGTAAAGGTGTGGTCTATAAATCAACCAGAGGGTGGAATGTAGAAGAGCAGCCAAATGCCTCTGCAGGAAGTCCTGCCCCTATTCTGCCTATATGTTGGAGCGGGAAACTGCGACATCCGCAACACCAGTAATGAAACCTATACTGCGAAAAACCTCTGAGACAAGCTATCCACTGAGAAAACCATAGATGTTGTACCCCCAAAGAGATGACAGTCTCCTGAGGGAGAGTCCAGAAGAAGTGTGAAGATGTGAAAAGGAAAGACTGGTGACATCACAAGAGATGAGTGTGACGCACTGAGAAGTATGACCAGAGAAGAGAATGCAAAGACCTTATAGAATCTGATGGCGAAGTAAAGAATCAAGAAGACTTTCATGTGCAAAATTAAGATTGCACGTGTGAAGAAGCACTGCAGAAAAAGCAAGGATTGATAACTGTGTGTGTCGCAGCAAAGACATTAGCAGAGGTTTAAAGAAGGAACAAAGGAAGACTGCTTGGCCTGGTGTCGAAGGCTAATTTTAGTTTTTAAATTTCTTTATTGGCATTTTGTCATAGTTACATGGTAGATCCGATGTTTTATTCATAAGCAATAGAAGGAAAGAAATAAATAAAGAGAAAGAATTCAAAGGTAACATAAACAACATTAACTGTCTCCATGCATTGTCTGTGTGTTCCAGTGTGAGCAGTTCCAGCTCAAGGGGGACTGACCGCGGAGCAGGGGGGTTAGGAGGGTTCCAGACATTGTTCCAGGATGTTCCAGCTCAGGTGCTATCTGAGATGGCGGGTCATCGTGAAGTTCATGAGGGGGCATTCATGAGGGCATATCATCTGAGGGGTGGAACATGCTCCATGTTAGTTCTTTCCAGGTGTCCAAGCCCTTGCTTGTGCCATCTGCAGATCTGGCAACGCTATCTTCCCAGGCTTTGGTTTCCGCGCCCACCCAGCATTCCAGCTCTTTGTACCATGTGTTGCACTGTGGACCGGCGGGGCGTTTCCAGGCCATCGTAATTGTCCTTTTAGTAAGCACACACGCTATGTCCATGAGTTTCATTATGTGTTTGGATTTAACTAGCTTGGGATAGGTTCCTAGTAGGCATTCGCTGGGGGACTATTTATGTCTTGTCATACCTGCCCTTCTACAGACCTGCTCCACTCCCGCCCAGAGGGTCTGCACCTTTGCGCATGTCCATAACATGTGGAACAGGTCAGCATCATCTGTGTTGCAGCAAACGCAGTTGAGTGATGTCTGCGCATTGAACTTCGCTATTTTGTGTGGGGTTAAGTACGTGCGGTATAGTACGTTCAGCTGTATGAGGCGGAATCTGGAGTTCCTAGATACTTCCTTGGGGTAGCTAAGCACCCTGTCCCATTCGTTGTCAGTCATTGTTATTCCCAGATCTTCTTCCCACCTGGACCGCAGCGTAGCGCTGCGGGGGTTAGGGGTGTCAATTATTTGGCCGAATATTTGGGATAAAGGTCTCCCTCCCTCCGCGAGATTATATAACAGCGTCACTAGGGGCTCTGTTTCGGGTTCTTCAGGCCAGGTTGCCCACTAGGCCCGAGCTATCCTGCGGATTCTTTGGTACCACAAGAACTGGCCACCAGGCATGTCGTCCTCTTCTTCTAGTGAGGCAAACTCCTGATAAAAGGGCCCCAGGCATTTAGGTCTCCCCAAGTGTACACTCCGCTCCTCCCCCAGAGTCTAATATTTTTCAGGTCTGTGCTAGATTTGCATATGTCTGCAATCAGTGGGATTTCTGGTGAGTATCGGGGCTTCGCATGTGAGAGTGTCATGGACTTGTGCCATATTTTCCTGGCCAGGTCAATGAGTAAAGGTTCCTCCTGCAAGAGATGTCGAGGCGCTCAGATAAGTTCCTTCAATTGTATTGGGGAGACCAATTGGTGCAGTAGGGTAGTTTCAGACGTGGTGTCGTCTGCCAGCCACTTAGTTATGAAGCTGAGTTGTGCCGCTAAATAATATTTCTCCAGGTTCGGAAGTTGTATTCCTCCCTGTCTATGTGGCAGGACCAGTGTGGAGAGTGCCAGTCTGTGCCTGCTTTTCCCCCATAAGAAGTCACAGAGCCACGTGTCGAGCCGGCGAAGAAGGGGATGTTGATGTAGTGATGCGCGTTGGAGAGAGGAAGCCTAGACCAGAACCCTATCGATTTGCACACAGTGGAAAGCGCTGCCTTGGTGTTTTGTTCGTGCATTAGTATGGGAGTGTGCAGGATTTTCACCCCTAGGTAACGGAACTAGCTGGTTTGCCACTGTATTTCCACCAAAGGGAGGTCTTCAGCGTTCCGTCCCCTCAGGCTTGCTAGGGGGAACAGGCAGGATCTTTGTCTGCTAAACTGTATCCCGGAGACCCTGGAATAGTTTTCCAGGACCTCCATCATGGTTGGTACATTTAGGTGCGGATCCTTGACATAGAGGAGTACGTCGTCCGCGTACAAGGAGATTATGTGATCTGTCCCCCCCCACCCGTATGCCTGCGTCAAAGAATTGCTTCCTGAAAAAAATGGCAATGGGTTCCACCCCCAGTATATAAAGCATGG